>NC_086330.1:107392500-108091666 GCF_032445375.1 Bacillus rossius redtenbacheri | reverse complement strand
TGGAGCGTGTTAACCTAACGAACCGACAGGCTGTGTGTACCTGGCTGACCGACTATGCGTTACTTACCATCAACTATGTGTGATATCATGACCAACTAACTGGACGTGTGTGCTTTATCACCTACTGGACATGGCTGGCTGTTGCCTGGACGAGATAGCATGACCAACCGCTGGATAAGCAAGGCTGTCCAACATCTCTGACATAACCAAGTAGATATGCCTGACCACCTACTGGACATGACTGGCTGCATTCTGGACGATCCTAGTCACTGCTTGGACGAGATGTGTGTCCTTTTTTGTTCTATGCATGGCTACCGACTGAATGTGTTAGCCTGACGAACCAAGGGCGTATATAGGGGGGGGGGGGCCCAGGGGGCCCGGCCCCCCCCCCCCGAAATCAGAAGAAAAAAATAAAAATTAATAGACCTTGCATGTAAGGCTGATAACTAAAGTTTATAGTGCAGGATAACATTAATTAAGCACTACACAAATATTTTTTAAGAAAATGAAACTATTAGAATTACATATTTTTTTAGACCCTTATAATGTTTCGTGGTTTCGTGGTTGTGCATAAGTTTTTTCAGGCAAAGTGGAACTTTGTTAGACAGGTGATACTCTTACCATTTAGGATTCCAAATCCAATAATTAAAGTTACATTGAACCCCGAATTTACGTATGCTTAGGTTTTACGAGGGGTGGCAAGGAGAGAATATTATCCAGGGGATGGAGAGGTAAGCCATGTCATGATGCCGCCTGCCGCCGTCGCGCCAGCCAGCCGAACTAGTGTCGCGCGCCCACTTACTTTGTAGAAGCTATGTACCGTCGCCACATTTCTAAACGCAATGTCAGATTTATTTTACTCCTCTTATAGGAACATAATTTAGAGTATTAAATACCATACAAAATAAATGTTGTGCGTTAACGAATGTTTGTGAGTAGGTGCAGCAAAAATAAACCAATGAAAACATTAGCATTCACTTGTGCCTTTCTTGCGCGGGCTGTCTAAGCGTTACTTCACTGCGCTTCCGCTTGGAGCGCTGAAACTTGTCCTCAATTGTTTACATTGGACTCTCCGTTCTGTGCCCTCCCTTTTCCATAGTTCATTCTTATGTTGTTGGCACGTGTGTTATAATGCTTTATCTGCTTGTATGTCAAGTTGGTTTATCTGTATCTGTAGCTGTGTTTATTGTTATTGAGTTGGTGAATGTATCTGCGATCATCTGAATGTTCCTGTTCTGGAATATTTAATTTTTATTTAAGTAATCTGCTTTAATAATGAAGAGACAAGCTTCTATTCAAAACTTTTTTACGAAAAAACAGAGTGTAAATAGACCTGTTAGTGACAGTGCTGACGTTGACTGTGCCAGTAACAATGTTTCTTCTGGTGTCGCAAGTACTAGTGCCGTTGATCCAGCACCAGCTGCGGAAGACTTCAAGCAAGTAAGAAAAAATATATATGATATTGGAAACTATTGTCAAAGCAATTCCGTTCGTTCGTTAACGAATGAAGAAAAAATTACGCTTGTAGAAAATATTTGGAAACCTCATCCTGTATACAAATTTCCTTCTACTTCTAGTAGTTCTTCTAGTTCAAATCATACTAGATCTTTTCAAATGAAATGGCTAGAAGAATTTGAGTGGTTAGCTTTCTCTGAAGAAAAATCAGGGTCTTTTTGTAAATATTGCGTAATATTTTCACACTCCAAAAGTGTAGGAAAAGGAGATCACCAAGAAACAGGAGCATTAATAACAAGGGCTTTTAGTAATTTGAAAAAAGCCAAGGAAATTTTTCGTAAACATGAAAATTGCACGTACCATAAAACATCAGTTTCGATTGCTGAAAACACAAAATCAATTGTTACAAAAAAAACTGAGTGTGTTATAAATCAAGTCAATGCTCAAAGGAGATTGAATATTGAAAAAAACAGGGAAAGACTGATCCCTATCATACAAACAATAAGATTTTGTGGAAGACAGCAAATCGCACTAAGAGGTCATCGTGACAGTGGACGTATAAGCCTAGAAGAGCCAGAAAATAATGACGGAAATTTTCGATCACTGCTGAGATACAGAGCAAACAGTGGTGATAATGACCTAAAAGACCAGTTAATGAACAGTGGAGGGAGGAGCATGTACACTAGTTCTTTTATTCAAAACGAGCTCATTAACACATTTGGCCATTTAATCCAATCCCAAATTGTGAAAAATGTCAGGAATTCTATTTTTTATTCCGTTTTAGCAGATGAAACAACTGACATTGGCCAAATAGAACAGTTTTCTCTTTGTGTACGGTATGTTGAAGACCAGTCATACAATATTAGAGAAGATTTCCTAACTTTTGTCCCCGTTTATGACGTTACTGGGGCAGGCTTAGCTAACACAGTGTTAGAGACCTTGTCAAATTTAGGGCTTGACTTAACGAAAATGAGAGGTCAAGGATACGATGGCGCTGCCACGATGAGAGGGCAATTCAGAGGGGTACAAAGGAAAACTACCACTAGCTTTGTACACACATTGTTCTTCACATAGTCTAAATTTGTGTTTGTCAGATGCAAGTAAAATTCCTTCTATAAGAAATTGTATGGGCGTTATCAAAGAAGTCTGCGGATTCTTCCATATGTCAGCCAAAAGAACTGAAATATTGAAATCAATGATATCTGACTGTTGTCCTGAACAGAAAAAAAAAGAAACTTATCTCATTATGTGAAACACGATGGGTGGAAAGGCACGACTCAGTGATTTTATTTAAAGAGATTTTAGAACCAATTCTTCTCTCTCTTTTGAAAATAGAAGAAGAATCAAGTGACTCAGCACCTAAGGCACATGCTCTTAGTAGTTCTATCAGTCAATTTCAATTTATTGTTAATATTTTTTTTTTGAGCCAGATGCTGTCAACTACACATAACTTATCTGTGAACCTTCAAAGAAAAAACATAGATCTTTCTCAAGCCATTGCAAATGTTACAAGTGTCTTAGATCTGCTATCTAAACAAAGGGAAAATGCCAATGACAACTTCAAATCCCTGTATGCTCAAGTAAAGGAATTTGCTACAAAACTCGACATTAAAGAAGAGATTCCTAGAGTTTGTCGCCTTCAAACAGCCCGCAACAACGTCCCTTACAGCACAGAAGAAGAATACTACCGACGAGCTGTTTATGTACCTTACCTTGATGATTTTTGTAATTCACTGAAAGAACGCTTTGAATCTCACAAGGATACAGTTGCATCCTTACAACAAATCCTTCCAGAATTTTGTATCAAAACAGATTTATGTTCATTGGAAGCTGCTTTCAATTTCTACGAAGATGATTTGTCACATAGAGAGGTCGTGCAAAGTGAGTTTATGTTGTGGAAAGAAAAGTGGAGTCAGGAAATATCAGAAAATCTTCCTAAAACAGCCATTAGTTCTCTAGAAAAGTGTGACAAGACTTTCTTCCCTAACATTTATAATCTCTTGAAATGCTAGCAGTTCTGCCTGTTTCTGTCGCAACCGTAGAAAGAAGCTTCTCAAGCTTAAGAAGATTGAAGACTTACATAAGAAATACCACATCAGAAACTAGGCTTAATGGATTAGCATTACTTTCGATCCATAGAGACATTAAAATAAGCGATGAAGAAGTACTTGATAAATTTGCTAGTAAACCAAGAAATCTGGACTTCGTTTTGTAAATGTTACATAAAAAGTGAATTTTTAAAATGTATTTACATAATTACACCCTTTTTATAGCTCAAAGATAATAAACCAACATTCTTTTCCATTGTACAAAATTTACTTTTGTTGGGTTGTTGGGACAAAAGGGAAAAAAATCTTTACTAAAAAAAGGTAACACATTAAGTAAAAAAGAAAAAAGTAAAGGGAAAATGGAAATTAATATAAACGTGAATACAATTAAATGTTAAATACGCACGTTTTTCAAAACAATGTGTTATTATATAATAAAAAATCAATGCAGTTCTGTTATAAAAATAACCGGAAACCAAAACATAAATAAATATAAATAATACATATATTGTTTAGTCCTAAAACTTTCCTCAAAACCCTTTGTAAACTTACATAATCATTAAATGATGTTGATTAAAAAAAAAGCAAGCATAAATGTTGGTAAGCTCGGTCATATTGGGCCCCCCCCAAAATTATAACCTATATTCGCCACTGTGACGAACCAACAGGCTGTGTGTGCCTGGCGTTAATTACCACCAACTATGTGTGTTAGCCTGGCCAACTGACTGGACGTGTGTGCTTGACCACCTACTGGATATGACAGGCCGCTGTCTGGAGTATCGTAGTTTCGTAATCCTTAGTCTCGTAGTTACGTATTTTCGTTAACCTTAGTCTCGTAGTTTCGTAGCTTGGTAGCCAAGTATCCATGTAGCCAAGTAGCTTCGTAGCAGAGTATGCACGTAATCAAGTAGCATTGTGTCTTTGTTGCCAAGTATGCAGTTGGAGCCTAGTAGAATCGAAGTATTGCAACTTCGAAGTCGTATAGTCTCTTTGGTTCGTGATCATAAAATCTCGTAGTCGTGTAGTTTCCCGATTCAATGTTTCGTAATCACGTAGTTTCGCGATCCTGATGTCTTGTTGTGTAGTTTCGCGACTATACGCCTCAAAGTCATATTATGAACCTATGTCTCTTAGTGTCGCGAAGTTATGTAATCCTATGTTTCGTAGCCGCAAAGCTTCGTGAACCTAAGTCTTGTAGTCGCGTAAGATCGTGAACCTAAGTCTCGTAGTCGCTTTGCTTCGTTATCCTAAGTCTTATAATCACGTAGCTAGGTAGCCAAGTAACCATGTAGCCAAGAAATTTCGTAGCCATGTATCCACCTAATCATGTAACCTTGTGTCCCTGTAGACCTGGCTCCAGTCGGAGCCTTGCAGACTCGTAGTCTTGCAGCGTCGAAGTTTCGTGGCCATATAGTTTCTAAATTTCGTAGCCAGGTAGCAGCGTGATCCTATACATCTCATAGTCGCGTAGTTTCGTGATCGTAAATCTCGTTGTCACGGCGTTACGTGGAAATAAGCCTCGAAGTCGCGTATCTTCGTGGCGCTGTCTCGAAGTTGCATAATTTGGTGTTCAAATTATGTCGTAGCAGTTAGAGCACTTGGGCAGTTGGAGCACTTGGGCAGTTAGACCTATTCAAGCTATTGGAGATTTTGAAGATGCGTGTCCTTTGTGTGTCCTTTATGTGTACTTTGTGTGTACCTGTGCGTCCTTTGAGTGTGCTCTGAGTGAACTTTAACATCCATTGAGAGTGCTAGGAGTGTGCCAGAACTTCCATTGATCATCCTTTGGGACCTTGGGGTGTTCCTGAGCGTTCGTTGAGTGTGCTCTGAGCATACTTTAAGTGAACTGAGCGTCCTTTAGTGTGCTCGGAGTGAACATTCAGCGTCCGTTGAGTGTGCTAGTAGTGTACATGAGCGTCCTTTGAGCGTAATTTGAGTGTACCTGAGCGTCCTTTGAGTGTTCCTGAGCGTCGGTTTAGTGTACTTTGAGTGTACCTGAGCATTATATGTACATATTTTAAGTGTTCCTGAGCATACCTTGAGTGTTCCTGAGCGTCATTAGAGTGTACCTGAACATCCTTTCAGTGTACTTTGAGTGTCGGTGCTGCCAAATGTGCTGCTAGTGCTGCCGAAATGTGCTGCCAGTGCTGCCTGATGGGCTGTCGGTGCTGCCAAATGTTCTGCTGGTGCTGCCAAATGTGCTGCCGGTTCTTCCTGATGTGCTGCCGGTGCTGCCAAATGTGCTGCCAAAATGTGCTGCTGGTGCTGCCAAATGTTCTGTCAGTGCTGCCAAATGTGCTGCCGGTGCTGCCAAATGTGCTGCCAGTGCTGCCAAATGTGCTGCTGGTGCTGCCAAATGTGCTGCCGGTGCTGTCAAATGTGCTGCCGGTTCTGCCTGATGTGCTGCCGGTGCTGCCAAAATGTGCTGTCAGTGCTGCCTGATGTGCTGTCGGTGCTGCAAAATGTGCTTTCGGTGCTGTCAAATGTGCTGCCAGTGCTGCCTAATGTGCTGTCGGTGCTGCATCATGTGCTGCCGGTGCTGCAAAATGTGCTGTCAGTGCTGCCTGATGTGCTGTCGGTGCTGCCTGATGTGCTGCCAGTGCTGCCAAATGTGCTGTCGGTGCTGCCTGGTGTGCTGCCAAATGTGCTGCGTAATGTGCTGCTTAATGTACTGCCGGTGCTGCCTTGTGCTGCCTAGTGTGCTTCCTGTGCTTCCTGTGCTTCTGGATCTTTCATTATGTGGTCGGTTGACTGTTAGTTATTATCAGTTGGTTCATGGCTTGGCGTGTAGATTAGTTATTTACGCCTACATAAATAGATTTTTTTTGATAAATAAGAATTGCCTACATCGTGGTCGTATCGGCTTATTGTATTTTGGTAGACGATGGACTTTGGCTGGTTTCAAGATTTTAAACATGGTTTATTAAAAAAAGTATTTTTGCGTGGTCAAGGAATCATCGGAGACGTTCGTTTCGGTCGGTAAATAAAAGAGCGAATTTTTTGACGAATTTTGGAATTTTTTCCGAATTTCTAGCTTAAAAATTACGGATTTACTAGATAGCAACAGTTTAACAAGATGGCGGATTGTTAACGAGATGGTGGATGGTATATGACTGATTAAATAAACTGCACTCTAGCGGTAATACCTATATTAAACTAACAAGTTGACGGTCTGCAGCAGGCGAAAACAAATGACTGCTGTAAATAATATGGCCTCCTCCAGTGAAACATTAAAAAATCAAGATGGCGGCGATGACGTCATGTCGGATGACGTTATATATGCATTGATCCTAGTGGTGGGAGGTCAGTCAGCCGGTGGCTTCCGTGGAGGATGGATCTATCGCCATTTTTTTATTTTGGTCTCGTCGGGTTCGAACCCAGGACTATAAGACGCATGTATGATTTTTTATTAAAATTTTATTCAAAAATTTTACTTCTTAATTTTTTTATAATTTTTTAAAAATTTATTTCATTAAAATCGGATAATAAAAACATACAATATGGTGGTAGTAGCGAAAAGTGCAGCGCTATGGAGTGGGGCGTTCGATGCCAAGATGGCGGCTCTATTTGATTAAATTTATTAAATTATATTTAATTTTAAATTTTTTCCGCGATTTTTCTAAGTTAAAAATTACGTAATTTCAAGATGGCAGCCTAAATTCAATATGGCGGAACAATTTTTTATTAAAATTTTATAAATTTATTTTTTATAATTTTTTAGACTTTTTCCGTTGAAATCCGATAAAAATTACAGATTTTCGAATTTTTGGGCGTAACGAAAAGTGCAACGGTAAAGGTCGAGGTCAAGGTCTAATTCCTGAAAGTGGCTTATGAGTGGCTTGTCTTCAGGACTCTTAAGCCGCTTTTAGGATGAGTCGAATTTTTAATTTTTTAAAATTAAATCGGGAAATTTTCTCTCGGAAACGGGAAATTTTCCCTCAAAAACGGGAATTTTTCCCTCAAAACGGGACTTTTTGAGGAATTTTGAGGTTTTTTGAGGCTTTTATGCGGAAATTTGACACCAAAATGACGTCAGAGCGGTCGGTCGGTGACCCCATCCTCAATCCTCGCCTCCACTCCTGCGCTCGGAGCCACATTATATACTACTCATTTCTTTTATTTAATTGGTTTGTTTTACTATGTTACCTTGTTCTCCCCCCTCCCCCAATCAATATGGTCATATGTTATCAAAATATTGTGTTATCTGTGATTCTTTACGTGTACACAAAATTTCAAAACATTCTGACGGGAAAAATGAGATAACATTTGAATGGAAAGATTTTATTACGTTGTCCACACGTACATAACTAGTCCTACATAATTCAGATCAAGCTAATAAACCACCATAAAAATAAAAATATATACACTTCCCTGAAATTTTTGAATTTTAAGGGAATTACGCCCTAACATGGATTCAGTTTTAGGTATTTTATAATAGCAATTTAATTTATATATTTTGAATTATGATTTGGAAAAAAGATGAACCCCAGCCACATGTTCAACCATAACAGCACGACCTCATAAACATTCTAAATCGGAAAGAATATTTTTTTTAAATGTTCACAATATAGAGGCGTTACACTCCATTCATTACCTGAGCAGATTTTCCACCTAAACCTTGCCACTTGGATCTAAACATACAAAATATAAAATTCTCTATGTTTTAAAACTGTCAGAACTTTGTGTCTTTAACCCCACATCACAGTCGACCCTGGGGAAAATTCCCACCATGCTCCGGTCCTCATGAAAAAATCTGGTAGATATGGTTGTCTGTAAAGTTGGTTAACGGACGATAATTTTAATTCATAACGTCGTAAGAAAACATTCATGAAGAAGAACAAATATGAGATTATATCGCTAATAAAATACTTAAAATGCAAGAATTAATTACTTTTTTTCCGCAATTGTTGTTGTAACAATGGAAACTATATAAACTTTTCACTTCACTTTATAAACAGTTGACAAAACAGTTCGCATGTAGGTTGTACGCTGCCACCGTCTCTCTTCTACTCGGAAGCATCGGCCGATGGAGTGGAAGGGAGATTGATGCGTCACAAGCCGCGCTCTCACTTGCACTCTCAGCTCAGGTGGAACGTGACATTTTTTCGTGCGTGCAGCCGGCGTTCATAGATTTATAAGATGTTATCACGTCACAAACGGTTTATTACCTGTAACTTCAAAATTGTGTTTTTTTTTCTCCCATAAACCCAACCCCTACTTTTAATTTTTTCTAAGGTCTTAAGTCATGAAAATATTGAATTGTCAACGGTAGCTACTTAAAACTTGTGAAAATTTTAATTTCTGTCAGAGACATACAGTTAGCGAAATTCGTGGTGGATTATTCCATTACATTGATACATACAGGTAAAGCCAATAAAAGTGTGTAAAGAAGAATACATTTACAAAAATTGTTATATTTAGAGGATTTTACCACCTCCCCCCCCCCCCCCTCTTCTAGATGAAGAAAACTAATCACCGTGCACATTTTCCACCATAACCTCAACTCGGAAATAGCCTAGGGGGAGGTAAGAAGGGTGGTCAGCAGTTCAAACCACAATTCATTAATTTTCACCATGATAATCATTGCGGTGTGAGATGGTGCGTTGTCTCGGTGTAAAAATTTTTTTTGCAGCAAATGTTGTTTTCTGCAATTTCCGCCTTCAGCTTAACAAGTTATTTTGTGCAGTATGCTCCTGTCACGGTTTATATTTTTCCAATATAATCTATTAAATAGCTTTATGAATATCCTAGAAAGTATTCACAGTCACTTTCCCACCCAAAAGAACAGCATTTGCCTTTTTTGGAGCTGATTCCCATTTGCATTCAACTATTTGGTGTTAATCTAGTTTGACCCCTCTAACGTAAAAAAATAAATCCGAAACTTTATTTATTTAGTGCTACAAACATTCATCTATTTATAGTAAACGGCGTATATAAGAAATTCCCAACAGTTTAGAAAAATTACCGTTGATATGAAAGTTTACAGTAGCTACCTGTTCGGTAAGGCGCCAACGGACATTAATTGCTATTGTTTCTTAATCCGTGAGTGTAATTTTGAATACTTTTCAATTAAGTATCTGACGTTCCATATTTTTTTTTAACTTACATGAGTTCCAACAGTTTTTCTTCTTAAAATACGTAACGAATCTTAGACACTAACATATGTGTATTTTCATAGGTAGTCTATAGCATTTATTTTGCCATTTCTTTTTATTGGAGAATTCAATTGTTCTACTATTTTGTAGTGTGGGAGGTAATCTTTCAAATGGATCCATACACTGTTAATTTTCATTGTTGAAAACTATTGTTTACTTCTTGCATGAACTGTTTCAGTCGTTTAAGTCAATTCGTCGATCAATGCCGCGATAAATTGTGTCTTGAATATGGCTGGTACTTCGAGGACTTTTGGTTGGAAACTATGCGACGAATTCCGCACGTCGTCGGGTACTTTGTGGAATGTATGTTCCGTCGGAGGTATCCCGACGAACGTGAACGATTTCGCGAAGAAACTGTACCCGCCTCCAACATAGGTGAGTTTAGAACGTTTAACATTTCATGTTGAATCCACTTCATTCATCCTAATGGCATGATCTTGCACACCTGATCCTGTAGTACATGATACTTATTTATTTTTTAGCAGTGGTGAGGCGCACAGCGCGAACGCTTTTTGCGTGATAGCGCGGAACCTGACGTAAAAATATAAAAATTACGTAATAATAATAAATTACGTAGAAAATAATAAATTACCTAAAATATGAACTATAAAAAATATAAATTAGGTACAAAATAAATTACATGCTACGTGCCTCCTCAAAGCAAAAAAAAAAATCATGTACCACAGGATCAAATGCACAGGATCAAGTGCACAGGACCATGTTATGAGCTTTAAAATGATTTAAAAAAAAAAAAAAAAAAAAAAAAAACGGAAAATGCTACAAATAAACGTAAACTAACAACACCATTGCGGCTACAGCAACAATGCTTAGGCTTTATAGTGTAAACAATAAACGATAATTTATATGAAACGAGTAGGAATTTCGTATGTCCGCCTGTTGCTTTAGATAGAGAAATATTTTTAGCACCAAGAAAAATTGTTTTGGGATTTTTATTTTAGTATTAAATTTTTTTTAAGGAAGAGAGTCCAAACTAGAAAAATTTCCACTGTTTTGAATGTGCTTTTGTTTCCGTATTGTAATGGTGAATTCAAGTTTCATCCAAGGTGATTAATCTGCGCAAGAACTATGCTTTATTGTGCCTCAACTGTGCCAGGTTATTACCCATAGCTTTTAATAAATGGTTTTTAACCCTATGACCCCCTCCACCTTTTTATTTTAAGGTTTTTAGTTATCAAAATCTCACATTGTCGCCAGCCCTTGGCAAGTGTGCAAATTTTAAGTTAATAAAATGTTTTTAATTTAATGAAAATTACGTCGAAATTATCTTATCCGTTACATTGATAGATACATACAGGTGAAGCTAATAAAAGCATGTGTAGAATAAGCTCAATGATCTCCGTAAGGTAGTTGAACGGCTCTTAGTGCGAAGGGTATAGGAGATCGAGACAAGGATAAGGTGCGAGTATAAATTTGTATTGGTCTTATTTAGTCCCAACTCTATCGTTAAACCAATCAAATTTTATGTTATAATTTAATTACAACTTTTTAAATGTGTCATTAAACATTTAAACATTAAATATATATTTTTAAATCTCACTTCAAAATCATATCTTGAAACAGGACTGAGTTTCTCATCTCTGGGCGTCTAGGGCCGTGCCTGCCCGACATAGTCGCTTTATGCACGTAATTGTAAGAGCGGTTTAAGTTTCAGTAGCTCCCTCGCAGTGTGAGGACTGACGTCGCCGATTGGCGGCTTATCTGCCGTGCTGGGATTAGGTGTCGCGAGGAGGCAGGGCGGAGCAAGATTGCGCGGGTGGGAGACGCCACCCGCCCCTCAAAACTTGGAGAGATGGTCGGTTGGACAAGTGGTCACTTGGACAAATGGTCCTTCGAATAAATGGAGCTTGGAGGAGTGGTTAGTTGGACAAGTGGACAGTTGGACAAATGGTGGGCCCCCATATAAAACATGAACTAGTACTATAAATTATCATTTAAATCTACTGCATCTCTGAAATATTACCACATAAAAAGGTGGTGGTCTTTGGTATTTCAACTGTGATGTCATCAGCTAGTACCTACTATAAAACAATATTGCAGTCTCTCTTTGGACTTAACTGTGACGTCATCATATAGTACTATAAAACAAGATTGCGGTCTCTTTTTGAACTCAACTGTGATGTAACCATCTACTACTATAAAACAATATGGCAGTCTATGAATTTAAACATGAACTAGTACTATAAAATGATGATATTTGTGTGACCTACTACTATATCGGTCCTTCATATACTTTTTTTCTAATATGCAGCACTATAAGTCTTTATTTTAAATATTTCTATTACTGAACATATCTACCACTATACATATTAAGCATAACTATGTTATTTTAAGTGATGTCATAAATATAACTTTTATTTAATTCTCTCTGAACTAGTACCATAAAATGGCGTGGGGAATTATTGGTGCGCACTGTGCATGGAGTCCCAGCAGATGGCAACTAGATGGTGGTTGACTGTGGCGCGCTCTGTGGGCGAGAGGTGTACTATGGTGCTTTCTGGTGGTGAGGTGAGAGTTGTATTGAGGATGGCGGGTGCTTCCTGTCGACTGCTTTTTGCATGTGGCGCGCTCTGTGAGCTTATATCATAGCTAGTACTATACTCTATGGTGGCTTATATCATAGCTAGTACTCTAGCTTATATTACTTATTTATTTCTTTACTATACAACAGACCTTGTAGTCTAGTGGCTAAGTCTTTGATTTATAACTACGACGTACTCATGTCCCCCGGATCAAGTTCCAGCCACCGCCTCAACGTTTTTATTATTATTAGTAAAATTAACTTCAGTGCTACACAGCAATGCTTCCTAGCTCCTAAAGAATGAACCACAAACTCCACCAGCAGACGCCACCACGTGATATTCAAATATAACTCTACTTGGCGACGCACCCACCTGCCATGCTCCCCGAGCAACCACCTGTTGCTATGAAACTAAATAGCCGCCTCTAGACCGAGAATAACACAGCCTCCTACCCCCTCTACCCTGGGATAGGAATAGCATAGCCTCTTCCCCTACCCCTCTCTGAGGGCCTATCCTTAAAACACAGTGATCTATCCCTCCGCAGATCCGACTTGTCATGGGAGCAGTTAGGTCCCCCTGCTGTCTATGCACACGAAAAAGTTATGGAAATGCGGACATAAATTTAATGCAATGGTCCAGCCATACGTGAGATCATTCACAATTCGGAAAAACGACACGACCTACAGAGTGTACATAAAGTGGTTCCTCGGTGCTAAAAAAAAATAGACCTTTTACCAGGAAATATTATAAGTGTAGAAGAGTACAAAACACTTGGGCCTCCAGGTCTGTACGAATTGCTGTTTCGCAGGTAACCTAAAGGCTATTCTCACGAACAATTGCAATAGTACAAGAAACTTCTAGAACTAACTCATGCACATTTTCGGGATAACGATCCGGAAAGTGGCATATAAAGACGAATATCATGAAAACATCGACATACTCGCCAATCTATTCAGTGAACTAGCAGTACATGGTGAAGGTTAAAAAAAAAAGCTAGAAGGTGGTCAGAACTTTGACTAAGTGTATTGGGACTACCCAAACGATTTTTTTGACAGGTTAAGACTTTTACTTGCTTCGTTTAGTGCATGAAACTACTCTCACAACAACGAAATAGTCTCTTTACTTGAAGAACTGAGGGAAGCTGGCTACATACAATGAGTCAAACTGGAATCGCTCGCGAACTTCATGCTTCTGCAATACGAAAATACGTTCGGTGCAAAGTCGTAGTGTGCGGACCAGATGAAATATTCCAGGTGGACCTTGCTGAGATGATATCATATTTCCGATTGAATAAAGGTTTCAAGTACATGTTGATGGTCATCGATCTGTACAGCAAGTTCGCTTGGACCAGACCTGTGAAACCGAAGAATGCAATCGACGTAACCAAGGTCATGACAGACATTTTGCGTGATGGACGTGTGCCATCGCACCTGGAAACGGATCTCGGCAAAGAATTCTACAGTGCGACTTTCAAGGCTTTGATGAAGAAGTTTGGCATCAAACACTACTCTACATTTAGTAATGTCAAGCCCTCCATTGTCGAAAGGTTTAACAGAACTTTGCGACCAAGATGTGGCGACAGTTCATGGCTAACGGAAATTACAAGCAGCTGGATATCTTGCCGAAACTAATAAGCGAATACAATTAACGGTGCATTCTACCACGAAAATGAAGCCAAAATGCGTAAAGGACGATCACTTGCTTCGAACAGTGTTTTCCAGCACGAAGAAGAAAGATCTATGAAAGCGTAAAGCTAACATCGGTGAATTGTGCGAATCTCCAAGTAAAAAGGCACCTTCGAGAAAGGTTTCACTGCAAATTGGAGACCCGAACTTTTCCGTGTGACACACGTTCGCGAATCTGAACTTAGAACCTACTACCTCGAATATCTGGACCACAAATCTATTCGTGGCGGCTTATATACCGAAGAGATTCAGCCTATGATGTATCCCGACTTGCATTTGGTGAAAATTCTCAAACGAAGAAATGGGCGATCTTACATAAAGTGGTGGGGCTTCCCATCACACTTTAATTCGTGGGTAGCAGATGCAGAAATCGAGAAAAGCTAGTAATTTGCTTGTCTGTAGTAGAATAGAAAGTATGTAATAATTTTTAGTTGTAATTTTGTGGTGTTTTCATTTCTCGAACCTGTCATTTTTCTGATGTTTTAAAATAAAATATAATTTTTTGCATCAGTCTAGGATCGAACCGAAATGATGGAATCAATCATTATTTTAACAAGTGATTTTTTCGATGAATTTTGGAATTTTTCCTATTTTCAGGCTTAATGATTACCAATTTCCAGGATAGTGGCCAAGATGGCGAGCACCATGGCAATAAATGAATACAGCACTCTAGTAGGTAAAAATTAAGCTAATATGGCAGCATCACCCTCTATCAGACAAAAACAATATGCCAAATCCAAGATGGCGGTTTTCGGCAGTCGAAAACCAGATGGTTGCCATGACGCCATGCCGACTGATGTAATATCGCCTTGGCATTAGTGGTGGGAGGTCATTCTTACGGTGGCTTCCATAGAGGAAGGATCCATCGCCATTTTTACTTTTCCCTCACTGGGTTCTAATCCAGTACATTTTTATCAATTATATTATTTCAATTTAACTATATATTTTTTATAAATTAAAAAAATTCTCATTAAAATTGGATAATAATTATGGAATTTCAAGATGGCGACCATAAAGAAATTGCAACACCAGAGAGTGAAGCATTCGAGTCCAAGATGGCGGAAGTTTCTGGAATTCAAAATGGCTGAAAAAGAGAATGGCTAAATGTTCTAGAAAACAAGATGGCGGAAAAAACTAATGGAAGATACAAAATGGTTGCCAGGGTCAAGGTCATTCAAGATCGCAGACACCGGCACCTGCACCCCACCCTGGACCCTGAGCCAGCAGGAAAATTTATATGCTACTTATACATTAATAATAATAATTATTAATTTATATACATATTGGACTTCAGAGAGATAAAAATTACCCCCAGTGAGCCACAAAAGGGTGAATCCATGTAAAAGTGAGCCTGAGCATAAAAAAATAAAATAGATATAATTTATGATTCATGTTATGTGCGTAAACAAATAATTTTACTTTTAATTAAATTTGATTGTAATTTTTAATGCTTGTATGTTTGCATTCATTTTTTAAGTAGTGTCACACCTTTTTAGGGTGTCTTGGCAACAGTGATATTTGCTGCAATGTTTACATCATTCAGCTGAACTATTTACAAATTGAAGCAACAAGTCTACTCTCATTGAAACTGGCAAAAACTTTTGAAAGAGGTAAGTGGTATCTATTATAGTATTGGCATAATAGTTTAAAGTTGTCTTGTCACACCCGTGACAGAAAAAGGCACAAAAGTAAATTTTCTCTCATCTCAGTAGTAGTTAAATCTGCTCTTCTAAAAGTGAGGTTATGTGGCTGACAATTATATCCTAAAAGCTCCAATTTTTTAAAACTTATATTTTTTTAAAGAAAATTTGCTTCTTTTTATGTCACACCCGTGACTACTTTATGACACCCCTACATAAAAATATTGATTCAGCTTTCTTAACACAAGAAATTGCATACATTTTTAAAGACAATTTTGTAGGAAGCCTTTAAAATGTTAAGACTTGCTGTTTATTCAGTAATTTATCTTTCAATGATTTGGGAATTAAGTAAAACTTTAGTTGATTGTCACACCCATAACAGAAAAGATATATACAAATATTTTTTTGTCTTATTTGAGCAGGATGTAGTAAAAATTGCACATGTCAGATGGAGGTTATGCACTTAACCGTTATTTCATAAAATAACATACTTATAACTTAATTAGAAGTACATCTGTAGATCACCAAAATGTCGCTGTTTGTTTTTCAGATAAAATGAGTTCAACAGATCGAATAAGAAAGCTCCGTGAGAAGTTTAAGAAGGACATGGAAAGGAGAGAAATACACTTGCAAAAGGAACGGGAAAGGGACAAGAAAAGAAGAGAGAGTGCAAAAAAACTGATGTCCAAGCAGAAGTTAAAATCTTTGCTCTGTTAAAGAAACAGTTTCCACAAATAAAAAAAAAGTAACTATTTTTTTCTGATGGGGTGTGCAGCTCAATTTAAAAATAAATTTACACCCTCCAATCTCTGCTTCATGAAACCTGATTTTGACATGGAGGGTGAGTTGGTATTCTTTGCCACATCCCATGGGAAGGGGGCTGTTGATGGAATTGGTGGCTGTGTGAAGAGACTGGTTTGGAATGCAGTAAAGGCAATAAAATGTATAGTGAACTCTGCTGTAGATTTTTTTGAATGTGCGAAAACTGTTGTCGAAACTGTAAACACTGTTTAAGTGATGTCACAGATAATTGCAGAGAATAGGGAAATGTTAGGAAAGAGATGGGAAAATGTAAGACCAATCCCAGCATTGCAGTCAAAACATATTTTCAAGGTGAACACCGTTAACAGTCTACTTGTAAGACACACAAGTACCTCCAAACTTGATATTTGCCAAGTTTTCAAGATCAAGGTAGAGGACGTTTATACAGATTCAGATTCTGAAGTGGATGAAACAGAAGAGAATTCTAGTGAACTTTCAGATCATCAAGATCATAATGCATCTGACTTGTTTGTAGGTGTAAACATAGAAACCCTTCAAGTGAATGACTTTGTCCTGGTAGAATTTGCAAGTAAGAATTCCAAGAAATACTTTATTGGTCAAATTTAGGGTAAAGAGTTCAGTGATTTTCATATAACATTTCTGCGTAAGAAAAGTGATTCCTGGATTTTTTTTTTCTTTCAACAACAAAGTGATATTTGTCTGGTGTTAGCCAGTGATATTGTGATGAAACTTCCAGAACCATCATTACCAGGTGGCACATTAAGGGCTGCTGCTTCACCATGTCATTCGCAGTAGATTTGTCTCAATATACTGTAGGTTGATGTTTCATTTATAATTTCATATCATGTATAGAAAACAAGCCAGAATTGTACATTATCAGTTCCTGTTTATGTCATTACTGTGTTAACTCTGAAAATATTTTTTTCATAGAGTGAATTTGTAAGTGTCACACCCGTGACAAAAGTGTGTCACACCCGTGACAGAATAACTTTTTTTTTAGTAACCAGATGTAATAGTTATTGAATTTTCATGGGCTTGAACCCAATTGTCTTGAAATCCATTTTTATAGTATCATAGTTTTAAAATTTTAATTCTGATAAATTCACAGAATTTTAAAATTATATTAATGGAAGTGAAATGAACTGTCTATTTTTGTCACACCCGTGACATAACTTTCCCTATTATTGAATCAAAATAACCACCTAATAAAACAAAAACCAATTAGCTCAAAATGATCGCCTGGCATTGTAGTACAAATGTGTGACCATTATTTAAAGCTAAATAAATCATAACGTTGTAATAAATTATTTGAAGGCTGAAAACTGCTCTGCAAATGTCACACCCGTGACAATGGATTAACCCAAAACTTACCATTTTGCATCTGAGTTTTAATAATTGGGGTCAGACACCCCCCCACCCCCCACCCCCACCCCAACCACCCCAGAGAACAGATTTACTAGGAAAATCGTGAAAAACCCAATGATCAATGTAGATAGTGTACAGAAAAAAAATTACAAACTAAAATACATTTAAGTTTCCGAAAGCCACAATTTGTGGACAGTAAATTTTAAGTAAAATAACTGTAAATTAAAATAATATGAAAAGCACCAATCACAATCACATTAACACAGCATATTTCATGTGGACGCCTAGAAACAAGCCGAAAAACTATTTACAACAGGCAAAATAAGTAAACAATTTCTGCAAAATAAAAAAACCCAAACCAAAACTAGTGTAAAATCTAAGATAAGGCAATGTTGGAAGCTCCGTGAGAATTGGTCTGGCCGCCGCGCCGGCAGGCCAAACGGGGATGGAGCAAGTGTTACCAGGATACAGTTTTCGCTCAGCATCAACAAGATCACTAATTTAAAACTGAGATGCTGTCAGTCTGTATCTGGGTGGCTGTAAAAAAAAACACATAAATTGCACTGTAATATATAAAGCCCTCCGTCTTGCTGGTTAAATTTTTAAAGGAACATCTGTAAAGATGACAGTGGCGGCATCTGGTTGTAATGTCACAGGGTGCACTCCAACAATGGTGGACAGTACTGGGACCCAGGCTTTGCTTACTACTTCCCAGGGCAGTTACCACTTCGTAGCAATTTTCACTTAATTAAAGAGCAATTTGAAAACGAAATACCGAAACATAACTATACTCATCCGCCCTCAGGGACCCGAGTGTTGTGCTGCTGGTAGGAGTCTAGGTGGTTACGTCGTACCAGTGGCGTGTATTCAATAGAAGCTAGGTAAGCAGTGCTTACCCTGTTGTTATGTTGCTTGGCGTAAAGTAATAATTTTTGCTATCTGGTAATTTCATCTCGTGTGCCAATGCGATGCGATCACCGTAGCGGGCGCGTCGGGTAGCGTGTCACCCGGTTGTCATGATAACGTGAAAGCCGGGCGGGTTGTGGAGGCACGGCGGAGGGGGGGGGGGGGGGGGAAGGGTTCGCGTATCTTCGTGAGACTACTTCGGCAATGTTCGCTCAAGGCCCGCTCTACCCAGACAGCTGGCCTTAAGATGTGTGTGCGCGCGTCGTGCAACAAATACCAGTACAAATTTTATTTTTACAATTTATAAGGCAAGTTTTCATTGCGCAACACTGTCCATTTAAGAACATTTTGTTCTGTTTTGGTGTTTACTGTTTTCGTTTTAAGTGCTAGCCAGTGAGAATGTAAACTTCATCTGCGACTGCCGTCCATGTGCCAACAAGGTAAGCTGTGAGTTCCGCAGCGTATGCTGTCCGGGATGGAGCAGGACTCTCAATCTGGCCCCAGCCGAGAACACAGCCACTGCGTTGTTTGCAATTTTTTGAGTACTGATTTTAATTCTTTTTCTTTTGAAGATAAAAAAGTGTTTGGCAGTGGGGAGACCGACTCCTTATTTAGACATAAAAACAACAGGAAAATCTTTTGTTAGACATTTTAATTGTAATTTATATTCGAAAAATGAGTGGTTAACAGGCTGCCCATTACCTGGAAAACCTTTTTGCTGGCCAAGTGCATTTTATATTTCTACCATGAAAACTGCAAAAATAGCCCCATTTTGCACCTAGAAAGCCAAATTTTTCCGGGGGAGGGCCCCCGGACCCCCCGCCTTAAGGTCGGGGATGGATGAGACAGTTTACCCACAAAATACCTCCACCAGATGCCACTGCGTCGTACATAAACGAAAACACGTCGCCCGCACTAATATTTATTTAAATTTTAACATTGTAACATCTTATATCTCATAGAGAGAGAGAGAGAGAGAGAGAGAGAGAGAGAGAGAGAAAGGACACAGCAGTTACTGTCCGTTCCGCTAGCATTAGGCCCATAGGCGTGCGCACGGTAGGTGCCACAGGTGTCTTGGCACCACCATTAGGGTTAACGTTATTTTGTTTTTTACAAGCAGAAATAATACATACTTACAAAATTCCGTATTATTTCCAAAAAAAATATGTTTTCCAATCGTGTCGAGTTACAGGTTATGTGCTCATAACACTATCAGTATATCAATTATCAATCGAACCAACTATATACACACGGAAACAAGCCAGTTGCAATTACTTGTGTTGTACACGCGGGCCGCGGCTACGTAACTTCAGAAATGTAAATACTTCTCCTAGTTCTCCTCGAATTACATAGAATGCGCGCTCGGTGTCCACTGTTCACTCCACTCGGCAGGCGCACGGAATAATAGCCGCCGTCCGCCAGGGTTTATTTAAAAAAAGAGAGAGAGTTTAGTTAGTTAAAAGGATAGGCTTACTCGATGAGTTTTATGCAGTTATCTTTGAAAGATTTGTGACATATGCAGTCGCCGACAAAACATTTTTGTTGTATTCCAAAAGTTAAAACTTTTGCCCACTCTTATTTGTGTATTTTTATTATTTTAATATTTTACATATTTAAGGTATGTTACAAAGACTCCCTTGATTTGTTGATTTTAAAACTTAACATTTGAGAATGTTTTTTCTAGCATTTATTTGGCGTCTTAAGAAAACATGTAAGTACGGTTTTTCAAAGCCACCAGCATGAATTCCGTGCAAAAAATTTGTGCAATTTACTTTATGGCTCAACAAAGCTTAAAACTGTAATTATTTTAGTAGTTTTCCTGGTGATTATAACGTTCAAAGCCATAATTTGTCATAAAAAATGTAAAATTTTTTACATCTGTGTATTTAATGTTTTTGTTCGGAAACACCTTAAATAGCACCATTTTGCGCTTTCAAAACCAAATTTTTCCGGGCTCGGGGTCCATAAATGACAGGGCTGTTGTGTAATCTGGCACCACCAATACTGAAGTCCTGCGCACGCCTATGATTAGGCCCCTTCCACACGGGCCACTCAGTGGCCTGAACAAGCCATCGAGTATCACTACTGAGTGTCGCTACTCGGGGAAGTCCATGTGGCGCCACAGAGGAAAGTAGTTTGGTCATGGACTCCGACGAGGAAGCTCTTCTCTTTGATCTCCTCGTACGTCGTCGACGTCGTCGTAGGCAACAGCGATCATTATGGATGCACCCAATAACATCCGACCGGCTGGCTAACGGACAGTTCTACACTATAATGAGTACGCTTAATGAATACACTTCAAAGTTGTTTTTTTTTTTTTTTTTTTTTTAACTATTTTCGAATGAGAAAATATTCTTTTGTATGGGTTTATACCTTGCTTAAAGTTCTCATCGAGAAGGCCGACACCAATATGAGAAGTATTTCTGCTGAGAGACTTGCAATAACACTAAGATGGGTATTAATTTTTTATTATATTTGAAGAGATTGGGAAAATGTTTTATTTATTATAAGTGCTTTTTCAATCAAACTACATTTTACAAAATGTAAAAACCCCTATCTGGTTTTCGTTACTAAACAAAAGTACACTAAAATACATAGCTAATCAAAACTGTTAAATAATATTTATACTAGTTATTGAATAAATAAACATAAAATTTCAGTCAGAAATGCATACATGAAACATAACTGCAATAAAAGTAGTGAACACTACACACTAGAAAAAAATTAGTTTTACAAAATTTCATAATTTATGGAAATATTGTAAAAATTGAATTTAAAAAAAAGTCTTCACAAATGTTAGAGTCATAAGACTCGACTTTGGATGCTGCTGTCGATGGTGGTCGAAATTGCTGAAGCTGATTCGTGCCTGAAGAACTTGCTGTGGGATACATTGTTGTGCTGAACGAATCTTGACTGATTGGAATGACTGGTCGAGGTCGTCTACTGGTAGGTGCATGAATTACTATGTTGGAGAGGAAAATCATGTGGAGATACCATGCTCGACGAAGGGTGAGTTGGGTGTAAATGAGAAACTGGATAATGGGGATGTGAAGATGCAGCCTGTCTGTACCTTTTTAGAGTATGCATTATTTCTACTTGAAAATCAAGCTTGGCATCATCTGGGAGTGCTTTCAAATGAGGTAGAAGGCTCAGTGAATAATGTCTGCCACTGCCATCATTTTCTGTCTGTGCTGTTTTCTTTGGTAGACTCTGAGATAATGTCTGTAAGAGCTGTTGCTCTTCTGCAGCACATGATCTCTTCCTCTTCGAAGCAAGAGAAGTTGAAGAATGCATATACTTTTCAGTTATCCCCTCTACCTCCTGGCCAACAGTCAATTCCTCTTCTGGTACACAAGTCTTTATTTCACAAACCGGCAGCACGAAACAGAGCTGCTTGAAATAAATATATTCCTTGCGCCCAGTTTTTGCTGAAGATCCTGACTTGGGTTTTTTGGTTTTAGCAAATTCTCTTCCAACTTTTCCATCTTCTATGTAGGTCAACAGCTATAAATAAAAAATGAATACAAATTTAAAAAAATCTGGGCGAGTCTTTCAAACTGACCAGTGATGTGTAAACATCTAACCTCGGTAACTCGCAAATTCACGTGTTTTAACATGTTCTACATTTTAAAATGAGATAACCACTCTCAAGGCAAACGCTACTAGAGGCGCAAATGTATAACAAAAAAGTTTTTTTCTCTTTATTTTAGATATCTTGCTACTGGATGCTCTTTCATGGATCTACACTACACTTTCCGATGTGGAACCTCTACTGCCCAGAAGATTATCATAGATGTAACTTTCGCAGCATCTACATGAACATTATTTTCCTCAATTAACTCATGAAGAATGGCTCAAGATCGCAGATGGTTTTGAGACTCAAGCCAATTTCCCGAACTGCATAGGAGCAATTGACGGTAAACATGTGAGACTTATTCAACCAGCGGGCAGTGCATCTACGTACTTTTGCTATAAGAAACATTTTTCCATGGTACTATTAGCACTCAGTGATTCTAACTACAGGTTCACATTTCTTGATACTGGATCTGGATCACACGGCAAAGCATCAGACTCATCGATATATAAAAACAGTGAGCTCTTTCAGAGAGTAACAGATAACACTTTGAACATTCCTAACGACATACCAATATCCAGAGATGGAGATCAATTTCCCTTCACTTTCGTTGGTGACTAAGCATTTGCTATTTCCACCCACATGCAGAGATCATATGGTGGAAAAAAATCTCTCACAGAAGAAGAAAATATCCAATTACCGACTTTCGCGAGCAAGACGCTACATAGAATGCTCTTTTGGCATTCTAACCAATAAATGGAGTATTCTTCACAGGCCGCTGAATGTAAACATGCGGAATACTGAAACCATTATGACGGCGTACTGCATACTACACAACTTTGTAAGAGAGAGGGATGGCATAGACTTTGACAGCACTCTGAATGTTGTGGGACTAGACAAAGGTGAAACTATAGTGCAAACAGGTGGAGCAGATCGGCTTTAACGATCAGAGAAAAGTTTACGGATTACTTTTGTAGTGCAGAAGGATCTTTTCCGTGGCAGAATCGAATGAGTGATTGACATTTCTTTCACAAACATAACCTCAGTGCCAACGTTGTGTTCTATTTCTTGTATTATTGAAACGATGCCAGTTTTGTGTATGCTGGGTGCTAACCTTAGTTACAACTAGCTATGCATGATTTTGTTTTTTATTTTTTATTAATCAGTGAACATGTTTGGTAAATAAAACATAGTAGTGCGAGTTACTGTATAAATATCACAGTTTTAATTTTTCAGAATACATTTAAATAAGTATTAATTGTAATTGTTCCTTATTGTGTATCCACCTTATATCAATATTTTATAATTAAAAATTTAAAAATCAATAGTATTCCGGTAATTGTACAGTTTCAGATTACAAACACAACTGCATAAGGTACTTTATTAAAAAAATTTACGTTAAAATACAATTGAAATACAACGTAACAATTTCTCTCGGGAACAATGTTCCTCAAAGTTTTATAAATATTTTCAAAATAAAATATTTTTCTCCTCATAATTATGCAGCTTTGCATCACAGCCACGTCGAATTCCTTTCATTATTTTAATATTTTATGTTAAAATAAAAATGCATACACAAAAATAAACAATTAGGTACCTGTTTTATTTAAAATACACATACAGAAATTGGAACGCGCCTGCTTGTTTCTTCCTAGCAGCATCCATGTCATCCAAATCTGATACAAAAATCCCACACATTACTTCCCAAGCCTTCCCTCGTAACAATCGAAGAGTCAAGTCGGGAGAAGAAAACGTTTGGGGCGATATTAAAGGAACTTGTAGCTTCTTTAGGCATTAATGCAGCCATTTTAACATGCTTAATAAAGCCTACAGCAATAACAGGGCTTAAGATGATTTTCTTCACAAAAAAAGTATATTATTGTGATTTTTTTTTAAGAAGCCTATTCTACACCATTATACTGGTGTGTGTAAATATTTATTGATCAAAATCCTCATTCTGTTATACACAAAAAAAAAAAGTTACTTTATAGTATGTTGTACATAAACTAATGCAATGTGTTACAATATTTAAAATAATTTGACAAGATCCTAAACCCGTTTCAGGCACTCGGATAGAATAAAATGATTCTCGTACGTGTTAAAATGGCTGAAGCAAAGTTATTTATTGACAAATAACCATAATTTCACCATAAAAATTTAGTGGGGAGTGGAATATGCTACTATCTTTATTGCATTATTATGTCATAAAATTATAGGGTCGTGGTTTTGTTGTACTAGGATGGATTTTGTGGAGTTTACAACGGTACAGTATGACAGTTTTGAACCTTCCGTACGAAATACGAGTCTGATAGGAGGTTGAAGGCAATGGAAATATAAGTTAATGTATTTAAACTGTAACTGGCAGCACCTAAATTGGTGGGTTCAGAAATAATGAGTGTGAATTTAATTAAATTAAATAAATTAGTGGTAATAATTTGATGCCTTAATTATTTACTCTACATATCAGAAGAAATTCCATTAAATTTACTTGAAACGATGGCGAAATAAATAGCATATACAGGAGCAGAAGAGTGTGAGTGATATCCATTGAACTTATAGCCTGTGATTCTTTAGCTCTCCGAGTTTAAACCCTTGACCCATAATATATTTTGAGATGAGGAGTGCTGATGAGAGCGGAACTAGTCACATCGATTCAGTGGACCCTAAAATAGTAATAAAATAATAAAAATAATCAAGCGCCTTTTTTTATAAGATTAACAACTTATACTAGTTTCATTGCGATCCTTATGAAATCAATATTTGTCTTAGCGCGTTAGTCATAGTAGGTACGCCTCTTCGCCGATCGAGCAATGCTGTCCGATAAATAACAAAAACCCTACACGATTTATTTCCACAGGAGACGTTCAAATATGTTGAAAAGTTGGGATCAGGTTGATTTGCGCTTATTTCAAACTGATATAGTTATACAATACGCGCAGTCAGGAGTGTGTCTGTGTTAGTAAGGCGGGATGATAAGTGCGACTCTCGCTGGTGCTTCTGGTGCAGTGTCACCTCTAAGCGCAAGGCTGTGGACTGGCGCGCAGTCTTATCTTAGTGCTTAGGTCAAACATGAGATAAGAGCGGTAACCATAACATTATATGGCGGAGAAATAAAACGAAGGTGCGATGCAAGTCCCTTGAGTGCTTTCACGTATCTGTACCGGGAGTTTCATGTCTCAAAATTATTCTGAATACACGCGTTTCAGCCATTTCCACTCTTCTAGAAATACAATTTCAAGATGAAATAGGTAGTTTTTCTTCGAAATAGTTAGTCTTTATACTCATCCGCCCTTTTAGCATTTAATTTTGTATCTGTAGCATTTCTCGTCAAGTATCTCTGTCATATCAGCCTTTTTATAGTTCGCCTTGCAATTCCGCGTAGGGTTAGTCACTCTTTAAGCCAGTACTCGTCGAGTAGTTAGAAGCCTTTCAATAGAAGTAGACCTTGGGAGCGACCTTCAGACAATCTTACTCATTAGCTGTCTACACACAGGCAATACTCGAAGGTAACTGAGCTGTTCGAAAGCCATTTGGGTTCCTTCGCCAATTACGTCATCGTGGATCCTGCGTCATCTCGCTTCTGTCCTCATCGACTCTCACGCGCTGAAGCCACGCCGCAGGCTTTGCTCGGCCATCCAGCCGAGGAGGCGCCTGATTAGACGCGGGGGCTCGTATTTATGCCCGTTCTACAACGGCACGTAAACGGAGACGGATCTCCAGGAACATTTCACAATCGCATATGATGATTCCACAATGCACGGAAACGTAACCAATGGTAACCAATGAGATTGTATTTCAATGTTACGAAATATTGACCTATTATATATATATACATATATATATATACACATATATATATACATATATATACACACACACACACACACATATATATATATATATATATATATATATATATATACTTAGAGATTATAGCACGGGCAGAATTTATACATATAATACAAATAAACCACATAGAACAGAACACAAGATATTCTTGAACTTGAAACAATTTTTAACGTATTTAGAACATACACAAACACGGCTACCAAGTACTCGGCTTCTATTGGTTGCACGGAGCAACGTAAACGTAAGAGCTCAGCATCGTCGAGCTAATACGTACGGGTCTGTCTCCGACTGTGCGCTGTTGTAGAAACTCTGATCGTATGTGTCATTGTAGAACGGGCCTTACTTCCATGTGACACGCACTTACATATTGAATAAAAGTCAAGTGGTAAACATTCAGCGTGGTATGTTGGCAGTGAATATCTTACATTTTGATGTGTTTACAGTGTGGCAGGCTCAGTTGGTTATTTCATTTTCTTGTCATTACTATTAGTTAAGGGCCATTTTTGTAAAATTATTCAGATATAGATTTTTCATTTGTGGTTGATCACAATTTTTCTTAGCAGTTATTTAGATATTAAAATATTTTTTTTTGATCCGTAAAAGGTCTCACAAGTGATGGTACTAATGAACAAGTGACTTTTTTTTTTACAGCTATTAGATAGTATTAAGTAAACGTACGTTGAGAAAATTTCAGACGAAACATAAAATTCAAGCGTGTTACCGTGATAAACTGACAGGAATAGCACTTCGGCCTCGCCTTCCCCGGGCAAACACACGGTGTGCAGAGCTTCAGGAGAAACCATGCGATTTGAAAACTGCTCAAGATAACCAATTGTGGTCAGTTTACGAAAATCATTTAAGAATACGCTGAGGGCGGATAAGTAGTTCGGTTTCCGTATTTAGTTTTTAAACTGTATTTTTAAGAGAGTGAAAATAGCTAAAACGCGTGTTTTATATTTGAGACATGACTTGAAAGCACTCAACGGACATGCATTACACATTTATCTTTATTTATACTCCATTTAATGTTATGGTTCCTGCTTAACTCTCATAGTTGCCTTATCCACAACAGTCTTGCGATTAGAGGCGATACCGCGCTAGAAGCACAAGCGAATGTCGCACTTATTATCCCAACTCAGTAACTCACTAACACAAATACACTTATGACTAGGCGGGCCCCTTAAAAAATTGAGAGATTTGCTGCAAGAACCAGTCAAGTCCATAATTGTATAATTTTGAGTAAAAATAGTTAGATTAGTCCCAGTCATGCTCCAAGCACATAGGGGAAGGTCGGGTAATACCGGACAGCGGGTGATACCGGACAGTACCAGTTTCCAGAGGTGCGCGCTAGGGGCAGCACCAGTCGGTCGTTTGTCTCGTAGGTCTCTGTGAAGGACACGCAGTGTCGCCATTATGAGTTCGTGCGTTGTCTGCTTGTTGAGTAGTGCTACGTTTTATTGATTTTAGGCCAAGATCTTCTGCACGAAGATAACTTTGCCGGGTTGTTACAACATAACAAGTACGATATTTATAAGTTTAAGTATAGTAACTTGTGTACTAACCATTTATATATTACCATACAGTGTAACATCTGTGTGCGACAAATACTAAATATTTTATGACGTAATTTCGATGGCATGTCCGTCGGGTAATATCGGACAACCTGCTGGAGGGTTATATCGGACGGTTGCGGGTGGTATCGGACACAATGGTAGAGTAATTTCCCGTCTATTCTGATTCAAGTATTCTTTCTATTTGCAGAAAATGGAGAAAAGAAGGGGAAGGTGGAAAGAAGAAGATATGAAATTAGCAGTAGAGCATGTTATAAATAAAGAAATGAGCATTAGAGAAGCAAGTGAACAATTTTCTGTTCCGAAGAGTACACTAGGTGATCGACTCATTAAACTTGGTTCGGGAAATGAGGCAATTATGAAACCACACATGGGTACTTTCAGTAATACATTCAGTGATGCACACGAGGAGCAGTTATACAACCATGTTAAAGCTTTAGATAGACAACTCATGCCATTAACTCGAGATGAATTTCTTAAATTATCTTTTGACTTGGCAGAACACCTAAATATTGATCATCGCTTCAATAAGCAAAAAGAGAGGGCTGGGAAAGACTTCTATTATGAGTTCATGAAGAGGCACCCCGATTTGAGCCTAAGGTCTGCAGAATCCACAAGTTTGCAGCGAGCTGCAGGGTTTAATAAAGAACAAGTTGATCGGTTTTATGAAAAGCTGACTGAATTAATGGACAAATATTCATTTAGTCCATCGCGGATCTTTAATGCAGATGAAACTGGGGTATCCTGTGTTCACAACAATCAACTGAAAGTCATGACAATAAAGGGAAAGAAACAAGTGGGGAAATTAACATCAGGCGAAAGAGGAAGAAATGTAACTGTTCTCTTATGCATCAATGCTTCTGGAGACATGTTTGTTCCCCCACTCTTTGTTTTCCCCAGAGTTCGCATCGATAAGGATCTCACTAAAGATGCTCTGGTTGGAAGTGTGTTTGACGGACAACAAAGTGGTTGGATAACCAAAGATGGATTCCTAAAATGGTTCAAATTATTTGTTGAACGAGTTGTGCCAAGTGAAAAGAACCCTACACTGTTAATTGTTGATGGTCATTCAAGTCACAAGGACTTAGAAGTGATTCTGTTTGCTCGTTCCCACCACGTCCATATCCTGAGTTTACCACCTCATACAACTCACAAAATGCAACCACTGGACAGAGTAGTTATGAAGCCATTTAAGAATGCTTTCAATGAAGCATGTTCTTTGTGGATGCGAAAATATCCAAAGCTGAAAATTGCTCTCAAGGACATAGCTGGACTGGTTAACTATGCATTAGCAAAAGTCTGCAGAATGGAACTCGCTCAATCAGCATTCATGTGCACTGGAATTTACCCACTCAACCGTAGCATATTCACAGACTTGGATTTCCATACTAGTTTGAATGACTTACCAATCACTGTTCAAGAAGAATCTCCACCGTGTGTTCGAAGACAGAGTTCACCAGAGCCTTCAACTTCAGATCAAGCAGTAGGTCTAACAACACAGCAAATGTCAACTCCATCATGCTCCAGAATGGAAGGTTCTGAAAGCACTGTACTGCACACTTCAGCCTTCAATGTAGTAGAACAAATTTCTCCACTTCCTAGCAGTGCAGTTGCCAAGTTGGCCTCACGAAAACGACGGGGAGACAGAAGTGAAGTTCTAACATCTAGCCCATACAAAAATGAGCTTGAAGCAAAAAGATGCAAGTTGAATGTGAATCAAAAGTCGCAAACCACTAAGAAACTAAAAGGGAAACATCTCAGAAAAACATCAATGCATAGAACACCCCAACCAAAAGTTCCATGTGCAACAAACGAAGAGACTACTGACTGTATCATTTGCGGTGAAAATTTCAGTGAGGATTGGATACAATGTACCATATGTAAAGGATGGGCACATGAAAACTGTGCTGACCTTGAAGGGGATGCTGTATTTTATAAGTGTGATGTTTGTAAGAAAACCTAAATGTTATTTACAGGCGGTATTTTGTAAAAATCTGAAGGGGAAATGACTGTCCGATATAACCCTCCAGTTTACTGAAACTTCCAAATACCACTGTTTGTTCAAATGTAAAATACTAATATTTCTAAATGTTTTGGCCCATTTTCTTTATTAGGCATTATAAATAATTAAAGTACAATTCCAGAGACATATGTACATTTCATTTTTTGCAGTAAGTTATATTTTTATTAAAAGAAAACCTAAGGTGTCCGGTACTGCCCGACCTTCCCCTAATAAGGTTCATTGGCAAACAGCCATATCTCATTCAGATAAGTCCACACAGTTATGGTTTTTGCACCAAGAGAAGCGCTGCTGTATTGCATATTGCTCACACGCCACACTTACTCATTTTTGACCAACAATGGACTTAACCCTTCAATTGCAATGACAATTTTAAAATGAAATAATCAACATTCCGCGCGAGATCGAGACTAAATAATTATAATAAAAAAAACACTGCTTTGCAAGTTAGACAGTTCATGCAAAAAATAATAATAACAGAACAAATACTTGTCCAGAATCAAAAGTTGAAATAGTAACAAATTAATTGAATACAGCTCAGTCAGTACAGTAATTATGCACCCATAATAAGTGCTAATAATGTTGCTTCGCCATGAAATAAATGGCAACCCCTAATGTAGAGAGGTGACGCACACGGCATGAATAAGGAAGGCACTGTAAAGACTTTATAGTGTCCTAGGTGGGAAATTAATGTCGGCTTTACGTCCCGCCGTCGAGGTCACTAGAGACGAACACATAAAACTAACAGAATGCAGGGATATTGGGACAGAGGTTCACAAACCACGCAAGGGACGCAACAACGCAACAAACGCAAGAAAACCACGGAAAACCAAATCGGGATGAGTGGAATACGAACCTACGTCCTTCCGACTGTACGTTCGATGTTAGACCCCTAAGTGACCAATGTTGTACTAAAAATGCGGGCCTTGAACCAAATGTAAAAAAAAAAAAAAAAAAGACGCCACTTCATAAAACAATTGTCTCAGCTATACATAGATTCGATGTACAAATGATAAATAGCATAACACTGAATGACCACCACAATAAATACCAAAATCTAAAAAAATAAAATATAACCCCTAGTGCGACTTACTCACTGACACACAATGATTGATATAAACAAATTCTAAACCACTTTCAGATGAGCTAGAAACTTGAAATATAGCAAGCTCGTAGCTCTTTGACAGTAACCGACTGAAAAAAAAAGTAATAATTTTCAAACTTGACGCCCCTTTCTTCGGCGTAAGCCTATTGTTACTAAACGGTAGGACCTATAGAAATTCTGATTGCACAATCCAAACTGATTTGGTATACGTATACATATTTGGTCCCGTGACATTTTGTTGTATCTCCATCGGTTGAATCTCAGATCAAAGTATAATGAATTTTTTAAAACGTAATTTTTCAATTATTTTCCACGCTTTACGGACAGGTAAAGTCTTCATACTCGGCGGGCATGTCCATGTTGACGAGATCTACAATTTTGCTCATATGACTTTCTGTTGCTATACCTTAGATAGAATTAAAATCTTAGATTTGGAGTAAATTTTCAACACATTCTTTTATGTTTTCCCATACTTATGTTATATGGCAGCTATAAAACCATCAAATTTAACAAGCTTGTAGCCGTTCAATATGCAAACATGCCTGTCAAATCTGATGATGCTAGCTGTCCTTGTGTGTAAATTGTATTTAGACTAAATTTTATCTAATACATAGAGACCTGCATTCATTGGGTGATAGGCTAGAATTCAAACACACATACCTCTTAGATAATTTTTCTATTGGCTTACTGTTCATCTGGACGAATCTCAACCAGTTATAAACCCTCAAACACAGAAGGATCGAATCACAGACAACCCAGCTGAGACGACTTACAAGTCGGCAGCCAATGAACTTGCGTTATTTGCCCGAGTGTACAGGGGTATGTGCAGTCTATCCTGAAGGCCATCGAATCCGCGAATTTTGCAGGTCTCTACTAATACATATATACTAAAATGTATATGTATCACATATTTTCCACGTTTAATGGAAATATACAATTTTCAAACTTTCCAACTGTACAAAATCAGCAAAGATCTTGAATTTAAATTCTTTGATATTTTTTCGCCACTCCATATAGGTTATAGATACAGTTGTAAACATATAATTACTACACATCTTCACAGTTTACGATTTTCCGTACTTCTTGGGCAGCTAGAACCATCAAAATTAGCACACTTACGCTTGTTGTATATGTACCAAAGTCCTTGCCTTCATGTACACTTTTATATATTTAACCCCATGCGAGAGTTTTAGGGCAATGTATTCTCGAGGGAATTAGACCCACTAGGAATATTTTGAGGGCTAAGCCCTTAATAGAATATTTTAGAGCGAATCCTTCCAAGGAGTTTCTCGGGTAAAGCCAACAACTTTACAAGTTAGAGAGAGGGAAATTGATGAAAATACCAATGGGGTTGGTACCAGATGGTGTAACCCTACCGAGGTTTAAAGGTGAAGCCCCCAATGATATCCTCCTTGGGGGTGAAGACTTTAAGGAGTGGGGCTTCAGGAACGAAGCCGCCAATGAGCGAATATGTACGTATTCAGCCGTTTATACGAATGTCCATCCGTCTATCCGTCACAATAATTGTTCAAATCAATTATGTCGACTTCCGAAAAGACTTAAATTTTGGTAAAAAATAATTGATGAATTACCAAAAACGTCGATAAAACAACAAACTTCCATATCAACTTTAATCCTCAATTTAACCCCTTATGGGGACGAAATTTCAAAAATGCTTTCCTAGTGCTCACCTACGTTATATAAGGAACTACTATGCAAAGTTTTAAGCTTCTACACCCACCGGTTTAAGCTGTGCGTCAGTCACTGTTATTAAGTAGATATTTTGATACCTTTCCTGATAAATTAATCTCGGGTCAATTTTTATAAATGCTAACGATCACATTTCCAGTATAATTACATTATTATACATTGCCATAATTTTTATTTTAAGTTTTCTTTAATAAAAAATCATTAATTGAAATTGGTATTGACCAGCATATTAAGTTACAAGATAACAAACATTTAATTTTGCTTTTCCCACCAACTCCATATTTTCAACAGAAAACTGGACAAACAAAAATGAATAAAAATGTAAAGAGCTGGCGCGGGGCCCGGCTTGCCCTGCCTTGGAGCTGCCCACACTCGCCATAGGCAGTGCCAAGTCAAGCAGCATCTCATTCGGTCGAGATGTAGTTTAGCCCGCGGGACTGGCTGAACAACATGTCTCAAGGTGCCCGTCTAACTAGCTTGTGAACAGCATTGCAGAGTGTTTGAAATTCCTTGTTTTACAGAAAACTATGAAAAATTTTCGAAATCTGTTTCTGTACGAAAAAAACACACACATCAGGCCATGACCTAATTAACTTTTCAAAATGAATCGCACATCGAAAACAATATTTTATTACCCCTCAATATATCCATAAATGAGGTTTTCATGCTGCTATATCTTACAAACTATTCATGGGACTTATGTAGCACGTTTATAAGGGCATGCGCTGGACCTTTCTACACACTTTACACCAATAAAATTATAGGGTCGCCGCATTAATTTCCGAGAAGCACGAGTATTACTGCGGCCTGTTTTTCACTTGTTGGTTGTCCGTCACGTGGTGCGCTCTCGGCCGTAGACCCCCCCTCACCATGTTGGCGCGGGGTGAGGTAAAGATGAGTCAGGGTGGCATGCCTGGCCCTTCCTTCCATCCCCGACACAGGGCGTGCAGTAAGCTACCACACTTGTGGGGAGTAATCGCTGCACGTGACCGGATTGTTTTCACTCTGTCTCCCTCTCTTTTCTATGGTCTTACATCATAATGTTCAGCTGTTTCCTTTCAATATTTATTTTCTCCAAAAGGAAAACTGTCAACGTCAAACAACAAAGAGGAAAGAAAACAAAGTTTAGGTTACATGCAACTCGCAAGAAACGAATCTAGAATAAAAATAAAGTTAGATATTTCGATGACGGTATCACTTTACATTATTACTACTATACTGTACATTATTGCTATTGATTTTTTTTAAATTTAAATTATTCATGACTAACTTGTGTTCACATATGGCCTCCGATAGCGTAGTCGATTACTGTGAGAGAGCAACAGGCTCTAGGTTAGAATCCGATTAAAATAGATGTTATAAAACGTTCAGTTTTAGTAAATAATATAAGCCTTTCCCCAGTTAACAATTTGGCGTAATATGTACAGAAATATCAATAATCCAGAATTACAATAAATTATTTTTACTGTGTAACGTTTGATGGATATCCATACTGTGTTAACTATAAGAATAGATATCAATAATAAAATTGTGAATCTTTCTACCTGTACTATACATTATTTCAATAGAATTCACAATGCTGATACAATAGCGCGAAAGGCAAAAACAACATGAATGTGGCGCGAAACTAAACAATCACGTAGGTAGCTGTGATTGTAAAGGTTCACCACAGCGTAAATAAATAAACAACTGAAACCGATTTAAAGTACAATTTTTCGTAGCTGTTACATGCTATTTGCCAATTTGAAGGTCGATGATAATAGTTTTTTTTTGGAATAATAAATAAATGCAACGTATTATTTTACTCGTACATGTAAATTAATAATCGTTGGTAAGATATGACATTGGAAAACTTTGCTTATAATTGGGAACTGCGTGTATCTTGTACATTAGCATGTAAATATTTATTACATCAACTTAAATAAGACATGTAAAGTCTAAATTTTTATGTCAGTTTTCTTCAATCTGAAAATATCTGTGATATTTTAAAGTTATATTTTGTATACGATTGTAATGCTTCAAGTTGAAAAATCCATTTGGGCACAACCTACAGACATAAGTAGATATCAAAGTAACTTGTTCTTTTGAAAATATTTTGGAAACAAAGTTACCATTTTACGAACTTAATGTACATAACATACTATATGTTCTCCAATACTCCAAAATGATCAATGAAAATTTTATACAAATTTTCTTTTTTTCCCCCTAACCTAACTAAAAACTAAGTGTTTGGGAGGGGTCCGGGTTAGGGAGGGATCTAAGTGCGTCTCAGGCCGAAGCCTATCACGCCTTAGTCATGCTGGGATTAGCCATGCAGGGAGAGGTAAACTACTAGTTAGTTGGGCCCAGGTAAAACCTGCATAGACACAGGGAAAACCCTGGGCACTTTCATGCGGGATGAAAGTTTGCATGCATTAAATGTAGGAAAGTACAGGAAACAGAGGATGGTCTGGATGAAGAGTGGGTCTGAGTAGAAAGAGTCTACCATGCGGGGATTGGGCACTTGGACTCAAGGTCCGCTTTGTTGTCTTCTCCGGGACTGGGATTTGATGGCCAGAAACGCAAGCGCCTCTGGCGGTGAATGAAAACACGAACCACTCACATCCGCTCCATACAGCAGCTCCTATAACTAGAAGGAAGAAAATTAAACATCCTACAAACTAAGCTTATGACAATAAATGCATGTTGCGTGGGCGAGGCCGTGCTAACATGCCTTAGAGGTACTTTAAATAAGCATAACTAAAACTATGTTTTTTGTTATTAGTATTATTGTTTTTTTACTATATTATATAGTTTAATGTTATGGTATTAATATCTACTCGCTTAATTATAGTGGAAGAACTGTCGGTGTATAGGTTGACAGGCGCAGGGCCGCTGAGAGAATTTGTGGGCCTCTGGGCAGCTGGGGTAGTAGGCCCCCTTCCTTTTTTTTTTTTTTTTGCATACCACTACTACGTAGGCCTATACCATAAATATATATGGTTTCGTAAAATTGCATCCTTCATTTGAACATACATAACGATTTCCTAGTTACGCAAAAAAAAAAGCATTTGCATGTATTATCTCAATGCACTTTTACATAGTTAATCCATCAAAATACAAATAATAATTAATTTTGATGTATATATTGCTAAAAAAACAAAAAATCTTAACTGGTAATCAGAATTTGCATTATTATATGAGTGTTTAAAAGTAGTATAGGATAGCCGGTCCGGAAACAGGCTTTAAGGGGCCTCCCTAGTAGCTTCAGAAGTTAGCGGAACACTATGTTTTTTAAATAATGATGGGACTTTATTGATCGACACTACGAATCTGAAAATTTTTCACCCACGAGAAGATACTACACGAATTGTCTGTATACGTTTACATTTTTGTTTTTTTCTATCAAAATATGAAATAAAAAATCACCAACTTGTCCAACTTTGGGGCCATTTTATACTGCTTAGGATGATGACAGAAAAAAAAGTACAAGTTTAGCCAAAAAGATAATTTTTTTCTGAAGAAATTCATGTATTTAAAACATATAGTCATCGCTTTAAATTCCGAGATTTCTTTTCCGCAATTTCTGCAAATCCTGAAAGTTTTCCACCGTCTCGTGCTGCCGCTCGGCGAAGCCAGCTCGCAGCCCACAGCCCAGGTAGCGGGATGAGGGAACCAGTGCCCGGAGGGGAGGCAGGCTACCTGGGTGTGTGTGGGTGCGTGAGAGGGAGACAACCCACAGCCGCAAAGGTAAGATAATCCCGTGACCTAAAGAAATTCTCATAATTGCTTTTAGTGTGCCTCGCCACAGTACCATGTGCCGACTTACTCTGTGTGTATATTCGTGTATCTCTAAAACATCGCTTTTTTTAAAACTACTAATATCCTAAAGCTTACAATACTAGATCATGTATTACGAAATTAAGTATTGAAACTGATCAATCAACACATTGAAAGTTGTCGTACAAACTATATATTGGTGACTTTACAGTCTCGCTAGCTAATTCGACAAAATTTATATTTAACTTTTAACATGAAAATACACTTCAGTGTTTTCCTTCTATTTTTAATAAATATTCTAAAAACAATTATTATATTACCCAATATTTTTTAAAATTATTTCAGTTTTCCAAAATGATTTTACACATCTTACAACGCTGAAGAAAAATTTATAGTGGTATTAACCAAATGGTTAACTATTTACAAACGTTTTCATACTTAAAAATGTAGGTTTATATAAAATGTATCTTTAACTAAAATAAAATTCATATTTTGAAAACTAAATGTCATTTTTCTATGCTTTTTGGTTAGATAGATATCTGATGGTCTTCTCTGTTTTAAAAATGTTCATGGAATGATAAATAAAAAATAAAAACTAGGGAAGATCTATATTAAATAAGCTAATCTGAAGTATATATAGGAGTCACGAGGAGTATTGAAGATGTCAGTGACCGATCGCTCACATATGTAATTATGGATGGTACGTTATTAATTACAAAATTCAAAAACCATTTTGAAGTTAAAAAGTATAAATAGTGGCAATGTTTAGTGAAGATTACATAAATTTTCAGATAAACTTATTTCTACAGCTCGATTAATTAATAAGGGCAGGAAATAATTTTTTTACAGCAATTATACAAAATTATTACAATTTTACTAACCACAATTAATTTATCCAAAAACCAAAATTAATTAACTATTTATTGCCCATACATTACAACATCCACGAAAGAACCTTGCAAATTATTTTTGTTAGATGCATTATTTTGCATTCAAGTTCTTTTTGTTTAATACTTCACCTACTTATAATTGTTACATATTTGGCACATGGTCTGTCACACCCAATTAAAGGGCCTGAATAAATAGAACGCGTTTCTGATCATTTTTCACGCCTGTTTCTTTACCTGCAACCCGGAGCGGTGTGAAATAAATTACTGTACACTCGTGACGTTGGCAATCAACTTAAATATTTATGAGTTAAAACAAAACATAACTATATAATGGATAATCAAAAAAATTGTAAAATTTTGAAAGCTTGTATGTTTTTATATAGTACACAAAGCAGTTAAACCATAAATTATTTGTTGTTGAAAAAAAATAATCCGTAATCTTTCATGCTTTTTTCCTTGATTTTTATTTCCAGATATTTTCGTTGTAGTAATACTTATATATATATATATATATATATATATATATATATATATATATATATATATATATAGCAATCTAGAAAAAAAATTACGGTAGCCTTATTCCAAATTTGTTATGATAGACGTTAGTTAACTAAGAATATAAATTCGCTTTACAACCACAGCTTGTACACAAGTCGTAAAAAAACATGGGTTCTACTTACAGGCCGTATTGAACTTAGTACGTTTATGACAAATACAACAGCAATAAACATATGGCTGAGTCTCTTTCCATGTACACATTTTTTTTTAAGTTATCACTTTTAAAGCGGGTAAAGTGTACCTATCAAGTAGCTTAGCATTACCCAAAGTGAATGTCTTGCTCCAGAAAATGTTCGAACTATGTAATATTTGTATCACTGTTGCGTTACAGACCTGCAACCTTTTTCAGTGCGCGATGTCACTCTTATGTAAAAATATGTCGTGTTTAGCGCAAACGTGTTCGAATGAATCCACATCGAGCTGCCAAAGAATACCTATCTATGTCGGCAACATACATAAGTATACAAACCATCGTTTACAAGTGTATTCATACGTAAGTATATAACTGGCGGCGGGCCATGATGCAGTTGGTTCTTCGCGTACAGTCCACTGGCGGGATAAGAAGCGTCAAAGATCTTATATGGCTATTCTGTAAACTTGTATGTCATTTCACTACCTGCTTTAGACAAACAACATCCATTACTTTCAGCTTTGGCTTGAAAAGAATTACTCTGGCCGGCTTTCTTATAAGACTTATTTCAGCTCCTCGTGCGACCAGTGTGTATAATTTGTCCGCGGCCTTATCTTTGGGTGAAAGTTATTTGGAAGGGAAGTTGTGTTGGTAATGTTATTTTTCATCATTTATTACATAACAATTCGACTTAGATACGCACATGTGTTTTTAAAATATAGGTATGTTTAATAACTTGCAATAAAAGTACCTATGTGTTGAATTTCATGTATTGAATTTTTTTTTACATTATGTACGAACATAATAATCACAATATTTCATGATAAATTTTTAACACTTTTTACAAAGCAATCTCTAATTTCTTCCACACCTCATGGTTAACCTTACTATTTTATTTCATGTTTTAGTTGATTTAAACTGTTTGTCATCATAATATGACGGACAATGAAGAATATTAGTTTCGGTAAATTTTATGAGAGTTTTTACTTATTACATTAAATATACCTCTATTTTTACCTCAAAGGAAAAAGTTGCATATCATTAAATGATAAATATTTGTTTCCCTTTAATATAGTTTATGAACATAACTTATTGTGATAATACCTACATTAGTTAAATTGTGTATTTGCAATGCTCTCCTATTGCAGTAAAATTCTTGGGCAAATTAAATAGCATATAGTCGATCTTTAACATAAGCTTTTAGAATACATAAACGTAATAAATTATATTATCGTGATTTTAACTATTAAATATTTCTTCGCATGAAAAAATTAATTAACTAAAAAAATATTTCAGTAAATTTATACTCAAGCACTAAAAATGTTTATTTTAGTTAAAAAAAATATTGTATGTATGTATACTTTTCTGAAAAAAGTAGATTCAAGAAAACAAATTTTCTTCTTTTTTATTTTGATCTTGAACTTACTTGACAAGCAATATTGAACTTCAACTTCATACTTTCGGTATAGCACTTTTCGATTTCTTCTTCTTCAAACGGGAATTAAAATTAATGAATAAATAGCATTTTCCTCTATAATTATTGCAGCCGTATACTGAAAAGTTTAACTTTCCTTTATTTGCATGACGCGGAACTCCTAACTAGACAAAACGTTTGTTATTTATTTTGAACGTTATATTTATGTTTCCTTTCGAACTTAAATGAAACTCTTAACATTTAATTTCATCAAAAGTTATACAATATAAGTATCAAGTTAAAATATTTTTAAGTGAAGTTGTGGCTATTTTGTTGTTGAAAATGACACTCTGAAGTTTGAATGAAAGTGGGATATGATAAAATTATATTTGTAGTTAAAAACAGATAATTAATTTCAAATTCAATCTTTTGAACATGCATATTGCCAAATAAATTCGACAATATATTAAAATCTATGCATTTGAATCTATTCGTATATTCTGCAGCATTAATTCCTATAAGCAAATACTTATTACGTACAATGTACTTTTAGTCCTGTCGTATAGTTATACAAAATTTTTTATCAAAAGTATTGTTTCGTCTATGCGGTTATGGTTGAAAAAGAAAAAAAAGTAATTTATATTATTTTAAAATTCGGTTGTCAGTAAGAACACGTATTTAGTGTAATTTGACATACATTATTCTGTTTATTAAAACATTACTATCGATAACTCTATTTTAGATTTATCTGTCTATGTTATAGGTATTTCAACTTGATTCTTTTTCTTCGGCTTATGACAGCAGCAAATTTTGTTTTATCGCATATGTAATGTTTTTATGTTTTGCATATTATAATTAATGAGTTAGTATTGTTGGCGGGTGAGGCTTTTTCACAAATGGACGCGTTCTTGGCGGCTAGCAGGTAGGACGCGTGTATTACGCAGGCTGGATAGGGAAGTACGACTGCGGGCGAGCTCCATGATAGAAGCAACGGGAGTAGTATCACTCGGCTATTTGTATAGGTTGGGATAGCTGTGCGAATGGTAGAACAGACCACGGGTCTATGGTGAGGAAAAAGGTCCCAAGCTCGACATCCCGACGATGAGACCGTTTACGAACTGTCGATGGATCACCAGGAAAGTCAACAACTTGTTCAGAAACTTGAGTCCCTCTTTCAAAATTCAGTTTAATACCTGGAGATGACTATATTCGATGTTCTACCAAGCGAAGCAAACTCTTAATTCATTACTAGTTGATGTTTAATATTGTGACGCAAAATAAAATTGTGAATTAGCTTACTTTGCTCATGCCAGGTTTTACAAGTTTGGTCAAAGTTAATTAAATGAATAAAAATTGTGCCCCTTTGCTGCTGGCTACCCGCAAGAAATTATCATGGTGAATAATAGATAATTATTTTAAGTCGACATGGAATATTATATGATTTTTATGGGATTGTGTTTTGGTAATGGTGTGTGTATTTTTAAGAAACTGTCTTGTGTATTTTATTACAATCACTTCACGTAAAGAATTGTCTGAACGTAATGTTATTGTTTGTTTGTTTTAATATTTTGTTTTATTGAACAATAATACATAGTTTGCCGCTTCGAGCGACTACAAAAATGACAATACAATTAGTTTACAGTGTTCCAAACATTTTAGTTTCCTCTACTGTACATGGGGCGAATATTTTTTATGTTATGTTTACTGAAACCATCATTATACATGCTAAGTGAGATGTTGCGATTGAGTAGAAGCGAAAATATGTCATAAAACCCTGGTAATGCTATGAATTCCATTCATTCGTTTACTCTGTGATCCGGAGGGTCTGTTGTTATGACTGAATAAATGTGCACTTCCTCTGTGTAGCGTGGCTTCATTGAGATGAAAGCATAGCTCACGTTGATGAAATACTTATTAATTAAAAAATAAATGTTACTTTATGCTTCAATTTCTTTTAGTGTCGTGCACAGATTTAAAATGTAATGCAGAGTTCCTTAGTTTTATGTATATTGAAATTTGCTCATGTGTAGAGTAGTTATTAAAAGCATAAAAAACATATGACGAATTGTTGTGTATTATTTCCATTAGGCGTAACCATGAAAATAGATAAGATTTTATCATTATGTGAAACCTACATTTGAAATGTTGGCGTTTAAATATGTATAAAAGCGTGTGAACTCTTAAAGCGCTATTTATCTATTTAGGAAGTAGGTAGTTTCTTTGATTTTAGAAGGTTTTTTTAACAAACAAATAAATTAATTCAAAAATTTGAACTACTGCAAGCAAAAAATACTTTATTCAATTTTTATTTTAAAATTAGCCTTATATTCTACCTTGCTTACACTTTATTATCGAAGAAGATATTTTTTTTGACAGAGATGAATACCGTAAATTAATACACAAAACATACATGTTTTCGTATGATACAATAACAGCTAGTGACAGTGACGAAACCAAAATTATTTTGATAGTTTGTATAGAAAATCCCCAACAGTAGTGGTGATATATTTAGGGATTTCGTTGTAGATGGGTACTATTTCACAATAAAAAGGAGTTATCGTCAATTATCAAAGCAGCCATATTTCGTATCTTCTTTGACAGCCTAAATACAGCACCAAATGACGTACTTGGCTAAAAATTAATTCCAGCTGCATGTGTGCATTCCGGGAGGAGGGGAGAATCTCAGGGTGGCCCGAACCTCCCTGAAATAAAAAAAGCCCATCGGAGGGGGCCCGCTTGCATTTGCAAAATCTTCACGTTATCCCGCGGGCCTCATGGGAATCCTACAGATTTTCGCCCGTGAATCCAGCTATACATTTCACTGACACCTTGAGCACAACAGTCAGTGCACACTGAGTTCTTCCATACCACCCGCACTTGTCTTCGATAAAATCTGAACTCAGGTGGATTCAGCATGACTGACTAAGCCTGCAGTCTGAATCCACCTGTAGGCCGCTGTTGCAACAGCTAAGAAATTTACACTGCTCGTAAACAGTCTGTATGTAACTCGGAACGGGATTCCAGTTCATTCGTGTATATTTATTCATCATATTATGCAACGTTAAAGTTATTAAAAAAATATTTAAAAAATAAAATGCTAAACATGTAATAAGTGCCAGAAAGTAATAATATGCTGTAATATTTAGTGTAACTAAATACGACGTGAACCCTAGAATACAAAGTTGACGATGTGTCGTTGGTGGGAACACTTGTTTGTTCCTGACATTTTTTTTCTCTACAGAATTTCAAAGTGAGTTTGACATGCACTTTTTCTTCAGGAAGTAAGTTAAAAATTTGTTTGTCGTTATTGCGATTTCAAAAGTTGATTTGTGTCTAAGAGTAAAAATATTTAATATTATTTTCATCATTTTATTCCCAGTTTTATTACTCAATCTATTAGTAGGACGTGATTTCTCGTTGCGGTGCGGAAGACTTTTATGAATGAAAGCATACTGTTCGTGCAAAACCATTCATCACACAAATGTCAGTTCTAAAGTATAATGTTGAAAAAAATTTTAATTATAATAATTTTTACAATTTTTTTCCTGAAAACACAAGCTAACGCATCAATTTTTGGTGACAGAATTTTTTGTAATGTATGTAAATCTCTTAATTATGTAGAACGTAATTAAAAAATAAAAATATATGTTTTAAACAGAATTGACGATTGTTTGCATTTCATGGATATGGACTGGATCGCAACACTAATTTAATGTTTCAAGTTAATAAACACTGTCAGGAAGCAAGCAAGGCAATACGAGAACATTATCTTTTGGTTGAATGTAGCGAAAGGGAAAAACAGTCACCTTTCTTGCCACGATCTTGTTCGCAGATAACGCAGGTATAAGCATAAAGTAAAGGGAGAGGCGCCACTCCCATAGTAATGATCGTTTGCTTAAATTTGTAAACAAAACCCTTGCTATCATACGAAATTACAGCCACAGGAATGAGTGCAAGAACACGGGAAAAACCATCATAATATTGATGGTTTTCTCCGTGTGCTCCTGATTATTCTTGCGGTTTCATCAAGTGTTTCTGACTATTCTGAGAAACCGCTCTCTGCATGGGGTTTTTTTTTTTGGTCTAATGAGACATGTCATTTTATTTGGAGTTACATTTAATTTGATAATTTCTGCTACTAAATCAAAACTTGCAATATTTTTATCAGGTGGAATTAACAAATATCGTTACTCAGTCAAATTAATATTACGCCATGAGACATCTGTGGAACACCAACATGCAAGACGAACTTCCTTTTCCTTGGAGTCTAGCGAAGCCATCCTTCTTTTGCGATCGTTAGTGAGCATCCCGCATCCCGCATAAAAGAACTAAATATTATTTACCTGCAAGCAACATGTGGCGACATCTGTTGTTGAAAAGCAGAACTACATGCATAAAGTACTTTTGCATGAGATATATTAATTCTCGCTGATAAAATATATGAAAAAATTTCTATTTAAGTATTGGATCTAATTTAAAACACTCAATTGGTATCTGGCATTAGTCTCAGTAACTAATATGAATTCCGATTTGGGATCTGACGCTGTATCGAAAGAACATATGTGTAAGTTTTGCAGTAAAGAGTTTATCTTGAGAAAGAATAAAAGACAACACGAGAAGAATGACTGTGTTAAAAATCCACTGCGCAATATGATAAGTTGTGTTCGATGTATCAAGTCGTTTACGCGGAGAGAGAGCCTAAAAAGACATGGCAGAACTTGTAGCGCCAAGCCTGCGTACAAGCTAGAGGACAACGATTAATCTACTAGCCTAAGGAAGAGTGATCTGCATTACGACAATAATTTTCTTGTCTCTTCCGATCTCGACAAAGAACTTAAATTGAAGGAGGTTGATGATTTACGGAAGAATGAAGACAATGGAAGAATTCTTAACGTGAAAAGTGAGAATATATTCCAGCCGAATTCAAGTAGGTCTTTCCTACTTTGTAAAAATGATGGACTCCTAAAAAGGAAGCATGAAGACGATGAAGACACTTCAACATCATCAACATCGAATTATTACGGTAAATTGGGTGAAGACGATTCCTTCTACGGTGATTGTTACAGTGACTCTGAGGTTGTTGGCAAAGACATAGACTATGATGAAGCACCTAAAGCTGCCAATAACGAAGAATGTGGCGGTGTCCTGAGACCGAAACGGTGGAGACGATGTGATATATTAAATAAATCTGATCAAGCTTGTGATGATCCACGTCTCAAACATGAAAGTTACCCCGAGGTTGGTGGTAAAACGGAAGACACCAGAGATCACAATATTTATTATAAAGGTGCAAGGAAGATGGTGGTAGAAGAGAATGATTACACATCATGGAAAGATCCAAACATATTGGTTGACCGGCTAAGACTTCTACATGGTTCGCTTTGTGCAGGAAAATATTCGTGCATCAAAGAAATATCCTTCATACTCAAGGAACTGAGGAATGCTGGCTACATACAATAGTGGCTTGTTTTACTTGCATTTGTATAATGTAAAGCAATAAAATAAATAATTTAAATTATAAGAATGTAATGTTTTTATTTCTTGTATTCTGATTTCTAACTAAGACTTAGATCTCGTAACTTGTGATCCTTTTTGCCTTTTTTTTTTTTTTTTTGTTGATGGAGCTTCCAAATGTGCTGCCTTTTCGTTGTCGGTGCTTCCAAATGTGCTGCCTTTTCGTTGTTGGTGCTTCCAAATGTGCTGCCTTTTCGTAGTCAGTGCTTCCAAATGTGCTGTCTTTTCGTTGTCGGTGCTGCCAAATGTGCTGTCTTTTCGTAGTCGGTGCTTCCAAATGTGCTGCCTTTTCGTTGTCGGTGCTTCCAAATGTGCTGCCTTTTCGTAGTCGGTGCTTCCAAATGTGCTGTCTTTTCGTTGTCGGTGCTGCCTTTTTGTGTTCGGTGCTTCCAAATGTGCTGCCTTTTCGTAGTCGGTGCTGCCAAATGTGCTGTCTTTTCGTTGTCGGTGCTTCCAAATGTGCTTCCTTTTTTTTTTTTTTTGCTGGTGCTTCTATTTTTTTAATGTTGTTTTGACTCTAGTATTTTATTAAATTGTTCTTGATTTGACTAGCGTATTATTGAAACCGGTTAATGTATATAAACGAGTCCTAGACAGCAGGACGCTCAGTTTGTTACTGCCATCGACGGTGTACGGATCACATAGTTTGTTTCTTCTGGTGCATAAGACGTGTAATTGGCTGTTCTTGAGACTTCGATGGCATATTTACCGACTTTAACGTCGTACTCGATGGAGGATGTACCATCGACTACGGGAACCATGACGTCGACGCCGATGATGTTGGAGCAGATCCCGTTGGCAACGCCTCTGACAACACTGGAGGAGACTTCGATATGTGCTGTTCCACTATCAGCTGAAGTTTCATCAGCATTGAATACTTCAATTAATGAAGAGCGTACTTCGCATCAGTGCAAATACTGTGGTGCATCATTTACTATCACCTCAAATGCTCGCAGACATGAAAGAAGCGGTTGTTCTAATAATGTTCAAAGAATACAATTTCAGTGCAATAAGTGCAATAAACTAATTTCACGTCTCGATAGCTTACATCGACATTATAAAAAATGCTCCGAGACAGATAATGAACATGGTTATTGATTTGACTCATGTGTTGTACCGGCTAATGAGACTATATAAGTGCTATGAACTTCAGTCCGTCTCTGGCTGTGGTGATGAATGGATCGGATAGACATTTAAAGTCGTGTAAAAGGCTTAGTCCGTACAATAAGAAGACTGTTTGAATCGTGGAATCCAAAAGGCTTTGGTAATTTGTCAGTGTTTTTTTTGTACTTGTAGTAGTGTATTGAATTTATGTAATAAAAATTTTTTTAAAAGAACTTGTGGTGTTTTTATTATCTCAAACCTAACACTTTTTTAGTATTTTTTTAATTAAAGATGTTTTGTATCGGTCAGGGATCGAACCTAGGACCTAAGTCGATCTAATCAATCAGTATATATATTACAAATTTAGTTAATGAATTTTGAACTTTTCCCCGAATCTCTAGCATTAAAATTACGCATTTCCAATATGGTGGTCTTGATGTCTGATAGGATGGTGGTCGTAGAGGATTTAGAGTCTCTTTACGAATGATGAACATGGTTTATTGAAATTATTATTTTTTACATAAAATTAAACTATATTGCATCGATCGAGTATCGAACTAGGGACAGCAACTGAACGAATCAATATGTAAATTGTTGAGTGATTTTTTTTTATGAATTTTGTAATTTTTCCCGAATTTATAGCTAAATAATTACGGATTTCCAAGATGGCGATTAAATTTCAAAATGTCGACCATAACGGTAATTGCAACATTAATAGGATCCAATATGACGGACGCAACATAAAGTGTAACGATGACATAGTACTCAACCAAGATGGCGGGTGTAACGAAATATGCAACATTTATATAATCCAAGATGTCGACCGTAACGATAACTGCAACAGTGGTTTTTAAATGTTTATTATTTAATTCGATTAATTAATTTTTTTATGAATTTCAAAAATTTTTCCCGATTTTCTAACATAAAAATTGAGGATTTTAATGATTGCGGGCGTAACGATAATTGCAACAGTTACGACTTAATACAATATGGCGGATCTGTCTCGAACATGTAGTGCTATTATTACTTAAAACTAAAAAAAAAAAATCAAGTCCCGATATGCATTATAATTTTTTTATATACCTTATTTTATTCTCAGTCTGGTAAATGTCTCGATAGCCGAGTGGTTAAAGGCGTATGTTTTCCAACCTAGAGATCAGAGCTGCGCTGGTTCGAATCGCAGCGTTTCCAATGTATTTTGCATAAAAAAATAAATTTGATATGTCGATAAGGACCATAATAGCTCTGGTAGGTAATGGAACATCGACCTTATGTGTTGAGACAGAGCGACGCTGGCGCTATCTAGGAACGAACAACATAAACAAAGTCGACGGTATCCAAGATGGCGGCCTCCAGTGGAACAGAAAAAAATCAAGAGCGCCGCTGGCGCTATCTAGGAACAAACAACAGAAACAAAGTCGACGGTATCCAAGATGGCGGCCTCCAGTGGAACAGAAAAAAAAATCAAGAGCGACGCTGGCGCTATCTAGGAACAAACAACAGAATTAGAGTCGACGGTATCCAAGATGGAGGCCTCCAGCGGAACAGAAAAAATCGATATTGCGACAGAGACGATAATTTCATCATGAGTGGGGCGCTCGATTTAAAGATGGCGGATTTTAAAGATGGCGATCGTGACCTACTTGTCCCGTTATGCGGTGTCCCGTTACGCCGTGTCCCGTTATGGCGTGTCCCGTTATGCTGCATCCAAGATGGCGGATCCAAAATGGCCGCCGGGGTCACGTCAAGTTCAAAGGTCAAGGTCATCCAAGATGGCCGCCGTGACGTCACAATCCAAGATGGCGGATCGGACACACAGCTCCACAGCCTTAAAGCCTGTTTCCGGACCGGCTATCCTATACTACTTTTAAAATACAAAAGTATAATAATTTATTCTGAATGTAAATATTATTAAAATAATGTAAAGTAATAAGAAATTATATTACTTCGAAAACATCAATCACACTGAACCACGTTCATTACATTGAAAAATTTGTAATACATATTAATTATTTATAACGTTCCAGAGACGTCGGAACATTTTTATTAGTGAGGGGGGGGGGGGGGGGGGGCGAAAAGATGTATCACATTTACCTCAGTCATAGAGCGTAGGTCCGGGGGTCCTCCCCCGGAAAAATTTGGAATTTTAGATGCAAAATTGTGCCATTTAATGAGTTACCGAACCAAAATATTAAATATACCATTCCAAGAATTTGATGACGTATTATGTATTAAATACTAGTCTGACAGTAGGTGTAGTACAATTTAAATAAAATACCATCTAGGAATTTGCAATTATTTTACAGTATATTGACAATCATAAATTTTATTTTCTAATCAATGTGATCACCAATGCAACGTTTGTAACTACTGGTTGAGAAAAATACTACTAGGACCAAACATTTATTCTGGGAAAAGGAGGGGGGGGGGAATGCTACTCTCGGCCCCCCCCCCCATGCATAACAACACGGGGGCGACTCACCCCTGCTGCCCCCCCCCCCCCCCCCCCCTGTTCCGACGTCACTGTAACGTTACCATTTCTGCTACTAGGCAAGTATTTTGGTGTGAACTGAATGTTACAAGTACCTTCTGCTCGGTTAGGTTATTGGTTATCGACTGTAGTTTTAGGAACACACAAACAATTTATATAATATATATGTGTGTGTGTGTGTAGGTGTGTGTGTGTACAAGATGTTTTAATAGCAGGGGGACAATGTTTTTCCAGCTGGGCGCCCGGGCCCCTAAGGCTATCGGGCCCCTGGGCATTTGCTCCTTTTGCCCCCCCCCCCCCCCCCCCTCTCTCGGCGGCCCTGGACAGGCGAATGAAGAAGGAGCATTCGTATTTCATTATTTTTATTAATGGGTTTTATAGTCGTGCCACTTCCGGAGGACGCCGCCCATTAGCAACAGCATGCCACTCGTACCGCTATTCCATCAGTGTTTATTTGCACTGATTACCCAGGCAAGCGCCTCCATGCATGGCACGGCTTTCATTGCTGAAAAATATCAGCCTACTTGTTTATTTAGTATTTATAGGTTAAATAATTATAAAGTTAAGTATTACTCGCGCAGGAAGTTTTCCAGTCCGGGATCTGTACGCGGCGTGATTGGCCAGTTGGGTTGGTCAATCACAGAGCAGCTAGGGCGGCAAATTTTATATCGCAAATATAAAATGCCAATTTCAATCCTGTGCGCCAGAATTGAAATTGGCATTTTATATTTGCGATAAAATTCCGGGTCATGGTCCCCGAGAGAAGAAATATACGCATTTGCACTCAAGTGACACTTATCATTGAATTTCTGTGCAGTTCTAACATAATAATCTTTCAGAAGTTCGAGTTTAAGCTCCTTGTGCATAGCCCTGACGAGGCAGTACACAGGCACGTCTGTCGCGATACGAATGCACTTGTTCTGAATTCGCTGCACTGGTGCCGCATATGTTATAATGGTTAGGGGTGATCTGTCTGATGTTGGATGTGGAGCTATGTTTTGAGGATTTCTAAAGAGTGGGTTCCATATTTTGCTTAATTTGTAGCCATCATTAATAGAGAAGATGGCTAACAATTATCCCTTCCTGACAGTTGTCAAATAACTGAGAACTGGTTAAAATGTCGCTTGCAAACGAAGAGCTCTCTACGTTGATCGCGAGCAGAGAACTCTGGTATAAAACATTACTTTGATATTTGCTATTACTTGATGACTTAAAAACTGTTTAATTACTTCAAGAACTTAAAAATTTCAACTGTAAACGATTATTTTATAACCGAAAAATGTGTGACGGGAAAGCACGGTATAGGTAGTTTCTTTCAGAAAATAGTTGTTGCTGTTTGAGAATCGATACTATCGATAGCGAAGAACTGGTCTTTCGCTGATGAAATGCACATATCGCGACACCTAGTGGCAGCACAAGAGTTTAAGTTACAGTATTTTATTTGCTCGTTAGATCGGGTGATATGCGCTACCGCACAGTTGAGAATTAGATTCTCTTTCTTTAATAACTGGTTATCAGAGACTCAGAAGCGTAACAAAACGGTTATTGCTTCATAACCGATGTATATACTGGTTACCGTTGTGCTGTTACATGACTATCCCATGCACAGAAAGTGAATTATTTTAATTTTAATGACATTTTAATATATTTTTTTGTGTTTAATGCTCTATGTTTGTAGTTGGACGTATCTACGTGTGCTACACTCTATGACGTATCCCGAGCTGACATTCAAGCAACAATATTGGCAAGACCCCTCTAGGGCACTATTGACTTTAACGGCAAATGAAACTTTTCCCACGTATTTTGTATAAAAGGATGTTCACTGTTGGAAATTAACATTTTAAATTTGTGATATTTTAATATTTTCAGATGTATTGTTGGAAGTCAGTATTTGTTTTTGAAGTGTGAATTTACGTTAACGGTCTTTGTACTCCGGCCAATGAGAGGCCGAGTTAATTAAGTTAAGCGTTTTTAGAAAAAGAATTAAGAATAAGTAATGGAATGGTAACGGCGTTGGCGAAATAACCCGGGTTAAAATCTCTTATAAATCTGACAATCTGAGAAGCTAAATTAGATCATCCAGGTGTAAAGAGGTTTAAATCGTCGTGTAATTTAAATGTATGTGATTAATATAGGGCACATCCGCACTGATGTGTAATTAGAAGTGTATTCTGACGTGAGTAAAACAGACTCATAATTCTTCATCGTAAAATACCGTTTTCCTGCACCGAGTATAATTCTATCCTGTTAACTACGAATAAAAACATTGATTATTTGTCAAAACTAAGTAAAGCCCTCCAGAGACAAACATTTTAGACCAATTAATATTCTACTTACATATCCCAGTTCAGACCCAGAGGTGAAATGAGACTGAAATCTCATGTTGTTCTACCCACCCAACATACTGAATTAAGCCGAGGTATATTCTTCTTAAATTAAACGTTAACGGTAATAAACTATAATTTATATATTTTCTTCGATCTAAGAGTGAGAACAACGGACCTGATAAATTGAATTAATGAACTTTTGTTGGAGTTTCATGTGTGCAACATATTTCCTGCTTGTTATAGAGACATAATTATATACCACTTGCCAAACCAAAAATTATATATATTTATTTTATTAAAGACTATCTGTTTAATCATATTTTTATTTTATTATTAATTAATGTTGTGTATGTTCAGTAACCCTAATTTCTCCACGTTTTCACTCTACTTAAACATTAGATCTGAAGTGTTGTTTTTTTTCTCTTATGTATTCTATTCCACTTGTTTTCTTTGATAACAAAGTTAAAGTCTACGTAGGAGTGGCGCCCAGTAACGACTACAAATTCAGAGTCTCCACACACATTACATAAGGTGACTCCACCCAACAGATGGGCCATAATAAAAAGTAGACCCCTACACACACATAATAACTCACCGTAAATAACGCTAATCTCTTATAGCAGCACCTAAAAACCGGAAATTTTAAACTATTAGAGACGGCTGCGATAAAACCCCGGCTTTGGACGTGATTTTCGACAAGGAATTGTATTAAAATACTACCCATCTTGTTAAAATTCACTTACCTGTTAATACTCTGAAGTTTCCGCACACATTTGGATGTTACACTTCTATTGGACTACTAAAATATTAACTGAAAACATTTTAAAACACATTATAACACTAAGTATATGTGTGTGATTATTTTTTTTTTGCATAAACGAATAAAATCTGTCTGTAAATACTTCCTACAAACAAACCTTCACATCATTCAACTGATACAACATTATTATAATAGTATAATGTTATTAAAAAGTTAAAAAAATCTCCCAGTGATAATATCAGAACCACATTCCTTGAGGTTAACAAGCGAACGCTCTACTGCTGTACTATTAATCCCATTCATTGGGAAATTAGAAAGAATATATGTACATATTACTAGTTCGTTGTAAGGTGCCTAAGGCGCCTATTGAAAAAAGATGAATATAAAAACACTCTAATTTAATAACCAAATATATTTATAAAGATTCATTTTCTTTAAATAGTCAATGAAAATAATTTCGGAGATATTTATGAAATTATATATAAAAACATATTTTAATAGAGAACCTCTTGAAAAACTATTTTGCATGTTAACTGTGTCTGGTCATTCAATAATACACCTTGACGTGAATTCGATTCAATATACACCTTCACTTGACTTTTAACTCTTGATCGTGGCAAAGCCATATGCAGCTGGCCGTGTTAATATACTGGGGTCTCAAAATTGATACCATCGTGATAAAACGATTGGCTTTGATCCTTTTTAATTGTGATAGTGTACGTAGGGAATTTTCGGATATTGTCGACGTTTTAATATGAAAGGTAATGTTGTTCCGGAAAGAACAAAATGATGAACAACTAATTCTTTAGGTGGCATTCTCTCGACGCGTTGCTGTTGTGAGGCAGCGTTGGCAGTATGAAGAGCTTCCAATTGTTGAGGCGTAAGTCCATCAATATGTCGTTGCCGTGATGCGCTATGAGCAAAATGATAGCTGCTGATTTTTTGGTGGTTATTTGTTAATATATTGATGCTGAGATGCAGCATGAGCACCATGATGTGCGTTTAATTTTTCAGATCTTCGTCCTCATTCATTATACTGTGAAAATTTTGATCATATATTGTACAATAAAAATATATTTCGTATTTCATTGCATATAAAGGTCATATCAACCAAAAATGAAAGACCATTCAAACGCCTAATCACATCAGGATATATAATTCTAACACAGAACGACATAAGGGATGATAGTACATAGGCATATATGGACATACATAAGTGAAGATCAGAATAATCTTAACTTAGAAAGAAAAAAGAAGACTAATAAATATACATACAAAGAGCAATGAAAATGTACACTGTAAGCACACGAAAACAGAATTCATGCAGCGTTACAGAGTCAATCAATGAGTCAGTGATGGGCGTATTTATATTATGACAATTATTGCAATGTCAGTCTTCTTAAGTATTTTAAAACTTGAGAGTACTTTTTACTATGAATATTTTAGTTTACCAAATATTTACCAGGGTAGTATCACTTTCATAAAGTTTAATTTGAAACACCTGATGATTACTAAAGTGACTATATATGGGTTTATGTTGCTACAAGTGGGTCCACCCTCTTTGTGTCACATTTCCGTTTATCGACTTCCGTTCCATTTTCATGAAATTACTCCTACCAAATGCGATATACTGACAGCTAAGTTGTTTACACATAAAAAAAAATTGCTTGTCTGTAAAGTTGGTTTACGAACGATAGTTTAACATGACGTCATAACAAAACATTGATGAAATGATTGCATACTATTATGAATAAAATTGAATCATTTTTATTGAATTATCACTATTTTGTAGTGATACAAAGAAGGAGTGATATGAAATATACAATTTAATTGATAATTTTACTTTTATTTGCACTCATTAATTCAAATATGTTTATTTCTTTAACGAACAGATTATTTTAACTATAACTTTTATACATGTTTGCTATTTAACTTCTTCCAATCTGTGTTATTCTGTTAAGGATAGGACGATGATAGGAAAAGTAGGAAACGAATGGGAGTGTTTCAAGTTTAATGTGCCTCGAAAAAGTCAAATCGATGGTTGTTCAAATCGAGTGGAAGAGATATATATGCGGCGCAAGCGTACAATGAGCGTAACGGGACAATATGCGTAACGGGACACTTGTTCGTGCGTGCAGCCGGCGTTCATCGATTTATTAGACGTTGTTGTCACGTCAAAAAGTTCATACATCAAGAAATATTTGAGCTGATATTTAGATTGAAATATAAAAACTAGCCGCACGAGTGCTGCTACCGAGCTACCAAAGCTATGTTGTAGTTAGGTACTTTGGGCTATTTTTTGTCAAATGATAGTAACTCCTGCATGTGGATATGCATTTATTGGATTAGTTTATTTAAAATCGTACATTTTACCCCTCATGAAGGGTGAGCATGTGCATATTGGTTAAAGGTTAACGGTTCTACAGTACACGTGCACATCAAGAACCTACATGACTTTTTAATGTTGTTTATGGCTTCAATTAAAAATATTTTTGACGTGACGTCTAATAAATCGATGAACGCCGGCTGCACGCAAGAAAAAATGTCCCGTTACGCTGTGTCCCGTTACGCTCATTGTATGCTTGCGCCGCATCTATCTCTCTTCCACTCGATTGGAACAACCATCGATTTGACTTTTTCGAGGCACATTAAACTTGAAAAACTCCCATTTGTTTCCTACTTTTCCTATCATCGTCCTATCCTTGACAGAATAACACAGATTGGAAGAAGTTAAATAGCAAACATGTATAAAAGTAAAAGTTATAGTTAAAATAATCTCTTCGTTAAAGTAATAAACATATTTGAATTAATGAGTGCAAATAAAAGTAAAGTTATCAATTAAATTGTAGATTTCATTTCACTCCTAAGTATCCATACAAAATAGTGATAATTCAATAAAAATGATTAAATTTTACACAGACAACCAATTTTTTCAGTCTCCTTTGGTATTCGCGTCAATATAAGTGATTTTCATAGTGAATGGTCATGTATTGCAATATTTTGTATCCTCGCTAAACGCCGAGTTTTATGACCTCGCATATCTTGTTGAAAGGACTCCTTGTTTTAACAACTATTGATTATAATGGTACAACACTTGTACCATTGATGTATAAATAGTATGTGTCAGTGCACGTACAAAATTACAGAAATATGCGTGAGATCGGGTTATAATTGCATGGTAAGTACTATGATGCAATTAACGTAAAGGCAAGGTTGACATTTTTGGTTTTTAAATTTAATTATCAATATTTTATTCAAAACTTGCGTGTGAAAAGTTATAATTTTAACCATATTTTATGAGATTTTTTCTAAATTTGTCTTAATGGAACTTGTAATAAAATTAAAATATTGGCGTGTTTTTGTTGAATTTGGTACAGAAAAATGTACCCACTGTTGGAATTTATAATGCAACTGTATTTGTCTTTAAGTGTGTACTTATTTAGGATAAATAACACATGAATACACTGAATAATGTTTAAATTACCTAAGTGATTAAATTCATGTTAAGAATAAATTAAATCTATATAATTTTACAAGAGAATTTTTCAGATCATAAATGGATAAAATGTAAAATACTTTACGAACAACTAATATATTAAGTTGCAGATACAAATTAAGCGTTTCTCTCATTCATTGTTTCGAACTGTTCTATGATATGTTGGACACGTTCTGAAGGTCAATGGTCAATCTCACATATGTTGTGTCAAAATGGTAGCTGAACAATCTAGCGTTCCTGAACTGGAACACCCAAGACAGATTGAGAGAGCGATGGGTTATTTTCAAACTTACGGATTCGTGCTTTGAACAGAAAGTTTTGGTAGGGCTGTTTGAGACAGTTTTAAAACTTTTATTTTTGCTGTCGTGGAGCACAGCGTACAGATTAAGATTGACGTTGTTTATACTTATGTGATATACTGTTTACAATATGATGACGCAAACAAATTTTAGCAGTGATTCGCGGGAAGAAATTTTAGAAGTTTATTTTCTAAACTATTGGTGTTCTTGCTGGGTTTTTGGCGCCTATTCTCTCCGCAGTAGATCTCAGGAACGCTGCTGCTGTATCGATTACCCAGACTGCTAATCCAGCTAGCACGTCACTGCATTGTATTACTGGCAGGAGAGTAATTATTAAAAAGAAATTAGGTAGTGTTGTGTGACTAGTGGAAATTTGCATTACCTATGACCAGGTCTGTTTTATACTTAAATGACGTTTACTGTAAATAAAAAAATAATAGCTGGAAAACATACGATTTTAATGGGTTCTTTGATATTGACGAGAAGTTACTGTTAACATGTAATTCAGCGAGAGGAACAACCGAAATAATTTACTGTGTATGTTATCATTTTGTTCAGACCTAGGTTTCAGTAAGTAGATGTAAATGAGGTCACAGGAACACATCGACTACCATGCCGGGTCTAGCTATAAGCTGTCGGAGGCTTGAGGCTCTCTTCCTAGGACCTCCAGGTGGTCTGCTGCGACGCTGGAACACTGGACGCTGGAAGCTGTGATTGGCGAACTACAGAAGATATGAGGTAGCCGGGGGTCTGGCTGAAGAATCGACTTCCCTCTCGTCCTAAAAAAGTCTGTTTTAATTGAGATCGGTCTCACCAAACGTCGTGGCCGATCGTAGCTGGCGCTGACATCAGTCGTCCGGAACCACTACGGGACGAACGGGACCGACGCGGAAGTGAGCACTCGATGTCGCCGATACTCCCTATCTGAGACTTATTCAGTCCAGAACTATTCTCACAAATAATAGTGTGGAGAATTCTAGATGGCACACGACCGCGGATGACGAGAATCTTCAATTCCTCGGGCGGCAACCAAGGCTTTGGTTCGCCCCAGCCCGAGAAACGTCTTCCCGCTGCAAGATGGCGATGGCCTCTAAAGATTGGTTTACGTTAGTATTAAATGTTTCTAGTGTTATTCGTGTGTATTTGGTCATAAAAATAATATACATACTTTTAAATATTATTACTATTAACGCAACAAAAAGAAAACCCCCGACGGAAGCGTGTGAACATGGAATGTGTGCTGACCCGCCTCGCCAGCCGGCCGCCGGCGCCACGCAGACGGGTGACCGCTCACTCACTCGCCTGCCCGCCGCCTGCCTTCCCTTCCCATCACAGCGCTGGGCTACCGTCTGTCGTGTAGCAAACATTAAAGATCATTTAATGTTTGCTACGCGACAGGATACCACGTTATTTAAACCTGCCCGCCTTATACAAACTGTTATTTCTACGATTGCGTGAATAGTCACATCTTCCAGTTGTGAACAGTGTGGAATATTAATGCTAATAGCAACAAGCTTGATAGTCAAGACTTGCCCGAGTCCTGGTTGATAAGCTGGAAGAATTTCCTGCCTTGCATTTCTACGTGCTTCCTCTAATCAGCTTTAGGGCGCCGTCTGGTCAGTGTGTGTGTTAGTGAAGCGGGATGATAAGAGCGACGCTCAATGGTAGTTCTAGCGCGGTAAAACCTCCAAGTGCAAGGCTCTGACTGGCACGCAGTCATCTCGTTCCCGTCAGATAACTGTGAAATTTGAGCGGTGACCGTAACATTATATAGCGTAAAAATAAAAATAAAGGTGTAATGCATTTCCCTCTGATACTTTCAAGAAATTTGTAATGGGTTTTTTACACCTAAAACTACGAAAACATGCCTTTTAGCCATTTTATCTCCTCTAAATCATCTTGATCCGATATCAAACGAACCAGTTGAGCATTAACAAATTATTAAATGCTTTTTGTAAACAGACTCCAGTCGGAAATCTAGTGTAGTTTGGAAATCGCGTAGGTATTTTCGTGGCTGTGCGCGGCACACGACTGTAGTTGCCATGCGTCACGCGCCGAGAATGTTGTCCGGCAGGAAGGGCGAGTATAGTTCATTTGCGGTAAAAATGAATACTTTTACGGCCTTGATAAATTTTTCCATTAAAGAAATTTTGAAGTTTCAGTGATTTTCCAGCAGAAATAATGTTGTGTAACTAACAAACAAATTGTATCAAAGCAATTAACGGTAAATGGCTGTGGCGGGGCCCTTAAAAATTTTTCATTTTACCAGAAATGGACTATACAAACCTGGCTTTCGTCGCACGCAGTTTTGAGAAGGGGAGGAAGGATGTTGACAGTTTCACATGCCAAAGGACGTTGAGGAAGGAGGGGGAGAGAGACAGGATGGTTTGTATGCCTGGGAGGGATGAACCTTGAAGTCTGGGCAAGGGAAGGAGAGGTAAGCCGTACGACGTCATGCATCAACTGATTGGAAGGCAGCTCATATCCTTGTGCTCATCATCTGTCATCCAGACTAAACAAATTGCAGTCTGTAATTGAGGTGCTGACAAAAGGTATATTGCCAGAATCAGTTGACAACATTTTGTCAACAATGAGAACTGTAAGTACATACTGCAGAACTGAAAGAGAAGTTCAAGCATACAGCAAATTTGAGTCTGTTGAAACTTAATGAACTGATCACTTGTGATACATCTCGGCATCTGTTTACAAATATTGGAGCACTTTTTGACCCTCAGAATATGGGAAACATTTTGTGGATGATAAAGAATTCTTACAGCACACCCAGACCCTACCTTTCATCAAGCAGGTACCAAAGCTTACTCTAGCAGGCGGATACGTAGCCCCGAAAAAAATTGTCGCTGAAGACAACAAAAGCCACATGTGAACCACATCGACGTGACGGAAATTTTGTGTCGAATGAAAGCAGATTACTCAGAATTTGCAACAGCAGCCTTGTAGTTGCTCTGGATACCAACCTCAAACGTCGACTCTGAACGGTCTTTTTCAACATACTCTTTAATTGTTAGTGACAGAAGAAGATCGCTGAAGCCAGAAAATGCAGAACTTTTAACAATGGTAGCATTTCGTAATTTTTGTGTAAAAGTGTGCATACTAAAACTTTCTATAGTATCTTATTTTAATGTGTCATCCAAAAAATTGGAACTGTGATGACCTGATGAGCGATGGTAGAGGAGAAGGTGGTAATATGGACCCCCATTTAGTTTTATGAAATTTACTTGTAACTTTACAGCTTCAATCAATTATTTGATGCGTGGATAACTTCATTAACTTATTATACACACATTTCTTGCATTTAATGAAATTTATTTATACCTACTAATGATCTGGCATGAGTTGTTTCGCAAAGTACGAAAATGCCTACTGACCCATACATGCTGGTAATATGGACCCCTAATAGTCGACATAATATTTAAATTGTATAAGACAACACATACCATTTAAATTCAATTCTATGGCACAATAGTCATACCTAAATACTTAAATACCTAAATTAAAATCTAAAGTCCACTTAAATAAAATGTTTAGCGACAAAAATCACACATATAGGAAATGTCATTTTCAGCCCCAGCACATTCACTGTGTGCCCATTGGTTGCACATCTCACACCTTACCCACAATTCTCCCCTGCAGTCATCAGTAAATGCCCCTTCACAAAACATGCAGAGAGAATCTTCTGTATCTGGAGCCTTTCCTCCCACTGGGACTTCAAGGGGTGACTCTGTCTTAGCATCATCTAATGCACACGATGCATGAGTCACTATCAGAACTTGATCCTTCAAATGCCAGTCTCCTTTTCTTAGTTCGTTTTACAGTTCTTGGGCGCTGAAAGACAAGACCGGACGTAGTTGGTTGAGTCTGAGTCTGAGCAGTTGTTGTAGGTTGACAGACACCTACACATCTTCCTCGACCTGTTCTTTTTTTTCGACAGCTTCGCTTCTTTTTCTTGAATTGCCACCTGTAAAGCAGTTTTATACGGGGACCCAGTAATTATATTTGCGGATGATGGTTTCCTCCCACGTTTTGATTTATGTTTGAGTCGAGGTAGACGCTGAATATCCTTAGGTGAAATAAGAGACGACTTGTTGCCAACTTGAGAAGTAGGGCTAATGGCCGCAGTCGATGCAATCGGTGAAGACTGCATGGGTATGGAGATTAAGGTTGGTGGATTGTTGGACACTAGAGATGCTGGAAGTTTGGCTTTGTGCATTAAGAATCTCAGCAGCTTGTTGTGCAGCGAGAAATTCTGATTCTGGAAAGATATTGCGGTTACATGGCCAGATACCAGTCACTCGGAATCCATTCACTGCAATAGATGCCCTCGTGCATTCTAAGTAGGCCTTTCCGAACAGACCTGCAATGTCAAATGGTCCCAAACGTTTCTCTCCATGGAATAGCTCTTGTCGAATGAAATCACTGTAGTAAGATTTCAATGGCCCCATGAATGTTCTGTCTAGAGGTTGAAGTTTGTGCGTAGTGTGGGCTGGCAAAGATAGGATGAGAACATGATTGTCCCGTGCCAAATTGATTACGTCCAGGATTTTTGTGTGTGAGTAATGCCCATCCAAGATTAGGAGAACTGGGTTTTCCTTTGTGGGTTTCGTTTTGTCATGGAAGTGTTGAAGCCATTCAGTGAAGAGGTTTGTCTGAACCCATCCTGAAGGGTGAGCTCTTCCTATTGCACCAGGTGGAGCACCCCTCATCAGCAAATCGCTCATGTTCTTCCGAGGAAAAATGAGCATTGGTGGAACAAAGAATCCACCCGCACTCATAGAGCATATCGCAGTAACAAGTGAGCCACGCTCAGCAGCACTGAGTGCGCCAATCTGACGTTTCCCTTTCGAACCAATAACTTTAGGAGTTTTTCTTTGCACAACACTGAATCCAGTCTCATCCACATTCCACTCTTTCAGCCGTCAAACTGTGTTTTTTGTAAATTTCTTCAAGCAAGTCGAAGAATGATGAAGATACTTGTTCTTGAGTAAAACCCTCTGCTCGAGCATATGATGTGTTAGTGGGTTTCCTCAGTGTCAAAATTTCTTTGTGCCTATGAAGGAAATGATCGAGCCATGCTATCCCTGCATGCTCATCATGAAAGGGATGCTGTATATTGTTGCGTACAGCCAGTTGGAAGGCCATCCTTCTCACATCCTGTCTTGTAAGACCAAAATATATGGATTCCATTTCCAGTACATACTGTAACAGGTCTTTTTCCATATTCTCAGGAAACACCGGTTTTCTTCCCAATTTTTTATTACGACAATTTCGGGATCACTCATAACTTCAGAAGCAAGCCTTCGCAAAGTTGTTTTTGGGACACCATAATGCTTCGATGCCTTTTTTACTCCCATCTTCTTTTCTCGCACCATTCTCACAGCAGCTGCCATCGTCTCCTTATTCCATGTTTTTCGGCGTGCATTAGGTTTACGGTCCAATGACTTTCTTGGCATCTGTAAAAAAAATTGGTAAAACGAGCGAGAGTTCTTAAACAAACATTGAAAATAAGATAAAAGGATAAAAATTGAGGGGGGACATATTTCATGCATTTTAAAATGATAAAAATATTCAAACTAACTCAAGTTTCATTTATAGGATGGTTCTACTTACAAAAAAACCTTCTACAGAGAGAAAGCTAATATTATATTATTCATGACATTTCTGGTAAGCCATGAAGTTACTTTCGTAATCAATGTTATCATGAATTTTGTTTTGGGCCATTTAAAATATTATTTTATTGAGTTAAGAAATATATTATAAATCGCAGACATTAAATAAAATAAGACAAATTTACAGTTCCTAAATTATTTCTTGTAAGAAATAGACCCGATAAAAATGCATGTAATATGGACCCCGGGTCCATATTACAGACATTCCAGGGGGTCCATAATACCGACAGCACCATGTTGGATTTGGAATTCAATAGTACATAGAGAAACAGAAAATATCGAACTCTGATAATATACGTTACAGCCTCAATATTACCCTCTAAGATAAAATAAAAACATTTCTTATTATGCAAATTAAACTTAAATTAGAATAAAATTTTACATACCTTGCAAAAGTTTTCACAATATTAGAAACTTTCCTTGCCTCGCTGTTATATAATGCGACACTACTGGTTTGCTGCGACATTTACCTGCTGTTGGCACTTCATAAAGAGATAGTTCATGCCAGGGCCACAACTAGTCTCTCTGGCGCCCGGGGCATGAATGGATTCATGCGCCCCCCCCCCCCTCTTTTTTTGCGCATACCACACCAATAAAGCGGGTGGTCCGGGGGCCCTCCCCCGGAAAAATGGAGCTATTTAAGCATTTTACACACCTACATGTAACAGTTTCTGTGCTACTGTAACTTCCATGCATGAACCCACTATGTCCATAAAGTAGTCCGTATAATCACTTGACTTGTTCATTAAATATGTTGAGACGTTATATTGTAAATATCAGATTATACATTCCTGGCATGCAAGTTAAAAAACTTTTTACCAGTTACCAGTTGTAGTAGGAATTACAATGCAAGCGCTTTCGGCGCCCCCACAGCTTTGCGCCCGGGGCGTATGCCCCGCTTGCCCCCCCCCCCCCCTTAGTTGCGGCCCTGGTTCATGCAATGACCAAAAGAGTGCAGCACGTCACTGCTTGGAAATTGAGGGGGTCCATAAAATCAGCGGGGTCCATATTACCACCTTCTCCTCTACTTTTTAAGAGAAAATGTTTAACCAGAACATTAAAATGTTGATTACATGTGATATTCTAAACAACACAATAGGCCCAACTGCTATTTTTTATGTCACAATCGTGAAATATATTGTGTAAGTACCATGAATAGCTAAAAAAAAACCGTATTTTTTTAAAAGACGAAATAACGACGAAATCAGGTTCAAAATAAAACCATATAATCTTGGCTCTAACAATTAATGTTACAATAATAATCAAAATAGTAATTATATAACTGTAAACAGTCGTACTAGTTACAATTTTATTCTCTAATTTACGTGCACAAAAATAAAAACACTGAATAGTGATTTTCTTACTTCAGGCAGAGGTGCCAACCCCCCCCCCCCCCCCCCCCCAAACACTACGACTCACCCCCCTAACCTAATGATGCGCCCCGCCCCGCCCCGCCCCGCCCCCCCAAAAAAATTTGTTTTATGCCATTATCTCAATGATTTTATATTATACTTTTTTAGTATTATATTTTATTACATTTTGCATTAATTTAAACTGATTTTCTAATAATAATTTTGGTCATATCAGGTAATATTTCCATCCTGAACCGACAGATAACTGCTTTTGTCGAGGAAAGTGCGGGGTTGCCAATTTGATTTACAAGATCCCTTTCAATTATCAAAGCACCAGAAACGTATTTTCACATTAGAAGCTATAATTATGTAAATAATATATACATTTTTCTCGTCTTTTAACCACCCCCCCCCCCCCTGAAATTTTAATGACGCAGTCTGCGGCGTTACCCCCCCTTGTGGGCACCCCTGCTTTAGGTATAGGATTTTTTTTCGAGAGTAGGCTGTCTCTAGTGAGAGCAATGGCCTGCAGTTTGAAGAAAACACGCGGCTTAGAGCCCGTCTACAATAGTCCGAACCTGTGCGTGGTCCGTGTCCTTATCCGAATGTGAGTGACATCACATTGTCTCACCGAAAACTGCCCTGTCCGAATGTATTGATTTCTAAAGTTGTCACCAGAGCGCAGTAAATGTGCCAAACCAAATGTTTTGGTTTATTGTTTTGATGCTTTGTATTTTGAGATTGAACTTATGAAAGTTGTGGGAGTTCAATATTATATATTTATTCAGTAAGGCAAAGTGGCTCTTCTTGACTTACAACACCTTCCATTTCCTTCAATAACAAAAACCACGTTTTCAAACGGGAACCGGAAATTCAAACATCGTGAGTGTTCTGTTCTTTTTCTGTGTCCGAAGTACACAGGTTGGGACAAAAAGTCGAATTGACGAATGTCTTCGGACCAGGTAGGTTCGGACCTTCGCCCACTTGACGCATGACGTCAGAGGGTCACGTGGACCAATCAGCGATGAGTGTCCTTCGGACACAGTTTAGGACATTGCTATTGTGACGGGCCTTTAGAGCAGCAGTAGTGGGAGGTTTACAAATACCCTATTACTGGCCGTGACTCTTCTTGGAAGAGAGGACATGGCTGGGACCCCCGCGGTGTGACCACAGCTGCAGACTAGTTCCAGGTCACAGCGGCGAGGGGCAGTTACCGCCACGGTCACAAAGGGCCCTACCACCCGGCGAACACCACAACCAACCCTCCTCCCCGCCAGGCAGAGCAGACTGGTCGTTTCTGAACAATACTTCTCGTAACACTATGTTATGAAAACATTTGAATAAACAAACTTGAAAATCTTTCTAAGGATGTTTTTGACAGATGGACTCTTGTTACGACTTGCACGTGGCCCCCAACATAAACCAACGATTTTTGTATACTCTTTCATTTCTTTCTTTCTTCTCTGTTTCCTTGAAGTTAATTGGTCTAGACAGCTTGCACTGTGGATGCTCATGAATTTTCCTCATCTACCTACTTTTTCACAATGTTATATACAAAGGACTTTTTGGGTGTTTAAATAAGGGCTAGCATGCTAAAACAATGTGGGCCAACCATGTTCCCTTCCCAATGGACACCTGAAATTTACTCACCAGTATCACTTTCTGCAATAAAGACAATCAGAGAAACCACACTACACCGTAAAACCTAAGAACTGCTCGTAACAGCATTGTCAACATTATAGAGCATGCCTGATTTATTAGATCACTAATGTTGCAAGAGTTAGTATCACACTAACAAAAACACATTTACATACACACTAGAGGTTTTGCATGATGTATTTTTAATTATGCATGACAATATTTCCTAGTTATTATTATTTGGTTTGAAATCAAATGAAACAATAACCACATTGTTAATTTTTTAAGAATTGAGTACTTACCAATTGTTTATCTAGACTTCAACAACTAATTTAAACACAGCAGTGGCAAGAAAATAATGAGAAAAATATTCCAACTCAAATTTGCTCGCTGGACCACAGTGAGTTGGTTGTGAGTAAGCAAGTCAGCATGATAATACTGAATGAATTGTTCATTGAGACAATTCACAGGCAAGTAGCTAGTAAACATTAGAATTTCTCAAAATTGACACAACAGTTTTATAAATTACTTTTAAAGTAAAGAAAATGACTAAGTATTTAACTATACATAATTTTTAAAAAAATCCTAGTATTAAGTTACAATTTCAATTATTGAAAATTAAACTTCATAAATGTACAAGATCACATAGGAATGAAGGGGAAGGACATCAATATCAGCAAACTTATAGCGCGTGGTGCCTGGCCTTGTCGTAATAAACCAACCTTAAATTAGGATTTCGTAATTGATGCTCTGCACCCTTAATCAACTGGAAATTTTCATTGCAAAGTTAAACACTCAAAAGGACGAAAGGATCTTTTCAAACTGCCTAAGGTCTACAATGCACGGACCTTAATTTTCTACCTTTGTCCTTGATATTTCCATGATGTTTGTAGTTTATGTCATAGACAACAAAAAATATAAACTGAAACACATTTTGGTCACTATGCTAGGTGGTAGCTAGGAAAATAAATTATAGACCCAGTAAACTTGCTGTAGTCTGTCCAAATATTATAACATTCTGCCCACAAATGTTTCTTGACAAGCTCCATATGCGTCACTTTCTCACCTATAACGTAACTGTTGGGCCTCTCACTGACAGTGACTTAAATAGTTTGGGGTGGCCTTGCTAGAACGTTCATCACATGTCTATTATAACACAAGAGTTATGATTTGTTTCACACCTTCCTTGCAGAGGAAGCAGCACACCGTCGCACTACACCCCCCTGACAAGTAGCTATAAAACCCAATGCAGTGCTCAGTTAAACCCTCCCATGTGAAGCGACAGCATGCACGGGTTAACCATATTAATTATGCAATGACTTACAAAGACCAACATTGGTATCTATAACATGGTTCATACCCTCTTGAGCAATCAAAAATTAAGTTTTAAGCACTCCTTTACTTAGCGCCTTCATCACTAAAAACAGGTAGAAAAACATTCGTCATATCACAAAAGTACCTCAAGAAAATAACCATGTTAAATAGTTAATGCTCAAAAATAATTTAGTTAGTTCAATTCTTACAGGTAAACTCCTATTGTCCAGAATTATATACCCTAACCATTTACTATGATAACTGATAACTAATAACATTTACTTTATAAGTTCAAAGAAAGACTGTAAAACACACCAGTTTAAAGGTGAGATACAAACTATAAAAAACCAATGCAAAACTTTTTTATATTTAAAGTCTAATCATGTGGCTCGAAATTCACCAATTGTACTGGACATGCACAAAGTGTAGGTGGATAATCCTTGCTGCCAAGTAGGAAACAAAAGAACATTAAAATACCAGCATTTATCCATCTCTTGCAAGCTGTCAATCTTTACTAAGGAGTTTTTAAGGATTCTTAATGAAATGTAAAGACTTTTAAGGGCCCTTAATCAAATTAAGACAAATTAAGGACTTTTCAAGGATATTAAGGTGTATGAACCCTGTGTAATTTTCAGAAGCTTAAACAGATGACATGAAGTTTAATGGGAAGCCTTCATTTCACAGACGAGAGAGCCACACCCGAAGTTCATGCTTGCTTTTTTTTTCCGTATCTTTAATGTAGCTATCCTAACCAAATCAACAGTCCACAATGTTTTAAAGTATTTATAATGTAGCTAACCTAACCTAATTGACCATTAGTACCTATCCTTTTATCAACACATTTACAATGAACAAAAAAAAAACAGAAGATGCACGATCGGGCATTTGGCTCTCTCGTCTGCGAAAAGAAGGTTTCCCAAGTTTAATGCTCAGCTTACCTCTAAATTATGGTTCTAAAGGTTCTGTGTTTTGTTTCTCAGGTAAAGTATGATATCTATCACTGGAAATGGTTTTGTGATAGAATGTATGTATTAAGCAAGTTGAAATTAAAAATAGAAATTACTGATAATATATTTTATCAATAGTAGTTTGTATATGGAATTGTTTTGGTTTTGTTTCAGAGCAAAGAGATGAAAACACTGTATTTCCTTTTATATGCCTGTACGCTGACATGCGCACTGCTTGGTGTTGGAATTATTTTGCAAGATTTATCGGCACCAGCGCCAAACTTGGAGGGAACGTTAGTGAATATTCATAAACCTGGTTACGCAAAAGTGAACAGGGACTTGTGTCGAAACATCAAAAGTTTTTCAAAACTTCTGATATTGGTGTCATCAGCACCGGGCAACTTTGATAAGAGGCAGGCGATACGCCTCTCATGGGGTCACTTTGCGCTGAGACATGATGTGATCATCGGTTTCTTCCTTGGGGCGGTCACCAACAGTTCCGTACAAGGGCTGGTGGAAAAGGAATCTACAACGTACATGGACATCATACAAAATAAAAATATTGATTCCTATAGAAACTTAACTTTGAAATCTCTTTCTATGTTGCAGTGGGTAAATCAGTATTGCCCTGGCATTGGTTTCATACTGAAGTCTGATGATGATGTGTTTATTAATGTGCGCAACTTGTTGAGTTTTGTGGACACACAAAGGGAAACAAAAAATACCATATTTGGCAACGTGGCTCGAAATTGGAAACCGATCAGGTCTCACAATAATAAATATTACGTATCGGATTTATTGTTTCAAGATGCCCTGTACCCGTCTTTCGCCACGGGCCCAGCTTATCTGATGACACAAGATGTCCCAGCTCGTTTGACATCTGCTGCCTTGATGAAGGCCCCATTTCCATTAGAAGATGTCTTCTTCACAGGCATTGTTGCTGAGGAGTTGAATATAAAAAGGATTAACAATGTTCAGTTCCACCCATACTTTAAGAAAAAAGTTCATGATGATATTACAAAATTAATCAGCATTCACAAAATCACAGCTCATCAACATTTATCACTATGGAACAAAGTAGCCAATGATTATTTAAGCAAACTGGAAACTACACATTTACTGTATTAAATATAAAGTCTAATTTTTGTATGAAAATAAATCTTCATTTATAAAAAACAAATGTGAGCAGTCTTTCAGTACTCACCAGTGATGTGCAACATCTAAACTCACTAACGAACAAATTCAAGAGTTCTCATGTTGCAAATAAACTTATAATATGAAACTTTACATGAAATTAAATGTAGAATTTTTTAGAAAAAATGATGAGCATGATAATATACAAAAAAAATTGGTTGTCTGTAAAGTTGGTTTACGGACGATAGTTTAACGTGACGTCATAACAAAACATTGATGAAATGATTGCATACTTTTATGAATAAAATTGAATCATTTTTTATTGAATTATAACTATTTTGTACGGATACAAAGAAGGAGTGAAATGAAATATACAATTTAATTGATAAATTTACTTTTATTTGCAATCATTAATTCAAATATGTTTATTACTATAATGAACAGATTATTTTAAATATAACTTTTATACATGTTTGCTATTTAACTTCTTCCAATCTGTGTTATTCTGTCAAGGATAGGACGATGATAGGAAAAGTAGGAAACGAATGGGAGTGTTTCAATTTTAATGTGCCTCGAAAAAGTCAAATCCATGGTTGTTCAAATCGAGTGGAAGAGAGATAGATGCGGTGGAAGCGTACAATGAGCGTAATGGGACAATGTGCATAACGGGACATTTTTTCCTGCATGCAGCTGGCGTTCATCGATTTATTAGACGTCCCATCAAAACAGATTTTTTTTTTATTTTGACGTGGCAACGTCTAATAAATCGATGAACGCCGGCTGCACACACAAAAAAGTGTCCCATTACAGTGTGTCCCGTTACACTCATTGTACGCTTGCGCAGCATCTATCTCTCTTCCACTCGATTGGAACAACCATCGATTTGACTTTTTCGAGGCACATTAAAATTGAAACACTCCCATTCGTTTCCTACTTTTCCTATCATCGTCCTATCCTTGACAGAATAACATAGATTGGAAGAAGTTAAATAGTAAACATGTATAAAAGTTATATTTAAAATAATCTGTTCGTTAAAGTAATAAACATATCTGAATTAATGAGTGCAAATAAAAGTAAATTTATCAATTAAATTGTATATTTCATTTCACTCCTTCTTTGTATCCATACAAAATAGTGATAATTCAATAAAAATGATTCAATTTTATTCATAAAAGTATGCAATCATTTCATCAATGTTTTGTTATGACGTCACAAACTATCGTCCGTAAACCGACTTTACAGACAACCAATTTTTTTTTAAATTTTTCATAAAGAGTTTGTTTTTGTCAGTTTCTCGGGTTCACCAGGAGAGGCTCCTTGGAAGACTTTTCGGTAGAGGCTACCATACAAGTAAGAGATGCAAAACATCACATTAAATAAGTCAGGTTGGCCTTGAAAAATTTACAAATAATGGTAACAAAAATTGAATCATTAATGTTTTATACGATATTTTATGACAGAAAAGTTTAACACAAGAATTTAATTATTTAAGTACCTAAGCATAAATATACCCTCCTAAAAAAGTCAGGCTTGGGAGGGGCCATAGCTACCACTGCCCCCCTCTGGAGCCGTGCTTGGGGTCCACATATTGTACATTTAAATATAAGCTCTTTAACATATCTCTCATCTACCTAGCAAATAGTAGTAACAAAACTACTAAAACCAGAGTGACTTGTGCATCTAAGAAAATACTACAGCATATGATTATGACATGCTGATTTTCACCTGAGGTGGTGTGCAACTTTATCTTAATGCCTGGTCCAAAACAATAAACATTAAAAAACAGTTTGGATTTATTCTGTATTGAAAAATACTTACAAATATGTACAAGTAAATAACATTTTATAACAGAGTACAGTCTATAATTAAAAATGCACTTATTTAGAAGAACAATATATCCCTTACAAAACAATTTTTTTAAAATAAATCTCTGGCTAAAAGAAATTTTGAAGATTTTACAATGATATTTTGCAGTTAATACAATGGTTAAAAATGTTTTTAAGCAACTAAATTTTCAATTGGGAGATGTGATTGGATAACAAATTACATCACAGAGCTTTCTTTTATAAGATCTCTGAAAGCCAGAAAGTCAGTTTGCATTGGCCTTGCAGTAATATTATTGTGATTAGCTTATATCTACAAATTCAATGCTAATACATTACATTTCTTCTTCTTTTCTGCACAGCGGTATGAAATTCCTTATCACAGATGTGATACTAAATATTTTTTTTTTACAAACATCCAGAATAAGAAACAGACAACCACCAACAAAACAGTGTCAGGCTGTGTTTTAGATCAGTATTCCCAACCGGCAGGTTGTGGAAAATTTCAGACTAGGCCTTGAACCATTATCAGGGTGCGAAAAAATGGCGATAACGATCACAGCTTATTCAAATACCAGATCTGGTTAATAATGATGTAATGAAAACTTTTTATGGTCAATCAGTATTTTAATGTTTTGAATATTTTTATTAGTGGGGCTAAACAAAATATTGAGAATCAGGTGAGGCCAGGCTGTTTCAGACCATGAGTTTATCGGCCAGCCACGTTAGGCAGCTGTTGCACGAGATCACAATTTTTCGCAACCTGTCCATGGGAATGTGCAGATGTGTGCTCACTCCTGCCGTGCTGCGGCCCACTCGGAATGGTGTCGTGCTTCGGATGTAGCAGGTTGTTCTGGTATCACATGTGTCCCCGTGCAGCTGGTAAGGTACGAATCCAACTGGTGTGCAAGCAATTTATACTGACCGCCAGAGGATGAACGAAGCTTTGAAAATATGGAAAAGTGGAATAGAATAAATATAAAACTTACGCTTCAAAATAAATTGTTGTTTCAAATTTATATTTTTTCTTTAATTCATTAACACAGCTTTCTTCAAAAAGCCTTTTTTTCATTGGAGTTTTTGTGCAATTAGAAAATGAGAAAAATATTTTGAGTAAAGAGTACAAATGACATTTGTGGCATGTTTAAAATAGGTGTTTGTGTGCCGAAATAATGACGAACCAACATCACTGATGACTGTCATATATTAAGCATGTTTTCACATGGAGTTTGTTAGTGTGCACCTAGCTTTCGTTGGTTGCAGGATGTCAAGGACTTCTATCACGTGTCAGAAATTCATGAAATTGCAGGATGCAGTCTGCTAGTTTGTCAAACACCCTTGAGTTAGTGTAAACAGTAAATAAAAATGACAGCTCTACATGCCACATTATCATGTCAAGAGATAACACGGTAATCAAACAAAAAAATTCCAGTACGTATTATAATTTTATGAAGCTTTAACTTGCTTTATTTATTTGTTATCCTGCAAGTTTCGAACCAAACTGAGCTATTATAACTTGTGTGTGATCCCTCCCTTTTTTAAAAATAAATATGCTGCTTCTTGTTAACAAATGAATTTATTTATTCTCAATCAAATATAATTAAATTTTTTCCACCAGTTAAGTTGCATCCTGTAGATGATGTTTCACATTAATTCCAAATGTAGGTATTGCAATCTTGTACAATCATTTCCTTTCATCCCAAGTGACCACTGTTTCTGATGGTGTGTACACAACTGTGTGCTCCACATGCTGAAGCAGTGTAAAATGTTTGTCAATTTGAGACTTGTTCTTAGACTTAGAAACATCCTGGCTGACCTCTAGAAAAAGGATGTGGTAGGTTGTGGTGTTCAGAAATATCCAAGAGAAATGCAGTGGAGATAATTTAGTAAAGTGACATCTCAGGTTTCCAGTAGGAATGGACACGTCGATTCTACCTCGAATCAAAACCACTGATTCTCAAGCTGTAAGGAGGAATTGTATCATAAAAGGAATCATATATTTAGAATGGTAGGTCAATAATTTGGATGTAAATTAGATTCACATAAACTGATTCTCGCTACAAATGCGTATTTTACGGCCAGTACGCTGACAATGTTTTCGCAACTCACCTAGCACTAATACTTATTCTAAAAATGTGGTAAATTTTTTAAGGTTAGATCCCAACCGCAATCATCTATATTTATCCACAACACTGTACCAACCAAAGTTATATTTCTGTATTTGCAGGGAAAACATATGAAACTCATTTCAATATAACAGCCTTATTTCATAAATTAATATAACATCAACGTACCTTTTCTCTCCACTAGTTAAATAATGTCTTTCACTTCGAATGTCCACAAGCAACCATGACGTCATGTTGAAGTAAATAATTTAACGCAGGCTGGCAAACCGTGTTATTTATAATAATTTTTTATTCTTTCGTATACTAAAGCTAAATACCCCATTATAATTTTTGATACTTTAACGTAAATATTTATTGCTTAAAAGAAGTTAAGTTAAAATTATATTTACGTGTATATAAAGTCATTAAAATGATTGCCAAATATTTATTTTTGTGAATAGCATATTGCTTCCATATTTCAACAAATTTTTGTACAAAATGCATCATTTTCACATTTTGTGTCGATGTTTATTTGACGTTTACACAATTGCTTATATTATTAAATCTAATGTGAATTGAATGATGATAAACAGAAAAAGATCTCATGATCAGTAAAGTGTTTTAATTTCAATGTGAATGTTCACGGATGTAAATCAACAAACACAAAAATCGGACTGTTAAAGATCACTTGGCTGAAGTTGGCTTTATTTCAGACTTATTTTTCTTCCCCTCACTACCCCCACCCAACATGGTGAGCGGAGCAAAAGCGTATAACATTATCCATAAAAAGGGCACAAACTAAAAGGTACAGTTCTGGCCATGAAAAAGGCACAAGCCTAAACACTGACCATATAAATGGCACAAGCCAAAAATACAGCACTGGCCATAAATAAAGGCACAAGCCAAAATGTACAGTACTGGTCATAAAAAGGAACAAACCAAAAGATAAAGCTCAGGCCATAAAATGGTACAGCTCAGGCCATAACAATTGGCACAAGCAAATAAATATGGTAAAAAATAACAAGTGGTATAAAGTGTACATGGTGGGAAGAGTATATATAGAACTTGCTATTTTTGTGGTAAAAAGTATACAACACTGGACATAAAAATGGTAGAAAGCATACAATACTAGTCATTATAAATGCAATGTTGTAAAAATACGACAGAAAAATTATGGTAGGCAGACACAATGGCCATGACCATAAGTAAACGTACGTATAGAGTTGATATGCCCCTCCTGTTATGCCAAATGTCTGCTACACACTGAAATTTAATTATTTGTGGTACGTGGCATACAGCACTGGCTAAAGGCCACAACACATTGGCATATCAGCTCTATACGTACACAGATTGTTTACCTTAAAAACTAGTGTGCAATCTTGTGTTTTCTGATGGTTCAGGCCTTTGGCCAGTGCTGTACGCCACATACCACGAATATTGAAATTTCAGTGTGTAGCAGACATTTCGCACAACACAAGGACATATCAGCTCTACACGTACACAGCATCTTTTTACATTAATTTTTTTATTTTAATTCACAAGTGTGCAATTTTGTGTTTACTTATGGTCAGGGCTATTGTGCCTCCCTACCAAGATTTTTATGGTAAGTGTTGTATTTTTACAACATTGCACATATAATGGCTAGTGCTGTATGCTTTCTACCATTTTTATGTCCAGTGCTGTATACTTTTTACCACAAAAATTTTAATAGCCAGTACTCTTCCTACCATGCATATGTATGGCCACTGCTGTTCACTTTTTACCATAATATTTATGGTCAGTGCAGTACCCTTTTCACCATTTGTTAATGCTTTACTACATTTATTTACTTGAGCCACTTTTTATGGCCAATGCTGTAGTATTTGTATTGTGACATTTTTATGGCCAGTTCTGTAACATTTGGATTGTGACATTTTTTCAAAGGCAGTACTATACAATTTTATGGCCTGCACTGTATCTTTCCAATTGTTGCATTTTTATGGCCAGTACTGTACATTTTGGCTTGTGCCTTTTTAGGGTTAGTACTGTACCTTTTGCCTTTGCCATTTTTATGGATACTCCTGTATGCCTCGGCTCTGCCCACAATGTGTGGTGGGGGAAATAAGGGGAAGAAAAATAAGTCTGAAATAAAGCCAACTTCAGTCATGCTAAAGATCATGGTAAAAAAGAAATTTCACAAAAACACAAAATCATGGATTTTGATGATTTTTAATTACGTAGTTCGCAATACTTGCAAATTTTTTCAAATGTAAATTTTCAGAAAATGTACGTATATTTAGACTTCTTAAGTGTTATTCTTTAGGTTACCTTTTGCTTGAATTTCAAGTTTAATTTAGAAAGGAAGTAAAATTGGGAATTAAAATCAGAATCGAAACTGGAATCGACCCATCCCAGTTTTCAGGTGTCTGGTTACGGTGACCGCAGGCAGGTGTTCAGCTCCAAGAGTGAGCAACGCACAACACATTTCTACATTCTGGCATTCTAAATATTAGCACTTTTTACTACTCAAAATACTTGAAACATTCCCCCTTCTAAAAAAAAAAAAAAAAAAAAAAAAACACACACACACACACAACATCTAGCTGCAGAAAACAATTTAAAAGGGTGGACATAGTGCTTACATAATTCCATTACTTAATGGTCCCACAACTGTTCATCACCAGAAAAAAAATTATAATACAGTGTTTGTGATTTATTGCTCTGCCATCAGGCTATAACAACATTATCTTGATTACTTTCAAGTTGCAGTAACAACACATCCTTAAACACACTATTCAATTAACCTTTTACACAGTGAAGGTCTCCTCAATCATTTACATATCCAATTAAATATATAACAACATTTAAAAACATTCTTAAGGCAAGTACAATAACTTAAATTACAACCCATATGCATGATGATATTAATGGAAAGCCTGCTACATTGATGAAAGCTATGAATAAATAACTGAAAACACAGTGCAGTTTGAATAAAAATTTTTGATACGGTGGCTATAATTTGACCAAATCGCCATGCAAAACATAGTTAAAAGTTAAAAAATCCCCCCCCCCCCCCCCCCAAATCATGTGTGTTGCTCAATCTGGCTGTAATACTGTATAATTAGAGACAGGATTGTATTGTTTCATTTTTAGTTCAATTTAGTTTTTAAAAGAAGAGACTCCCATGTTACTGTTTTTATTTTTTTATAAATTCTCTTTATTCATCTAAAAAAAATTTATTATTCAATAATATGGAAATAAAATATTTTTTAATACTCACGTTACCAAAATAGTCTCATTTTGATTGACATCTTATGCACTTATACAGTAAAAACATTAGTAATAAGCATGGCTAAAACAGAACTACTCAGAAAAAAAAATTAATCAAAAATGTTTGTGTTTTTTTGAACATGTGCCATCATTAATGTAAAAAAGCGTTACTAATGTAAGTCATGCAAAATCAAACAATAAAATATTAATTTTTTTCCAATCCATTTTAGTACAAAATTCATTCTAAATAAATTAATTCAATGATTTTACCATGATAAGACATTAAGTTTTTGTAATTTGAGTTAACTTTTGTCAAAAGGCTGATTGATATGTTTCTAGTTAAATATTGGTGCTAAATGGTGTATTAACTTTTAACTTGCATTTCAGCATTATATATTTTATTGACATGCTTAGCGGTGTCATTTCTGTTTTATTGCAATTCACCACATAATCGTGTCCCTGTGTATAACAGAGCAAAGAACATCCTAAGAAACACTGGACGACGTGATTGGCCGGCGAGACAGCCTGCCGCAGCCACACCTTTTCTTTTCACAGGGGGTGTGGGGTGTCAGGCAATTAGGTGATGGGATTACATCTCTTAGACAATCAAGTCATCAGAGACAGCCACACTATTGCAGGGAGGAATCCGAGTCTTCCAGAGTGCAAGTTGAACCACTAAAACAGATGCTAAGGTTGCACATGAAGCAGGCACCCTTCCGGCACTTCTCGCTGCTTCCTATCGCTTCCCTTGCCATATGCTTTGTTCTACGTCAAAATCAGATATTTAAATGCGATAGAAATCTTACAGGGCTAAAATAACACACTCAAGACTTTGAAAACAAGAGTGGGGATAAAGAAAACAAACTATAATTTTTGAAACACTTTCGGTGGTCTGCAAATTATTTTTGGTCACTTTATAAATGAAGCAGGCTTTATTTACATAGTTCTAAACTTAAAATAATTCAACTCATTAACACAGGCGCACACACACAAATGCACCAATAGGTAAACACATATAGGTATGTGAAATTTTTTTTCTCTCACATAAACAGAACTAGCAAATATGTGAAGTTCTGAAAACAGTGGCTTGATGAAAACAACAGCACAGGGATAAAAAGTAATGTACAAAAATTTTCACTTTTAAAAATAAATTGAAGGGTTGGAAAGCAAATATCTATAAAAACTACACTGCACAATATAGTTTACTACAATTTTTCTATAAAATTATTAACACCAGTAAAATAAAATATTACACATTCCCATCAACAATCCCTCTAAGTCATTTATAAACTATTCAACTAGAGTAACTTCACTCTGCCAAATGCCACATTGTTATGAATGAAAATGAGTACCTAATACTTCCACAGTTTGGAAAAACAGGAGGAAATCAGCGGAGCTGAGGTAATGGCACAAATTGTACTCCACTGGTAACAATAAGATTAAATACAAGGTTTTGGCTAAGGAGAAAGAAAAATTAAGTGACAAAGAATTTACAAACATGTACTGCTAGTGTAATTCCTTTTGTGTTAGACGTGAGACTCATAGACAGGCTACGCTGGTTTCTTTAAATACCTACTGCCACCCTTATCACACCTAGAATGTTTGTTCTCTCTCAATGCAGCAAATGTTGACTAGGCTAACAGGGGTAACTACAGCACAATCTGTAGCTGTGCCGTGGTTCAGAAACTAATTAGGAGGGCCTAACTTCCATTTTTGATCCTGATATGATCATGCATTGGTTTCCTCAATTCTTTCTTACTTACAAAAAAAAAATCCAATATTTTCTAAGTGGACACAACATCTAAGATTACTAAATGTAATAAAGATTGAGAAACACCTTGAATAGTTGTCTTATATCATAAACAAGTGTACCTATATAAATGTTGTAATCAGTCACATCATTCTGGTTAAAGTCATCCTAACCAAATTACACTAGAAATTCCATTACATTTATGAGCACTCATCAGAAAAAAAAATCTGAATTTGGAGGTTAACTTTTTTCTGAATTTAGGATTGAAGAAAAGCATTCTTAAACTGTTTGCAAATTTGTTCGTCACTAAAAAAGTTACAGTATAATTCCAACTACACGGTTCCAGAAGGTTCCTTCATACTCACGCACCAACAATATTGTTTGTTGTTCAAACCAAGTGAAGAAATAACTGCCCAGTGGCACAAAAACAGAAGAAATTAGAGTAGCAAATATGGTTGAAAAGTCCTAAAGTGATGGTCAAAAAAAATAACACTAAAACCAAGCAGAAAAAGTTTAATGGTGCAACACAATCAAGACCAACAGATGTTAAAATATCTGCATTATATGTGCTTAAGAATTATCTGTAAGCAACATGCAGATTATCAGTTCACCGGGCAAGTGATAATTGATGAAATGTGACAGAACTGGTCTGCATAACACATTTTTCTAGAAAATTCTTAAAGGTTACTGCACCAGACAACAAACACGTTTCCTTGAATTGCGATAAAATATAAATAACGCTAAATGTGCAAATGTGCAAATGTGTAAATGAAAATCAAGTCGTGAAGTAAAATCAGAATTTTGCTAATTTGTGTAATTGCATGCTTCTGACACCACAGCCTTGCACACCTATATATTACACCTGTCACCATTTAACTTTCCTTACAAAATCATCTTTCAAAAGCTGCAATAGCTCTCTTTTGGTCACTATTTTCACATAAACAACTAAATAAATACTAACTATCACACACAATATTCTTGTCCTTGTAAGTCAAGATTCTAGAATCATTAACAACGAGGGGCACTTATGCAATCATATTTCCTCAAGAGGCATTCAATAAAATCACTTTGGGCAAGACACATTTACTCTTATTCCACAGCTTGAAAAAAAAAAAGAGAGAGAGAGAGAGAGAGAGAGAGAGAGAGAGAGCACAATCTCTGATTCTATACAGAGGCATTCAAAGAAATATACTCAAACACTATCAAGTACAAACAGTATAGTTGTTACTTGTTATCTTTCTATTATTTTTCATGTTCAAAACTATAACATAATACTGACATTACTACAATACTTTCTTTGATCTTTTCACATACAAAATGAAATTTCTAATTTTGGAACATAATAAACATGATATGATGAACTAAAGCTCTTTTTATTGTTTAGTTAATTGCAGTCAGTAAAGAACTAATGGAACAATAAACTAAACAAAAAAAAAGTATTGCACATAAAAGTAAAGTTAAAAATGCTGCACTGAATACCACTTAACAATCTCAAATATTATACTCCTCAATCATACACACATGCACACAATCAACACAAAAATAGCACCATCTTGATTATTAAATTATTTTCAGTTCATTATAAAAATAGTTTGTATCATGGCAATGTATTGTTATTCATACATTAAAAATTTATACTATGTATATTAGACATGGGATCACTTGTTGCAGAACACATTTACATCCTCGTCACCATCTGAAAATAAATTTAAAGGTGCATTGAAAACTCAAATTTCAATTATATTAAATGATTCATCCAAATTTAAAAAAAAAATAATAATAATATAGATTTGTTTTACTGCACAGACATTTGCTACTACAGCATTAAATATACCTATTTCAGTATACAATAAAGTGGTTTATTGAAGATACAGTACATCAAATGACTTCAGAGTGAACTGTATTTAAAAAGACAATCATGGGTAGATTTTCTAGCTGCAAATAAACTTACAGTATCTATGCTTTCATTATTGCACCTCCTCTTCCAACACAAAGTCATAAATAACATATTTTCATGTATACATGCTCTCCATATATACAAGCTCTACATGACCATTTGTCAATCTAAGTCAGTGGTTATTGAAGTGTGCATTAAGCACACTCGACAGCCTAGAAGATTCCCAGGTGCACATCGTGGTATTCCAGAGAAAAATGTTTTCAGATATAAGTATAGCATTTCATTACGTATATAGTAGTAGTGTTGGGCAGATTCCTAAAATATATTGATTCTGATTCCAATTTCGATTCTTAAATTAAAGGGTTGAGATTCTTCGAATCCGATTCTGAATCCTATTTTTTATACGACAATGTTCAACAGAGTAATATACTCAAAAAAAGGTTGTTTATGATTTAAAAAATGTAATTGCATTGTGTTTCATTTTATGTGCATAAATTAACATTATATACAGCTTATATAATGTTAAAAAGCATTTTCATTACCCTCAAGTTACGCTACCTTGAATTTCTAGCACAATTTGGCCTTTTAACCTTGCATATACAGTAGAATCCCGCTGATGCGACCCCTCACGGTTTCCGGAAAAACGGACTTATAAACGGAATGGACGCAATAGAGAATTGGGGCCAATTTTTACCCCCCCCCCCCCCCCCCCCAAATATATAAAATACTCGCGCTAAATGAATTCGCGTCACGCGAGTTCGGCTATGCTAGCCGGCTGGTTGTTATTTTCGTTCAAAACATGGCGAAGGAACTTGTGTGGATCAGGTAGAAAACATTCGGCTATAAACGAAAGATATAAGAACAATGCTATCCTGAAATGCTGTGACATGTTTTTGGAGTAGATAATCACAGCGACAGACCGACAGGATGCGCTCCCGCCCTTGCCGTAAGCGATGTTTATTTTGACAGCTCAAGCAATTATCTTTTCCACGTCCCTTCGCAGCGTAAAAAAAAAAAAGAAAAACAAAACACATTGGAATGCAGATGGAAAAGTAACTATGCAGTAAAATAAATATATTTACGGCCCTGCTAAATTTTTCTAGTCAATAAAATTTGAGTTATTAGTGTTTTTTCAGCAGAAACTGCTGTGTGACTAATAAACAAATTGTATCATAATAACTTAAACTTATAAAGTATCTATTAACGGCGAAGGACAGTCGTATAAGCCCATAAAAATATTTATTTTACCGAGAATGGACTATACAACCTGGCTTTTGTCGCACGCGGTGTGGGAGGGGAGGAGGATGCTGACAGTTTCTCACGCAGAAGGTTGAAATAAGGGAGGGAATGTGTTGAAATGTTAGTTGGAAAAAGGGGGGGAGGGGGGGTTACATGGTTTGTGGCTCTGGGAGGGATGAGTCTTGAAGAATTAGCAGGGGATGGGAGAGGTAAGCATCACGTCACGTATGACGTCAAGCCGTCGCTGCCGCCAGCCTGGTCGGACGAGTTTCTTACGCTCTCGCAGAAGCTACCACAGTGGCTTTTTGTGCGGGCGGGTAAGATAACATGACAGCTGAGATGGCTTTTCGTGCGATAGTGGACACACCGAGCTCGGCTAGACACTGCCGCGTGGACAGTCTAGAGGGGTGGTATCTATTTTTAGCAGTCTTTTGTATGCCTACTTGCTTACAGTACAGCTCCCGCCAAGATAAACATGAACACATAACGCCCAACAAAGTGTAACAGACTTGTTTTTCAGCCGATTTTACTCAAATTTTCGACTTTATCTGCTTAAATTTTTCACGGTTTCTCAAAAAACGGTCGTATAAACGGAATGGACGCATCAGAGGGGGGTCGCATCGGCGGGATTCTACTGTAGTTAAACGAAACACGTGTTCAAACACTGCCAATAATCAAAGATGTCTTATGACATAAATTGTAAATAATGTTATAACTATACCAACTTTAGATACCTTACATTATCAACTCCATTAATTTATTGTAAAAGAAGAGGGTTTGTACGGTTAGGTTAAGATTTTTATTTTCAAGCACAACTAAATAATGATCCAAATAAAATGACAATATAACCTCGTTTTTACATATTTCAAGGGACCAGCGCCAAAAATAAAGTAAAAAGAGGGATTATGATGGAAACAAATATGCACCACACTAAAATAAAATAACAGAGATGCTTACTTTTTAATATATTAACTAAAACTTAATTATCTCACTTGGTGAAAAGAATAAATCCATCCAGTCTTGCAGTTCTTCAAAACCGTAAAGAGAAAATAAATTTTCTGTTCTTGAGTAAGAAAGATCTGTGCATGTTTAAGCATCTCAAAATTTCCACATTTTATGGTGATATTTTCTTACACAAAATATAAAATATTTAAACTCTTCAAATAATCGCGCGTTAACATTTAATTAATTTCAGAAATTTATGGGAAACAATTCTGTTGAACTAACACAACTACTTTCAAAAGTTTTTTTATGTTTAGTAATAAAAATTTACAACCGTTTCAGCAGCAATGTTTGGAAATTCAGATTTGCCAACTGCCTTTCCAAAATATTTCTAATGTAAAACGAGCATCGCTAAACATGCACAAGAACGCTGATTTACAGCAATTTGGTTAGGTTGCTTTTAAACTTATTTTAATATGGTCGCAGTAATCCACTGTGAATTTTGGCAAAATCTGGTTGAAAAATTATTTATAATTCTTTAAAGTTTAAAGTGCAGAGATGTGAAACATCTTAATTTTCACGTTCACGTCACCAAAGATTTGGTTCATGGCCATATGGTTTACCATGGCAGGTAGCACAAACAAAAAATTAGGTTGTTTACAACTTAGCTGCCATGATCAAATAGTTAACGTTTAGTAAATAAAATTTACATTATTTTCTTTAAACAATGATGGTTTTGTCTAAATTTTTTTTAAGTTTTACTATTAAATGCAGTGCTGCTGCAATGTAATTTCCGAAAAATGCTTTCACTTAAAGCGGGAAAGTAGATACTGCATTTGCACTGTAGGGAAAATGGTGGTGCAAGTAAATAAATACGTTAATCACCGAAATTCAAAAATCTCAGTTCCGTAAGAAGATTTTATTATGTAGTTTAAAAATTAAATTTGCATACATTTTAATATTTTCTTTCGTTATGTAGGAGATGTATTTTGCAAACTTACAAAAACAATGTAGAAATTGGTCATGGTCGATTCCAAAACCATTGTATTCTGAATCCCGCAATTACTGCGGAATCGGTGGAACCGGCCGATTCCGGAATCTGAATCGACCCATCACTAGTATACACAGTAAAAGTCCGTTATAACGTAAATTTATAACGGCGCCAAAAGTTTATGTTATAGCAAATTTTCGTTATAGCGAAAATTAAAAAAAAAAATCTTATTTTTGTAGCATTTTTAAAATATATTATTTTCTCACTTGTTTTTACAATGGAAATTCACAACAAAAGTAAAGGAAATATACATAAAACTTACTAAAATAACATTTTTAAGCTATATCAGCACTTGCAGACTGCGAAATATGAGACCATGTGGCCGTGATAAGGCCGTCACGCACATTGTCGCTAAGCGCACAGCTGTTTGTTTACATGGAGACGGGCGAGCGGGGTCACACAAGGTCATGCAGGCCGCTTCCTGTAGCTTTGACCGCAGTTGGTTTGCTGGGGACATGTGCGTTAAGCTGATGATATCGAGTGCATATTTGAGGAGTTTTGAATACTTACTAACCATATGTAAACTCAAAGATGTAGTGAAATTTATTTTAAAATTTGTCACAATATTACTCACACCTATGAAAAATGTCAAAAACAAAATTTTTTTTAAAAAATCTCTAATTACGTTGGAAAACCATACAAATTATATAAAATAATTTTTCCGGCAATTGGTCAGTAACACAAAAATAATCACTCGTACAGACCCTTGGAAAATAACACAAAATTAAAAATCACTTTTTAAAAAACGAATCAATTTTCGTTTGCCTTGATTTCACTAGACTTTCGGACAAAATAAACGACTGGACCTCTTGGAAGTTCATGAAATCTTTCGTCGAAGCATTTGTATGTTGATAAAAACGACTGATTGTGTCAAGTGCCTCCATCATTGACGTTTTCGACGGAACAGATACATCACTTGGTGCGTCGTCATTATTGTCATCATCTTCAGACGCCGCTTCGTATTGATTAGAAGAGACGAGCTCGACAAGTTCCGTGTTCCTCAACTCCCCGCACACGTCAAGATTATCATCAGCGCGTAGTGCCGTACACTAGAGCTGTAGCAAACCGTATGTATTTGGTACTGAGTAACGGGTGCGCCATCTAGTAACGAAACGTTACACACGAATGCATTTCGTTATTCGCATTTTTCGTATGTTTTACGCATGGGCGCGCATATTTGATAAATTTACGTTACAAAGAACGATGTTTGTTTATTTTAAGTAAAGTATAATTTGGAAATTCGTCGTTCATTTTTTTTACTGTTTATTAAACATATTCTGTGAGTAGACAAAGTTTGAGGTTGGAACAGAAACAACGTAAGAAAGTATTTTTTACAAATTAGAAATATGTATGTTTTTGTGTTTTATTATCGCGTATTTTCATGTTTTTTTGTTCTTATCTTAAGAGATAATATAATAAAGCCGCTCTAATGAGATTTAATTGTTTCTTGGTTAACAAAAACTGTTAATTATCAAATATTGTTAATTGTTTATATTCTATTTATTATTATTTACGCGACGTCATACTGATACTGTACGTGTACGCAATACGACTTGATTCGTTGCTGCAACATAACATAGCATGTTATGCTGTATCAGAAGTAACGAGTAACGTAACAATACGATAGTAACGAGTACTAATTGTTATAGTAACGAATACATACGGGTACACTTTTTTTCGTTACTTTTACACCTCTACCTTACACTGAAACTACACCGTACACAACGCTTACGATGCAGGTGTGAGACGAGTTATGCTCATTTACGGGATACAGTCGGCATGATTCTAAATAAGTAATGCTCGCAGCGGGGCCCTGTCGCACTTGCTTTCGTCGCCGCGAGGCAAGCTATGCTCGCTGTGGGGCCCCACCTTGTGCGGTGTTGCCAAGACGGCCACATCATGCGCGTTGTTTCATTTGCCGGATGTGTGGAATTGTGCGAAGCTGTTTCTCATTTATTAAGGAAATTGTAGATATTTTCTCATTGTTTTAGAGCAAAATTACAGGTGTGTAATCTATCGCTATAGCGAAAATGAGCCCACGCTGCATCCGTTATTTCCGAAATTTTTATCCTATGCAACATATGCAAAACTGACGGTGCCGATGGCAATTATCGTTATAGCGGACTTTACGTTATAGACCGTATTCGCTACAACGGACTTTCACTGTACCTCTCTTTATGTTAGCACATCATTATTATGTGCTATTTGAACGACTCTACAGGTTTTGCTTGAACAGTGACTTAATTATTGGAACATATTTTTTAGAAATTTGAATATGATGAGCATACTATTATTTAAATGTGACCGACTTCAAAAAGGTTTGAGAACCACTAGTGCAAGTATTAAATAATATAAAATGACATAAACTCACCTGTTTAGCCTACCCGTAACGTTATTCATGGAGCCAATGGTAGCTTTAGGATCTGCTGACAAAGAGCTCCACATGGTGGCTTCGCAAGACTCAAAATGTGAGTCAGTGCAAACATTCCCAGTGGGAAGAAAAGCTATACAGGAGTTCAGAACCCTGTAAAATCTAAAAAAAAAAATAAAAAATTCTTAACAATATTTCATAAAATTAAATAAAAAATTAACTACTTTTAAATGTTAGAATGATGTTCAAACATGCATAGGTACTTAAGTTCTGAAAATATGAACAGTATTTAATTACTTAAGTTTTTATGATAATTTTCATGAAAGAAATCTTAATACAAGAATACATTTGAAATAAATACATACATAGCTAAGTTAGCAAATATTGAAGCAAGTTCTGAAAAAAGAAGTAACTAACGAAACAATAATATATTTTCATACTGGAAAGAAAAAGAAAAGTAAGAAGAAGAAAAAAGGTAAAACATAGATAGCTGAAGAAAATCCAAAATAAAGTGAAATCTGAGACTGCAAATGACTTACCAGCCACTACATGAATTAGAACTTAACGTCTCATCTCAACATCAAGGGTAATTATAAGCTACGAGGAGTGGTGAGATAAGGCTGGAACATGGACATAATGAATGGGTGGGGAGAACAGGAGCACCCACAGAAAACCCACTAGAACGCGGCAACCCCCACCACGTTCCCCACTAGCAAAAAAATCATTGTCTGACCCCACCAGGAACCACACCCATGTTGCCTTGGCGGCCGGCAGCCACCGTGGCTCTCCACCAGAATGCAATTAATAACCGCAACAGCCAAAGGGCAACACGCGCAGGTGTCACATGTCGGTTACCTGGAGGTCAAACCGTCGATCCATTCCTTCAGATCAACCCCGAACCTGCGGGAGCTGGCCACGGCTTTCCTGTGCATCGCCTGTCGATCCTCAGCACTGGGGAGGAACTTTTCCCAGAGATGCACGTGGTGCACGTCATACGGCTGACCTGGCCCACTGTGCAGGAAGCTGCAGCATGCAAAACATTTCATTCATTTTTTTATTCGTAAGAGATGGTAAAACACAACTACACATATCCTATGGCAAGGAACCTTTCTAGCATTTGCTTTCGATGTTCTTGGAAATCATGGTAACCAAATTAGAATGATTGGGCCGGGATTCAAAACTAGATTCACTGCACCACATCAATACATCACACATCTAAAAATCAAAATAACTTCAAAGAATTACATGCAAGATACCTTATTTATCAGCGTATGGGTCATAAATTTTATGTATGTGCATTATACTATGGCTGCCACCTGCGGGCCGGCCAGCCTGGGCAACTTTTATAATCCTCCAGCCCGCACAAGTTACTGTAACGTGCGGTGCTAGATTTTATTGAAATAAAGAGTAGCTTACCGCCTTTCTTCGCTTGGGACAACAACAACAACAACAACAACAACAACAACAACAACAACAACAACAACAACAATAAAAATAAAACCATACATACAATAGACAGGAAGAGAAACACAGGTATAAAAGAAAGTATGTATTTTTCCTTTGTATTTTCATTAGGTAGTGCTGGGAAAAGGATGTAACATAGAGGTGGACCCGGAAGGGGGGGGGGAAGGGGGCACAGGACTACCACCTCACCTCTTCCCTCAGTAAAAAAGGAAGCGCAGAAAGAAGACAAAAGGCCAACTATCAACACCAGTGCCGTATTTATTACGCGCCAACAAGCTGAGACATAGACACAAATACTTTCACACACACACACACACACACACATATATATCTGTGTGCATGTGTGTATACACACACATATATACATGTGTGTATATACACACATATATATATACACACACACATACACCTATAGATAGAAGTATTTGGATCTCTACTGAAGACAAATATGTGGTGGGACCCATATTGAAGGGTGACCCTTACAGTGAAAAGGAAACTTTTTATGCCCAAAATTATAGATTCGATGCATACATAGGGGCAATCCTTCTGCAGGTAAATATTGTATTCCAGTTGCTGTGTTATAGCTTTGAATATATATTCTGTATAGAAGTCGCGAGTGGATAGTATTTACTCTACGTTTTTCAGAAGCGTATGATGAGCAGCTTGGGAACTTCACCGCTGCAGTGCGCTGCCGTAACGCCCTGTATCGTCTTAGTTGTTATTTACACGTTAGAGTGCAACACTGTCGCCCACTGTCATTCCCCGCACCCCCCACCTATCAGTCACTGCAGCTCAAGGTCATTCAACGGGAGGGGGAAGGGGTGTTTGAAGAGTTCGACACTTGTCCGCTAGGGACCACCACAAGTCGATGCCCTAGAGATGGTGGCGATTGCGGCGGTGAATTAACCAACTACCTCAAAACCGTATTAGAAATATTAACCTGGGCTGGCGACTTCTATACAGTATATATATTCAAAGGTTATAGTCTTGTTTATTTATGAAGCAGCAGACAACTGACATAACTGAAAATAGTCTGGCACTTACAGATATAAAAAAAATTACATTCATATACAAACATAAACATAGAAGGAAAATGAGGAAGAAAACAAATGCACAGGGCAGAAGTGGATAGTCAAGCTATCAGCCAAAACACATAAAAAATAAATATGTACACTTAAAAAAAAATTACTACATCGAAAATAAATACTATTCACAAAGTAATACACAATTAAATTTACATTCACAATACAACACTTAAATAACGACAGCAAATTTTTTTTATTTATGTTACAAAAAATTAAATTACCATGTTTTATCGCATAATCATCCCACATTTTATTCTAAAATGAAGTTTGAAAAGTAGGGGTGCGAAGTTTATGTAAGAGAAAAAAAAATTATTAGATTAAGTTATTCAGGAAAACAAAACCCATTCATGGAGAGTACGTTTATTTAAAAAGTGAAGTATAAAAGAGAACGCCAAACAATTTAAATCATTAAGTCATGCAACAAAAACCTTTCTTCAACTTTGAATATAAAAACAAAATCTAATATCCGAATGCGAGCTTGAATGAACACGTAACTATCATTGTAGTACACACTTAATATGAAAGAGAGCGCGCGTTGCATGCAATCGGCGAGATATCGATATTCGACTACGGGAAGCAACATAACCAAACATGAATGATGCCAACTAGCACTGGCAACATTTTTATAAGCGGTACTCCGCGGCGACGCAGATTAACAGATTAAGGTTATAAAGATTAAAAATGTCTTTAAAAGAAAATCTGCACATAAGAAAACTTCATATTTCCGTTAATTAAATAAGTGGTAATGTCCAAATAAATATTAGATTTCTACTTTAAAATACACTAGAGTCCCGTTATAGCAAGGTGTTACGGTTCCGGGTTTGATCCTCGCTATAACCGAATTGGACAGATTTTGGCCTCCAAAAAATAAAAAATAAACGAAAATAGCATAAAAATTGGGTTTAAAACTGTATAATTGGAAAATAACAGGTTATATTAACGAAATCTTAATTTCTGTGAGCAGATGTGTGAATTCTCTTTAAAACGATACCCTACAAGTACGGATGCGATCACCGATTGCGTCAAAATAACCAGAATACCCTAACACGCCACGTAAGTATAGCATCTCAGCCCACAATCGACTACTCGAATTGGCCCGCGGCCGACGCAGCATTGTCCTGCTATCTATTGTCGACGCGTGCTGTCTGCTGGCAGCCATGTTGGTTCGGGATGTTACTAACAGGTGGTGCTAGTGTAGCGCGACAATTTAATTCCTTACAAAAAAGCAGGAGTGCGGCACCTAACGTACGCTTCAAACGAAATAGTCGCTGGAAAACTATACTTTTTTCATTTAAAGAAACCTGTTTATTTTTTTAGAAAATAAATTTGGGATAACTCAAACCATCACCACCCCCTTCCCGGACAGATACCCCAACAACTGACCAAAACAAAAGTTACAAGTAAACTGTCCTAGCGATTCGGAAATAAATACGGTAGTGCCTACTATTTGTCGGATAGTAAAATAAATAACGTGACTTGATTGTAAATGTGTCACGACTGAAATAATTCCAAACAAGTTTATAAATAATTGTGTATTATTAACGCGATCAATTAGCAACAAGTATAAAGACGGCTCTGACTTTTTGGCCTAACATAGTTATAAACAATGTTATTATTCGTTAATGAAAATGTCCCAAAAAATTAATTAAGAGCATTTATATTTAAAAAAGTCCACATTGTTATGTTTAATGGCGGGAAAAAATAGATTTTGTCTATTTTCTAAATAATAAGAAATGCGTACAAGTATATGTATATTCAAAGGCTTGGTTTATTCGAGTCGAGCATATCTTGGCCTTGAAGCCAGCCAGTGATGCTGTGACTGTGAAGTCGCACGCACGCACTGAGTTTGGGCGTTTGGATGATAGCCGGCTTATCTTGTAGCGACGTAGTCAGAAACTAAACAAAGGGACTGCACTCTTTGTAGCCTAGCAGTTGCATTACACACGCACATATCCCCAGCACGTTCAGCATTTGTTATGCTGAGTTCACAGGAATAGAATAATATTAATGAACAGACAACTAACGGAAGTTTGATAAAAGAAAGGACGGGATACTATTTTTAAAGCCACGCACATAGGTGGCGACTGCGAGGCTGAAGAATGTGACAGGTGTCAATGGCAAGATGTCTAGTGGCGAGCGAGAGGGGTGGAGATAAAGCAGACAAACAACCAAAGCGCGCTTCACGCGATCACGCCGTAAATTCCTCAAAATAACCTCGTTATAGCCGTGTTCTCGCTATTACCATGCTCGCTATAACGAGATTCTAGTGTACATAGTTTTATATGGAAAAATACCCACACAAAGAGTTAGGAATCTAATAGCGGGACCAAAAACATCATGCAACATTTACGCAGGTGGTTTTTTTATCCAAATTTTGACGCCCTAAAATATAGGTGCGACGATTATGCGATAAAAGAGGATACTACTGAGAGTGAATATTTGCAGGTCAGGATAAAGAAAACAACACACATAGAAAAATAAAGGACACCAATTTAAACAGTGACCAAAGGTAATACATATACAAACCAGCAACCTTTATTGCGGGCAATAATTTTGATGAAATCTGAGTACAGTGTAAACATGATTTCTTCTATAGTACAGTTTTCACAGTAAAACAGATAATAATACCGGTTGGGAAACGCACGTGGTTTGCTGCTGGGAGACTTCGACCCCCGAAACCAGCTCCAGTGGGACCACTAGGAAGTGTGTCTGGGCAACCAGCGTGCTGTTGTAAACTATTTTAATGTCCCACACGCCGGGAAGCAGAGGTTCGTGTAACGATGGCTTCACTTGACTTATCTGAAACCAATACATGTGTTCCCACATAACAACCAAACTAAGTGGCTGAAGGAACTGAACTACAGTATAATCAAAATAGCTAGTTACAAGGCATTAAGTCTGGATTTCATTGTAACATAAAGGAAATTAAGGTTGTACACAGAAAAAATTGCATGCTCTCATATTTTTTTTCTCTTTCAAAACGTGCCTAAAGAAATTTAACTTCAAAAAACATTCTTCAACGTGCGACATTCTATAAAGATCGGTATTTGCACTGAGTAATGGGGATACCAGTATGGAGTAAAAATTTTTTTTACAGTAAATGATCTATGACCAAGTGTTGTAGTTTTGTAAATAACCAGGCAGATGGCCATACGCACCACTGCACCTTCTTCCACGTGGACTTCCGACACGTCTGCAAGCTGGCCAATGGGGTCGACCCAGAGGAAGGTTACGTTTGAGGAAGCAGAGCCCGCGCTGACCGCTGCTCCAGCAGTCAACTGGTAGACCAGCACTGGCTCCGAGAAGGGCCCCAATACCTGGAGTGTGTTCCGACTGACCTGCTCCTTTTGGTCGTACTCTGAGCTAACGTACAAACTCTGCAAGGAATACCATTTTAATAATTAATAACACATCAAAGTTACCATTGCTCTTAAATGTACACACTATGGCTGAACAGCATATAAAAAAAAGGTACAATAATTTTACAAGACTTTAAATTGGTAAATATTTATCTAACACAGAATGAATACAAAGAACCGGTGAACCAACTACAGGAATTTTTACAGAAACTTTCATTAAAAAATATTTTACACGTTTTTTTGGTCAAAGAGTGATTTTTAAAAATCTACAACCCAAATTAAACATGAGTATCAATACAAAAACAAATTTTCTACAATTTGCAGGAACATACCAAATTTTTAAGTTAGAGGTAATTTACACATGATTTAAGTGGTCAGTCTTCAACTATTTATATTTAATGTACCACTATTAAATGAAGTAGGGGTAAAAAATAAACAGCTGCTGGAAATAAATGTTACATGACTTCCAGTATCATGGACTTTTGTGATAAGTTCTTCAGTTTTCTTCCTAACCTAGAGACACCCTGTTATATGTTATAACCTTTATGTATCATGGTCTCTCATGTTGAGGTCTGACCAACACACCCAACCCCACAGTATTTAAAATCCAAAAAAAAAATGGCAGTTTCAAAACTTTTCTACGATTTCTGGTGAAGTACATTTGGAGATGGATACACAATTCTAAAAAAAAAAACTTATATTGAAGCTCAAATTTATAAACTGCATATTATGCCACTTCTAAATGTAATATGAGATTTAACATGCATACGTAAATAAAAAAAACTAGGCTACATAAATTTATGAGAGGGTACACAAAAGAAACCGACTGATGGTGAAGAGGGGGAGGGGGTTAAGAAGTTTGTTTTGAGTATTTTCTATTTTAAATTATCCGAATTACTAATATAATTACAAATCATTGATCCAGATTCTAATTTAGATTGAAATAAATAAATAAATAAATAAATAAATATATGTGTGTGTGTGTGTGTGTGTGTATATATATATATACACATACACACACACACATACATATATGTGTGTATATATGTATACACACACACACACACACTCTAAGAGTAATAATGGGATCAACATTGGTAGCATAGAACGTGATGTATTATTTAATGAGTGATAGGGTTCTTAGTGAAGAATTTTTGTAAATACAGTCAAACCTCTATCTATCGAACTCGCATGTATCGATTGTCCGTGTTTATCATATACTTTCTACGGTCCCGGCAAAATTGGCATACAACTAAGGTTAAAAAAGTCCGCTTGTACCGATGTTCCAATTATCGTTTTGTCCGCATTGATCGTACAAAATATGTGGTCCCGTCACTATAAATTATAATAGATGATCGTTTAACCATAAAGATTTTGCAGAAATAACCATATCTTAGACAGAAAACGTCATAAAATCAGTAAAGATTGTATACAGAAGTAGTAAAAATCACCTTAAATCTGCAGCCAAGTAATGGAGCACATAAACATGAAGAAAAGACAAATGAACAACAACTTAAGAAGAAATATGGATGATGTACCATAACTACAGTACAAACCCAATTGTTATCTTACGATAATTACCGTAAAAAGAACTAAAGATTCTTTGTAGATACCATAATACTACAGAAGCACGATAGCTACCACATTTGCACTATAGTTACCGTAACAACCGAGATGATGTATATTTACTGTGATGGTAATGTATTTATTTATGACATTAAAATTAAAGAACATTATTGAAAGAAAAAAAAGGATGTTAAATTTTGATATGTACGGTTGGCACATGTTGCTAAGAAATAATGTGATCTGAAAGAATGCAGTACTACTACGAAAAGTGAAAATGGTACTCGTGGATTTATAGGTTATGGCAGTCTGTTTCGTTTTTCTGTAATATCGGCCGAAAATTAGCAAGCGTATCGGAAGTCGGCAGAAATGCCGATTCAACTAAATATTGGCAAAATCGGCTTCTTCAGTACAGCTCTACATTTGATGACATGAGTAAACATATTTCAGACTTCAGGATATTGACAAAGACTAATTTCCATGTAGGTTTATTGTTCATATGTTTTTTTTTGCAAGTGTAAATTGAATTAAGTAAAATGCTTCAATTTGTATTTTTTTCAACCGATTAAACTTTAATGACAAGTAACTGATATATTTCTGACACTAATTTTGAGGTAGTAATATTTTTCTTTCAAAATCTAAAAGTGAAGTCCACATCTATTGAATTTTTTTGTTGGTCCCCTGAAAAACGATAGATAGAGGTTTGACTGTACTACTAAAAGTAGGTATGGACAGTGTTTTCTGAGCAAAAATTTTTTAAAGATAACATACAGCAACTGTCTGAAAATTTTTTACACAGTATTTTAGTGAACAGTCATAGTATTTTTGAAACAATTTTCAATTTCTAATCAACTTGTAAAAAACACCATTTGCATGCTGATTGAGGCTGTTTTGATATATTGAAAAATATAGTTGTTGCAAAAGCAAGCAAGAACCAAATTTAAAAGCAATTCTTGATAACAAGTAACTTTGGTGGTATTTGAGAGTCATAAATGTTACATGTTGTTACATATTGTTACATAAATATAACATGTAAATGTTACTAACCTTCAGTCTTTCGAATGGACCAATCATCTCCAAAACCCACAAAGGCTGCTGAGGAAAAACCAATGATTCAAACTTTACTAAGTTTCTGCTCATCAAAACCTCGTACAGGATCAAGAAGCCCTGTAAAATAAAAATAACATAGTTAACATCAATATGTTACACTTTTCACTACAATCAACAGTTTAAACCACTAACTCAATAAGCAATTTATTAACTTGTAATCATCAAAAAACACAAAATTCACTACATTAAAAAAGGCACTTAACTATGAGCTCTCTCTCTCACACAAACTTGTGTTCAATTAACAAACTCCTACTCACTCAATGCTACATACACAATTTTCGATAAGGCCATATTAACCATGACAAGAAAAATGTTTAACCCTGCAACAACAATCATTGGCCTTTGTTCACTATTTTAAACATAAGAACTGAGTTACTAACACACAGGAATAAACATCTCGGTGCAAGACAGATGAATAGAATGAAACAACATAAACTTGGATGTATTTCATTGCTGGTTTATGATGGTTGTTGCAGAAAAAACCTCAAGAATGGACAATAAAGATGAATAGGTACATAAACATATGAAGGACAAGCCAATATCAGCAGAGAATTGACACCACAGAATAACACAACAGTTTGACAATGAAAAGACGGTTGCAACAACACAGTGGGAAATCCCACAGAATCCTCCAAGTTGTGCAAGCATGTAATATTTGCCACCAGCTGATAATGGCTATTGCAAGAAACACTGAAGGAACGCACCTTGAAAGAGTCATTGTGATAGTAGCCCGTGACTTCGAGAACCCTTTGAGGAGTCATGGAGCAGCTCTTCCCCGACGAGCTGAACAGGAGGTTAGTCGCGTGTCTCGTCAGACTGTGCATCAGGGTGACCACCGCATCATCTGGAGGGGGACTCAGATCTGCATGGTGGTACACACTCTGCCAGTAGCTGTCCACACCTACCACATCTGCAAACATGTACCATACTCAGTCATACTAATTGTACACTCTTTCATGTTTCATAATGTTTTACATTTGCTACTGCTAGGAACCATATTTTATGATTTTATTTGTTCTATTTGGTTTCTATAATTGATTTTTTTCAGTGTTGATGGCTTTTTATTCATGAAGAATGTGCAATATCAAACCAAAAAAAGTGAATACTTTTCTTAATACATAGTATTTTCACCAAAATTAGGTCATTTATTGGACACATTCCACTTAGAATAAGGAGAAAATTAGCAATTATTTGTGTAAGTAAATATCAGATTCTGTAATGTAAAGAATAGGTGCATTATCAATTGGAGAACATTATTAATTTTTACATTCCAATACATCAAAATATTTTCTAATAAATTACATTTAAATTAAATTTTTTGACATTAAAAATAAAATTTTATTTTTATGAACAAAATTTAACTTAATTCTGTTTTATTTTATCATTTAGTGACTTGGCCTGCTAGTTCAGTGTGTTAACTGACTTGTGTATTGGTGTATTGAGTACATTTTGGTGTTATTTAGGTTTTTATCACAATATATACCATAAAATCTTGTCCTTAGCTGCAGCCCTTATAATTATAGACATGTGTTCAAGGTGAACTACAGAAAAAGGTTAAAGCAGAAAGCTCTGTGCATGCTGGAATCTGGGAACGATGCCAACACCATGAAGTTAAATGTTCTAGATGCACATCATATCATTGACTATTCGTGGAACAAAGTACAATCAGAAACTATAGCTAACTGTTTCAAAAAAGCTGGTATCTTTTCCTTTGAAATGACTGGTGTTGAGTTATGTAGTAATGAAAAACTTGATGAAGATGTGGCAAAACTTGAAGCTGTTGTGTCATTCAGCGACTTTGTATAAGTATACGATGACAACGAAAGAGATTGAAAACCTGAATGACATTGTGAATAACCATCTGGAAGAAAATGCTTTTTGTTACTGCCAAGACAGTGAAGAAGACGAAGATTAAGAACCCATTCCAACGCAGGCAGAAGCAACTCAGGCAGTGTCTACGTTAAAAAGATTTGTTTCTAGTTTCAGTAACACTGAAACCATACTCCCAGCTCTGCACAAACTTTAAGTGGACATTGAGTACTTGAGCAGACTCCATTCGAACAATCACACATTTCAAACTTCTTCAAGACGCTGTAAGTATTATTATATGTTTGTTATTATTGTGCAGAAAATTTGATTATGAAGGTAATTAGTAGAGACATGCAAAAGGTGTGTTTATTTTGTGATGAAAAGTGGTGTTATTTTCCCTTAAAATCGGTGTTATTTTTACCTAAAAGTGGGTTTATTTTTTTTTTAATTTTTGCGATTTCAAGTGTAAGAAATATGAAGAGAACATTGTAATATAATTGCACCATCAGTTGAAACATTATAAATTAAAATTACACAAATATAGGTTAAAAAGACACAAGTTTAAGAACTCAGTTTCTAAATTAAATCAACCCAATAATTTCAGAAGCAAAGTACTTTGACACAACGTTTAACTTTCAAATGAAATAATAGCCATTGTAGCTAAATTTTCTTATTTCAAATTAGTTCTCTTGTCAGTGAGAACATTATTGTATTGTAACAAGAAGCGTTCCAAATAAACGTTTGCACACAACATCTACACTGCTTTCAGGCACCTGTCAGAAAATTCAGGTTGTGAAAGTTTTACAACTTGAAGTGCCTTCACTACATCCACACTACTTTCCTTCATTTGTTTCTCAACTATCTGTTTCAACTCTCCAAAACCGGTGATCAGCTCCTGGCGGTCCATTTCTTTCAGAGTAGAAACGTTACACAACTTAGCAAGCAAAATAGGGATCATGTCTGTAATCAAAATATTTTTTTGGATCAAAGGCAGTTAAGGGTTTTCAAAGTCAAGTCTGCTTGGATATGTAGCCATCAAGCTGGTAAGCTTCACCAGAGATTTTGTAGACACTTGCACTACACTTATTTTCACAGCAGCTGATTTCGTGGTGTTCATGTGGTCCAAAACTGGTTTTGTTTTGTCAAAAAAATGCACTGCTTCATGTTTTCAAAGTTGCATTGCATCTTGGTGAGCTCGCCATGCAAAATATTAGCATTTGGGTATTTCCAGCCTTCTAGCCTCGTTATTAAAGTATTTTCGGATTTAAAAAAAAGTTTTTTTAACACATATCGCCCAAATACATATTTACCCTCGCATATAACCCACGATCACGAAATTCGTGCTCACGAAGTTTGGTGATTGCTTGAGGTTTCGGCATATTTTACACTTTCGAACTTCTGCTGAGAAATATGAAGACGTTTTCTATCACAACCTACAGTTTTTATAAAATAGTTGCACTGTATACAACATTTTAAAACGAAAATTATCATTCTTAAAATAAAACGTAATTGTTAAGTCTGTTTACAGTATAAGAGAACAAATTAAAACAGGTTGCATAGTCCATAGTGGATAGATGCAAGATGAACAGTTGAGCGTACAGTAGAATCTCAGTACTAAGTACTTACAGGGACCTCACGTTTTTGTACTTAGTACTGAAAGTACTTAGTACTGAAACATACATACATATCATCTTTACAAAGAGAAAAAAAAATATTAAAAAAATAGCGACATTATAAGATACATTATTTTTTGGCCAACATCTGACTTCAGTTAAACATTGGTGTGTATGTATAACTTAAGTTTAGTTATTTTTAAAAAAAAATCTGTTATTTCAGTTTGTTTTTGAGCTTGAATGATGCTCTGTTGAACAAAATGTTCTATCTCATAGAAAGATTTCCTGATCCCTTCTGGAATCTTTTCGCGTTTAGAGATAAATTTGTTCAGTTTCTCTAAGCTCTGAATAGCTTCTGTAGCTGTCACAGGCGGCTCCTCAGTGTCAGAATCATCATCTGATTCGACTTTTGATGACTGTGATTGAATGACTTCACTAACGATGTCACTGTCAGTCAACACTGGTGTTGTTTCTATTTCATTATCCACAGACACATAGTCTGTGAATTAAACAGCATCACACTGCATGGAGGTTGACACTTCTTGCCATACTTCAGGGTCAATGTCATTGCTTTCGCATGTTTGTGCTGCAGTATGGCTTGCATCCTGGTCTGATGAAGTTGCAGTGAGCTCGTCAGTGTTACAGTTAACAATGCCAGACTTTCTCCAGCAGTTGGCAATAGTTTCTGGCTGAACATTCCACCATCCACCAGTAATCATCTCAATTGCCTGAAGAACATTGATGTTGGTGGGCACTTTCAACCTAATGTTGATGAGCAACCTCTCAACAAGATGTTTTCGAAAATGCACTTTAGCATTCTGAATAATGCCTTGGTCAAGGGGCTGTAACTGAGATGTGCAGTTAGGTGGCAGAAACATCAGTTTGATTTTTTACAGTCGAAGATCAACAGTGTGTGCTGCGCAGTTGTCTACCAACAAAAGAATTTTTCTTCCCTCTTTCTTCATGTCCTTATCGGTTTTCATGAGCCAGTTTGAGAACAGTTCTCTTGTCATCCATGCACGGGTGTTGCTTGCATAATCAGCAGGAAGCCAAGAAACTCCCTTGAAACACCTGGGAGACTTGTGTTTACCAATGATTAATGGCCTCAATTTTTTTGTTCCTGTGGCGTTGCAAAAAAACAACACAGACAACCTTTCATTTGCTTTTTTCCCTCCAGTGCATTTTTCACCCCTATATGCCATTGTCCTGTTCGGCAAAAGCTTGTAAAAAATGCAGTTTCATCAGCATTGAAAATATTGTCTACTGAGTATGATTTAAAAATACTCTCCGACTTTACTTCCTTCCACTGGTTTGCTGCCTCTGAGTCTGCATCTTTGTCCTCCCCACAAACAACCTTCCATGATATACCACGTCGTTCCCGGAACCGGTGCAACCACCCCGAACTGGTTTGGAAGTCTTGAATCTCCATAAGCAATGCAAACTGTTTTGCTTTAGCTTGCAACATTGGGCCAGTTACAGGAACATTATTTGATCGTACTTCCCTCAACCATTTGTTCAAGGCATCTTCCAAACCTTGATGATCGCCGGAACGAAGCCTTTTGCGGTCACAACCAAACAAAGATTCTTCATACATCTTTTCAATATTTGCCCGGTCTTTTACAATAGTACTAACAGTCGTCGCCGCAATGCCATATGTCTTCGCAACTGCGACTTGCTTTTTCCCCTTGTCTAGTTCCCTTAATATTTCCACTTTTTCCTTAAGCGTTTATTGCTTTCGTTTCTTTTTATCTCCAGAGTCACTCATTTTGTAGCACAAATACAATGCAGTGTCTAAATAACGTAACCTGAAAATAAACTCAACAATAACAATAAACAATCCCGGCACAGACGTCAAACAGTATATTAGCGTAGCGTAACACTTTTGTCTAAATAATTAATACTTCTCTCAAACTTCCGTGTTTCGATGTATCGAATGGTGTTGTGTTGCTCACGTAGCATACTACGTATGGTGTAATCTATGGTAGTGCGCGCAACTGTTTGTTAACTTTGTTTTGAGGGTTTAGAGGTTAGAAAATACGTCGCGGTGGTATTTGTTAATGTTTGTTCTACAACATTAATCATTTAGCTGGAAATTTATTTACCAGTTTAAGTAAATTTTGGTGTAGTAATGCCACGCTACTAGTAGAATTTATACGTTATAGTGAAAATATGATACTTTAAACTGAAACAGTTTTGCATGGTGAAGATACGATTTTTGGCGGGGACTTAAAAAAAATACGTTAAATTGAAATATACGTTATAATGAGGTACGTTGTACCGGTATTCTACTGTAATTTATAATTTGCTTCGCGACACAAGCGCTGTAATGCACAAAATATCCAACAAAATGGCCGTACATTAATCTTTGACTCTGTAAACGTGCCTTCGAGAGAACATGAGCGTATTAGTGCACGAGTGCAGTTCGCCAAGAACGCGTCGTATCAAATAAATAATAAAACGTAAACATTGGCAAGTGTAGTCTTTACGTTGATGGTGTTATCAGTGGTGACAACGGCTGTTTATTTACCTTTTTTAAGTTACCAAACGGCGGGAAAGTGTGGTTATTCGTGGTAAACAGACGTATTTCGCACAAAAAATTCGCGGTATCAGAAATTATGTAAAAGTGAGGTTATTCGTGTTAAACTTACAAATTTCGCGTAAAAATTCGTTTTATCGTAAATGCGAAATTTGCATGTCTCTAATAATTAGTATTGAATATAAACATTATTTATAAACAAATTGGTTTAGAGTACTGGTAAGTATAGCTTTGTTTAATTACCAGAGATAATGAAGTGCTAATTATTGTGTAAAACTTGAGAATCTCTGACTTTTGATTTTGTTTAGTGTATACTATCTGCTTATAACTGAGGCACTGACAATGAAAAGGAGGTTAAGTGCCATTAATGCTTCTTTTTTTTCAGGAAATAAAATCCAATTGAGGGGTATAAATACACCACCACTGACTTTTTTTTTTGTTGTATTATGATAAAATTGTGGTCCTTTTGGTTCATGTTCACTTTCGGATCTTCAGTAGATTCTTCTTTTCCAGGGGAAATGGCAATGTGGTGAAATATGGAACTTTTCTCCTTTACAATGTCAGTGCCTCAATTTATTTTATCACAGTTAAATAGCAAAAAATAATAATATATATACATATATATAATTTCTACTTTATACATATTCCTTCCTTTTACATATTTTTCCCCTGGTTCCTTGAAATATGTAAAAATGAGGTTCTACTGTATTTCTTTTATACCTGCCAATACTTTTTATATATATATATATATATATATATATATTGTGTGTGTCTGTTTGCACACGCATGTGCCTGTGTGCATGTGTCTGTGCCTGTGTGTGTGTTTATAAGAGAGGAAAACATATTTTTTATCTTACTTGAAGGATAAGGTCCATAGAGCCATTCTTCTAGTTGGTTGATGATGCCTTGGTTGATGATGGGTTCAAACTTGCGGGCAAAAAACAACTGGCGATTTTCTGTGATCTTCATAGCATAAAACAAAAATTAAAATGGTGATTTTAGACAGTACATAATCATTAAGAAGTGAATAATCCACACTAAAGTAAACAAGCCTCTTCTGATAACTAGTACTGTATGAAAGCAAATGAAGTAATATTCCATACAATCATTCAAATATTCAGTCACAAATAACTGCAACATATAAGCACATTGAAATTTTTTTATTGCAAAACATATTTCCAGAAGATTCAGAGAAGTCCATTTTTTTTTTGGTGAGTGGCTACCCTGCGAATACTGTTGTTTTATTCTAACCAAATTAGAAATTGAAGAATATCAAATATATTTCAAATCAAATTGAACATACAGTAAGGGTGTGCGAATATTTGTAAATATGAATAGTTGCAAATAGCAATTAATATACTATTCACATTCAGAGGTCAAATATCAAAAATAAAAATTGTGAATATTTACAAGTACATGTGTTTAGTTTATAGTGGTTCAAAGTGATTCTTTTATCAACCAAATTTTAATGTGGTTTATAATTTTATTAACGTGAACCGCATGTATGTTTAAACAGTAGTATATTCAGAGAAATTAAAATCAACACGACACTGTAACTTGACAGTAGTAAATAAACACAATGCCATTTCCAAATAAAAAAACAGAATGTTAGCAGGAATGCCAACACCTACCATATTATTTTATGAAAGTTTGCTATAATTCGTAAAATGTTAAAATAAATATTAGAAACATTTAATTTGAGTATAACTAGAGATGGTGATTTATAGCATTTAAAATAATGACATTTAGCATTTTGAATTTGAAATTTAGCATTTTGTAGCATTTAAAAAACACAATTTAGCCAATTCTCTCATTTTACATTACAGAAGAAAAGTATATTTTTAAAAAAGAAACCGTTGCTTGCAGTTTTACCGACTTTTTTTCTTCAACCGACTTCTCGGTGAATCTTTTTTTTTGCAGTCTGATGTCCCTCAGATTTAATGTGCTTTTCAAGTAAATCTTTTTTTTTCCATTCCAGATGGCGATTACATAAATTAAAATTGCGCATTAAAATATTCGTATCACTTTCCTATAACTGTTCACTTTTGTATTCATTTATGCGATTGCGAATGGAAATGACGTTTCGTCCCATTTTTACCACGAGAAATAACAGAATACAACTTCTCGAGTATGCACGTATTTGTAATCACGCAACATTCCACAGACTACACAAGAATGCAGCTTTCACGTGAAACATAGCCAGAAAATGGGACTTACAATTGTTAGCGCAACGAAGCAGAGATGTCGCAATATGGTGGCCTAAAAACTTGTACTCTGCAAGATGACGGACAATCTTCCAGCTAGTTGTTCTTTGCTTTGTTTACAATCGCGAGGCACGGATGGCCATTCTACATTCAATATTTACGAACAATAGTAGTTGTGAATGACGTGACAATAAGATACTTGTGCTGAATACGCCATAAAATGATGATTTCTTTTGATACTGAACTGAAACAAAATACAATCGGTAAATAAATTGTGTAGAGTGAAGACGAATCTACGTTTTTTACCTTGATTTCGCATTTATCTCGGAATAGTCTAGATTTAGCAATTTATAGCGGAAAAAATATAATTTAGCATATTTTAGCATCTATTTAGCAAAAACTAAAAATCACCATCCCTAAGTATAACGTTTTCTGACTTTCTTTTGATTATCACAGTTAATCATGGAGTTTCGTCTGACATAGCTATTTGAGATCACAATGAAATTAATTTCCGGTTTTCGCACTACTTTTTTGTAACCATTTGGTATTTCGGTAACTGAACATAACAACAACAATAAAACCTTCACTCTTTCATGTCATCTTTATGATACAAATTTGTACATAGTTTGCAACCACATAAAAAATGCTATGAACTGAAAAGTTTGTATTATGGTTATAAAAAAAATATCTATGAAAATCAGCCACAATCCATGGATTTGGAAGTAATCTTTAACTATGTGTAAAGTCAGCCATTGTCCTTGATTCCTGGGTAGGCCTAACCTCTGTTGTGTCCATTAAAAACCTACACACGGAGATCTATATTTTATAAACAAAGTTCATCCATCGAAGTTCATTACCATAAATGGATACAGGAAAAAGTGGTGGAGAGTCAAGTTCCAAGACTTTGAAATGTGATAAACCAACTACATCGAAAAAAATTGTAATCTTTTACTTCTTCACCAGCAACAAGCAAACGACAGAATGTTGAACGTGCCACTTATGTTCTGAAAACTCCAACAGGTAGCCTATTTTAAATTATACTTGACATGTTTTCTGATCATAAATTTCTAATTAAATATATCCAAGATTACTATTTAATTTTTTCATTTCTTCAATTCACAATTCACTTGAAGTAAACCCAAACAATTTTGTTACTACTGGGATTGCAGTAATAACTTGATATAAAAAAAATTGAGAAAAATGGTTTGCCATTATTTTTAAACTTTGCCAATTTGTTTAGCTAATTATTATAGAGCATATTTAAAGCACACTGACATGCTGCCACTGTGGTGTCTAATTTCTTTCAAATTAAGTTTTAAGAACAGCAAATGTTACTGTATAATGAATTAAGCCTTGCTACCTGAAACTTTTTATGTGATTGTTTCATTGTTGTTTATTCAACTGTATTTTGTATCGTAATACACCAAAGCAAAATATGAAATCTATTTGACTTCGAAACTATCTGCATTCAATTTTAAAATGTTACTATTCAATTCAAAAATATTATACCCCCAAAATCCATTATTCTCACACCCCTAACAAACAGTGAAACTCATTTTTTTTTTACACTTTCCAGGATCTAAAATACAGTAAAATGAAAAAGAAAGAAATACATATGCAACAATAACAGAAATTAAAGAATATAAAAAACCAGTAAAGGCATATTCTTTAACCAATAAAATTTTAAGTTTCAACATTGTTTTGATGATCCAACAAACATAAAAAAAGAGTATTATTAATGTTGCAGAAAACAAATACAAATTTCTCAGTAAAATATCTTATCTTCAAACATGTAACACCTTTTTTTTTTTTTAATTAAATTTTTTTTGAATGAGTCTGACTTGGTGTAGGTATCTATTTGTAATGAATAGTTATTATTAATGAATATTGAATATTAAATTATTCACGAATATGGAATATTTTGGAATTCAGTAGACACCTGATTATCTGGGGTAATGACTGGCGAGGAGTCCACGGATAACTGGAAAACACGGTTAAAGAAATGTTTTAAAAAAAAAAAAAAAAAAAAAAAAAAAAAAATAGCTCGACTATTTACACAAACACTAAAATGGATGCCCCTCGAAGTAACGCCCTAATTCGTTACAGTAAAACAGAGTGCTAACCAAAACCACGCTAGCCAAATGCCTATTTTCAATAAGAGAGTATTTTAACCAAAATATTTTTTTCCAATCAGGTAAGTGTGCTTGCCGACTACCATTTTAATCAAGACACTGCTCCTATTAAAATTAATTTACAGTAATAATGTCTAAATACATTAGATGTACATTTAAATAAATATTAAATAACATTTTCAGATTAAATCACCTCAAATAAAATTTATTAATTTATATACTGCATTGTTTACATAATAAGGCTTGGGCATAACATTCCTATTTAGGCGCTACCAACATTTACGAGTTACAAAATAATAATGTTTTTGATATAGGATATATATTTCAGTTGTAATAAGATTATAAAAAAAAAGCATAAACTTAATTTTTTCTTTAATTAGAAAGATTATTTCATCTGTTAAATTAATTTCTGACTATTTACTAGATGTGTTTCTGCCATGATTTGCAACTAGTGCATCCTAGTAGGTGCGAGGTAAACTATCCTTAAATGCTTCTGGTTTTTTTCTCCAGAGCTGCTGCTGACATGCCTGACATGCGGGATGGCGGTGGAATATAAAACTTGACTGAAACTTGGCTGTCATCGGAAATAAATATACAATGAAGGAAGCGAATAGCTATTGAGGAAAGAGCAAAATATTGTTTGAGGTTAAGTCACATTATTAATTTGTTGCATTACTAATTCATTGTATTGCATTTAATACTACACAGGCCTTTGTGCACGCACAGAAATAAAATTCTTAAATTATTTTTGTTATTAAGGTTTATGGAAATATAGGACGGTTAACACACAAACCGGATAATCGGGAGTCTACTGTACTTGCAGACCTACACCCTGGAGATCTGTCACTTGTGTTCACTGGTTATACTTATAAAGCTTACCTGTAGTTTTGGCCAGTCTTCAACCTTGAAGTCATTGGGACTGCAACCACACCAGTCAACGACATGCTTGTACTGGCACTTGCAGCCAAGCCTACGTTTCCAGTTGGTCACGTGGAGATTGTTGTCCACGTAGCTGTTACAGAAGTTGGAATTCCGCAGCACCGTATGAAAAAATGACTGTAAAAGGAGGGGAAAAAAAAGCCAATCATGCTAATGCTCGCAATGCTTAACCAACTGTATTTGAAAATTACAAGTTACAAATAAAAGCACAATAAATAAAGGGTTATTTTCAATTTGCATTCCCAGGTGTATTTAGTCTCGATACATGAGGCATATCATCCCACAAGTAAAAACAATGCTTAAACAAGAACAGTTTTGTTACTTTTTCCAGGAAATTGTGGGCAAAAAGACACATTACCGCTGGAAATACTGTGTGTTGACACAAACACAATCATCAGCGAGTGGTTGAAGTAGTGATAGAGTTCCCATAAACTTGTTTTGCCAATTTCCCTGAGTGTTCCCTGTTTTCTCAGTCCAATCAAAAATTTCCCGACTCATCACCTTATCGGTCCATCTGGTAAGATAATAGATGTACTACAATACAAATTATCATCAGAAAAGATTTCAACAAAGAACAAACATAACATGCAAAATATACACAAAATGGTTTCCTGGTAAAGTTGGTACTTAAAGTTTGTATGTTTGATCATTTCCATCAAAAATATGCAAACAAAAAACTGTAACAAAAAAAATTGATCGATTAAACTATGAAATAATTCATTATAGTCCTCAAGCAAAAGACTATATTATAATTGATTGCGCTTAAAAAAAATTTGTATCATTTATGTTTAATTAATGTCACTAAATATCATAAAAAATATATTAATAGCACAAAACTTAAAAATGACTGACATTTTTGTATCTGTATAATGTAAATTTCCCTGTGTTTTTCAGGTTTTTAACACCACTTTTCAATGCCTTGAAATTTTCCTATTTTCCCAGATTTTTTCTGTTTGTGTTAACCCTGATTAACTATGCTGTTGGATGATGTTCATGAATATCGTAAATAGAATAAACCTGATATACGACAACGGGCCGGTTTTATTAAAGCTTTAAAATTGTTATTATTATGAATATCGATGTTAAAGAAGGTAACATAAAAAAATCAATTTTAAAATTTGAGATATTTGCTAAATATTTACATTGCAGGGTTTTAGGTGGTAAATGTTTTTCGTATAATTCCAAAGCAAAATTGAGGATTGCAGTTAGCGGGCCGGTTTTATTAAAGCTTTAAAATTGTTATTATTATGAATATCGATGTTAAAGAAGGTAACATAAAAAAATCAATTTTAAAATTTGAGATATTTGCTAAATATTTACATTGCAGGGTTTTAGGTGGTAAATGTTTTTCGTATAATTCCAAAGCAAAATTGAGGATTGCGGTTAGCATAGCATCGGTAGACAACACGTAGTTCATAGTCAGCAGTCCGGAGTCGCCAGTCAAAATTACATAACATGACCAAGGGAGTATTTGATTAAACCACATCATCGCGAAAGATTTTCTGATAGGTGAAAATATTTTGGCAACTTAAATCCTTTGCTCCCTGCCATTTTATTCAGCCCAGTGTACGGCAAGGCCAATTCTTTTTCAGCGTGTTTTTTTCTTCCCCCCCCCCCCCCCCCCCCCCACTCCATCCGTTTCACAGCTTCGCCAATGCTACGTTGCGACTTGGAGTGCTGCTTGAAGCGCCCCGGTCCCATAACCCCCACTTGCTGTCATGTACTAAGTCTTGTTACACGAAGCCTTTTCATGACCCGACTTGCGGGGGGAAGCAGACATTCAGCCCCTGGTGACTTCCCCGAAGTCTGGCAATCAGCAAGCTTGGACAACCAGTCTGGTCAAATTCTCAGTGCGGCAGACACCTCGCGGTGTTTCATCGCCTCGGTTCTCACGAACCTTGCAGAATTTCCCCGCACTAGCCAGTCCCCTCATCCAGAACCCAGGCCGGATCAGTCACCGGTCATAACATCCCCCCTCCTCACTGGTCCATGGAGGTCATAACCAACAGCCGCTTTCACACTCTCGTCCCCCCACACCCTGCTGGCGACAAGAGGAATTAAGATGCGCTGGACTGCTAAAAGACGTATCTGTGATCCATCTAGCGGAAGAGAGAGACACTAACCCCTCCCTACCATCCCAGCTGTCCACCTGAGGGCAGCACTGTCGTGCCCCTAAAAACAATGTTCAAGTTGAATTAACCCTCGACCTGACCGCTCGTCGGGCGAGTTGAGTTCCCCACTTCTCCGTCCAGAGCGCGCTGGCCAAGGATGCCAACTTCGGGTGTCTATGGTGATGAGTGCCAATGAATACTGAAGGGGCCCCCCCCCATCCTCTTTCAAGGGAGACTTGGTCTTTTAATTTAGCGCTCCAACCGCGCCCCGAGGTCACTTTTTCTTAGGGCAGCCAACCGCGAACGTCTCCGGTCAGCGACTCTCCTGACTTACGCGAGAATTAGAAGATCGCCGATCAATCAATTGGAATGTAGTCTACTACAGTTAAGGCCTCAAGTGCCGAGTTACTATTTTTAGCTTTTAGTCTGCTCTAAGTAGTCGCAAGTTAAATTTTTTTTTCTTCCAACTTTCTTCGTATCCATCATGTTTTCCAAAGCCAGCTGTGTGCTACCGCGTCGGTCTATGAGGCGGCAGCCAGGCAGCCAAATTCTCCCCGCAGTGGTGAGTTTTTTTAATGTTTTACCCCATTTCCATCAATCCCGGTGGTGAATTTCGCCACCCTACCTAACGCCTGCATCCGAGGTAATTCGTACCGAATGGCCTATGTTGCAGTGCGGGTTCGAGAAAACCCCTGGAATCCAGTTCGTCCTAGAACATCCCACATTAAGATTTTGGCCCAGCAGTTTCACAACTCTCGGTGAAACGCCTTCGTCATTTTACTATCTCTCTCTTCTCGTCGTCTGCGGCTCACTATGCTTGACCGCCAACATATATATCAAGTCTACCTACCACCCGTGCCAGTTTATAGACGTTTTTTTTTTTTTTTTTAAATTTTATTTCATATTTCAGAACTGTAAATTTATAATTTCAAGTGCTAGCCAATGCAACGAAACAATTTTGTGTAATTATATATTAACCTTCATAAGTAACCCCGTTGAGGCCCGGGCCGATTGTCAATAGTTTTTCACCTTATTTAATAATGTTGTCTTAAATTTGTAATATGCAAACCATATAAAAATTATGAAAGCACAGTCAAAATAAAATAGAAAATCAATCAGTTTTTAGTCAGAATAAATCGAAATAGCTTGCCAACCAAACCTCGGCCAACGACCCTCGATGACCCCGACTAGGCCAGTTAGGGCTGGAGGAATGAGAGAGACGTGAAGTAAAAAACTTATCAATCTTGTGGCCTTGAAGGCTTTAAGGGCAAAGGCAAGTGGAAAGAACAAAAGAAATTTTTGTTTTGAATGCTTAATTCGCATGGGGCCTCCAAGATACTTGGTTATCTTTTCCCTTCCTGCTTGAAGGCAGCTTCTGCCATACACCAGTGATGGGAGTTCATTTTGATATGCTTTAAAAATGTCTTGCTGATAATCTAACAGATTTAATAACAATAAAACACACAGTGAACAAGTAAGCTATATAATTTTTCAAATGCTAGTTGTTTGAAACCGAGATAAATACGTATATCATATATGCATCCCACTGCCACTCTCAGGTGCTACGATAATACTCTGCCCTCACATCTCATAATTTGGGGTAGAGCATACGATAATTTGTAACACAATCCCATTGTGTACCATATTATCCGATGCAACGTGCTATATATATGGTTCAGCGTAACATTGTACTAGTGGGTTCACGCTTATTTGTTTATCACTTATTTATTTTTTATTTTTTTAACAGTAGAAAAAAAGCTGACAGTTCTTTTCTTTTTCTCTTTAATGGATGCATGCTTGTGTAAAATGAGCCAAAGTTTTTTCAGTCCCCTTGTGACACTCATAGGCGAAGGAACCGGGGGGGGGGGGGGGGGGCGGGCATGTGTCTCCCTGAACTTTTTGGGTGGAGGGGACTGTTCCCCCCAACTTTCTAGACAGTGTGTTTTTATTTTATAATATTATTCCGCATTACTGTTATGCTATTTGAATAAATCAATAATCTAAGCAATTTTAAGCGAATCGGGTACCATGTATCAAAGGTTCATGTGCCAGAAATATGTCTAGCATCGAAATTATAACATTCAAAAACAAATAGTAAAGTAACTTCACTTTAAACTGTTAAAACACATCAATGTTATTTGAAATAGAGTAAACCTGCAGGACTACGCCCCTTCCACTTTGCAACCAGACATAATGTCTGCTGTTATTAGGCAGCTTAGCTCCCTCCCTCCTCGTGTATCATATACCTATACATATCGTCTGTGAGTGTACTTGCACATTCCTTGAATAACCTTAAGTATTTCGCTATTTTGTTGTCGTGTTGGGTGTTAGGAGTAGTGGTGTAGAAACATGTGTTGAGCAGTAGACCAGAGAGTTGTAGATGTAGAGTCAAACTACTTACGTGTGCATTAGCATTTCATTTTATCGACAATGAAAAGACAAAAAACTGTTTTAGCAAATTTTTCAATAGCCAAAAGATAGTGTGAAGATGCTCATGCTGAAACTTCATCAAACGGAAGTGAACCAGTAATAAGTGGAACTGAGGTGAGTAACAATCTATCATGAGAAAAATTCTGGTGGTACAACACATTATAAAATTGATTATTAATTATTCTCTTTGTAATAAAGTGGCAAGAACAAGTGTGTGATGGGAGGGAGGGGGGGAAAGGAGGCGTTTTTGAATTACCATTAAACCATTACATTTAACACTTAACTTTTAACTGTAATTTTATAATTTGTAGTCTTAAGTTTCTGTCCCTTGCTGGTAGTAACTATCCTTAAACATAAAAGAGATAAAGTTAAAAGGTTAACTTAAAGATTTGTATACATTGAAATAAAAATGTTTCTTTTTAGAAAGTCAACATAAATTTAATAACCTATTTAACGGCTATGCATACATAAAAAATTCTACTAAACATAGAACAAGTATTCATGTAAATAAAAAGTTGTCTTTTTCTTAAAAATGCAGTTATTATAAGTTACCTGGTACGTTTCTCAGTGGAGTCATCCGAATTTCGGATGTGGAAATTATGCCGGGATGATGATTCGGAAAGCTGGTATTCTCAGATATTTCCTGTTTTCCCTTTTCCCTGCCTTTTATTTTCGGTGCGGCACACCGTTCACCTCATTTCAAACACCCTCTGACTTTTTTTTCCCACCCAGATACACTCCTTCAAAAGGGATCTCTCCACTTAAGTACTTAATATAAATAGTTGTCATAAGAAAAATAGTGTCGCTCATTAACAGGATGGATAGTATAACATTGAATTGTGACAGCAATGCCACAGGTGCCTGTGTTCAAATATGATTAAGGAAACTAACATAGAAACCGCAAGCGTAACAATTACACACAAAAATACAAAACAAAAAATTTGTGTGCCGCAGTGGCCAAGCGCTTAGAGCTTTCCCCTCTCACCAAGTCCAAGTCACCCCTGTGACCTTAGTAACTGCAGGAGATTTTATCCTGATTAAATCTTTACATTGTTATTAAGTGAGTGAAGAGTGTTTAACGGCCCTTTAAAAAGGAGGTCTTAAGAGCCGATAGGGGTGAAATGAGGTGAAAATAAAACACAACATCAATGCCCGAACCCGGATTTGAAAGGGGATCCCTCGCACTGCAGACCGGCACCTTACCGACTGAGCTACGGAGGCCCGCCCACATCGTTAGCATAACATTTAAGGAACGGTAACCAATTTCAAGATCAATTAACTTACAATGTACGGGATGATTATTGACAGTTAGATCAGGTGGAAATTGAGATGTGGACAGAGGACAGGGTAGCAACAGCTCGCAGTTTAAACGGTAATGTCGATAATTGAGCGCAGTCGCAGTGTACTTGGCAGTGTGCAAGGGCGCCCATACCCATGGGCAGGAGAGGGCCGTGCCCCCCCCCCCCCCCCCCCCCCAGCTTTCAGGAAAAGAAAAAAGTTTAGGTGGTTTTGAGAATTTTTGGAAAATTTTGAGTGAATTTTAGCACTTTTTGGAAATTTTTGAAGGTCTGCACCCCCTTCCCCCTTGAAACTATCATATGGTCTGCCCCCCCCCCCCCCCACAAACTATCATATGGGCGCTCTTGGCAGTGTGACACACACACAGTGTACATCTATGTATGGTAAGTTACTTGGACTTGGAGAAAGAGATACATTTTCTGAAAGCTGTAAGAATTAAGGTAATATTTGTAACATAAATACTTCATTTAAATCTCAGTTTCCAAAGACTCCAAAGTCGGATTTTCTGAATCTGGATATTTGGATGACTGAGTAGCTAAGTATATTGTATGAATTTTTGAAGTACCCGCGAAGTAAAAAAATAAAATAAAATAAAATAAAAAGTGAGTAGGCCTATTGGAGTATGTTAACATGTTAAGGGAGTGGTAAGGTAAAAACTAAAAATGTCATGCGACCGACTGGAATAAACAATCAAGCATAAAATAGGATGGGGCTATTTTTGCAGAACAGATATTTTAATAACGTCTCAATTTATACAGAGTAAGTTGCTTTGTTTTCGAGCAAAAATTTGAAACCACATGATCTAGAAATCACAAACTCAATATTAGAAAACTTTTTGTTTTCATAATTAGTCTGCCAATATAATAACTGCCAAACTTTATTAATAAATTGTTTAAAAACAAAGGACATTAGGGGTGGGCGAATATAGATATTTTCAATTCAAAGCAAATTTTTATAAATATTCCCGAATTCGAATCGAATATCGAATACTAGGCCAAATCAAAGAATTTCTTAAATGCAAACACCAAACAATGCAACAATCTTATTTATAATAAATGTACAAATAATAAAACCTACAAGCTAGGTTGAATATAAAAAATAAATGTAATTCACAGATGCACAAAATATATGCACATATAAATGCAAGAAATGCAAAATATTAAAGTAATAAACTACAAGTTTGGTGACAGGAAATATTTTTCAAAACTTATTTAAATTGTAATGCAAAAATGTTAGTTCCTGCACATGTTGAGGTGTCAGGGATTGACGACGTGCTGTCACCACATTTCCAGAGGAAGAAAATACCCGCTCACTTGATACACTTGTGGCAGGAATACTTAAATAAATACTTCAGAGCAACATTTGCCAGTTTAGGATATTTAAGTTTTCCTTAATCTCTCCACCAAATGTAAGGATTGCTTATTACACGTTTGCTAATACATAACATAACTTAACCATCAACACAACATTCTCCATTAACTTAGGCCTTTTGAACCATTGCCAAAAACTTAAGTCACGTAACATTTGCTATTTGTATACAACTAAATACTGTATGGTAATATTTTATTTTTATACAACCGGCTAAACTTTCTACGTTGTAATCGTAAAATAATATTAATAATAATAAATAATAATAATAATTATATTGAACAAGAACGATTGAAGGTAAATATAAACTTTTTTTTACTTTTGGCATTCAGCTTACGCGCACAGCCATTTAGAGACAAACTACTCATTGTTTATTACATTCCTTCCAACGTAAAAAAAAATATCTTTACTATTTGCACAAAAGCTGGCCCGGCCTAAGAAGTGTAGAAAGTGTGTGGGTGAAAAATGGAGTGGTTGTATGGTCGCCATCTTTGTTTACAATTATTCACGAAACATTTTTTCTACTGTTCCATCCATGGAATATTTTCCCCGTTTATTTATAAACTAGCTTTTGCCCGCGGCTTCGCTCGCGTTAAGAAGTATTATTATTAATTAGGTATAGTTTTTGCGGCTTTACTTTTGATTAGCGTGTGTAAAAAATTAGGGCCTACAAAACTTCTTTGTACACAATATTCTTAACTAATCTGTCATTAGGCGCTAAAACTATCAAGCTATTGGGTGAACTTACTCGTGAGCAAGCAACATAAAACTGTCCATGAGAGAAGCAATGTTCTCTCAAGTCAATACCCGCAAATTTGAGAGTTTGCCCCTGAGACTTGTTTATTGTCATGGCAAAGCAGACTTTTAGGGGAAACTGTAATCGTTTAAATTCGAACGGGATATCATTAGGTATTAATGGGATTCGTGGTATAAATACAGTTTCCCCTTTCGCACACCCAGTTAATATAGTGGCTTCCACTATATTGCGATGTAACGCTTTCACTTGCAGTCTCGTACCGTTACAAAGTTTTGGTGGTTTTAAATTTCGCAACAACATAATTGGAACGCCCACACGCAGAATAAGCTTATGATAAGGCAAACCTGGTGGTTTCAATGAATTTAAAAATTATACAGGGAAATTAGTAGCGTCATCTGTATTAACCACAGTATCAATCGAAGTATAGACCTTTATTCGCCCTCAAACGACATGAGCAAGATATTGTTGATAGCTGCTGCTTGATCGTTCTTTGGAATAAGTATGGCACGCTCACATAACCATTCAATAGGCTTGTCATGTATATGAATAATGTCTGGATAAACTTTAAACAGCAATTCTTGAATCGTAGTAACAACTATGCACAATTCTTCCTGGATGGTTATCATTCCATCAAACGATGGAAAATCACCATTACCGATTATAAGAAGGAGATCTGAAAATCTACCAGCAGACTCATCCCCGCCCAAATGTGCTCTCATATTTTTAGAGAGCTTAAGAATATTAACCTGGGGCCACAAATTAGATTTCTTAATGCACGACTTTACTTCGTCAGCTCTGGTTCCTTTTGGCACCACTGGTAGAGTCTGCCGAAAGTCTCCGGCCAGCAAAACTGTTACGCCACCCATTAATTTTGTATTATCCCTTATATCCCTTAGTGATCTGTTTAAGGCTTCAATACCACCTTTATGAGCCATCGTTATTTCGTCCCACACGATTATTTTTGTACTCTTTAAAACTTCAGCAAAATTACTTTGTTTGGAGATGTTGCAAATGGGAGTCTCGGCAGTGATTAAATTGAGTGGTAACTTAAAAGTAGCATGAGCAGTTCGACCACCTTCAAGTAATTTAGCAGCTATGCCAGACGACGCCACAGCCAGGGCAATGCCGTGAGTACTTCTTACTTTCGCCAAAAGTAAATTAATAAGGAAGGTTTTACCAGTTCCACCTGGAGAGTCTAAGAAGAATATTCGACCGTCATTTGCATCTACACTTGTGATAATTTTATTGTATACTTCCTGTTGCTCATCATTCAAGGATGCTTCATTTTTTCTAACTGCATCTTCTAAGGCCACTGTATCGTAACTGGTCTCCTTCACGTACTCTCTATTTTCAAAATGTATTGATGTTATTGGCTGAGGTAATCCATACTCTTTAAGAGGACGGCTGCCTAATGATAATACGGCATCCTCTAATACCGACAGGCATTTGTTAAATATCAGGTCCGATGAGTGCTCAACATCCACGTCACCTTGCCTTTCCAGTTGTTTTTTAAAGTCTTCAGAAAGGTATTCTTTGTATTTTTCCCAAAGACATAAGGGGTCGGAAACCTGGCAGAACAATAAAATGATACCAAAAAGCTCTTGAATCATATGCGGTGTTTGACAAAGTGCTGCCTCTTCAAGAGCTTAATCCAAATGCCGATCATCTTCGAGTAAACCTAGAGCCTTGCACGCGGATTCGAAAGTGGGATGTAAGTGACCATCTACAGTTTTCAACGCTTCAAATGAAATTGGGCCTCTGATCTCATGTAGAAGCATTCGAAGGTGGTAGCATTCTGTATTGTTTGGATGAACAGTATAGCATACAGAAATTCGTATATTTTAAACTGAAAAGTTACTAATCTTATATAGCCTGCATCTCAAAATCCTTTCTTAGGGGATGCCTACGTCATAGTAGCTTTATGCATGCAAAGTCTCAGCCCGATCGGTTTAAAATTGACAAAGTTTCATACAAACTTTCATCCCCTATTGTATCCCCTTGGGGGTAGAATTAATCAAAATCCTTTCTTAGCGGATGCCTACGTCATAACATCTACCTGCATGCCAAATTTCATCCCGATCCGTCCAGTGGTTTGGGCTGTGCGTTGATAGATCACTATGTCAGTCAGTCACCTTTGAGTTATATATATTTAGATGAATTTTATTCAATAATCTTATTTCATTGGATTCAGTGCCGTAACTGCTGTTTTATAAGTCCGTTGGTGATATTGTATCACGTTAAATCATTATTGACGTAATTATGCAAGGAAAAAGAGCTGTTGTGGGGGGAGATTAATACCGAAGTCGGGAATGAATCTGGCACGTTTATAAACATGAAAATAATTCATTGGGAGTTGCTATTTGCCATTTTCTCAGCAAAATACGATACTGACAATTATATTACTCTAAGCCAATGTAAGTTGAACAAAGTATAACGAACATATTTGTATTATGGTTGAGGTTAGTTTTAATGATCGGGCATATAGGCTCAGGCTAAGCATGTGCGTGTTCTCATTATGCTAAGTTAACTCCAAGTTGATGTTATTGATCGTAGGCATTCTTTAACTTTTAGGCAATGTATGAATAGTAAAAGATTAGCTTAAAAACTCTTAAAATGGTTTTTTCTATTTTTCGAACTTCGAATAATTTGATTTTTTCGAGTACGAATTATCATATAACAAATGTTCGACTTGAATTCGAACTTTCAAAGCTTCGCCCACCCCTAATGGACAACACCATTAAAAATGTTTTAAAATTAAAAACATCTAGTGCCAAGGTTTGTGATTTTTTATTTAGTTATTAGAGAACTGTGACTATTATTACATTGATAATTATGAAACGGTTTCATATGAAACGCAAAAGATTCCTTTTTTAATTGATTTTATTGTCAGGCCCTTACTGAAAGTGGTTTAAATTTTTGACTGAAAGCAATTAATAGTATCAATCTTGTTAGTATAAATCGAGGTCCGTTGTTAAAATATCTACTTTGCAAAAGAACCCCCATAGAATTATAATGAGAAGTTCAGATTTTATCCTTAACTGTTTATTCCAGTCATCAGCATGACATCTAACCTTTCCATTCCCTTTAATGAAAACTTGGCCAGTATCCGTGTTAAAATGTTAACAACCATCCCATTCCCATCGGGAATTTTAAGTTGTATGTTCTTATATGAATATTTCCAGCTGATAAAAATTATTATTGCAGGTGTAGACTTCATACAATACACCAAAAACAGATGCACACACAACTACCTTATTACCAGAAATCAACCCCGAAGAAATAGTTGCAGCAAAAGAAGTTGTTCCACAATTTGAGGATTTGAAACCAAATCAACCCAACGATAGAACAGTTTTCCCTGTGCAAAATCTTAAGAACAAAACTCTTTCTTTTCAAATGAAATGGTATACCAGACATAAATGGTTACATTCTGTTGCAGGAGTTAATGGTGTGATGTGTTTCCATTGCAGTCGTTACATTCATAACTGTCCAGACAAAATTCTAGCAAAACGATGCGATCCTGCTTTCACTATCAAAGGATTTACAAACTGGAAAAAGGTGCTGGAAAAATTCAAGATTCACGAATCTTCTGATTCTCATTTGCAATCTGTACTAAGCTACAGACAAACAAATGAGACATTGTCACCTATAAATGCGCAGTTGTAAACAAGTTTGGCAACAGAACAGGAATGCGCATATAAGTGTTTAGTTAAAAGTTTGAGCACTGTGAAGTTTCTTGCTCGGAAAGGACTGGCATTTAGAGGACATCAACATGATGGCGGCAATTTTCAACAACTGATTGAATTGTGAGCTGAAGATTGTCCAGAACTCAGGACATGGCTGCAAAGAAAAAAGGATTGGTGCAGTCCAGATATTCAAAATGAAATACTGATGATGCTGTCAAATGAGCTCGTAAAAAAGCTAGTCACTTCCATCCATTCACAAAATCCAGTTATGTTTTCTGTTGTATGTGATGGGACTCATGATATTTCAGGTAAGGAGCAAATCAGTACCTGTTTAAGGTACGTGGATGAAAACCTTAACACAACAGAACTTTTCGTTGGCCTGTATGATGCAGATAGCACAACTGGAGAGGCGATATGGAATATAATATTTGATTAAATGATAAGGCTTCAGCTTTCTACATCACATTTGAAGGGGCAAGCATATGACGGCACTTCAAACATGAGTGGCCACAAGAAAGGCGTACAGGCTATAGTAAAAGAACGACAACCACTTGCACCATTTATTCATTGAGGGGCACATTCTGTAAATCTTGTGCTTCAGAACGCTTGTGACGCTTCAGTTGTTATTAGAAATGCTTTGCAATTGGCTTACGATCTTGGTGTACTTTTTAGTTGATCACTCAATGCTAGACACGAGCTTAAAAAAATAATGGAATTGAAATCTAGCTCTCCAGTAATGAATATCACAAGTATAAAACCTCTCTGTCCTACGAAGTGGGTTCACCGAGGAAGTCAGCTTGACAAAATTTTGCAAAACTATGGTTTGCTTCTAGAAACACTAGAGCAGTTGGATGCGGAGAAAAACTGTCATGCTCATAGTTTGTTAGAACCAACGACCTAGAGATATATAGACTGCTTATCACCCTGCTTTCAGCGCCAATTGCTGCTGTCGACGGCATACTGGGGAACTACAATCCGAGCGAGAGAGAGAGAGAGAGAGAGAGAGAGCTGTTTTGACAGAATGGTGGGCAAAACATTGCTGTAAAAGCATTGGTTCTTATGGGAGAAAGATGCAAGTTGCTAGTAAATTCCCTAAAAATGTAGGTTTTTCGCAATTTTACAGTTTTTGCGGGTAATACTTAAAGATGGAACGAGTGAAATATAATTTTAAATACAATTATATTGTAGTGCGATGTGTAAGTACGACATTAAATGCGCTAGAAAATAGCTAACCCTTCTTCGACCCAACGCTTGTGACCAATATGTAGATCAGTTATTGAACCTATTATATATGTATTTCGGGTAGGTAATTTGATACAGTACCTACATGGAATTTATCTCATCTCTAAGTACTATTAATTAAAAATAATCGACTGCAATTGAATAATGACCACTTTTAAATGATTTGTGTGTGTTTGTTATTGTAGTCGTATTCGTTCATTACGAGTTTTAGTTGTGTCTTTACTGTTATAATATTTCATATTTAATGCAATTTTTTAAACAGGATGATCTAAATTACGTAGCAAGATAAAACAAACCTATTGCTAGGATAGATTTTAAGAGGAAATCATTGGACGAGTGCAAACCTAGACTGTGTGTTGATGTTTTAAAAATACAAATAAAATTTTCATCACAAACTGCTCTACCTCATGATAATATTATGTACAATTATAACAGTGTGTCGTCTAATTTTTTTTTTTTAAATCTTGAAAGTAGTGGCTCTAGAAAATAAAGTGCATACGTAATAGCTGAAGTAAAAACTTGTGTCAGCTACATTAATACGTATAATCTGGGTTACATTTAAAAAAAAAATGTAATTTATTTATCACTTTAAAACCTTTCAGTTTTGTTATTATTTGCCATATCCCCAGGAGCCTCTACTTTCTAAATTTACTGTATTGTCTTCAGGTGCTCTCTCCCTAGACCCTTCTCTATATAGAAATTTAAGTAACATATTTATACTTACCCATTTTTCGAGAAAATTAGCATTTATAGCAGTAAAAAAAGAAACATTTTTGACTCTCCACCTCGAAAAGCCAACCCTAAAAATAAGGCTCTATGCACATAAATTGCTGAACCAGTAATACTGGAGATTAGCAGATTTTAGAAAATAATTGTTAACTAAATGATTGGTTGGATCAGCTACCTTAATAATGCATAATATCTTGTTGAAATAGTAATTAAAGTATGATTAACTTTGCTTACCTAACCTCTCAATCTTTTCACTTAATATGGCTGACATAACCGAACCTACTATGCACACAATTTCAGAGTATTTTTAATGTACCTAACCTAACCACTTTTTGAAATGGTAAACTATTTAAGGTATCACAATTCCCTCCCAGAGAATGGGTAAAAAGATTAATACACAAATATATATATATATATATTTTATTCAGGACAAAAAAAAGCTTTCCTTCAAACCTATCCTGCCTTTATGTACAAAAATCCACCGGATATACTTAAATCAAAGACGTTCAATTTACACGAGGGAAAAAATTACCGGTTCATACTATCTTAGCTGGTGACTTATCGAAACTCGTGTGTCTGGAGAAACTATGAACCTTGTCTCAAGACTACAGTGCTCAATGTGTTTAGCCTACTCATTGTTTTACGTGGTGTTTCCCCCAATAGGCCTATTAAAACCTTTCACATTCATTATTTGCCTATTTTCCAGGAAAACCTACTTTAAAAAATAACTATTATCTTTAATTGGTTATTGCGTAAACTCTTGTAGAAATAGTAATTTACGTGTAATGTTGCTCACCTTACCTACAAAACATTTTTTTTAAATTTTAATTATGTAATATACACATTTCTGTGAAGCTACTCATTTCTGTAATTACTTTTAAAATTATTAGATGTCAGTGTATACATAGGCTTGTTAAAATGGTGAACTATTTGAACACCACCCTTTTATAGTATGATTGGAAACAAGCGTGGCTCCAGAAGTGTGCTCGACCCCCGAAAAATGCTGGCATGACAGCACAACTCAGTATTTGGTTTTATGTGACCATGGCGTTGCGTGTTTCTTTTGGCGCATTTGCAGTGGCCCACCATAAAGGAAGCCTTAACATCATGTTCCTTTGTATGATAGTCTCTCTCAAAGTGTCTTCCTGGAGCTTCTGCTGAATGGAAAACATGTTAGGATGCAGAAATAAAAATTTGATTTTTTTTTTTTTAATTCAGAAGCTTTCCTGCAGACTTGATCTGCCCCACAGGAAAACTCCACTGGATGCAATTTAGTAAAGTCAATCAAAGATGTGCAATGTACCTACTACATGACGTAAGAAAAATCAATGGTACATACCATAATCATACTTCTGGAGAAATGTACTGAGTGGAAGCAGTGTAGTGCACAATACATTAACTCATTTTACATGGTGAGTTTCTCCAAGAGGCCTATTATACCATGCTATTTAATTTTCTAACTACTACTACTCCGTAGCCTGTGTAGTTTCTGGATGTCTGTAACTACATACTATGTCATGATTACAACCAACAAGTCCTTGTTAGAATCTTGAAGTATACTAAATTGTAAGCAAAGAAACTCAGTTCCAAATTTTGACTGTTAAGAGATATTGCCCAATGGGACTAAATTGGGCCAGGAAGATAAATGACTCAATTTGAAGTAATTGTAACAGAATTTATGCATGGACTATTTTGATGTATACTTGTTGCCTTAAAATAAAATTCACATAAATAAACACTGTTGATACGATTCATAACACTGTCACCAAAGTTTGAAATTTTTATCTACTCTAGAATTACATTAATAAAACAAGAAATGTAATACAGGAAAAAGTAACAGTAGACTGACAACTTCAAAAAGAAAATTTTTGCCTAGGTAGGTATAAATGTTTAACAGTTATTGTCAAGCACAAATTTTTGTTATGTATAACAAAATTTACAGCACATTTGCTGAACACTGGTGTGAGTACATAACCTTATGACCACCCAAAACTTGCACTTCTCATTATATTCGTAACACAAATCCTAAATTTTTAACATACACATCAATATTTAAATGAAGCTTATTTATGTATAAGAAGCTGAAATCAATCATTATTGTATTGATTACTTTTGACATCATTTTTTTTATTATTTAAAAGCTGAGATTACATTCGTCGGATTTTTAAAGTAAACAAATATTTGAAAATTAAGATAACTCCTAAAAGAAAATACACTTCAAAAATTATATTTTGAAAGTAAATTCAATCAATTCAACACATCATCTGTTCATTCATCACGTAATTTTACAAATTCATCCCGTATTATTGCTGTCAACGTATGTCGTCTGCTAACAAAGCACTGTTTGCCCACCATTCTGTCAAATTCAATTGGAATCAAAGATGGCCTCCCACTAGCAGTCTATATATCTCTAGGTCGTTGGTTAGAACAATTCGAATCAAGCTCAACTGTATTGGGACTTGTAATGGCCAAACATGTAATTGAGAAATTAGAAGTACTCAACAAGGCATTACAGGGTTCACAACAGACTGTTAGTGGAATGATGGAAGCAGTTACTCTGATAGAAGACTCAATCAGCAAAATGAGATCTGAAGTGGAATTTCAAAATATACTTACTGAGGTAAACAGTTTTACTACAGAGCACAACTTGAAAGAGTTGCAGTTACCAAGACAAAGGAAACCACCGAAACGTTTCACTGTGCCAACAGATGCTTTTGAAGCAACAACCGTTGATCAATATTTCCGCAGAGATTTCTATTTAATAATGTCTTTTCAGACTTTTTTGGTTAGGCCTAAGTATAAAAATATTTAAAATTACGTGTTAACTAACCTTGTTTGCGCATGTAAATAAAAGAAACCCATTGTATCTTTCAGTTCAACGTATGATTTTAAATTCCCGCTCAAAACACCAATGTAAACAATGTAAAAATATTTCACTTTAACATTAAAAACGTATCCTACCTTTCAATACAACGACCATTCTTTTCCAGTTACCACTATCAGGAAAATTTTACATAATAGTTACTGTGTTTGCGCAGGGGTTCTTTAATATAAATGTACATTATGAATAATTTTTATCAATTTCAAGAATCGTTAACAAGTATAAAACGTAAACAAACACAGTATAACGGGTCATTCGTCCTCCATGGATCACACACTTTAGTGCATGAGACGATCTAAACAATTGATCGCTCTCTCACCCCTCTTCAAGACAATTGTTTTTAACTGCACCATCTTTTGGTTATTTATAGAACACGTTTTAAAAGTTTCAATTACCGCAGATACAAACATTAAATAAAAATTAAATTTTAACTTATATACAAAATAGAAAATCAAATAATGTTAATTTATGCAGATTAATTTTTGAACTGTTTGGTGTCACAACATGGCCGACACGCTTTAATTGTTTTGCCATGAAGGTCGGAATGTTGCCTGGCACAGCCATGCTCGCGACGTGCGCTACTAGTGCGGAGCTATGGTTATCTATGGATGAGAGGTTTGCTTACATTTGACGTGGCACGAGGCAAACAATATTGTTGATTGAATATTTAAATCAGAATGGATGGCCAAAAATATAAAAAGAAACGCAAGCAGTTTACTTTGAAGGAAAAAGTGGAAATTTTAAAAGAAGTTGACAAAGGCAGGAAAAATGCAGATGTGGCACGGTCGTTTGGTTTGGTGCCCACTACACTGTCAACAATAATAAAAGATCGCAAAAAAATTATTAAACTGTATGAACAGTCATCTTTATCTGCTGGTCGCAAGAGACTTCGCCTAGAAGATGACGAGGGAATTCTATCCAATAAATGTACTTATCTGCAAAATAGTTTAACCCATTTGTCATTTTGTGTTCCGACAGATATAAATTTTGTATATGTAGGCCTAGAATTTAGGCTAATTCTTGTTGTTTTACAAATATTTGCTTCCAAGCTAATGTAACATTTGATCCCCTACTACTTTATTTTTAAAAATTCAAAAATACTACGTTTTAAAGGTAACTTTCAGAATAAAGTACTTTCATTACTAAGTATAAAAGTTGAGGCTTTATTGATGTACTTTACAACAAGATTCTACTGTATCCACACGCCAAGAAAACCTTGCTCCAGAGCACATTGAACAGCTGGTGTTTCTCCATGAAAGACTTTTTACAAAAATATTGATTATGGTCATTCCCATAGTAAAATGTTGCTTTTTTTTTTAAATATTGAGTTATGTTCAGGCTTAGGCATGTATATTAAAATATATACAGTATAACTATTCTAAAAAAAAATTGATGATATTTATTGTATGGCTACAAAAATTTCCTGGAACAGTGGATATCCTTAATATACCCTGCAGCTAGGTGACTGGTAAGAATGTTTGCAAATACTTTTGCACTTATGCTATGGTTTTGAATAAAATTTTGCTCATTAAGTAAATTTTAATAATACTCTGCATTTTCAAAAGAAACAAAATTATTAAAGACCATGAAAATATTTGCAGCAATGAGAATCCTCACACCAGAGATTTGTATAGGGCCTTGATATTTGCTGGTCTTTAAACATGACAGTTACAGTACAACCCGGTTATAACATTCCCGTTTTTAACATTTTCCCGCCTATAACACCATAATTTCATGGTCCCGTCATTTCTCCATTTATCACAATGCTTTAATTTCCCGCCTGTAACAATATTAACATTTCTACATTCCCGCCTTTAACGTTCAAATTTGCTTTGATAACTGCCACAATTTTCAGTATCTCTTCCTTCAAAGTCATAATTTAGAGCAAAAACATAGCTAGAAAATACAACACGCATATACAAACATCAGATGTTTACATTTGTGTAGTTCACCATAGACGTGGTACACACGCACTAAACAACTTGCACCGGATCAACTATCAATATGGCGTCCTGTTCGCACATGTTAGCCTATGACTTGTTCCGTTATACTTATGATGCACATTTTGTGCACTGATACATGGTCGGAAACAGTGCTACTGTATTCTATGGTGCTGGTTTTTGTTTCAAAGGTTTAACACCTTGAGATGGTTAAATGTTCTATGGATATATTCACGGCTTTTGTTTGTGGTTAACCTTTACCGTAATTTTTTTTTTCACTTACTTATTGTAGTCACGGTCGTATTTAATTAAAATACGCAGTATTGAAATTTTATTCAGGTTATTGTACGGCTAAGATGGCCGATAAATATAAACGAAAATCATATTCTGTAGCTGAAAAAAATTCAGTTTATTAACTAGTGGACAGGAACCCCAACAAAATGCGTGTTGTGATTGCAAAAGAGTTGAATATTTCTGTTTGTGTCTGAACTGTATCGTACAACACTTTTTTTTTAGCATATTATTAGGTATTATCTATAAATAAAATTAACCAATTTTCCACTCTATTGCTGTACTTAGTGTATTACTCCTGTATTGTGTTGTTTTACCTATACTCTTTAAATTAATCAATCGACACGTAATTTATACAAAGTGAAGATGTAATTTTATGATTTCCTGCTTATAACATTTTCCTGCTTATAACATTTTTTTAAGTTGGTCCCTTGGAGAATGTTATAACAGGGTTGTACTGTATATATAAATAATGGATATTTATGGATTTTACTACTCGACTCGAAACATTTCTTGAATACTCGCTCGAACTCCACTCGACCTAAAAAGCCTATACTCGCATGACTCTAGTGTAGGGCTAATCAGTCAAAGTAGTCGTGACATAAGATGTAGCCTATTATGTGGACAAGAAGGCAAAGTTTATGAATTATAAACAATTTTTTTAATGTTTCCAAGTGTACATGTTTTTTTAATTTAGATTGAAAATATCGTAAATGAATTAGTTGTAGAAAATAATTTATAAAAATATCATTATGATTGCAAAATAATACTCTTTAATTTCATTCGAATAAAAAAAAAAAAAAGAGCTTGTGCCCTCCCTGCCTTCTGCCCAACTTTATTCGTAAATTTTTCACTCATCAAATTTTATCTTAAGGAAACAATAATAATTTTAACATCGATGTATCCAATGGTTGGATACAAAACTGCTTAAAAAGCGCTATTTTGCACTTTTAAAATCAAAAATTTTCCGGTGGAGGACCCCCGGACCCCCTGTCAGTAGGAGGGGAATTTTATGTGACATCAAAATCATTATTTGTCCCCCCCAACTTAATGAACACAGCTACGCCAATGGTGACACTAGATATCCCTCCCCTTTTTTGTTAGTTAGGAAGAAAACAATTTCCTGAGCAGGTAATGGATTTAGTAAGCCTGAACTGTCAACTTTCACACTGCGTTATGCCAGTCACTGTTTTACTGACATGTATTTATCTATTTTTCTGTAAAATGCACATGTTTGCATATAGCAGGGATGTTAGTTATGGCCCCAAACAACCGCTTTTGTTTGTAGTGCAGGAACAGGGAGTGTCCTATTACGGGAGGATGTGAGACTTGAGCTTGGGCTACTCTATCCCCCCTCCCCCTCCCATATCATGGTAATTAAGTATGACAGGAAACAGACAGAGAAGTACCAGCAACACCAATGTTGTGTTGCTGATGCGCCAGTAACCTGAGACGCAATACGCATACATTTCCCTTGCAATGTTCCAAGCAAATTCAAAATTGTGTAACCGCTAACATCAATTTTATTTTACTGATAGTCGATATCGGAAAAAGTACCAATGATGCCGATAACCGATACTGGTGTTCAGATATTGGGCAATCTCCATTCCTTAGTTATAAGTGGAATTCACTCAACTGAACGTAAAAAATTCTGAAGCTTTGCTGCAAAAGTATATTTCAGTTTCTCAATGTCTCATTTTGATTTTAGTATGCTTTTGGATATGTTAACTGTAATTATGTATTATACTGATTCATGTAAATATAATCTGTTGAATGAACTTATGATACCCACGCTTAATGGAATAGACAAATATATACATAGTGTACTTCCGGTTAATTTTGCCAATTCAATGATCGTTCTTCCCTAGGTTTTAAAAGTTATTTTCTGCAGACTTCTTTCAGGTTTCTCCATGTTTTACAGCTTAACATCACTACATAAGTGGAAGTACAAAAAGTGTTTGTAGCTCGAGTTAAGGGGAACAATTAATTAAGCACTGAAAAACTACCAAAATTGGGTTCAACAGTTTCTACCCCATAACCACATTTTACACTTTGAAACTAAAATTTTGCCTTCATTAAGGCAGAGAGCATACAATGAGAGATTTTACAAGATGATGGACTGTATTATTAAAGTTGTAATCACTCTCAAAAATGAATTCAGTTATAAACACCAATGACTACACAGCCAGTCACTATTAACTTAAGGTATTCCATCAAATTTTTAATCAAGCCATATTTTCAATAAATAATTTATTATGGCATACAAACTGTTGAAACCAAGAAAAAACATGTTCATCTTAAAACAACTGCAAGTTGATATGAAGCTGAGAATCTGAGAAGACAGTGCAGACGCTCACTTCAGCAGGCAGCAGAGTGTACTTGAAGACGGTGTTCAAGCCCACGATGAGGGGGTCCGTGCGGGCGGCCAGCCCCGCGGAGACGTACTCGACGAAGGGGCGGGAGAGGGCCACCCAGTCGCTGCCGCCATCCACCTGCACCCCCCAGGGCAGCTGGCGGTCCCCCGCCCGCCACATGTGCGCGTCGCACTCCACGAACGTCTTGTCCAGGCCCTGCTTTTGGATGAAGCGCTGCACCTCCCGGCCGTGCGACTTCACGAAGTTGCGTCCCTTGTTCGCCGTCAGAAAGTTCACCAGATGCGAATTCCTCCTGCAGCATTGAAAAAGATATATTTTATGTAGTGGGCGGTCGTCAATACAGATTCTACAGCCTGTCTCATACTTAGATTGAAGTGTACATTTTAATGGGTATTTACTGTCTCTTTCCAAAGCACGACTTCTGTTATTCGTGCTGTCCGTGTTTCGGTGTGTTTTGGTGCTATACACACGCCATAGAGCACAACTTTATAATAGAATAAAACATTTTTTAAATGTACAAAAAAATTATCCCCATTAATTAAGATTTTTTTGGTTGGATCAAGTTTTTTCCAATTGTCAGATTAATGGAGGTATAGCCCTATTTAACTATGTAGAAAAATGTCTTCTTGAAATGAAGATCTGTTCAATTAGTATGGGGATAAGGTTAATACAGTATTTATTTAGGTAGTTTTTTGATCAACTGATAAGGATTAGTTTCAGATTATTCATAACATTTTAGAAAGTCATGATGTTATTTTGAATTTTTCATTTGATTAAAATATAGTTGATTGAAAGTATGTACCAGTTATAAATAAATAAACATTAAATTTCAATAGAAATGTTTAAAATGGATTTTTTTACACTATAGCTTTGGCTGAGATTAGCCCATTTTCATATTTTACAGAAAATTTTGCTATACAAGTTTCATTAAAATGAAATTCTGATATTTCAAGCACTGACACTGCAAAGTTTTAAAACAAATTTTAAAATAAATCGCCAATTGTTTTATTGTCACACGATAATGCGTAACGCTAATGTATAAGAGATAACTTTACAAAAATGTGGCTAAATATAAAAAATAATTGGTGATTAGTTCAAATTTCCTTTGTCATGTTGAACTGATGGAAATGGCAGCAAATAAATAGATGACATGTTTTTTTCTGAAGCCAGCACCTTTTATCACCGGTGGAACTAGAATAGCGAATGGGTGGGGAGGTTGGAGGCAGCACAGAAACACTGCCTCTCCCCCCCCCCGCCAAAGGTAAAAAAATGCACTGTATAAAAAGACTTCTGAAAGTAAATTTTAGGCTATTTCTATACAAATTCTGAAGCAACTACATTTGCAACTAAATTATCTAATTTATTTGTCCATCAAATATGTTTTTCTCAAAAAAGTAATTTTTTTTCCACGCGCCATACTTTCGGCGAGCAGTATTAAATCTCTGCCGTATACCGTATTTAATTGCATAATGTCCGCACATTCCTTTTTAAATACTTAAAATGGAATTTTTTTAAATCCGCATAAAGTCCGCACCAGACAAAGCAACCTTGGCCACCCCTGAAAGGCACACTAACGGGATGGAAATTTACCAACGCTGTCAACAATGCTTTGACCTTGAGTTGTTAATTTCTCCGGAGCGGTCGCTGAGAGGGTTTGTAGCATGGTGAAACCGTCCGGACTCAGAAACTCGCACTCTACTGTGCAGCTGCCTGCGACGTCACGCAAGTTTCAAGGGGATGGGCTATATATAGCACAAGCCAGTACACGTCCCACGCTACACGTAACTTCTCTAGCATTACACAACCTACCAGCGCACACACAGGACCATGTCCCAAACCTCTCCAACAAGACACGCACCCCCGCCGTCGATTCAAATGATTCTTCACCAGTGTGGGGTGCACCTGATTTACTATGCACTTAGCGAGTTATAGAAACTTTGGTTTCTGGCCTCGCCCACGCTTACTGCCCCGGATGGCAATATGATGAATTGCAGACGTCCCACGCTTCTGAACTCAAGAGTGCACACGCGAGTGAAAGAAGAAAAAAAATAAGAGTGGCGTCTTCTGTAAAGTGTTTGCACTCCCGGACTAAGGGTTTTCTTTATGTGTTTTTTATTTGTACCTGGAAGGTGTTTTTATTTGTGTTGGGAAATTTGGCGGAGTAAGATGTGGTGCAAGAGAATTTAGATTGAGAAGGTTGGTGTGGCCAGATGTGTTTTTGGTTAGTTTTGTTTTTTTAAAAAAAAGATACAACAATGGTTTTGGAGAGTGATGAAGAAGCTTGGGTTTGTGTTCCGTTGTGAATAAAAATATAAAAAGGTCTTTGGAATTTGAAACCTGAGCATTTTGTTATTTGTGAGTGGTATCTTAAGGTGTTACTAAGAGCAACGAAATAACAAAAAGGAGGAAAAGGAAAACTGTGTCAAGGAACTGGTACTATAGCGATGCTAGGAATCGCAAATGTTTCTTTGTTTGTGTTTGCGGTCGGGCTGAAACAAAGAACACCACCAACCCAAAGCTCGACTTGAATGATTCCGAAGCATTACGCTTCCACTAATCGCCGGCACCCAATTATATCGACACCTGTCACATTTCTCACGTGCGCTGCGGAGGGTCGTCAGTCACCAGCGCTCTGCGAAGTAGAGTGCCGCCGTTAATATTTTTCAAATGGGCCGAGGGAAGGGTGCCAATTTTACGAAGTAGCGATTTTACTAATGCAATCTGCAGAACCGTGAGCATACGTAAAATCAGGGTACTAGTAAACTAATTATGAGAGAACAATTTTTTTACTCTACACAAAACATGTAAAATTTTGAGGAAAAACTATTTTATTTTGGACTTCACCTCATAATGTCCGCACCCCATTTTTTTTGTCAAAAATGTATCCAAATTACTGCGGACATTATGCGAGTAAATACGGTATATGTAATGTTTTCAACTGCCAATGAAATGAGTTGTTGTAAAATTACAAATTAGTGTTTGTATAAAAAGTTAATAATTTCTTTATTTTAGTACTACTTCAAGTGGTAAACTTTTCAAAATATGTGATCAAGTCTATGTATGTAAATTTTATGTTTAAATAAGTTTGTTGATATGCATTTAAATTCTATATGCTAAATTACCAAAATACACAAATTAGTAACGTCCTCGGTGATTGGCTAGAAGTTTGATAACATTTCTGAGTCGGTCAGACTAGCAGATATTTTTAAAAGACAAACGTTGATCGTTGCTCGGAACCACCAAACAAGAAAACGTTCTGGAAGCTTTTAGTTTTTGTCTGGACTATCTCTAAATAGGAAGCTTTGATTTTAAGGTCCAATTGGCAGCAGTACAATACTTATAAAAGATGTAATTGACAACTGCTATCAAGCTAATCAGAATATATAAACTAGTGATAGGTCGAATCCCATTTTTCCCGAATCCGAATCTCTAATTCGAATCCCAAACAGTACCTCGAATCCACCCCTCGAATCCGAATCCAGATCTCAAGGGTTAATTATAAAATAATTTATAAGTTAAGAGAAAAAATTAAACATTATGCAGAATTATTTAACCCTTTAAAATTTTATTTAAAAAAACAAGGATTTTGACACGGTCTGGATCAAGACGATTCCGTTTTTGGTCACTATGTTTCCTGCAGTGCTGAACAAACGTTCAGAGAACACTGTCGCAGGTGGTGAACACAAATATTTTTTGGACAGTTTATGTAGCCTGGGTGAACACGCAGACTGAGTTTTCCAGTATTCGAGGATGTTTATTTCTGGGTTAACTGTAGGATCACGTAAGAATTTCATCAATTGCTATAGAATCCGACTTGGTGGATGTAAGGCATTCAGGCAAAATCTGTGAGTACAGTGATTCATGTATCCACGGAAATAAGAAAACAAAATTCAACATCCGACGGAACAATATTTTGTAGTTACCTACTTGACATTTGTTTAAAGTCCCAAATGAAGATAAACACTTTCCTGAAATATTTAATGGAAACTGAAAGGCGCCATCTTGGCTTCAATGGTTTTAGGCCATCAGAAATATTGTCGTGCGTCTTTTAAAATTAAGCCTCACTAAAGCATAGTGATTAATATGCCCGAAGTTAAAAGTGACGGGGTGTTTTCTCTAGTTTACCCATTAAAAATCTTTATATTAATATTAGTTATTTTTTGTGTTGCTCAAAATGATTGGCTAACAAATTCATTGGTTGGCCATCGTGGAATTCTCAGATAATACTAATTTTAACGTTGGTAGTTTACACAAACCAAACTTGGTCCTAAAAAAATTCATAAATAGAACGTGTATCAGAATATTTAAAATTGAATCGCGATTAAAATAATAATTGTATAATGTATTAATTTTTGTCATTCATTATTTCATTGTTATTACTACATGTGTGACCATAACTTGTGATGAAAGTCGGCATTATTGTTGTATTACTAAGTAACAGATTTCTCTGTAAAGTTATTAAAAAAAAGATTCATATTACTAGTCTAGATCCTAAATGTGCTTTATTTTATTTTTTAGCATATTCTGAGAATACATCTGTGATTTATGCCTTATTTAATGACAATGTAGTGACAATGCATCCATGTTCATGAATATAAAGTAAGTTTCCCAAATTAGTACATGCTTCATAATTTTTTTATATAATAACGAATTAAAAGTACAATACAGTAGAACCTCAGGTTAATCCGTGATGCGCTAATTCGGGAATCGGATAATCCGGGACGATTTAAAAGAGCAGAAAAAAAAAAGAGAAGTAAAAATTGTCAGCGCTTAAAATTAACTGCAAGCCATCGCGTGGGCCGCCAAACTCTGCAACGCTGTTTGTACCAACCCACGTGTCTGGCTGGCATTCGGCTGTAATAAGAGGGGGGGGGGGTGCAAGGTCAGCACAATCTTATCTTTCTCTCTTTGGCTGTTGTAAATGACCGTGAACTAATGGCTAGGCAGTGCTGTACGTTTTAAGCAGAGACACTAGTTCGAAGACGGCCGGCCCTTACCATGAATGGATTATCCGGGTTTATTATTTTTTTTTTTACAGGATTTCAATTATACGGGCATTGGCGGGTCCCAATTAACACGAATAATGGGGAGTTTACTATTTTTTATCTATCTGCTGCCAAGGCGCAGTAAGCCTCGGGAGATGTTACGTCACATGACCTTGGCCTTAACCCAGCTGCACGCCGGTGTCTGAGAAGCTTGACAAGACCTTCCGGGCTTTTAATTGCTAGTCCGTGAAATTCGGTAATCCGTGATTATCTCGGTCCTGACCATCACGTATTAACGAGGTTCTACTGTACCTCAATAGGATGTGTTCCAAGGAAAACGTAAACAGGCCAAGTAAATTGTAAGCATTTAAGTTTTTAAAGTACTACATTTACATCAATATTTTTCCTCAAATCTCGAATCCCGAATCTTTTCCCTCGAATTTCGAATCTTTCGAATACTAGAGATTCGGTGGGATTCGAGGATTCAACCGGCCCATCCCTAATAGAAACACATCGAATACAGTAACATTGAAAGTATGATTTTGAGATATTAACATTTTGATATGCGCAGTTAAGTCAAGTCATCGAAAATTGGAATCAAGATACAATTTGAGTTGAGATTTACTACTAACTGCTAAAATCGACAACAGAAAGAAATACAGATCCAGTCACTAGTTGATCATTTCGAGAGCCATGAAAATTTTCCTCGAAGGAAGGAAGGACGTTACCAGCATCGCTGATTCCAGAGTACATCCAGTAACGGTTCGTCTTCACTGGTGATAGATCGCTGGACGATATTCATCACCTTTGGTACAGTTTTGTTATGTTGAGGTCAGTAACATATAAACAGTTACGATGTTGTTAACTTTAAATATCGAAACCATTCTGAGACTATATATATTTTTATCACAGTCAAATCCCACTGTCGATTACAAATTTGTTTTCGTTCATTTCATGTAAAATATATTGTATGTCAAACTAACGATTTTACTTAGTTTAAAGCCTTACACACCACAAAGATGACTGAACTAGTTTTGCTGCCAAAACTGATGTGTTAATATTAGATATATTTGCCACTTGATTTGCTTAAATGTTCACTAACTTGTAAAGTAAAACCCAGTGGTAACTGCTCTGCTATTTGAAGTCATTTTAGTCATGGTATTTGCACGAACCAGTTGTAAAACTTTTATACTACTTGAAGTAATTTTAAATTTTACAATTTTCCATTATATTTGATGATTACAGTTTGTTTTCCAACTAACAGTGTGTAATATTGTAATAATTGACTTGACACTTTGATGAACTGTTATATTAACTGTTATTAACTGTTGATTAATTGGTCCGCAGCATTATTATTTTATTCGTTCCAACTACATTGAACTGACCAAATCATTTCAGTATTAAGATTGAATTTCATGTAGTGAATCAATGAAACTAAGTATCTATAGAATGTTCATTAGATTGAAAATACATATATATTACCAGACACATATGTTACAGTTCAAATAATTTCAAATTATTAGTTGGAAAATGATGCCCACATACATAAATAAATTCATTAGTAGAATATAAGAAACTCCATGATTAGTTCAGGTAAATATTTTTTCGGTGATAAATACAGTACTACCTGACGAATAAACACAACTGTGGAACAGTTACTATTGAGATACATGAATTTACATGCCATTTCATGCAACAGTAACGAAAGTTCCATAAATCTGTTGTCCAACGTGATAGCTAAAAATTTACATATCTATTCTCATAGATTTAGCAAAACATGTAATTATAGTCATCACGAATCTGACAACTAAGTGTGAGGGAGTTACCTCGCAGAATGTATAACTACTACAGTAGAACCTCAATTTTACATTCCTAAAATTTACGAATTCCTGTGATTAACGTACTTTTTTACTTGCACCGCCATTTTCCCTATAGTATTAATGCATAACTCTCCCGCTTTATGCGAAAGCATTCCCCGCAGTATACTTTGCAACAGTGCTGCAATTAATAGCAAACTATCAGAAAAGTTTAGACGGAACAGTAAAAGTTAAAGTGAATAGTGTGAATTTATTTATTATACGTTACTGCATGTGCCATGTGGTTACAGCAGCTTCTTTTGAAATTGTAAACAACTTAATTTTTTTTGTGCCACAGTTAACCATACTGCCACGAACCAAAACTTAAGTGATGTGAACGCGAAAATTAGATTCATTTAGATATCTCTCGTCTTTAAACTTTAATGACTTGTGCATGACAATAAAATTGTAAGTACTGTTTTTACATAAACAAATAGGAAATTACTTTGCCCTTATTAAAATAAGTTTTAAAGCATTGTACCAAATACGGTATCTTTGTGCACGTTCAGCAAAATTATATTTACCTACATTAGAAATATTTTCGAAAGGCAGTTGGAAGAACTGAATTTCTAAACATTGCAATGAAACATTTTTAACCAGTTCTGTTCCTAAACGTAAACAATAATTTTGAAAGTAATTGTGTTCATTTAATAGAATTATTTATGATAAATATCTGAAATTAATCAAATGTTAACACACAATTATACACAAAGTCCAAAAAATGAATTGCGCAAGAAAACCTCACCATAAAAGTTGGACATTTTAAGATACTTCAACTCTTTTACTCAAGAACAAAAATTTCATGTCAGCTTTAAACAAATGTGAATAACTGTAAGATTGGATGGATTTATTGTTTTCACCCTGTGAGATAATAAAGTTCTAGTTGATATATACAGACGTATCTCTGACATTTTATTTAATGTGGTTTACAGTCAAACCTCTCTGAAACGACCCCTCACGGTTCCCAGGAATAGGGTCGTAATAGAAGGGGGGTCGTAATAGATGTTTTCCGAAACGGCCCAATGTGTGGTCATTTCGTTATTGCTCGCGCGAGAGGTGAGACGTGGAATGTTATAAGAAAGTAGGGATGAGCGTTATTTAACGTAGCTGTTATATTTTAACCGTTATCAAATAATAATAGTTACGTTATTGTTCTCATAAATTATCATAACAGTTACCAAGCTGATGGAGAACATCAAGCAACCGAGCACACAACCTATTGGCACTGAAATTAACTGTATGGTTATGACCACGTTATAATACTGCTGACATTACCTAGGTCGCGACACTGCATGCGCACTGTTAGCTAGCTAGTATCGTAGCTCAGCTCCTTGTTCTTACGTCATTCCCGTTCTGTATACTGTTCCCAGTTCTTGAATAACAGTTTAGCACTTTGTTGATATTTGTGTCCCGATTTGAGTTAATGAATTAACAGCCTAATAATGTACGAACCAATTAATTATTAATTATGTATATCAATTTTGTTTATATTTGTTAAGGTGACTGTAAAGTACTTTGTATAAAATACTTGTAACAATTTGCTAACTGTTTATTGGGGCCTATATTATTTATAAGATAATGTATATTGTATATTTTTAAAATATTCCTTTTTTATGATAAATTTCAAATTTTAAATAAAATTTATGTACTTAGTTAAGATGAGCGTTATTTAGGATAACTGTTATAAACTGTTATGAAACCATAACAGGTTCCGTTACGTTTCTGGTTATCAAGAAAAAAAAATTGAATTCTAGATTGCTACGGTAGCGCACACGTCCCATCTAGCGAGCAAATAAAATAGTATAACTTCAACTCCTGTACTATTGCAAGGTGTCACCATATGTACATTTCATTAACTAAAGACCTGGTAAGACTTTTGTTTATCTTATTTAAAGTAATGATTGGAAAATTTAACAAATGAAACAGAGTTTTTAAATTATTAACTTACTATCCCACGTCTAGTAATCCATACTTGTTCGCTGTAACGAATTCTTGAGTCTTTTTTGGGATACGTATTTCGCAGTTCTTGTGATCGTTACATACTATTGATTCTCAAATTCTGAAGAAACGAATCTGACGATACCGGTATTTACACAGTTCTCGTTATTCAATAACAGTTTAGGAGTTGAGTTCTTGGGAACTGTTTATTATACCCAGTTCTGGACAGTTCTTGCAATCAATATATAGCTTAAAATGTAACTTTTTTGAATTACAATGCAGGCTGGTCGATGAAATAAATTTCCTATTTGTTCTCTAACAAAAACTGCATATTGGATATTGTTTGAAAAAAAAATGCTTAGTAGATACCTAGTTTTCAAATTTTGTTGCTTTCATACGATATGGTTTTAAAAACCTTTCATTATTTCAATTTGTAACCAAAATAACTTAATTATAATATAAATATTCAACCTAGCATAGTTTTTGGGCTTATGTTACAATATAGTGGTCTTGTTATAACAGAATTGACGGTTAATATGAGTTTTACCAGAATTCTCAAATAACAGTTATTCAATAACAGTTTAAATATCCTGTTATTCACCAAGAACTGTTATGGAAATAACTATTACAGAAAAATAACCATTTAGATTATCACTAGAAGAAAGATAAATGCGGGGGAGACAGACGGCAGCCAGTGTGTTCCTGCTTGGGAAATAAGTGGCATAGCCTTCCTTTTCTTTTATGCTGGGTGAAGCAACCTTTTTCTATCAACACACGGGAAAAGATAATTGCTTGAGCTGTCAAAATAAACATCGCTGCGGTAGTTAAAACGAGTCGAGGCGACCTTTTTCTATCAACCCACGGGGAAAAGATAATTGCTTCAGCTGTCAAAATAAACATCGCTGTGGCAGTTAAAACGAGTCGAGGCGGGTGTGCATCCAGTCCGTCGCTGTGTATATCTACTCGAAAAACATAACATCTCAATTCATAACAAGATTCCTTATAATCTGCACGTATTGCCAGATGTTTTCAGCCTGATCCATGCAAGTTCTTTAGCCACGTTTTGAATGAAAACAACTGGCGGGCCAGTGTTGTGCCCTGTTTTGTGGACACAAAGCTTTTATCAATTTGCTGACAGTTTTAATATATTTTTACTCTCGTTAAAATGAAGCAGATAACATGATTGTTAACAAGTACAAGCAGCATCCGAGATCGGCCGCAGCGCACGGTATGGGGAGAGGGTGAGCAAGGGCGAGCGAGCGGCCGACTACCATGTTTACACGCTGCGGCCGGAGGGTTTTTCCTGCATTGTATTACTAGTAATTAATATTTAAAGGTATTTTATTTATTAAGTCATAATACACAAAATCGGAAGAAAAAAAACCTGCATAAGTCATCAACAATAGTTCACAAATTCAAGCCAGAAAATATACCAAATCAGACTTCAAAAACTAAGCAAACATTGTCAACCGATAGTAATCAAAATCAAGAGAAATCCAGCCGGTAGCTTTGCCTTAACTGCGTACCACACTAGACACTCGCAAAAAGCTAAACGTAAACACGTTGCCACAAAAACCTTTATCTGCACCCTGCCAGCAAAGGGACGTGGAATGGGGGTTGTCAAGCACTGACAGCGGTCGACAGGAAGTGGTATCTATTTTTAGATATGCGCTGCCTACGGCAGTACGGCACTCGGCAAGAGAAACGCAGTAACACGCTACTCACCACAAGAAACTTATTTTCTGTCAGATTTTCTTCGGATTTTCGGCAATTTTTTCACGGTTCCTCGAGCTCGTGTTGTAATAGAGAGGTGGTCGCAATAAATGGGGTCGCAACAAAAAGGTTTTACTGTATTTGCTTACTGATTGTATCAGTGAGACAATAAAAATTTATTTTAACAGTGCTCTCATGTTACATTTTTCCAGTTATTGCATACATTTTTTTGTCCTAGTTCCTTGAAATATGTAAAAACGAGGTTCTACTGAAATAACTAAGCCTGAATCTAATATCTAGACTCAGCTATTAACATACAGATATTAAGTCATTTCCCAGAAGTCAATCCTGTATCAACTCCTGTACTCTGCAATTAAAATCAATATTTGTAATTCAGAAAATTGTGATTCAATCAATCACTACTTGAAATAACTGGGTGATGGATTCCTTGGTGGGGACTGGAGCTTTGCAAGCCACGACCCACTGGCGCACTCACTTTATGGGGAAATCAGACTCGCTGAGGTTGATAACGAAGTCCCACTGCCACCCCAGCTCCACAAGCTCTCCCAGAGAAGTCAGCAACATTTGCAGCAAAGACGCTCCACCCCAGATGGTGGCGAAGCGATGCCTCGCCAGTTTAATGTTCTTGAACTGATGTTCCAGTACCAGCAGCTCCCGGAACAGGTAGTCTTGTCTCTGCAATGGGAACCAACAAGCTAACACTGCAATTAGCACTACCAAAAAGAACAGGCTCATAAAAAATATATCTATACACATAATATAACTGTCGAGTTGAGTCTGTATATGCAGGCCCCAGAGCATCAATTGTTGAGGGGCAGAATAATTAGACGTGTGAAAAAAAGAGGACAAAAAAAATTGAAGGACAGGAAAAGTAAGTTTTTATAACATACAGTAATGATTTGAATGCAAAAATATATGTTAGTTTATATTAACTATTGCGGTGTGGTTAAAAATATTAGACCTTAAACAAAAGACTTTAGAAATAGATTTAAAACTTGTTCAACACATATGTTCAATAACTTATGTTTTATTACAGTTTTTATAACAGTTATATAAAACTGCAACAACAGTTTATTAAATGTAAATAATAAAAAGACAGCCTATGTCTTTGAAAATTGAAAAACCTTAGTATTTAGTTGCATAATGTGCTGTTTTAAAACTGATAATCAATAAACTTGAATTTGTAAAATTGTATGGTGTTCGGAAGGAACTGAAAAAAGAAGAGGGGTAGGTGAAGATTATCCACTCACAGCGCTAGCTAACTAAAATAGGGGCCTGTCTACATGAACTATATTTTAAAATATAGTGAAATGTCTTTAATTCTTTTAAATCTGCACTCCGGACTAACGAAACTGTATAAGGGATTTTTCAGGATTATCGACTGTCAATATAGTTTCCACAAGATCAAATCAGGAAATGCGGAAATATAACCTGCTATAAAACAGGAAACATTGCACTGAAATCAAAACAGCCAGTAACAATAAACTATAAGTGAAATAAAAATGCAGGCAGCACAGTAATGAAACCAAGGTCAACAGCCAAAATCCACCCAAAAAAATCTGAACCAGAGCGGGTCTCCATTGTGCCGGATTACAGAATCCGCTGAACCATAGAATACTGTAGTAGAAGACTTGGTGAAAAAAAGTACTAATATAAAGGCAAAAAAAAAATTAAAATGGTCACTATCTGTGAAAATGTTATAAAGTGTCATGCATAAACTACCCAATAGATTTTAAAGACATTCAGCACAATAATCATGGCGTGAAGTAATGTTCAGGACATATTTTATCCCTGCAGTTAAAATCATTCCTGCAGGACAAAAACCTTTGTTTCTGCTCAAATCCCTCTAAAACTATTCAGAGCAAACAAAGTCATGAGCACTGCTAGTATGGATATAAAATAACTACCCGTGTAAAACAAATCACTTTAAATATAATAATTTTATCCTACCAAGCAATTTAATCTATGCATTATAACTGAATGAGTTCAGTTTTGTTGTCAGTGGTACACGTCTCTTCTATCTTTTCTTATTTTACAATCCATATTTTCTACCAACAAATTCCATAAGAAGTACGGAGTAATTGAGGAACAGAAAGCTCTGGTAAAGTATGGAAGAAATCAATTATTATATAAATAATTAATATTGCAATCAATGTTATTATCATCTGATTTAAAAGAAAAAAAACTGTATTTTTTAGTAAGTGTGTGTGACTTACAGCATCAACATGTATGTAGAAGAAGTGGTCCCTATGGAACAAGACTTTGACGAGTCTCCGCACCTGCCTCAAGGCTCTCCCGTTCAACGTTAACAAGAAGGCAATTCTCACTGGTGGTCGTTCCTCATCTGAAGCTTCTACTGGCACTTGAGGTGTGAACTCTGCCGACACAAACACTGCTTCAGGAGAACCCCTTCATTACACATACCTACTTAAAACTTAAGTGTAACCTACATATTACAAATTTTTTGGTCTGTTGAAATACTAATTTTTTTCATTCTCCCATTTTTTATTCTAAATTGTAAAAAAAAAAATCTTTTATACTAGCAGAAAAATTCATGTTCACGTCCTTTTTAAATACCACACAAATAAACACGCAATATAAATAATATCTAGCAATACCATAAACAAAGCTTTGTAAGTAGTTTTGTGATATATACCTGCATACAAGACTACATGGCATAGAAAGCCAACACCAATTTTTCTATAATGAAAATTAGAAATGAAATTCGTATCTTCATTTAATACATGAAAGTTGAAACCGGTGGAACTTACAACAAATGTAGTATGAACACAAGAGTAAAAATCAGGCTCAAACTAGTTAAGTTATTCTAGAAATATACTTCCCCATACTAAGTGCAATCGCAGCATAAGTACCATTAAGTATGACTGATTTGTCATGTAAGACAATTAGCAGCTTTAAACTCATCAAAACTCAGGAATTCTAGTTTTAAAATTTAAAAAAAAACTCCTTAAAGGCAGTAGTTACAACCCAATACTTTCCCTTGCAAGTCTGAACTAACCCACCACTATTGAACTGGTTGCCTTCAAGCCACTCCGTCGCCATTCCTGAAATGCCATCTTTTGCTGGTCTCACAGTTGTAACATCTGCTAGAACATTCCCCTGCCCTTGTTCACTTGTTCGTGTTGTCAATGTTAAGCAAAAGTTAATCATATGTACAAGTAGCAAAAAGTATAAAACTATGACCTACATAAAAACAAAAAGTAAAAATAAAACCATCATGTTTTCAGAGAAATTAAAAAAAAGTCAATAACCATCATTTTAAATTAATTTTTTTAGAATGAAAATAACGTAATATACTTAACACAATTCATGAGGCTAAAATACTTATGAAAATGCTTAGGTGTCTATAAGTAATACAAATATGTGACTTTTTCTTGATCTTTTTTTATAATTGTTCACTGTAACAAATAAACTGAAGCAAAAGTAGTAAAAGTGTGTTTAAAGTCTTTATGTAAACCAGTTCTTAGCAAAATACATCATTGTTTTCTCCACCAAGCATATTTTCAACTACACGCCCTTTAATGAACGTTACTTCAGTGTTTAAATCAGGCCATATTTAAAGATGATCATTACAAATTTCAATCGTAATGAAAACATATTAGTGACTTAAACAAAAAAAAATTCTAAACTTTTTTGAGACTATTCCTTCATTTAATATCTATAAGTTAACATGTTTATATTTATCTTGCATTACAGAAGCTCTATCAATTTTATGCCACTTGGTGCAGTAAATAAAGGTACCCCAACAGTATTACAAAGCTCCTAAATATTATTCACTGAAATTTTAATAATGGCTATTTAAAAAAAATGTATTACTGTGTACAATACCCGTGAATTATGCAATGGCAGAGAGGTACACCACGCAAGAGTTGAGTTAATGTTTTGTACGAGATGTTTATGGAAAGAAAACTCAAAAGCTGTCATTCTCTGAAATTGCAGTGAACAGCAAATCACTTGGACATATCCACTACTTACACCATTGGTCCCCAAAACTTTTAGCCTAAGGGCCACACTGACTCCTCTACAAAGTCCCAAGGGCCAAGAGCTAACTGTAAAACTATGGCGGGCCGGACACCGAGCTTGTTCAATTGTGTTGGCCCACAGACCATAGTTTGGAGACTCCTGGCTTACACCATGAAACATTTTAGAGTTTGTCAAGTTTTGGTAAAAGAGATTTTTTCCCCCACAAACATAAATACTGTGTTCCACATCCAAACGTTACTGTAGTATGAAATAAATTTTCACAACACTTCACATTATAAAATTTAAAGATTCCACAAATTACAAGCTTATAATATCAGAAATGCTCAACGAAGAATTCATCATCACATGCAGATTAAATGACTGAAGTCACTGCAACGTACTGGAAATGCCTGTCTCGTAAATATTGATGGTGTAATGGCCACCACAGGCTTGCTTAGGGTCAGCAGGGCACTTCATGTTGCATGACGAGTCTGGTAGGCGCGAGGTGGACGGAGGCTCCTCGTTCCCACAGAAACATTCAGTCCTGTGCGGGCAGACACACACAAGACTGGACTGAAAAACACATAACGGCATTGTTGGTACATATACAGGAGATATAGATGAGGTAGAAATGTCAATGAGCTCAGGCACATAAATGGTTTTGCTTATTACTCAAACAGTTACACTGTATAATGAAATACACTGACTCCCTGTTATGTGGAACACCTTATCAGCAACTATGAGCACATAACAGAACACACACTATGGTTTGATGTGAACTTTGCAGATATGGCATTCCACATAACAGTGATTCAGTGTATCTACAGCAACGGATCTGCTATTAACTTAATGTGAATTACATCTACCAGAAAGCCACTAACACAAATGAAACCCTAGTTGGCAGGCTTATTACCCATTCACATTACCATACCTCACTGCAGCAACACTTGTGGAAAAATTAGTACTGAATGAACTTTTATTTCTTTCCACTAGTTTTGTAACTATTCATACAACTGCTCTATGGTTTGTAATTGTTCTTAGATATCAGGAACAATACTTACGAATATTGCACACCCGCGTACTGGAACCCAGATTGAAGGCACAAATTAATGCAATGTTGTGGAGAGTTTGTAGTCTTCAAATTAGCAAAATACCCGGACAACAAACGGAAAGTCTTCTTATCTTCATAACAACCAAGGGATTTCCCAGCAGTAAACCCTAAAAATTTTATAAATTTCTTTAAAATATGGTTTGGGAATATCTACAAACAACATGAAGGTATAAAGAAGTCTGTATTAACACATTGGAGACGACGCCCGAGTATAACTCGGGCAAGGGCAACTGTACTACAGGACGAAGCCCGAGTATAACTCGGGCGAGGCGTAAAAAATCCCTACACATCGCTACACGAGTCAGACCCGGTCGCCGTCTCAACCGACTCTTTTAGGTACCTAATCTGTGATGAGCTGCTATGTCTCGAGTGTTTTTACAACTGAATGGTGTTGGTTGAAAACATGTCACAAGAGCGCACGCGCATCTCAGAATCGGATGTGTGTGGCTGTTTGCGTCCCGCGTTTTTCTACCAATTATCGGTCTACATTGTCAAGCGTAAAAAAACCAGGACGTAATCGTTTTTATTACTTATTTTTTAAATCGGCGTTCATATATTATGTAGCGGAAACTACGTAATATAAATAATAAAAAGAATGCTGTGATTTTCAATATGTAAATTTCTCTATTTTATTCTACAAATTTAGACATGCATACGAAGTTTTGAAATGTTTATAAAATATTTTTATAAATTCTGATTGTATGGTGTAGGTAGACTATATACCATATACATTGGTTCTATGAAGTTTTATGTGATAATATCCTTATAAGTCAAATGTGCGGTTTTTACGTAATAATGCTTTCATATTTTCTATCGTTTTACTGAAACAATGGATACTTCAGATAATAGTGGAAATCAAGACATTGTTCATGAACCTGTCATTGACTCGGAATCAGAAGAAGTTGATGATTCCGACCTGGTCCCAGACTTTGAAGCATCTGATGCAGGTATCTGATTATTATTGCAAGGCCTTTTTGTTTTTTATTTTATAAAAATAGAGCACTTATAAACCGGAATTGTCGAGAAACCTTTTCTGTAAAGCACAAATTTCGGGTGAAAATTGTATTGTTGGCTCGTAAATGAATGTCATATTTTTAGTAGAAGCTTTCCAAAATGTCATATATAAGGGCAATCAATGCAATTGTGGTCACCGATACGAAACTTTATAAATAAAATACATTTTGTGCTAATCCCGGCACAAGTACTGTCTGAATGACCTTCATTTACAGGCGACTGACTACGTTTCTTATCACTTTGACCACTGCTGGCTAAGTGTTCAGTATTACTGATAAACCTTTCTACATACACAACTATCACAGTTGAGGACAGTCGTTACCATAACACACAGTACATCGGCACTGTGCACTCGCAACACAAGAGCGACACACACGCACACACTCTGTACTTGAACTATGAGCATTGTTTTCGATGTAGCAGTATGGCTGTCTATAGTGTGTAGGCCTATATTACAATAGGTGCTTCAGAAGATACATTTAATGCTCTGTTTTCAGATAATTACCAATGATATTCAGACAAGAAGTTATAATTTGTTCAAATGCATTTGTAAATAAATGTAATGTACCACAATTTCTATATTGTATAGCACTGTACATTATTTTGCTAATCACTGTTGTATACGGTACACTATAGAAGCTGGTATCATTCATTCAGTCGACAAACCAGACAGAAAATAAATAAAATAAATTTTTTTGGTAATTTTGTGTGAAGATCATCATTGTACTGTACAAAAACACATCGCAAATCTCTTGGATAAGTACAGTTTTGTGCAAACAAACTGACACTGGCATCTGTGGTAAAGTAATTGTGCTGTTTATGGCATTATTGAGAATTCCATTTGTGGATATTCCGGTCTATGGGTGATCTACAGAAAAAAAAGTCACTTGTACTACCTATATATTTTTTTAATTTACTTTCAGCCGATGAAGATGACTCAGATTCACAGATGGCATCTACACCCACACCTAAAAGGCGTAAAAAAGACGAACAGTCCAGCCAGCTATACAATACAGATATTGGTTGGAATACCGAAGACATCATGCCTGATTCGCCTGTCTTTCAAGAAACGACAGGTGTAACAGCACCATTAGATGAATCATCAACACCATTTGATTGTTTTGCTGTTTTCATGCCACTAAAAGTCATGAAGTTGATAAAAACTGAAACAAATCGCTATGCTGGGTCAATCATTACTAAATTGAGAAGGCAAAACAAACTGAAACCAAACAGTCTTTGGGGAAAGTGGCAGACAGCTAAATTGCAGGATATTTACTTGTTCTTTTCCATAATCATACACATGTGTATAGTCAAAAAACCAAAACTTAGCGACTACTGGTCAAAATCTTCCATTCTGTACACCCCCTTTCCGGCATCCATAATGAGCAGAGATTGATTCAAAGCCCTCCTGACAAACCTGCACATCAGCAACAACGAACAATATATTCCACGCAACCAACCAAATTACGACCCTCTTTTCAAAATATGTCCTTTCTTTGACCATCTAAATTCTGCATTTTCAGCTTCTTTTGCGCCTTATGACAATTTGACAGTTGATTAAGGCATGTGTGGCTTTCGAGGGCGAATACATTTTCGAGTCTACATGAAAAATAAACCTGACAAATATGGCATAAAACTCTTTGTGGTATGCGATGCTTATTCCGGATACGTGTTGAAAATAGAGGTATACTCAGGGAAGGGAGCAGAAGAGCCGGGTGTTATGGCGTTACTAAAGAGACTTTTGGAAAACTATGTTGATAAGGACTTCACTGTGTACATGGACCGCTATTATTCATCACCAGCTGTGTTTGATTATTTGTGGGAACACAAAACGAAGGCAGTAGGGACATGCATGTCAAACAGAAAGGGACTTCCGCAAAGTGCTGTTGTAAAAAGAACAATAAAAAAAGGAGAAGTCATTGCAAGTCGGAGAAATCATTTGCTCTGCCTGAAATGGAGAGACACAAGAGATGTCTTGATGCTGTCAACTTGCCATACAGCCTCTACAAGTGATGTTGTTGTTCGTTCTTGGAACGGGCCAGTTACAAAAACAAAACCAAATGTTGTCCTTGATTACAACGTCCACAAAACTGGAGTCGATAGATCCGACCAAATGACTGCATATTATCCATTCAAACGGAAAAAGTTGAAATGGTGGAAAAAATTATTTTTCCACCTGTTTGTCATGAGTGCAACAAATGCTTTTGTATTGTATCGGGAGACAAGGAATCCTGAACAGCGGAAAAAATGCAGCCTGGTGCAGTTTCTGATGCAGCTGGGAAAAGCCTTTGTGAAAGAAGGAAACAAGGAACAACAAATCAGCTGTCAGCCAGGTCCCAGCACAAACAGACTGAACGGAAGACACTTTCCAGGAAAGATTCCTGCTACAGAAAAAAAGGCAAATCCTACACGTGTTTGCAAAGTCTGCACAGATAGAAGCAAGCACCAGACAGGGAAACTAGCTAGAAAGGAAACATCTTGGTGGTGTCCTGACTGCAGTGTTGCATTGTGTGTGCCAGACTGTTTCAAAGTATACCATACAAATGCTAATTATGTGTAGCTTAGTTTCAGCGAAACATCACAATGGTTTTTGATAATATTTTATCATATTATGTCGTCTGTGTTTTACATAAATATTTTTATAAAAGTGTCTGCTACTGCCAAAATGTTTCATTACAAACAACATAAAAGCCAATCTTGTGTAAAATGTGACAGCACTTTCTTTTGAACGAAAATTGGAATATTTCGATTTTGAACATTTTACAATATTCAAAAAAAACATTTCATTTTGTAATATTATTAGTGCATATCAAACAATATGACTATGACTGCCAAACTTTAGGTGTATAGTGTAAAGGGATAATTTGTATAGTACGTGTCTAAACATTTATGTACAAAAATAGGTTTATTTGATAGTCATACAAGGCCATTTTAGTAGAAAAATTTCTGCGGATTTTGTGTATAGAACTAGATTTTTATAGGTGTTTGGTTTTATTTTTGTAAATGTGTCTCATAATTTTAGTGTGACATGATCTAGAGACACATGCAGTCTAAAGGCCAACTTATTGTAAAATGTGTGTATATGTTTCTCGTACAGTCTTGTACAGAAATAATGTTTGTAATATGTTTGGTGTATTTTAGTATTTACAATAGTTCTGCTGTTTGGTTATTAATAGGGACCTCATGAAATTATCTAAAGATTATTGCAGTGAAAAGGTCAACTAAGGTAAAATGTGACTAACATTTTTAGTGTACAGAAATAAGTTTATTTATATTTTGGCATGATTTATCATTTAGGTTACCTACTTCAATCACTTTAGACTACTTTGTGTTACACATACCAACTTTTTGTACAGTGTGACTATACATTTTATGTACAGTATAGTACATAATTTTTTTCCCATATATTTATGTTTTCCTTTATAGTTTACAATACTACAATCACTCTGATATTCATCAGGACTTCTCATTATAAAGGTGTTTCTCACTCTCTCAAACTGTGTAATGTGAAATTTGTGGAGATATTTTTATTGATAAAAAGAGGGGAGAGGGGCATTATTACCGGATATAGTATATATGTATGGTAACATATGTTATATGTGTTAATATTAGACAGTTTGTATGGTTTGTTACACATGTCTACAAATGCTATAGTGTCCGACAATAGTCTGGTATACATGATCATGATGTAAGATATTGTCGTAAAAAAAATTTTTATTTCCCAAAAAATGGTTTCTTTCAAATTGTAACATTTTTACAATTTTGAGTAAAAAAAAAAATTTTAATGTATCTAAGTAGAAAAAACTATGAATTTTAATTTTGTATATTATAATATAAATTTACTAGAAAAATAGAGATACCAAATATTTTTGAAAATCGTGAAAAATGTGCAGTCCACCTAGTCCAATTAGGTCATTTCCAACCAGTCTCCAATGTGTTAAAAGTTATAGATGTAAAAAGCATTAGTTTTATTTTAATGATTTTACTATAATTCATATGTTCTTAATTACAAATTCTATATGGCATGCATTTGCTTTATTACCAGTTATAAATTACCAACACAGTTAGTATACCTATTTATGGCAAACAAATGGCGTATAACTATCAGGACATTCCATCGAGTTTAAGTATCTAATGTGTACAGGTACACTGTATAAATTTAATGCACCACAAGCATCAGCTGACCAACTTAGGTTTACAGTTTAGGTACAACATAATTACAAGTTGATAATAGCAAATGAATAGATTTAATATGATCTCAAACATTTTCAGCAACTGATTTTACAATGTGATTGTTCAATATCAAAATTATTTTAGTCACTGTCACATGCTGATTCCACATTCCCAAGGAGAGCTCCAGAATATAGGGACAAGCTTCAGGGACGACATCTCAGTTTTTAAAGCATATTGAGCATGTGTTCCTTAGGTACGCTTCTTTTCTTAGGTTGCCATTTAATACCCACCCTCACCTCTCTGAGTGAGCTTGTGCAAGCGGGTGAAGAAGAAAAGGGAAAGACTGCATGCTAAAGGGAATTTCGAATTCCAAGATTTACTAACCATTATTATTAATTTCTCATTGCTGTGTCACAAGGTGTGCAAATAGAATCTATTAATTTGTGACTTTAAACAAAGTTATAAATACAAGTGCACGATGAATACAATAAAAAGTTGTACATTTATTTTATTTTTCCAGCCAACTGCTGCTATTTCAGTGATCACTTGAATTATTCATCTAAATAGGAAAAAAACTAGCCCCCGGAAAGAACACTACTTACTTATTTACATATCCAAATGTTTCACAAATCATGAACCAGTTAACTATATCCCATTCTTATTTATTTATAACATTTATAAACTAAATTCAATTTATAGGACATGCATCTATAAACATCCACAAATTTCTCAATAATGAGTGTCTTATGTGATTTAGTTATATAGGTAACAATAATGAAGAATTTAAAAGAACTAGTCTATGAGGAACAAAAGCATTAAAAATTACTGGCATAACCCAGCCATTAACTTGCTTGAGCTCACCATTTGATGGGCACGAGTTCGGTAAGCGTCGAGGGTACAGCAACCGTCGCTGTATAAGGCACGTAATGTTTGCGATCGTCTGTTTGCACCTCTGTGTTTTGGCACGGTGGATCGCAGATACAGCTTCCTTCGTGACGATGTCGCACACAGGCACAAAGTCCAGCTCCTCCAGATTCAAGCTGGCGGCCGTCGAGTTGCCGCCCACCGTGCCCCTGGCGTGCTTCGACCGGTGGGAGACGGTCTCACCGCCCACCAAGGACAGCCTCCGGTCAAGGAAGTGATCCATTTTGTCCGGTGGAACTTTGTGCCTGTTGTAGAGGCTGTTGCCAGCATTGCTGTTGCTCGGACTGTCCTCGTCATCACCGACAAGAGAGCCATCCTTCACCTTCCGCAAAGAGCCTCCGCCATTCACGTCATGTGCTGCCTGCCATCACAGTAGTCAATAAGTAAAGAACAGCCCATTTAACTAATTCAGTATGTGTCAGGCGTATCAAAACAAACAATATAACATCATGGTGCAAATCCTACATGTTCGTGATGACATGCTGGCCAGGTGTTTTCAAAATACAGTTTACAGCCTGTGATTCTGAAGAACCTCTTTTATTTAAAAAAAAAAAAAACTAAAAAAAAAAAATATTTTTCTCACTCCCTGACATGTTTTCGAATGATTCTCTAAGAGGGCATTATGATACATCAAGTTGTTTCAATGACAGGTTAAATAAGGTATATATAATACAAATACTGTGATATCAAAATAATGTTTTGTTATACTTTTAAAATAGTTTACGCAATTAGGCAATTAGGTTAGGTTAGCTAGCTACATGTAAAAAACTTTCAAACAGTCGGGATGGTTGGTTAGATAAGGTTAGCTATAGTAACAATATTGTTAAATCATTTGAAAGGTTTGTTAGGAATAAAAATATTTAAAACTTAGCTAACTGAACCAAACAAACCATCCTTACTAATTATTATTAATTATAAAGTAGTTAACCTAAACAAACCAAACATACAATTCCAGATTACTTTTAATGTAAATAACATAACCTAACCAATTGTTCTCGCAAATTTTTCGCAGAGATCATTAAAATTACTGAAATGGAGTATTTTTAATAAGTCTGTATGGTATTTAATTTGAATTGTTACATATCCAATTGAGCTTTGGCCCAGTGGCAAGGAGTCTTTCTCTCCTCTCTCTCTCTCTCACTTCTCTACCACCTTTTTTTAGTCATCTCCTCGAGTCCTTTGCATCTCTCACCTCCAGTATTCCTTCCTCACCCATTCCACTCCCTCCCTATCATCAAAAGGAAGGCATCCTTCCTCCTTTAACTGTTCACCTCCATTCCCTCTGGAGCTTCCACCCTTGATCACTCCACCCATAATTTACATTGTACCCTAGTTCTCTGCTGTCCCCAGCCTCCTCTCACTTTATCACTTTAAACAGCCTGACTTACTTTCCATCCTTCTGCTACCCTGTAATGCTTCCCACCCTAACTCAATCATTTAAGACGGACTATGCATTTCCCTGTCTTGCCCTGCCCTTCTACTCCACATACCCCTCACTGCTCTACAGTGCACCTTCTCAGCTCCCTTACCTCAGACATTAGGTTGACCTCCCAGATCACAGCAGCGTACTCCACCATTGGCCTGACCAATGTGCGGTATGCCTTTTCCCTTACCTTCCAACCTTCTGGGTCTTGCCAAGCAACCCCTGCACCCTCTTCCCCTTACCACCCACTGCCCATCACAGGTTATTTTGCAGGGTCACCCCCAAGATACTTATATTCTTCTGCCTCCATTTATCCTGCCCCTTCCAGCTATACACGTCCCTCATTACCTTCCTCTTCCTCGTGAATCTAACCACAAACTTTCCAATGTTCAGCGAAATCCTGTTCTCCTCTGTCCAGCTCGATCAGATCACCCTGCATATGTACCACCAACACATAAACCACACAATCATTCACACACTCTCATTCTCGTCTCCTCACTTCCCCCTCTTCAGACCTTTTCGCCCCCACCAAGCATCCAAGTCTTCTATTCCTAAGGAAGTCGACCAAACTTACCATCTTGTCATCCTTAACCAATAACTCCACCTTCTCCATTAACCTCTTGTGCAGCACCTTATGCATCAAATGCCTTTTCAAAGTCAATGAATATTGGATCTATCTGCTTTCCCCTGTCCACTGCTTCAACCAGATTTTCCAGTAACCCCAACATTTGTTTTCACGTGAGAACCATCTCCTAAAATCATGTTATATATTGTATACCCACTTTAAGTCACTAATTTCCCCCAACAAATAACTGCCCACCAGCCTAATCATTACCTTCACTACACAGCAGAACGTCAAGCTATGGCATGCAATTTTCCAAATTTGCCTTATCCCTACGTCATTTGTAAATCGGTACCACTACCGTTTCCTTCCATTGCTTTGGCAATTATCCCCCAAGAATTACCGGAACATCTCTGTTATCACATTTCACACATGCAATATAAACACAGCCCCTAGAAGTTTCAATTTAAAAAAAAAGTATCCAATCACCACACACGTTAAGATGACTATGATAATGAAAGTAATAAAGAGAGAAAAACATGTAAACATTCGGTATTTTTGAATGTCACCAACCTCAATGAAATACCGTCCCGACAGATCCCCAACTTCGTAAGCATGCTCCTCTCCTTGAGCTTCGATAGGAAAAAACTTGAGTGCAAGGAAGACTTGGATACACAATATAATACTACCGATAATAAAAAATGTTCGGTATCTACGAATCCATCTAATATCCATCGCCCTAGACGATACCATTTTTACAAAGATATATAGATGATGGTTATAAAAATAGACTTCACACCACAGTCTTAAACTTAAAATCATTTAACACCTCAATTAGTGCAAAACAAATTCAAACTTTTGTTCGTGTAAGCTGTACCTTTTGCAAATAACAATGTTAAAAATATTAAAGAGTGGAAGAGTCATTTCAACTAAGAAAGATGTTGGAAACAACTATTGCACAATAATGAAAATAAATTTTTATGCATTTGACAATAAGATATGGAAAAATTCGTCCACATTCCGAATTAGAATTATGAGGTGTGTATGATTCCAGCGTACCGGGTTACAAACTTTTCGGGACCTCAATATTTCGCCATAGGTTAGATTGCAAATAACTTTGAAACGTCCGTTTGTATGTGCTGTTTTCCATGTTAACGTAACTGCCTGTAGAAGTTCTTGCAGCACAGGAGATCTGTGGCTATCCGCCGCGCCATTCACATTTATAATCGGCCACTGTATAAGTCAGTGTACACCACTTGGCAACCTATCCTGGTCGCGCGTACCGTTTACGTAGAGATACGCGTGTCGCAGCGGTCAGACAACAGAAGCGGCCAGTAAATGGACCAATAAGTGTATCGGTTATGAATAAATGAAGTGTTGTGTCACATCGTTTACCAGTTATTTATAAGGCGTCCTGGGTGGCCTGAACAGCCCGGGTAGGTTTCGAACAGAGACACGCTCCTGCCAGCAGCCACGAGGCCGAACACCCGTTAAAACCCCTGAGATCACTTTCAACATTAATAATCAATTTAAAAACTTAGACAGGCAGCGGGAGTGGCGTCACTACCAGTCTGTCACTATCACTACTGTCATACGATCTACAGTGTAATTTGACCCGCAAGCTAACCTCTACTACTACTGAAAACTGCCGTCGTCCGGGAATTCGGGTTCGAGACCCGGGGTGGTTCCTAGCGGGAAAGGCTGTTATCAATAGAATGTTTCTGGGTGGGCGCCAGACTAGCTCTGTTCCTAGTCGAGAGGTGGGTCGTGGGAGCGGTTGCCCCTGATTGACCCACTAGGACCGTCGGCGGTGTTGCGTGGGATATGAAGGATTCCCTACTTGGTGGGGGTTGGGGGTTTGTATGGCTGATTAATTAGGCACTGAATTAATGCGGCAAATGACGTGCGCCGTTTATTCGTGCGACTGTGGGTTTGGCGTAATACAGTGGGTTACACACCACGTCGTACAGAAGTTGACGTCACGCAATTAACAATTTACACATTACACAGCATAGGCGTACCCAGGAGGGGGTGTTTTGGGGGTTCAAACCCCCCCAACCCCCGAAATAAGGCAAGAAAATTATGAACACTCATGTCATTCGAGCTCAATTTCTCAATACAGAGCAACGAGAGAAATAACGTCCCATGCAGCCCAATTAGTAAGTAAACGTAAACAAATTTGAATTGCAGTGGTTGGTTCATGATAGGTCAATCTTAATTCTCAAATCCCGGTGATTGGTGTATGGAATAATCAGTTCAACTCTACTTTGATTATGTTTTATATTTGCTTAGTAGAATTGGGCATTGGGTAACAGTAGTAATTGCAACCTAATTTCATACAAAACTCTATAAAACTATTAAAACGTGGGTGGAAGGGGGGATGGGACGTTTTTTGGTCGTTTTGTCAAGTCAGGTACTTTCATTTAAATAATGTACATCTGTACGTATAATACGAAGAAAAAAGTTTGATTATCGCAAGGTGCATAATTTTAAACGACTGTTACAAACATTGAAAAGCTGAAATGTAAATTTCTCGCCTCAGATGAAAGGGACCTCGTTGAGTGCAACGTGGTGTGAAGTTGTGTTTGAGTCAGTAGTGCCATCACCCGACCTCTGTGAAAGGCCCGGGGGGTACCTGACGGGCGCTACGGGCGTCGCGATCCTCTTGTTGTCCGGAGGGGCGCCAGGCTAGCGGGCTGCTAGGCCGTTGGTGTGGGGTCGTGGGTACTCTGCCCCCGCGTGCCTTGCCAGGTACAGGGCTTGAATGTAACCTGAATGGTTCTACTCTTGACTGTGAAGGCCGCTCGGCCGAGTGGAGGACGGGGAATTACGGAAAATGATATACGAGTTGGCGAGAATACATTTTATTTGTGAGTTTCACCGGGGGTCCATGTGGGTACACGGTACACTCTACAAGTCCACTCCGCGGTTCAGTCCCGCTACAAAAATTCTCACCAACACTAAACACAACACTATGTGACAATGGTTACCGCGACAGTCTCGCGGGACGTGGGTCGATGCTCGCTGGAGACGGCCAGCGCCGAAAGTTAACGGGTGCAGGGGGGGCTCTAGGAGCGGGCTCCTAAATTCGGCGAAACACTTACGTGTGTGCAGCCGGCAGACATATGCACGGCGTCCTTAAGTATAAACACTTTCGCTGGAGTCGGCCAGTACCGTACGTTCTGTGATACGATACGTCGCGGTATCACGATGAAGACAGTCGGGATAGGCCCGGTTCCGTAAAATACGCGCCGAGTCGACATGGGCAGTGATGAATTAATAAGAGGTTTTAAATTTAAAGATTTAGTATAGAATAAAATAATCAAGAAAGAAAACTTGGATGCTGCCCACAGACACACGTCTGTTCCCGGCGCGGAGTGGATGGAGACTGCCGAATATGGCCGCCTCGCAAGGAAGAGAAACTTTCTCTTCTTTGTGAGTCGGCGTCAAAAAACTTATATTAATTGAATTTACTCTATTACCAGTTAAAACATGTTCCAGGTGCCCAATTAAAATGTAGCACCTGGTAATTGGGTGCTTAAGGCTTAACAATGGTTTTAATGTATTTAATTATTTAAATTGTGACATCAAGTTGGCGACTGTAAATTTACTAACATATTGTCCGACTGTGAATTGTTTTAGAGGGATTTCTCCTATTCTGACTTGACCATAGTCACGGGCATTTTAATTAAGGCCAGTGGCCTCGGTGACTGTTAATGAGGTTTGTTGTCTGCTCCGTGCGTGGTGTACTCGCCATAAGTGGCTACGACGCACATATTACATGTCGGGTAATTAGTAATTTCGTACTAATGGCTTTTCCCTTAATTGAATTATGGGTTCGAGCCTCCGTGGTTCCGTACCTTAAAATATCATTATGTCTATTGGGGTCACGCCCGAGGCGCTCGCCTGACTCAATATGGCTGGGCAAGGGGCGCGCTCCGAAAACGGGATACGGTACTGGTGGTGTGGAGCACGGGCTTAAAGGCCATGGTCGGTACGACGTCAATTGCCCCCCCCCCCCTCCACAGTGGATGCCCGTCTCCGCCCCGTGTTCCCGCTCCCGCGGTACGACGACCCCCTAGCTCATCCGGCACCCTTCGACACGCGATCCCATGGTGCCTGGCGCCTTAGTGCCGGCGGCGCATGAGGTGCTGGCGTAGGCGGACGCCGCCTCGGTCGCTGCGTTGGCAGCTGGGCCGGAAGGCGGCGCCAAGGAGCGTGAGGTGTCGGCGCAGGCGGATGCCGCCTCGATCGCTGCTTGGGCAGCTGGGCCGGAAGGCGGCGCCGCGGCGCATGAGGTGTCAGCGCAGGCGGACGCTGCCTCGGTCGCTGCGTGGGCAGCTGGGCCGGGAGGCGGCGCCGCGGCGCGTGATGTGTGGGGCGGCGTGACGAGACTGCTAGGACGTACTAGGCCAGGTGGGCCGGGGGTCGGTGCTCCCGTCGGGGGCGCTCTCGCGAACTACTCCTCTCGGGGCACTCCCCCGCGACCATCATTACCCGGTGCCGGGCACGGCGGGGTCGGCCCCTTCTCTGCCGGCGTGGCGTGGTGTATGTCCCCGCGGGCTCCTCTTACCTTGGGGAGGGCTTGCTCTCGGGGGCTTCCCCCCGTGTCGGGGCGGCTGTGGAGCAGGGGACCTCGCGGGGGTCATGTCCTGTGTCCGTTTTCGGTCCTCCGGGCGGGCGTGCGTCGGGAGGAGTCTCAAGCCCGTCGGCAGCTGTGCTGGCATGTGTGGGGGGCAGGATCTTGTTTACCTCAGTCCGTGGAGCGGGGGGGGGACGCCGATGCGCACGTCCACTAGGGCCAGTACCGTGTCCTGGTGGAGGGGCGTCTGTCCTAGAGCGTACAATACACATCTCTCCGCCCTCCCCAGAATGAGGCGGGGAGGTTTCAGCGCTAAGACCGCGTCTTGCTGGGCTAGCCAGGAGAGTCCCAGCACCACCTCCTCGCACAAATCCTGCACCACCACCGCGGATACACAACTGTCCGATTCTCTGGTACTCACCGCGATCTCGGCATGTCCCAGCATCCGCCCGGTGTGCGTCGTGGTGGCCAGGCGTATCTCGCCGCCGCCCGGTCGTAACGCACCTGCGGGCACGAACGAGGGCCGCACGAAGTTGTCGCTCGCTCCGGTGTCGACGAGCGCGGCGGCCGGCCGTCCGTTGACTTCCACGGGGATGCGGAACAAGTTGTCCAGCGGGTGGTCCAGCTGTCCCAAGGTCGGGAGGGCGTGTCCCTCTCCGAGCGCCTGGCTGTGGGCGGGTGCGGGGGGAGGGCGCCCTATACCTGGGGCCGGCGGGCTGGCGCGTTGCGGTGGGGGTGGTCTCACGTGCGCCTCCAGGTGCAGCGGTGTGGCGGGTCGCGCCACCCAGGATCCCCACGGGAACTCACTGTGCCAGTGACGTTCGCCGTGCGGGCACCCCAAGCGACACAGCGGGACGTGTTCCCGTGCCGTGGCATCCTGCGGCGGTCGCTCCGCCCGCCAAGATGGCGGCGCCGCAAAGGCTCGTGGTCCTCTGGGCTGGTATGGGGGTGTGTCCCGTGGTGCCGTGTTCTGCCGGGCTTCCGGTGGGCTGTCATTCCCTCGGGCGTTCGCGGCGGGTCCGCGCTTGCAGGCCCGCTGAAAGTTGCGCTCTGTCTCGCGTGCTTCCTGCACGTAATCTGCTACGCCACCGGCGTGGTAGCGGCGCAGGAAGGGTTGCAGCTCGTCTCTCACCAAGCTCTTGATGACGGGCAGGGCCCAGGACAGGTCGGTGCCGGGTGAGATGCGGCGGAACAGTCGTATTTTCGTGGCTATGAACGCCACGACTGCTTCGTCGTCCCTCTGCCGTGTCCCATAGAAGTGGGTGGAACACTCGACACGGGGCGATCCGGTGTCGAATCGGTGGCTGAACTTGTTCGCGAATTCGCTCCACGGCATTGCGAATCTTCCCCACATGCTCCACCAGCTCCGGGCGGTCCCTCGTAGCTGATCGCTAACCCGCTCTGTCCATTCGGACTGGTGCATCCGGCACCCGATTAGGCGCGCTGCGCACAGCCTCAGGAAATCCCTTGGATCCTCATGCAGGGCTCCGGTGAACTCCGGCAGAGTCACTCTGCTGGGTAGCAGGGCTCTTGCCAGGTCCTCCAGGGCGAGCCACGCGCATTTGGCCTCGGTCGTCCCCAGGGCGTGCGTCGCGTGGTCGGTGTGCGAGCTCCAGTCGCTGGCGCGGGTGGTCGGTGGTGCGGGGGTCGCCAGTGTGTGGTGGACCAGCAAGGGGGTGTTGTTCACTGGTGGTGTTCTCGCCTGTGCCTGCGTCTCCGTGCTGTTGTGCCACAGTTCCAGAAGCTCTTCGGTCTTGATCCTGTCCGCCATCGCGTTGCGCGGGGCTTTGATGTGGATATCTAGCCCGCGCGCGCACGTGGCTCTGTTGAAAAACATTCTCCCGGCGGGTGCTGATTGGAGAGGGGGGTTGAGGCGCCCGCTGATTCGGGCCGCTGGCCGAGAGGTGCCCTAACAGCCGCACAATAGGGAGAGCCGAGACTGGCCACTGCGAAGGGGGATGCGGATAGCCGTGTGTAGCGGCGGCCGAGAGCGCCCGGACAGCCGCACAAAGCGGAAAGCGCGAGGATGTGAAGGTTAATGAAGAGGGGGTGGGGGGTGCGCGGGCGAGGATGTTCGCTGAAAGGCCAAAGGGGAGGGGTGGGGGTGAAAGTGAAAGTTGGCGTGTGCAGCGATGAATTAATAAGAGGTTTTAAATTTAAAGATTTAGTATAGAATAAAATAATCAAAGAAAGAAAACTTGGATGCTGCCCACGGACACACGTCTGTTCCCGGCGCGGAGTGGTTGGAGACTGCCGAACATGGTAGCCTCGCAAGGAAGAGAAACTTTCTCTTCTTTGTGAGTCGGCGGCAAAAAACTTATATTAATTGAATTTACTCTATTACCAGTTAAAACATGTTCCAGGTGCCCAATTAAAATGTAGCACCTGGTAATTAGGTGCTTAAGGCTTAACAATGGTTTTAATGTATTTAATTATTTAAATTGTGACATCAAGTGGGCGACTGTAAATTTACTAACATATTGTCCGACTGTGAATTGTTTTAGAGGGATTTCTCCTATTCTGACTTGACCATAGTCACGGGCATTTTAATTAAGGCCAGTGGCCGCGGTGACTATTAATGAGGTTTTTTGTCTGCTCCGTGCGTGGTGTACTCGCCCGGAGTGGCTACGGCGCACTTATTACATGTCGGGTAATTAGTAATTTCGTACTAATGGCTTTTCCCTTAATTGAATTATGGGTTCGAGCCTCCGTGGTTCCGTACCTTAAAATATCATTATGTCTATTGGGGTCACGCCCGAGGCGCTCGCCTACTCAATCCGGCTGGGCAAGGGGCGCACTCCGAAAACGGGATACGGTATTGGCGGTGCGGAGCACGGGCTTAAAGGCCATGATCGGTACGACGTCAGTAGCTTAATGGCCTCCAACTCAATGTGTAGGTGTTTTTAGTGAATATTGTAATAGAACAATATAATTTAATATATATATACACACACACACACACTAGCTGCCTGAACCAGCTCGCACGGCTATACTAATGGGGGAAAATGAGACTAAATATCCCATTTACAGTAATAAAAAATGAAATAAAATGCAATTAATTTTGACAAAAATGTATTACGATGCTTTGTAATGTACCGGAGAGAAAACGGGTAGCACCGATGGTTTCCCGCTTCTCGAGCACGCAACATATAACTGATGTACCCATACTTCGCTACGGAAGTCTGCAGGCAGTACACTCTTGCGCCGTTCATTATGCATGCCCCGCCTTGTGGGTACGCCACTGCCGCACCTCGAATGGAAAAAAAAATCAAAGCAATTCTTCCTTGCCATGTAGACGCAGAAGTCATAAACAATGCAAAATCCCGCTGTCCCACTGTTGCCCGGGCTTAACCACCCTTGGGAGTTGATTTTCGGGAAACGTCATCCTGCATAACATGAGGAACATTACTGTCATGTTCAAGTCTGTAGGATATAAAATTGAAAAAAAAGGGGGCAATTTTTGATTTAAAATGCCAGTAAAATTTCAACAGGTATGAGGACTTCACTAACAGTGAATTAGTTGTTGCCATAGAGACGAATGAAGCATCAACAAAGCAACAGCCGTTGCCATGGTGATTTTCTACCAAAAACTGGAATTTTGATATTTTACACCCCCAAAACTCCCTTCGTAAAATCATATCTTAGTGAGCGTCTTCATACATCACAAAATGAGTAACTATGATAAGTTTCAATCGTTTGAAAGATTTCAAGTCAATGGTTATGAGTCAGTCAGTTGTATTTAGCACAAATATATTTTTAAATTTAAATAATTTTAGATAAAATAATAATTAAATCTATACAGAAATATGCCTCGAATTGAAAAAAAAATTGATCCAAGCGATGCCCGTTGCCATGAAGACGCAGAAGGCATAAACAATACAAAATCCCGTTGTCATGGAGATGGAGTACGGTACCCACTGTTGCCAGTGCTTAACCAGCCTTGGGAGCTGATTTTCGGAAAACGCTGTCATTAATCGAAATAAAATGTAGCCTATATATAAAGTTGGACAAAGTTATAAATATTTGTGCGAAATTTCATTAAAACCAATGCAGTAGTTTCAGAAATTAGCCCGAACAAACATTGTGACACGAGATTTTTATAGATAAAGATTTAATTCTGTTTTGCTATACTTGAATTGTAAAGCCTGAATTTCAACAGCCCGTCGCATCCGTCCGTCATCCGTTCGTCCGTCAGCCACCAATAGATATACAACTTCATTTCACTTCACTGCTTGGATTTTGGCCTTGAGCAGTATCCGTTTAGCCAGAAATATCAATTTCATTATTCTTTTTCATCATCTTTCATCGCAAGTGTATATTTTGAATAAGTCTCGATTTTACTCCCATGCCTTACCCGGGACTCGAACCCAGAACCTCTCCATCATAAGCCGGTGTGCATCCGACTATGCTACGGAGGTCGGGTGGCGATTTACAACATTCCGTTCGTCCGTCATAATATTTTCTCCATGTCAACGCTGACAACTGTTGAGAAAACTTAGCAATTTGGGGGGGAAACATTGTCATATGTAATTGTATTACTTAATAAACAATTATGTAAAGTAAGTACTTGAAACTCATTAAACTCAGAGTGTTTTTTTTCGGTATGTATTTTCACATTTCCAGAGTTACCATACGTAATTAAAATACTTCCGTGACTTAGACCATTTTTGTTTCAAAAAAGAGCTTTTGAAATGTGTCTAAACGTAAGCTAAGAAATGATTTTGGAATCACCTAAACAATTAAACAAACTTTAATACATTTTTAATATATTTTATATGCAAACACCTAAAAGACATTAGGAGGTTATAGTTTAATCCGTTCACCCGTCAAAAGTATAAAGTTACCAAGCTTTAGACGGACTAGTGGATGACATTTTTCAGTCCATCTTATTGGGTGCAGGTCACGTAATTGACAGACGGATGACGGATGGACGGGCTATTGTATTTCCGGCCTTAGTTGCTAACACCCTTACAATCAAATTATACATCAATTATTCTATTGTCATGCCGTCAACTTATTAGGAATAAGTTTGTAAAGTGCGTACCTTTTCGTAAATTTGTTAAGTTAACTAATTATTTATATATATATATATATCTTTTTGGGGGGTTTTGTAGGTATTTTAATATTGTAATGTGAACTTACGTAAGTTAATTGAAATAAAAATACGTGCAAATTACATATCAACAATAGTCCAGGTTAAAAAATGAAATTTGAGACTATTCTATTTATTTACTCAAGAAATAATTAATTTTTGGTGTTTATGCAATTTTTCTTAAAAATCTGGAAGAACACCCTCCGAAAAAAATTCCTGGGTACGCCTATGTTACACAGAGTCACTCTAAAAATGTTACGTGAATAAGACGTTGCACAAAGTTACTAAAAATGTTAAGTGAATAAGGCGTTGCACAAAATTACTAAAAATGTTACGTAAATAAGACATTGCACAAAATTACTAAAAATGTTACGTGAATAAGACGTTGCACAAATTTACTAAAAATATTGCGTGAATAAGGTGTTGAGTGTGATTGGAGGTGGCCAATCCCGTATGTCTTTGCTTCAAGGCGGTGTTCGCGCCCACTGTGGTGGAGCGCGGACCGCAATTAACTTAGTCCAAGTCCTACGTTGGTGAGGTCAGCGCCGGGGCACGTGACTTTAACAAAAGTTCGGGGTTTCGGGAGGCAGCCTGTACTGTATGCTGGTAAACTGCCCCGCGGACCAAGTGTGGTGCAGGGAGTTTTGAATTTACGCGGCCGGATTAAGTCCTAGACCGAAAGGTTGGACCGGGTACGCACGGAGAGCTTAATAAAAAAGGTTTTGGTGGCGTGACTATATTTACCAGGAGTTACTTCAGTGTAGACAAAGGATGCTGCCTCTCTGTGGGACGTGCGTCCGCCCCGGTCCACGAGTCGCGCTGTACTGTAGTGGTGTCATGGCGTCCGGCCGAGGCTCGGTGTCCTCTCGCGCCGGAGTTGACCTCATTATTTTATTTTCCAAATTAACAAGTTAACAAGAGATTTTAAGAGCGCTAAATTCTTACATTAATTATTCAAACTAAATTTAAATTACACATCCCTTCTACTATTTAGATTTAGCATGTTTACGGATTATGTTTTTGAACTGTAAGTCACACCAGAGACTGTTTGTCTTTTGCCGGACCGCTCTGGTTGGGAGTAAAAACCCAACATAGGGAGGTAACAATTATGTCACCTGAAACACTTCATTAATACAGGTAGAAGGCCGCCAGGGGGACACTCGCACACGTACTGACACATTTTCACACGTGAGTGCCCGGGCACTCCTACGTCGCATTATCATTGAGAGAACGTTTAACCTATACGCAATGTTCTTTTTTTTCTGCGTGTGATTTATCAGAGGGATTGACTGTAGTGTCGGTCTGGTTATTATGGGGCCGGATTCTACCTTGTCTGCCGGTGGCTCGCCTGTCTCGGGTGGGCCATGGCAAGGGGCGCGTTCCGTTAGCGGGGTTGAATACTGGCGGTTGCAGGTCGGGCTTTAGGGTGGCCTTCGGTCGGACGACGTCAAAACTAACACTGACTTTACTACAAATACAATCAAAACTAACTACAGTGCCTAACTCTAATTTTAATACCAAAAATCTGAATTCTAATTTGTTTACTCTCTACTAACTATTAGTAAATTATTTAATTAGGGCTATCCCACTTCTGACACCAAAATGTTTTATTTATGTGGGGAGAACTGGGTTCGTAAGGGATAGCCCAATTACTTTGTCACAGTTTTATTAATTACTAATATTTACATTAATGATAAATAATTGTACTTCAAAATGCCCGATCATTATTCACTAGCACTTAAAAATATTTTCTCTCAAGACATTCAATGTCTGTTTAGTTCCGCAGTTCGCATTCATCACTGGAGTTAGGCTCAAAAGTGGCTCGCCCCTTACCTTGCGTCTGTCTATACACACAGTCTTGTGCTACTCAGTTGCTGCACTCTCGCGATCTAGTCGAACTCCGCGTCGCGCCACTCTCAGAGAGGGTCTCTCACCCTCTTCGCCGATGTCGCACGTTCCTTCACTCGCGGAACTCACTCGGGACTTCCATGGAGGTCGGCGTCACTGCTAAGTACCTGGGCTCCCTTCTCGAACCGACGAGAGTGGCAGTGACGAGTCGCGTCATCCCGGACTGATCCGACGCCCGAATAGTCTATAAGGGTGAAGTTAATTCAAGCTGCTCCGCGCGGCAGCCCACGGAATTCCCAAGGCCGCTCAGAGACAGATAACAGCGTCGAGGGAGGACGATGCGCGTGGAGTCGTTAGGGGGAGGGGAGTAGTGATGACCCTTGTAATCCGGCCAGGCGCGCGTGTCATGCCTTGTCAGTGGACCGCACGTGGCACGACGCATGACACCAGTGGTCACGCAGGGGCGCCAGCCAGCTCCAAACCTGATGATCTGGTCTCTCACGTTCGTAACATTATGGAGTCCTTAATAACACAAGTTCATGACCATGAACAAAAAGTGAAAAACATGGAAAAAGAACTGTTGAGATCTGACAAACTTCAAGATAACGAGGAAAGGTTTTTGATAATTTTGGCCTTATCAAATTAATCCGTCATCTCCATCCCTCCAACCTCATTATTCTGTCAGCCTTGTGCTACTTTTATGGAAGGGCTATCGACTTCAGTCAGCAGTAGCAATGGTGATTAAAAGGTACCTATGTGTTATTAATTTCTTTATCAGTTCACTTTACAATTTCACTTTAGTATTTCATTTGTATTCACACCAATGAATGTGTGTGAATGGTTTCTTGTAAGTTAACAGTTAAGAGTAAAAAAAATATATTAAAAAAACTAAAAAAACATGCTTTAATTTTGTATGAACTAAAAAAAGTACACAATAATTTTTAATTTAAGAAATTTGTTCAACAGTGACAGAATTAACTTAAATCCTGTAATACAAAAAAATTTTAATACACAAGCTGAAAATAAGAATCAAGTAATAAACAAAACAAGTAATTTTAATGAAAAAAATTGTGGGATGCTCTCTTCTTTCATTTTCATAATGATCTTGGCGTAGGTAACAAATAAACTTTAGTGGCAGAAAATTTAAGACTACTGATATCAAACACCCCATGCTTTTTTTCATTAAAATTGTTTTGTTTATTACTTGATTCTTATTTTAAGCTCATGTATTAAACCATTTCGTTATACAGAGTTGTAGTTAATTCTGACGCTGTTGAACAAATAACTTAAATTGAAAGTTTTTTTTTTACTTTTTTGTTCATAAAACACTTAAAGCATGTATTTTTTAATTTTTTAAATATAATTTTATTTTTGACGTGACGTCTAATAAATCGATGAACGGCGTGGCATCTCTCTTCCACTCAATTGGAACGACCATCGATCTGACTTTTCAATCATATTTTCGTCGTCTGAATTATTAATATTATGTAATTTAACGATCGTCCACCGATTTTCAGCACAATCGGTACGGTTATTTAAAAGTAATGTTGAATATTCAAATACGTTTTGAACCAACAATGGTGTTTTACAGTTACACATAATAATTCAAATTACAACCCATGGTTACAACCGGGATCTTTTGCACAATGTTTTAAAAAATATTGTAACACCTTATAAATAAGTTTGGTGTATTTGGGATGCGTATTTGTTATAAAATCGAGTTATTAAAACGAAATAATATTATTCCCCTACCGTGAACAAAATTTTTATAAAGGTATATATAACATCTGAAACAATCAATGACTAAATATGACCACGTGGCTGAGCGGTCGGCAGCCCTATTTTCTAATTGTAAGGTTGTTGGTTCGAATCCCGGCAGGTGCGTTTTTTTTTTGAACTTGTAAAAATAATTACGGCGCACGTAACATTTCAAAAGTAATAAATATATTTGAATAATGAATTCAAATAAAAGTAAATTTATTAATTAAATTGTACATTTCATTTCACTCCTTTGTATCCATACAAAATAGTAATAATTCAATAAAAATGTTTCAATTTTATTCATAAAAGTATGCAGAGGTAAGATTTTATCATACAAAAGATAGAAAAATTAAAAAAAAAATTCTTCCTCAAAGAATATAATATTTTTAATGCCTAAATGGTTTGGTTGCAAAAATCTATTACGGCTCAGTCTCAGGCCGAATATGATATTTCCTTTTCTTCTGGATCAATCATTTCATCAATGTTTTGTTATGACGTTGTCACGTTAAACTATCGTCCGTAAACCGACTTTACACACAACCATTTTTTTTCTTTAAAATACATATAATTTGCTAATTTAAAAAATATATATAATAACTTGCCAGAAAGTTTATAGTGACAACAAATTTTTCAACGTGATAAAATGCACCAAAATAATACTTTCCCATAACTTGTGTATTCATTAGCAAATGAATACGTTGACAATTCGGAGAGATTGTTTGCAATTAATTTATTCGTCAACTGACTACAATATGCATACAATAACACGAGCGACTACTTGACTGTGTTTACATAGGCCGGCCATCTTGACACACTGGTCTATATTCATGACATCCTCCCTTTTCCAACGAGTCTATTCCAGTGCTATCTTGACAGTCTGACAATTACTAATTCTACTTCTAAATACACAGTACACTAGGCTGGTATTACTTTACATTACAGGTTCATTTTTGATGGAGGAATCACGTATCTTCCGCTGCGAGTCATCTTGGGGATATGTGTATCCATGCTTGTGTTCCTTTGGCTGAAACTGGTGTTCGTGGCAGGGTTCCTATGCTGGAGGTTTTCCTTGAACCCCAGGAAGTCTGGAGAAGTGCTCCTTGAGAGTGTCCTATCAGACGTGGGTGGTTGTGCTGCTTCGCCCGCTGGATGTGGTGTCACTTCCTCTTCGTCCTTACTATTTTCCCCTGGAATGTGCGGCATTCTCCGATGTACGTGGTTGCTGAGAGTCACGGAGGAGGGACCCGAGGGTTTGATGAACCACGAGTTTCTCCTATATCTACCAGTGGGGGTGTCGATGATGTACGAGCGTGCCTCTGGTACTGGTTGAACAATTTTTGCAGGAACCCAATTCCTGTGTGCTTCCTGGTAAAGGACTTCATCTTCTGGTAAAAGAGTGGTTGGCTTTGATTTGTTTTTGTTGAACGTTTGTGTTTCCGCTTGTCGTAAAAATTTGAGGTTATTTGCAACACCTTTTACTAGTGCTGGTAGCAGCAACTTCTCACTGGTTGGAAGCAGCGTTTTTGTCCTGCGGCCCATGAGGCGTTGGGCTGGAGAGCCAAGCCTTCCTCGAGGGGTATTCCTGTGGTGCAAGAGGGCAAGCATTGTGTCTGTCTTGTCTATGCTGTATTTGCGCAATAAATTTTTTGCCTCTTGGACGTATCGCTCCGCTAACCCATTTGAGCGGGGAAAATGGGAGCTAGAGATGCGGTGTGAGAAGTTCCACTCTTTTTGGAATTTTCCAAATTCAAAGGAGGTGAACTGTGGGCCTCCATCTGTCCTAAGTTCGTCTGGAATCCCCTGTTGAGCAAACCATCGTTTCAGTTCTTTGATAACTGCATCACTTGTAGTTGATCGTAACTGTATAAAATCAAAGTAGCCTGAATAACTATCTGCTATGACGAGGAAGTTGTCACCCTTTATCTGAAATAGATCCGATGCCACGAACATCCACGGACGAGATGGGATGAGTTCTGCACTGAGGCATTCTTGAGGAGGGTCCCGTTGTGACCGGTTGCAGGTAGCACACTTTTGGACAAATTCTGTGATGTCCTGCATCATTCCTGGCCAGAACACATGGTCCCGTACGAGCTGTAAGGTACCTAGGATGCTCTTATGTGGACGATGTAAGTGTGACAGCACCAGTGGTTTCATGCTACTTGGAATGAGGGTGCGCATCCCTTTGAAAATTATGTCCTTGTACACTGCTAAATCTTCTCGATAAGTCCAATATTTACGCAGGCATTCTTGTAGGAGTTCCTGTTTGGACGGCCATCCCTTCAGTATAGTTGCCCGTAAGGTGAATAGTTCGTCACAATTGTTAATGGCTTCTAGCAACTCCATAGTGCGCTCCTTTGACAATGGCAGTAAGACGTGGATTTCAAAAGAGGTTGGACTGTCTGTTTCTGGAATGTTGTGGCAGTCTCTGCTTAATGCATCGGCTATGTACAATTGCGCTCCCCTTTTGTATGTTACTGTGGGGTGATATGGTAATACCTCGAACAGGATCCTTTGCAGTCTGGCAGGCGCATCCAGGAGTGGTTTTTTGAAAATGGCCTCCAGAGGTTTATGGTCAGTCTCAATTAGTAGGTTTGTGTTTCCCCAAATATACTGGTGAAATTTTTTACATGCTGTTAATATGGCCAGGGCTTCCTTTTCCATTTGGCTATAATTTAGCTGAGCCTTTGTCAGTGCCTTTGATGCATAGGCAATGGGCTGATCTTCTTGCATCAGAACTGATGCTACTGAGTGGCTGCTTGCATCTACTGATAAGGTAACTGGTTTGTGGTGATTATAATATGTTAATACTGGGGGATTCTTGAGGCAGATTTTTAGTGTCTCGAAGGCTTTATCCTGCTCTTGTCCCCAGTACCAAGCGACATTTTTCTCCAAGAGCTGTCGCAGGGGTGTCGATATTTCCGACACCTTTGGTATGAACTTGGACAAGTAGTTCACCATGCCAAGAAATCTCTGTAACTCTTGCACTGTTGTGGGTTTCTTTATTTGCTCGATTGCTTCCACTTTTTCGGGGTCTGGCGAGAGTCCTTGGCTGCTTATGATGTGACCCAGGAATTTGACTTGCTCTTTATTGAAACAGCATTTACTGGCATTTAGCTTCAGCCCCGCGTCTTTGAGTTTGGCTATCACGGTCGTTTAAGGGATTCCAGTTTTTCCTTTGTGGGGGCATGAATCAGGATATCATCATTACTTGCTGAAATACCTCTGGAGCTGAGGCTAGGCCAAACGGCATGCGTTTGCAAGCATATCAGCCCCAGGGTGTTACAATGGTCAAGTATTTAGAGGTCCTTTCTGATACTTCTATTTGCCAGAATCCTTTTCTACAATCTAATAGTGTAAAGTATTTGGATTTATTTAAGCGAGTCGCAATTTCCTCCAGCGTCTGGAGTGGGAAATGCTGTCTTTTCAGGTTTTTGTTTATGTCAGAGGGATCAATGCATATTCTAACTTGACCTTCCTTGCGTACAACAACCATGGGCGAGACCGCCGGGGTAGGTTCAGTAATGGGTGTGACGATGTTGCTGTTTACCATACTGTCAAGCTCTTCTTTGACCTTGTCCCTTATAGGATAGGGTACTTTCCGAGGTGGGTGTACTTTGAGGTTAGGTTGGTCTACTAAGTCTATATCGTAAACAAAACCCTTCAAGCGCCCTATACCATCAAATAATTCATCACATGTGTCCACAATTTCCATGCGTTTAACAAACTGTAAGCTTTCACATGTTTTCCTTCCAAGTACACATTGGTGTCCTTTCTCGACAATCAGAAACTTGATCTCTGCTACTCTCTTTCTGCTAGTTACTACTGTTGAGTGTGCTTCACCCAGCACTGCCACTGCGTCTTTACTAAAGGACAAGAGGCACTTGGTTTTTGATGGGACAATTTCCAGCTTACATTTGTGAGCAATGGAATCAGTTATGACATTGCACTGTGCACCAGTGTCTAGCTTGAAGTTTACCTTGTATTTATTTTGTAGGGTCAATGTTTCCATCCAGTCAAACTCTGCTTCGGACCTGGCCAAACATGACACTAGAAACACTTCCTCCGAGTCTTCTAATTGGCCGGTGTTCTGCTGTTGTTCTACTTGTGAATTCACACTTGTGAGTGTTGTAACTTGCCTGGACTTGCACATGTGTGCAAAGTGCCCTGGTTTCTCGCATTTTCTGCAAGACTTCCCAAACGCCGGACATGATCTCCTTTGATGGGAAGTGCCGCACCTGGAACACTCAAACGGTGGTGACCGATTCCTTTCTGTTCCTCTTGATGAAGGCCTTCCTTTTCTATGTCTGTCCATGCGGATGGCTTCAACTGCTGGTGCATTATCCGTCTTCATCGTTAGTAATTGCTGTTTAGTTAGTTCTGCAGCTCTGCAAATTTTTACTGCCTGGTCAAAGGTTAGCTTTTCTTCAGCTAGCAGTCATTCACGTACAGAATCCCTGTAAATGCCCACCACTATTTTATCCCTCAAAAGGCTATTTGTCAATTCCTGGAAGTCACAATTTTTTCCCTTGATTTATGACAGAAGTCAGGAAATCGTCAAAGGGCTGGTTGTCCATTTGCACAATCTTGTTGAAGATATACCGTTCGTAGGTTATGTTCGATTTAGGAGAGAAATATGCATCAAATTTTGTTTTGATCTCTGTTAAATTTCTTTCTTCTGCCTGTGTGAGTGAGAAGGTATTATATATATTAGCTGCATCCGGGCCTATTATTGTCATGAAGGTGGCAACTTGTACTTCTGGACTTTTTTTCATGAGGTTAGTTGCGACAGAATACCATTCAAACTGATGACTCTATAATTTCCACACATTCGCCATACCTTGTTCTGTAATTACTAATGGTTTGGGTGGTTTTAAGCTTACCCCCGACTCCGTGGCCATGACGATTTCTTATTAACTGTTAACGTTAGTTGTATGTTCGTTTAACTCTTCATAACACAGTCCCGGGTTTCGGCACCATGTATTCATTAGCAAATGAATACGTTGACAATTCGGAGAGATTGTTTGCAATTAATTTATTCGTCAACTGACTACAATATGCATACAATAACACGAGCGACTACTTGACTGTGTTTACATAGGCCGGCCATCTGACACACTGGTCTATATTCATGACAACTTGTAAAAACTTAAATATTATTTCTATTTTTTTTTTACTTTTTAGTTCACATTGAATTAAATTATTTATAAAGTCCTCGAAATGCATTACAAAATCAATTTACAAAGAACCCAAAATTTTGGGAGCAAATGATCCTCCCCGCCCTTCTCACTGATGGTTCCCAAAGGCCCCGGAATCATTACAAAATTAACGTGATTAGTCTGACTTTGAACAATTTGGGGGAATTGACCACACACTTGGATTGGGGGGGGGGGGGGGGGGGGGGGGGGGGGCAGAGGACCCAGAATGGCTCGGAAACACACCAAATCGAAAGATAATCAATTTTTTCAGTTTTCAAAATTTTTGAAGTTAAACTTCTAATGTGACTTCCAACAAGGTTGCGTTAAACGTTTAACGCTACCATGGAGGGGGGTATGAAAGCACTGTCTATTTGTACGCGGTGGTCTACAAAACTACTATACAAATTTTAATGGGGTTTCAAGTTAACTTGAAGGTAGCAGAGAAAGAAATATAAGCTTTATTTAATCAAAATCGGCTCAAGGAAAGAAAAGAAATCTTAATTTTATGACATACAATAATCATTATAAGAAGCCATTAAGTTTTGCTATTGTAAGGAACTAAGTAGAGTAAGAAAAAATAAAGATCCTGACAGTTTGTAGTGTTGCCATATTTGTTTCAATTTTCAATACCCTTTTTGTATATATTACAATTTAAATTGCAGAAAAAAATTATGTTTCATAGACACATAAATAGTGAGTGTGTGTCATTTCTCTATGTCCACGAGGTCTCGCCGCGTCAATTTTCTCCTTGGGGCGAACCCGTCCGCTTAATTAAATAAACAGCTTTTATCGTTGAATGATTTCATGATTTATTTCATGAAAATCTGCTCTCATAAAAAAGTTTTTTATAGACATTCAATAGGTCTCTCTCTCTCTCTCTCTCTCTGAAAATCAATCTATGAATCGTTACAAATTTATTTCCTTTTTTTTTTTAGTTTGATTTGATACAATATGATTTCACTAAAAATCAATTTCTACCCCTTCCTATTTTCATTTCCACATTACGAAGTTTCACTTCTTCCGCACGGAGGGTCTCCACGCACTATTTTTGCATGCAATTAAAAACTATTTTTTAATGATGCCAAAGAAGTATAACTTCTCACGCTGGTACCTAAGTACACGCACCCATTTTTTTGTGGTTTGAACCCTTATCCCTCCTTGAGGAGGGAAATGGACTTCGGACAAATTTCCCACAATGACCCGGGCTCATGGATATACAAAAAACATGGTTATTTCTCATAGCAAGAAAGTAGTGGTTTTTTGCCCCTTACCTTTTCTCTTTTCTCTAAGAGTCAAAGTCATAAAATTATTGTATTGTCATTGGGATTACATGTTCTTACAATCTTTCAAATTGATACGACAAATAGAAGTAGGTTAAAATCAACTTACAAGATTTGATTACATTGTTAGTTACAAGTGAAGCTAATAAAAGTGTGTTAAAAAGTGGCGATTTATTACAAAATTTATTAGCGGGATAGTATAAAACATTATAAATTACAATATGACAATATGAGTTCTTAAAATGCTTCTGGTGATGTCAGAATTTCAAAGAAACATCTCCTGAAATTTGTAATGTGTAACTGAGCGCGCCATCAGCAGTGTACTGCAATTTAAGAGTGAAATGGTCTATAGTGTTAGCAAACCAATACAAACAAGCCAAATATTATAGGCTGGATATGGAATTTTTTCGAAATTGGTCAAGTGGAAAAAAAAATTGATTGGGACACTATTCACATGCATAAACACATACATAAAAGTGATATATTCGTATGTATATTGCACTACCCCAAGCTAGTATACAAGTTACTGTATGCTAGTTACTAATACCATACATATTTGGCAGTCATTTCACACACCTCAAGTTCGCCACGAGCCAAGGTGTATAAATTGTGAACATTGCTGTACCAGATACCCACATGAACTGGACTTATTATTCAAGGCGTTAAAAGTAAATATACACTAACAAAAATGAAAATTGCAAATTTAATGTTAATTAAATGAAAATCCAAATGGAACCATTTAAATTGCTATTATAAATTTAATTAACTGACTAGCCTGCCAGTAGCTGAGGAGTGTGGGTAATGGTCACCCATGCTGCCATCTAGGACTGAACAATGTAAAAAACTTAAGTTTATTTGAACCAAACACCATTACTCTAGAAATAAGTACAGACAAATTTTATTTACACATTGAGTGGAATGAAATCATCAAGCCAAAAATAAACTAAATTGTTTAAAGTTTTCTTTTAAATGTGAGAACTGATCAATTTAGCAAGACCACTACATAACTGACTTAAAGAACTTACATATTTTAAAATATATACTTATAATATGCATGCTTTCACTGAATGTGACAGGAATAATGGAATTTTTGAATTAAAATACAAGTTTGTCACTTTACATTTCTTACCCATATGATAGCCCCATTTAAATTCAATGCATGCTGCCATATGAAAAATATAGATATTTTTTTAAATATTTCAGCACTGTACAAATTATTTTTAACAGATTTAACACAACAAACCACACTATGAAAGATGAAAATCTTACTGTTAAGTAATTAGTACCTTTTTAACACAAAATCCTTACATATTAACATATGATATTCATTTCAGGATATATCAAAAAGCAAAAATACAAACAAAAAAACTGTGCGCACTCTGTTTTAGTCACAAAAAATAAATACACAAATGTTTCAAATATGTTTTCTTGAGAATTAAGAGCATGCCAATCCCATGGCCGTGAACACAGTACATACCTATGTTTTTATTAGCTTATCATGGCGATAATAAACCTTTTATCTTCCCACAATAAAACTTTCAGCTGGAAAATATTAAATAGCTACAGGAACAAAGCCAAGGAAAAGGTCTGCCACCTCACCTTTTAAAAGGAGAAAAGGAAGAAAAAAAAAGTGAAGACAGAATAAGAAAGTTACAGCAACTAAGCTACATAAGGTACAGAGAGATTACTTTGGAAGGATTATTCAGGGTGGCCACTTTAAGGAAAGTAAGGTAAAATAAGGGAAGTTGGAATTGATCAGAAAACTTACTTGAAATACTGTTAAAGTATGGAAATTCCCCAATAATAGTAATTAGAAGAGAAAATTTCATGCTCCAATCTGCATTTATCCAGACTGTGTGTTTCCAAGTAGTCCAAGTTTAATGCTGTTTGCAATGTTACTGTAAGCTTATCTTTCATACAAACTTGACATGTGTGTTTCACATTTTTAATAACATTAATAATATATTTATTTATGACTTATTTCAACAAAATCTTTAAACACTTGACTTAACAAAATATTAAAAACAATTAAATAAAAATACAAAATGTACAGTTTTATTTTCTCAAGTAAAATAATTACACTAATTTCTATGGGTAAACATTGGAGTTCTACACGTCTACTATTTTCTGGATTTTAGTGGGCAATCATTTTATTTTAAAATTCAATTATAAAGAAAACTTCATCACAGACAAAATTATGTAGTTAAAATTATTGCTTTACTGGACTCCTCCTTCAACATCTTGGCTATGGCCCTGCAGAGATGCAAAGAAAATAGTAATTTGCTGTCAAATAGCTTACTTTAAAAATAATTAAACAAACTGAAAACTTACAACTGAATTTGTCAATGACAAACTTGTTGAGTGCAACATTGCATTAAGACCACTGGGAATAATTTTATCAGCTCTTTTTCTGTGAATATGGACATAACAAACACATCTCTTAGAAAAAACCTAAATAACAAAAAATACCATGACTTTTATTCTGAATTGTTTCACTTCACTGCAAGCAAGGCATACATAGTTAATTTGCTTAATCCAAAAATATTGCTAACATGACTACATATTGGTCCACATTAGTTCGAATTCATCAAAATCATCTTACATATAATATTCATGTGTTTAAAATAAAATTGAGATAATTGTACTATCTCAATCACGGTAAACATAAAAACATTAAAAAAATTAACTGATAAAAAATTTGAAAATACCAAATGACAGAATATGCACCACTCCTTCAAATGCATTACGTTTAGAATAAATATTATTCTTCCTATTAATAATAATACAACTTACTATTTTAATATCACACGACTTTCTTAACAGTACGTTCTCTGTTAATCTTGAAACTTGAACTTTGTAGACACTAGACCACTGCGACACAATCTTTCACTGATATACGTAGTATGTTCGGTACGAAAAGTAAGCAAAGATATACCTTCAAGGCTTGCTAGACTTATTATTCAATATTTAGATTTTTATATGCTAAATGATAACGTCTTCATTCTGGCTCCTATCCGAACAATACAGGTCACATGTTGAAGCATGCAGCTGTAACACAAGAGATAACCATTAATTATGGTACAGAACTAAAATTAAAAAAAATTTAGGCAATTAAGATAATATTCTAATTTCTCCAATCAAAATTTATGTACATTTACAAACCTTTACTCAAAATATTTGGGACCATTAGTTTTTTTAAATTTTGGAACTGTTCTGTTTTCAAAGCCACAGTTATAAGAAGATGGGTGAAATCTAGTATTTTACTGTCTTGTATTGGGACCTATCTTTTATTTGATTGAAACTCCCACTTGAAGTCACTAATATTCAATTTTATATTATAAATTCAAGCCAAATTTATATTTGAAAATTGAAGACACAAACAGCGGTTTACAATTTAGATCCTTAGATTCAATTCTTAATGGAGTTAATTGGTGGTTTTGAAGAATTAACTTGACTCATCACTTGATATAATGTTTGGAAGGTTTGAAAGGATAACATTTCCTCAAAATTGTGGTCAATAAAGATGGAAATTAATGACAACAGAGCAGCAAAAGAATGCAGTGCCCCAAGAAACACGACAGATTCACTGCAGCATTCATCACATTTCTCAGAGGAAAATAAAATGGGGTCTGTCGCTACTGGGGGTCAAACCTAGATTCCAATGAAGGGCAGTGACTGCCCTCAACACTGTCTACTCCTGATACTTGGAGCACTCAAGAAACATCATGGTAGATGTTATAATCACACAGATGCTATTTTTAACATGCAGGGGGAGGAGATAAGGGGATATATATCTTACCCCTTTCTCCTCCACTTCCCCTTGAAATCCTAAAAATACCTATCATCATTCTCACCGACAAATGGAAAGAATATGAAAGCATGCAGTAGGCAATGTGGTTCTATCCCCCAACAATCAGAATGAAATACTGCGTACACTCTTGATAACAGGCATAACTAGTTCGTGACAAATAAGTAATGATAATGGTGAAGTGATGTAGCACGTCTCATCCTTAGTTTGCAGAGTGCATTTAAATGAGCATTTACTCTTTTCTTCCAAAGCAAGATTTCTGCCATTATGTGGTTGTCCTTGTTTCGGTGTGCTCTGTTGCCAGATACACACCCTAAAGCGCAAAAATTTTGGACAAAACTTTATAATGTAATGGAAAATTTTTTGAATGTATCTGGAACATTGTATTTTGTAAAAGAAAATTTGGAATAAGAATTTTGTAAATTCATTTTCGTGTAATATTTCACCAAGAGCATAATCTGATTACATTACATTTTTATTCCTAAGGAACTGTAATCGAACAAGCCATCTTGGTTTCAACTGCTTTTATCAACGATTTTTTAACATAATTCAATATTATATATTATTTGCTATTTTGGAGAATAGCACATTATTTTATGGAATGCAAGGTTGTTAGTAATAGTAACAGACTTGTGACAAAAAAAGTTTCTCCAGTGAAATAATAATGGTGTTTAGCATTGAATTATTACTTTTTGTCAGAATGACTACAACTATAATATTACTTTCGATAGACACTAATTTATGGTCTTCAAATAATCACCACATTGTAAAAAAAATTAAAACATATAATTAAAGAAAGTATTCAGAATAAAATTTTTAATGTTAACAAGCTGGGTAGTTCAATCTGGCAACAATGGTCGCCATTTACTCTGCACTGCAATCTAAACGTGAAACAGACTATAGAACCAAAGTTATCACTACAGGTGTAAGGAAATTTCATAGAGTAACAATGTAGAATTTAATTTAACCATTATCATCTTAATCAGAAACATTATAAATTACTCTATGGCGCTGCAGAGTTAAAAACAAAAAAATAATTAATAATCAACAGCTTTGGAATTTTATTGTTTTTTTTTTCTGCTTTTAAGCACGGTAAAGAATATCTATTTCGAAAACCAATGCTATTTTATCACACAAGTAAGTTTGTTCTTTAAAAATTTTAGTTCAGAACATTTTAGACTTTGAATATAGCTGGATGTGGTATTAGAGTCTTATTAATGCTGAATGTTTTAAAGACTACTTCAATTTATTTAGTAGTTTGATTGTACTTTACTACAAGATTTGGTGTTTTTAAAACTTTTTCCACAATGAAGAGTTAATAATTTATTAACTAAATAAAGAATAAGTTGAATTATAGCTGGTTCTACATGCTGAAGATAGAACTGTTCAGCTGCATCGATACAAATTCGCAGCAAGACACAAGTGTGTTAAATGAACTACCTATTGATTGTGGAGTACTAATTCAATTGTTTATTTAAAAGGACAGTTTGTTTTAAGAATAGCCCATTTTATATGGACTTCAACTAAAGACTTCTTGTTGGTGACCAGAGACTTTTTGTCAGGATGCACAGTCATTCAAGAGGCATCAGTATATTGACTGAGATCAGCGAACTCAAATTCAGCAGTTAGAAGATTGTGTGTTGATCTACATGTTGATCACAGCTGTCTCCGCAGCTGATGTCATGATGACCGTCAGTTCCAAATTATATAATAATCTCCAATATAGTGACAAACTTTTGTTTCCATGTTAAATGGTAACTATGGACAAAAGATTGTAAAAGTATTTATATTGTACAATCCTGGTCATGTCAAGTTTGACAGAGCTGGAAAAAACTTTACTATAAAATCAAGCATAAAAATATAACCTAAATTGTCCCTTTAATAGAAATGATTTTTTTCTGCAATTGTTTTAATTGGTAAGTAAAAAATGAGTTATAATCTCAAAGATCAGTTTAGTTATTTGTAGTATCCAATATTATCTGTTTCTTGACACCTTCAGTTTCATGATAATGAATACTTAATTTTACTTTTAGCTTACATTTTTTATTTAATAGTTTTCTTGCACTAACTTGCTAATAATTCCTGTAGGTTCCAGAGGGTGGAGACACTCATTATTTTCTGCTCTCTGATTTTTTACTAGTCTGACATGATTGTTTAGTCTGACATGATTGTTATAATTTGTAATATTGATTCAATTTGTCACTTATATGCTTAAAGGTTTAGTTTACTTGATTGAATAGATATCCTAATATATATCATTGTTGTCTAACTTTGGTAAATCATAAAGATACACAAGATAATGTTGGATACTAACCCAATGCAACTGTGTGTCACCCATAATAGTGCCGCGTGTGTTAAGGAATACATAGTTGTATCTTGAAAAGGTTTCGCATATTGTATCACACAGTACTTCTAACTGAAACCATATCTACATAACTAGATTAAATATTCACAACTTTTCAAAATTCCAGAAAGTGTATACTACTAGTAGAGTGAAAGTTAGAATGGCGCATTGGAAAAACAATACCTGTTTTCATTCTTCCAAACCGAATTCTTTGTATAAGTTTATTTGAGCAAGTAACTGTTAATATAAATTTTCTTACACAATTTGTACATAAAGCAAAGATAGGTAAAATAGTCAAGGAAGTAGTTTTACAGGTGTCAGCAATCATGTCATGACTTGAGCGAGATGATACAGCTGCAGTTCTCAATTGCCTTCCACAGTACAAAGATGAAAGGACTGGACATGGGAAAAAATTTTTCCACGAGTGAAAAATCCCCAACATGGTTGGTAATTGAACCCGGGGTCCCTGGCTCAAAGGCCAAGAGCTCTAATCACCGAACCATAAGGTCGGACTGGAAACAGGAGTGCATCCATAACTCATCCATTTCTCACGGCAACGTTCAACACGGTTCCCACTTGAAATAAAACCAAAATTGACTGCCAGGAATCAAACTTTAGTTTCCTTGGGGCTAAATGAGCAAGCCGACCAAATGGTCTTGAATGAAGAATGAAATGAGATTGAAAAAAATACTTAATTTCATAACAAGGAAATGAGTGGAATCTTTGCAAGTATAAACACAGGTGAGCTTTAAGGGTCTTCAGAACAGATTAATAAACCTATCACAAGTAGGAATTTTCAGATATTAAATAATGTGAGCATCAATATTCAACATTTGTCTGATGAAAAGTAATGAAATACTTTTTAGGGATGATAAAGATAAATACACATTTTTTGCCAGAACAAACATCAAAACATCATACTTCTATTTCTTCAGGTGTGAAATTTTTTCCACAGATAGGGCACATGACATCACCGCTCAGCTTCTCCGCGACTGCTTGTGTAGGCGCCGACCCCAGGAAAGTGATGTCAGAACTATCACTGGTCTGCAATGAAATGAATACATCAAAGCTGCCATATTACCGATAAAAAACAAGAGAGAACTTAAAAAGCTATTTTAAAAAAAAATTATACTGTTGTTAGCAGCCCCGTTTAGTGACCTTTAGTAATTAAGTTTACATGCAGCACCCCAATGTGCAAAACACTTTTTTCCAACTCTCTGATGTCTTCCACTAACAAATTAAACTAAATGATAACTTACATGACAGATAAACTCTGCATGTATGTTCTTTGAATAATTATTGCAATGGGAAAAATTGATTCAAAAATTTTTTTTTTTACATATGCCATTGCATTTAACTTTTGACATCACCTATTTTGACTTGTGATTGCATATTCATCTTTTTTGTCCATTATTGACACATGACATACAGTGTAGCCCGTAATGGCATATGTCCTAAAAATATTTCAAACCAGATAAACCAGTATTAATTAGAAAACTAATTATAAAAAATTTTCCTGAGCCTTGCTTCTGATTAATTCTTGTCAACAGCAAGGTAGTTGGAGATATAACAGCTATTTCCCTATGGTAAGGATCTATTTCTACATTTTTCTGGATAGCTTTACAGAAACTATGGGAAATCCAATTTCAAACGGCAGATCTGGGATTCAAACCCAGGTACTCTCAACTCGGATACACTGCACCACCTCACTGAGGGTGGCTCAATGACACAGAGCTCCTTCCAGAGGGGTGAAATGAGATGGAACAGTGACGGACTGCAGCACCCCGCAGCTTATAGTTATGTCTGTCACATTTCCTGTCCTGCTGGGAACTGAAAATTCATAGCCTTGGACGGAGGCCTATGATCTGATCACCCAATCACCGTGACGTCAAGAAATCTGCTGGCTGCTAATATTCTGTAATCTGTAAATATTAACACGTTGAATGTGTTTTAAGACTAAGTGAACAGACTCAAATGAGTGTGTTCCTTGTATCCAAAAACACACAAAGTAATCTAATCAGGTGTGCACATTTTGGACACGACATGAATTTTTATTAACTAATCACTCATCAGCGCTTTGGCAAAGTTTGCCACGCTTCCCACTAACAAAGAATCAAAGTTGACTCACTAGGAACTGAAACAGGGTTGCCTTGGTAGGAGGTGGGTAATTTGACCATTCAACCACTGTGCACCCCCCCCCCCCCCCCCCCAAAAAAAAAATTGTAAAAATGTATGTAAACAACTATAACAATAAAAAAATACTTAAGTATAAAAAGTACTTTACGTAAAGTGTTTCTACAAATGATAACTTTACTGTGAAATGTAATGCAAATACTACTCTACAAATCTTACCTCTTTAGCATTATCATTTAAACACTTGCAGCTGAGCTCTTGAGAATTAGGTATCGAATCAGAAGATGAAGCAACACTAGCATTGTCCTGACTTTGTTTTGGAGGTGACTGCTGTGGCTTCAAGTCAAACTCCTCGCTCTTCTGACAGCACAACTCAGGTAACACGGAGTCTTCGATACCTTCCATTTCAACTACCAAAGCTTTTACTGCCTTGCCCCTGCCTCTGTTCGATGGTTGCTTCCGAAGCGATGACTTCCCAGTTTCCACCGATTTACCTGCTCTCCCCCTACCACCACCCCTACGACCATTGCGCTTTTGTGTCCTTTTATGACCTGTTGGTTCAAAATCCTCATCTGAATCTACATCCTCAAAGTTTTTAGAATTTGCTTTGGAAACAGAATATTTTATCCTCTTGCAAACTGAAGGTCGCACACTATCAGGAGAATTGTTCCACTCACTGTCTTCCTTGTGTTCACTTTTCCTCTTGTCTCGCTTCAATGTTATTCCCTCGCTTTCACTGCCTGAACTATCAGAAATGTAAGTTTCTTTAGCACCCATGCCAATAGCAGGGTCGTCCTCAAAGTTTCCGGAGTCTAAAGAATACGGATCCTTGTTTTTCGCGGCACGTTCACGGAAATTGTAAGCATTTGAACTCGCCGGCTTAGAGAGATCCAACTTTTTTGGATCTGCAGCAGAAGCACCACCTTTCAAAAACGTGATTGAGATAGGTTTCCCCCACTCCAAGAAATTAACACTACTTCTCTGAATATGAAGCAAGTTTTTACGGTAACGATCAACATACTTCTTAAAATGTTTTGTAAAAGTGTCCAAATTTACACCCTGTTGTAGAAGAAAGAAAGGAAACCTTTCTTGTGTTTGGACACATCTTCTTTGTAGTTTGTCTGTCGACTCATGAGGTCTGTCTGTTGAGTCAAATACATTAATGTTGCCATCATCTTTTGCAGTATGTTTGCTAGCCGAGGATGTGCAGTTTCTGACCAAACTTGAAGTCTTCTTTAGACCTAACGAACGTATTTTTCTAAAAGACTCTATTTTAGTTGTGCCAGGTTGCTCTTGACTATCTGGCAACATGTCAACATCATCACTGTCATCACCTTTTAATGGTTCTATATTTAATGTTGATTCAACATCAAGCTCCATGTTTTCTGTTCTAGCCATACCAGCAGTGACTTTAGGTACGTCTTCCTCATCACCTACGTCTTGTCTCTTCATGTTTTCATCTATTTCAGCTACATCATCATTTGGTTTAAGTTCAAGACTGGGAGATTTGACTGGAGTAATTTCACTGACAGAAACCAAATCACTGTTATCTGTGCTAAATTTATTACTGTGCAGTTTACTCTGGGTTTGTTTTTTTCCTTTTAATTCAACAAACTCTTCGTTCAAATTTTCCAATAACTTCTCTTCACTCTGGTTGGTACTTTCCCCAGTCTCACCGTGAGGCTCCTAAAGAAAAAAAATACATTTTGTGAAATAATTTATGAGGGAGGGGGGGGGAATCACACTACATTCAATGTTCAGTTAAAAGTACATATTTAATCTGGTATTCGGCCCAACCTGCAAAAGTCAACAATTAGGCTGTTTGTATTCTTTCAGGTGGATTCCAACTGACTGCATTATTAGTTCGCTCAGAATTTATCACTACTCTCATTTCATCTCAGTACAGTGAGCCTGTATCCTAGTTAACTAAATTTCACAACTACATTTCCGTAATGATTTTTTTAAGACGAGTTGGGAATCACAGACACAATGTGACAGCTAAAATTTTTTTAAACAGTAATGCTTATCTGTATTTTTTCCTTTCTACAGAGTAGCTAACTACAGTTTGTTTTAAGTACCACTGTACTGTACATTATTATTTCTTTGGTGTTCTTCTTAAAACTATATTGATGTTCAATAATCCTGAGAATTTCTAATCTGCCATGGCAGCCATCCCGAATGTAACAGATTAAAGACCTTTCCTGCAAGTAAGTTAAAATAAATATGTAACACCACCAAGAAAATATGTATTTTTAGTACCATCACATGGGAAAAATTTTTTTTTTACAATAAACATTCAGGCAAATGTGTAAAAAAAACAATAACTAAACAATGATAGGAATGTAAGTACACCTATCCCTCACTTATCACAACTAATTCATTCATAAAAATGCTCGTGTTATTCGAAATTGTGTATTCTGAAGCATTAATTTGCATAAATAGCAAGGCTAATTTATTTAATGTGTTCCAAAATTGTGTAGGAAAATATACTTTACGTACCGTGATATAAATGTGTTAACACTCAACTATAAATATGTCACACCATTTATCTTTATATGCCTCCCATCGCACTTTGTATGACAAATACGACACTGCTTAATGAGATACGTACGTGGTTATGTACTTTATCGTCAGTCGGCTCAGTGACTTGCCCGCCCGGGCGTGACCTTCAACTCACGTCGCGTACCTTTCCAAACCATCCTTTACTGACAGTGAAACCGATATTACTGTCCGGATAGTTCCATTTGAATTTTTCAAAAATTAAATTGGTTATTCGAGTATCACCATCTGGTTTACATAAATCTTGTCAGGCCAAAGATTATTTTTTTTCATTGCAACATTAATTTAATAACCTTTTCCACGTGAATCATCGGTTCATTTCTGTTCCAGTATCTAATGTAAAATATATTCCAGCTAGTACAGTTAACAGCTAGTAGAGCCAACAGCATTAGACTTATATAAACTTTTGGTAAGAGTCCTTATTTCGTACGATTATGCTTACGATTATTGACTTGCTTAAAACTAAAGTACAACCTAAATTAGCGTAGCCTTCATGACAATATGTGCGCCGTTATACTTCTAGTTTGGTCTCAAATACTTTAACACGATGCATTATGAGTGATATCACCTACAGTTACCGGCAGGTGAATGGGCAGGCGTTGCTTTTGTTTGAGTGATTTCCTGCCACTGGCTAGACTGAGTTCACGGCCCGGTCTGTGGCCAGGCGACAACGGTATGGCACGGCGGCATACGCGCGGACGTAAAAACATTTGGTCCTTTACACTCCATAGACGCAATTTAATTTGCCATAGCTGATGTTTGTACAACAGCCGATAGCGTAGACAGACCTAAGCGCGCATCTCTTCTCCCCTTGTTTGGTTAACTGTATCCCACGGCACATCTGTTGTTTACACAAGTTGAAACAGACTTTGTGGCGTCGTGCTCAATTTTTTTTTTTGCCTGCGGGGATTTTGTACTAACTGAAATTTACAGACGTGCTATTCAAGACTGGGGCAATAAAATTCACATCGCGCTAAATGAATCCGCGCAATCTGAAGACATGCTAAGTGAGGGTTAGGTGTATAATTTATATCGCTTAATATGTAGAGAAATCTTTTACATATATTTAAAAAAAAGACTACCTATTGTAACCGTGACAATAGTGAAACTTCCGGAAAATTAAAAATAGTATTTCGAACACTGCCAAAAGTGACCGTCAAAAAATGACAAAATTAAAATTACTATTTGCCTAATAACGGGCAGCAGAAAAATAATCTGAAGTCATTATCTGAATCAGTAGACAAGGAATTAAAACGTCACTATTTTAACCACATCTCAATAACTAAATTATTGTTCCTAAAACAATTATGGAGTTAGAATATTCAGTTTTGTCTCTTTTTTTGGCTGTAAACCTTGGACGGAAACGCGCACACCCACCTGTGCGCACACATACACACACACGAGCATGCATGTGTGCACACATGTTATGTTACAGCTTATGTTGAGAAAAGTGATTTATACATGTGTTAATATGATAAAATGTTTCGGGAATGAACTGTTAGGTTATGTTGAGAAAGTAATACTTAACTTATATGCAAATTGTGGAACTCACAGATTCTTGTATATTTTTTAACATTTTTCGGACGATGATTCGGAAGACAAAGAGAATAATGCAAATGTATTGGTTGACATGCGTTATGCAGAAATCCTGAGACCACACGTGTATGCACCAAGAAGTGAACCATTTCAGGTACTAGAGATGAGAATTTTATTTTGCGGTTTCATCTATCAAAAAAAAACTGAAATAGAGGTTTTGCAACTGATTGAAGTACTTTGGTATTTATTTTCTTCCACTAAATCTATAAGCAGATATTCTCTCGATCAGACAAATTTCAACATTTGCTGTCCATTTTTTGCATCATCTGGTATTATATTTTATGTAAATGCTACGTTAGTTTGTTTAATTGCATCTCGAAACATGCAGCCAACTTTAAACATTTCAACTATCAGATCCTAACAAAATTATTTTACCAGAAAAATGGCATCAAATTATGCAGCCAATTTAAATACCTAACTGTTCATCAACACTGTTGCCACTTTGTACAGTTGAATGAACTTAAGCTCATACAATCTTTGGTTAACGAATCCCAGTTTCCTTTGGCGGAACGTTCGGACTGCAACTCCTAAGATCATTTTCAAACTACGTTCGACGAAACTCCATTTGAGAGTCACAATGGTGTAACTGCCATTAGAAGGCAAGCTATTAAATCTGTACAAATTGTTTGTAAATTTTTTAAAAATTATCTAAAACTTTGTTTTTGAACAATTTTTGATACAATTGCTGCAAATTGTGGAAATAAAAGGGGTTGAAGAATAAAAATTATATAACTACCAAATCTATAACAATTTATTGTATATATTATAAATATTAAGTCAAAATTTTGTCTAAAACACTTTCTTAAGACAAACCATAACTGCAAGGATTGATAAACAAATTTGATAAAAAAATTTCAAATATATTTACAATGTACAATATCATATTCGTTCAAACTTATTTATACTTTCTAAATATTATTTTAAACCTTGGTGCTAATCAAATTTCCATACGATCACATATTAGCGGAAGGAATGAAGTAGCTATAACCTTAGTAGCCATAGTATAAAATTTGTTCTAAGTTATTCAATGCTGAATGCATAGAATTAAAAACATTTGAAACATTTTTGCTGCATGGAATATGAAAGGATGTTATGTACATTAAGTTCTCAAAATTTTCCAGAAGATTCTAGAAATTTCCAGAAGGTATATGTACTTTAAAATCTACCTGCACCTTTAAGCTGAGCCGAAAGGGATTTTTTCTACCAAGAGGCTTGAGGTAAAATCAGCGTTACTCACCACTTGCATATTTTCAGGGTGTGCCTCGCTACTGCTCACAACCGCCATGTTCTCAGACTCCTTGAGTACAGCCACCAGGTCCTTCATATCCGTGTACGTCATCCCCGGCTCCAGCAGGCCCCTGGCTGGGAACATTCCTTCTCTCTCCTCTCTCTCTCTCTCTCTCTCCTCTCTCTCTCTCTCTCTCTCTCTCTCTCTCTCTCTCTCTCTCTCTCTCTCTCTCTATATATATATATATATATATATATATATATATATATATATATATACACACACACACACACACACACATATATACACACATATACATAAATAAATATATATATATATATGTGTGTGTATATGTATATATATGTATATATATGTGTGTGTGTGTGTGTATATATATCATGTTGACATGAGGATAGGGTCGGGGTTTTGTTTTTTACTCGGATGTAAATGTGTAAATGCTAATCTTCTTATTTTGAACGTCAAGTAAGCAAAATTTCATCAAACTCAAAATAAAATTGTTTAACTGTTTTAGAAACAAACAAAAAAATAACAGACTACACACACACACACACACACACACACACACACATATATATACACACACACACACAAATAACCCATCCCCTTTCATACCAATTAAACAGAATTTTGGTAGTTGTTACTGAAATATTACAAACTTGACATTCAAAATAAAATAAAAATTACTGTCTACATTTGATTTCAAAAATAATGTCATCATCCCCCTTCACTCTGCTTCGGATCCCAGCAATGTCAGCTGGTTATACTTCAGTTCGTTATAGATAATATTTATTACAAAAAAAAAAGTGCTAGGAATTATTAGATAGTGAATTAACTGCAATACACTATCAGAGTCAATCATTTAAGGTGAAGAGATCCACTCCACCTGGGATATATTTTTATTTTTGTATACTTTTGTAATCACTATAGAGATCCTAACTAGAATCCAATGTTCATTACGGCATAAAGAATATTCCAACAGATTATCTGGTGTTGGTACACGTAGATTAGAATCTGTTGTTATTTTACATGTAAAATAAAAACACAAAAAAATTCCACACCCATGTAATATTTTTTTTGAACAGTTCTGATTCTGTGACTGAAGCATTTACAAGATGTACCTATGTGTAATAAGTATCCTTAAAAAATTATACAAACTAAATTAGAAAGCCTGTTACAGTTAATTGTACAATTCAGGGCTTTTCCATATAAAATATATATATATATATAATTCTGAAAGAAATGTTTTTCAACAGTACATAACTTCCTTTATTTACCCTGAAAAGAGTGCTACAGGGCTTCCAGCACCTTTTCCAACCCAAAAAGTAGGAAAAGTAGGACTATTTTATCAAAAAGTAGGCAAAAGTAGGAGACCTATTTTCGCATAATTTTTCAATGGCATATAGTTCTAGCAATGCCATAATACAAGTATTATGATTTTACAGGAAATAAAGCATATTATTACTTATTACTTTTTAAATAACCCCAACCAAATGGCCAGTTAAGCTGAACTCAACTTCTGAACCTATTATGATTAGAAGATTACAACTAGTTGGTAGTAATATCATTGGAAACTGATTAGTAGTCCTAGACTTCCACAATTTTAAAATAGAAGTTAAAAATACTATTCCTAAATCTGAAATAAAATCAAAGGCATACAAAGCTTTGACTCAAAACCCAGAACACAAAAACAATAAAAGCCATACTCCTAAGACCCTATCCTAATGTAGACCATTCCAAAGAAGTTGAGTTCACCCTGGATGAGGTATGGCCTTTAGTTGTTATAGTAAAATTTCCATAGTTTAATGTAACTGTTATTTAGACGTAAAATATAAAACAATATAATATAATGAGCCTAACACAAGTTCCATATTTTAACATATTTTTCTGAAAACTTAATAATAGTAGATAAATATGAATCTGGCACAGAATTAACAATAAAATATTGTAAAAGAAAATGCAAAAAGTAAATTTTGCAATACAATGTTCATTAAACTATCATTGTATCTCAAAAAAATATATACATATCAATGAAAACAAGTTACATACTACAAAATGCAATACCCTTTCCAGATTTGAACCACAAAATGTTTTGCCAAGAGTATTTTATTGTAACTTGTTTATAAATTCTTTTCCTTGGAAGAGACTGAGAAATATTCCAGTAATGTTTGCTTGTTCTTTTCCACTTCTCTTTGTTCAACTCGTATTCCTTTTAAGCCTGACTTTCTTTCTTCCACCTTCTTAATTGAAGCTTCTAGCATGGTTTGTCCTATCTTCGCTCCTTTCATATCATTATTAATCAAGGCATTTCTTATCCTTGTATTAGCTTCTTCCATCATTTTTAGTGTAATTTTTTATGTCCTCGTCAACTTCTTCCTCTTTCTTCCGTAGGGTTTTTTCTTTCTGTATGCTCTCTTTGGGTTTTAGTGTATTTTCTTCACATTCATGTTCTCTTTTTCATTTCTCTTCAAGTTTTTTACTCTGTTTTTCTTTTTGTTCAGCTTTCATTAGTGTTTCCTGAGAAATTCTCTCTTGATACGACCTGTATGCTACTTGACCCTTTCTGATGAAATATTTGGTTATGGGAACTTTGTGGGGAAGATTTTTGAATTTTCTTAGCCCATCTTTGGTAGATTGAAGCCCACTCACACCCGCTGCTGACAGACATGATCTGTTTGATGTGAGAAAATTACTGGTGTCAGAAAATCCCCGCTCGACATCAGCATTACCATGGGGGAGAACAAGTATTGATTTTACCAGCCCTGTTAATTCTGGAAATTTTTTTCCTCCAAGTGAATTTTGTAAAGAAAAAATTTTCCCCCAGCAGTGATCTATTCTTGTGCTTCTAATGTTTCCAGAATATTCTTCCTTCTCACTAGAATGTTCTCCACCACTCTCCTCTTCAACATGCCACTCTTCTGGGATATTCTCACACTGTAGTATTTTCCATTCATCACAAATAGCATCTAAATCCACACATGGAACCAAGTGTACAGATTCTGCAAGACTTTTCATAGCTTTACTAGACAAAATATCATGCCTGTTCTTTAAATTGAGACAAGACGAATTTTGTATTATTGGTTTCCCAAATGGTAGTTTTGAGATGGCATGCTGCATAGCCTTATGGTAGAATTTCCTTATCAAGTACAAAAGAACTGTCCGAGTTTCTTCTTTCATCTTATCCAAAACTTTCCTTGTCTCATAGCCAACTTATAGTTCGGTGCTGTCCAATTCAATCTCTGAACAAGGAAACTACAATGATATAATGTCCTGAAATGATCTCTTAAGCCCCCTAGGTGAACATAACGACTTAATAAAAAAAATATTTTTTTTTATCCTCCAGAATTTTATTATAGTTACGTTGATGGAACTGATAGTACGTGATTACACTGGTACAACAAGTTAACAATATTTTACTCTTTTGAAAAGCATCTGGGAAATGATCCGTCCTAAATGTTTATTACATAGTTTTCTCCCACCTTATTGTCCGACTCGTCCGTTTAGTTTTCCTGCGAAGCGTTGCGGAACGTTGCGGCCGTTGCAGCTGATGGAGACGTCATCCTCTTGGTCACCCCAATCTGACCACCACCATGGATGGACGGCGCCAGAGCAGCCCAATCAGCAGCAACTCGTTCTGCTACAATATTCATAGCCGGGTCACTGAAGAGCCGATCACCCCTTTGCAGGCTTCCTTGTCGACCGAGGGACCCTCGATTGCTGTCCCCTCCAAGTCTCTTAGCCCTTCACTGCATGCTCGCCGAGACTTCCAGCACATCGCGTAACGTCTGCCGCCTGACCACACCGTCGCTCCTCTGCCACCTTCACAGTCCTCGCCGCTCACCACCGCTAGTGGCGCTACCATCACCTTGCGCATGCGCGACTACCAACCACCGTGTCACTTGAGCCCACCTGACGTCACAGCGGCGCGGCCGTTTAAAACGGAATAACCGTTTTACTCTTTTCCAGTTCGTTAGTTTTTACAAAACATCCTAAATAACTTCTTACAAGTGTGCACATTTCTTCATAAAGCACATGTATTAGAGGTTCTTCTCTCTGAAAAAAAACAAGAAACTTTTCGAAAGGTCTTGAAGCATAAACAATGAAATGCAACTGAACAAGAGTTTTCAGAGGAGTATCTTTCAAACACTTCATAATTCTTGTGTATCGTGTATTGCTTGACAAAGTCTTATCTCGCTTTAGAAGCTCTCTGATGAAATACTTTTTCAGAGCTGGCCACTGGCTTATGACTCTCTGTGCGACTGGAACCAGTCAACCACCGTTTTTCCAACATGCTTTAGGAAAGACAATTCATCTAGTTCAAGATAAACTTGAATCTCATTCATCTGTTCTTTCCTCAGAGGAGACAACTTAAAGAAGATGTGTACATCAATAATTAAATCAACGACCCTTTGCCCAAATTCTCTGACACCTTTCCCAAAAGCATTATGAACCAAATGCAAAGGACATGTTCCTATATATCTAAATGAGAAGGTAAATCTAGAGCTTTCTTACATTCACAAATAGCAAAAAACATTGCTTTATTAACATTTGGGCCATCACTACCCAATGTTACAAAATCTTTGAGCATCAAGTTGTTTTCATTCATTGACTTTATTATACACTCTGTAATATCTTTAGCTTTTGCTTGCCCCTTGATATGAGTACTTAAGTGATTAACATTCACTTTGTTGTCTTCCTTAGACCAATATCTTATCTTGATATCTAGTTGCTTCTTGATCTGCTTATTTGTCAGTTCATCATATGCATGAGTAAATGGTGAGCAAGAACTGTTTGGATCATTTACTAGGAGAGAATGTAAATATGTACCAGTGGCTTCGGAAACCATGTAAGACACTTTCGATTTACTCATTTCAAATTTTCGAGCTATTGAACTGTCCGGAAACATTTCCCTAAATGTATCACCAATAGAATTTGAAGAAGCATAACTTAAGTTTGAAGCCGCTGTTTTTAAACTCCAGATAAGTTTGACTAGTGACACTGTCTTTTTGTGACCATAACGAAATTGATGATGTAGGACCAGATGGACCACTTTGCACAACAACCTTCTGTATCTGTTTTTGTGTTCCACTATAAACATCTCGAGTTTGAGATAAATGGAGTTTTGTTGCAGAATGACTCATCTGACTCAACCCCCTATTATCACATCTGACTGATTTCTTGCAGAACTTGCAAAAAGCTTCAAATTTTGAACTAGTCTTTTCACACCATTCTTCCAGAACAACACCATTTGAGTCTTTAACCTTCAACCAGTCTTCTGAAAATAAAGTTTTGTAACTAGGCATCTTGGCTGGTTACACAAGATTATATAGCTGAAACAAACATAAGTAGGTAATTTAGAATAAATAATTTTTATATCAGCATATTAAAATCCACTTGCTGTGTTGTTGTTTCGTTGTGCCCACTAACAGTCGTTAGACAAAATAAATAAAAAAATTAACAAATCCTTGATAATGGCATTGTAAGGGGAAAAAAACAAGTTTTAAGTTAGAAGCATTATTTCAAACAATATTATCTGCACTACCCACTACTACATTAAATTTATAGCATGGTACTTCAACAGCATAGGACTTGAGCACCAAGAAAAGTGCCCCTCAGTTAATCTTCATTTGGGCTGACATGAAAATAATTTACTTACCTACTTGGATACTTTGACTACACTTCAATTGGCAAATGATGGCAAAAAGTAGGAAAAGTAGGACATATTTAGCAAAAGTAGGACCATTCCTACTTTCCTACTAAAAAGTAGGAAAAGTAGGAAAAGTAGGAGGTCTGGAAGGCCTGGTGTTAGAAAATTCCAGCTGGATTCTGAGAAACTACAGTTTAAAGGTTCAATTAGGTAGCCTGTGCAGCAATGCGACCACCGCGATGTTGTGCTTAAATAGCATAGCAGAGACTGTTTTCAACGGAAGATATCCTTGATTCTGTTGTTGCCGCCAAGTTTTCTTGATACAGGCTGTATCTTGATCCTGTATTTATCCAGAGATCCTTAGGAATATGGTGCAGCAAACACTGTTTTCCCAAAGACATGATTTTTAATGTTAGTACGTTACGGCCGCCGCCAAGACTGTTTTCTACCCCAATCTGTTTTAGTTTTCAAGTGAAAACTGTTCAATATTCTTTGATATAAAACTTTAAATGTAAAACTTATCCGGGTAAAAAACAGTCTTGTTGCTTTTCGCGTCCCCAACTGCTGTATTTTTTTCTTGGACTTGACCCCTGATTGTCGTTTTCCCTTCGTACACCTGTGCTTGTCTGGTAGCCTAACCTCCCAGCAAGGCTTCTTCCTGTGTCATCATGTGGTGGAGACATGAAGCCAAAGTTAGGGGATGACCGCCTCTCTACCTACGCCAAAGAAGGGGAAGTTGGCAACCGTTACAAATGAGCCCCCCCCCCCCCTTCCTTTACCAAAAGGATATAAATAGGCCTCTGCTAGCCTAGGAAGAGCAGAGCGAGGGAAGCTCTCTACTACGACCAACGTTCTGTCGTCGCCTTGAACATCTTGGAAGAACATTAATTTGCCCAATGACTGCCTGATCACCTATCACCAAAGTGGACTTAGCCTGAGAAACTCGGTAAGAAGGACTTTGCTTTTCTTTGAGCAAGTTAGACTTAGAACCAGTGCTGTTGTGGTTCGTGTTGGTGTTTGAAAAGAGACAGGGCCGAGAAGAAATGAAGGTAACTCGCTCAAGCTTCAGTGAAGTAACTCGCTGAGCGAGTTGGGTACTCATGGAGCGAGTAATTAGAGCAAACTTGCTCATCGGATTTATGAACTCTAGGTTGGTGTTGACTAGGTCTGAGGTTGGAAAACACTCGCTGTTGACTTGGGATAAAGTACTCTTCGAGCGAGTGGGAAAAAGTGAGTTGCATAACGAGTTGGTGAAACAAGGGCATAAGTCATCTATTTCTGTGGGCATTAGTGTGGTAGTTCAGAGGCTGGTTAAATGTAGCAGTGCACAAATACCTGACTTTGACTTAGCCAACGATATTGTGATTTTCCTGGGTGACCCGGACTTCATGTTTCCCAACTAAAGTACAAACAAATTGCGTGACGGTGTGTCTACCGATTGCTGATCCTCTATGAATAAGTGCTACAGGTGCATTGCATCAACGAGTTGTGGAACTGGGGCTGTGGTCAGTGTTTCGCTTACAGTTGAAGTCGTCGTGGGGACCTCGGTTCCTGCCAGCGTCTGCCCTGGCGAAGTCCATGGTGTGTGCTGTGAGGAATTAGAGTGCAAGACGTATCAACAAGACGACCGACTGGAGCTCAGCACTGGATGGCCTTAGCCAAATTTTAAGGTGAGTGTGGTCTGTGGTTTTTACCCAGATGGTCAAAAGGGTGTTTATCACTGTGGTTACGCACTGCAAGTAATCGACACACATTAAATTATTATCCCATAATGATATTTAATTGAGAATTATATACGTATTAATTTTTCTTGTACATTGTATTATAGGATAACATATGTTTTATTTTAAATATGGAAGCTCTGGTTACCTTTGCAATACCTAAGTAATATTCGCTTTCCAGAGCGAGTTAACTCATGTTGCGCTGATAGTAGAATACATGCGCAGTTGTTTTGTTTTACAGTAATTCAAGGTATTGGGTGAAATAATGATCTATCAGAACTGTGGAGCGAGTAATTGTATTGATAATAGACAAGCAGCTCCCGTAGAATATTTTTTCTTACTAGTGTTTTGTCTGTTTGGCCATTTCAGAATCGGATTCTTATATTTGTTCTTTGTTTGTTAACAGCCCTACACCGCCTGCAAGCAACCGAGTCAGTAAGAAGTATGCTTATGTCCTCAAGAGCACATGAATGGTCAGTCAGATTGATTTTTGTGTCTCTCACAAAACAGTTTTTTTGTGTTTGCTCTAATTAACTCCCTTGTTTCCCCTCTTGGGGGGCAACAATATACTGACATTAAACCTCCCTGTCTTTTTGAAAATTTTTTGCTACACTATATTCCTTAGGATCTCTGAAGAACCACAGGATCAGGTTGCAGCTAGTATCAAGAAAACAACAGTGTAGCGACAACAGGATCAGGAATATCTCTCGTTGAAAAAAGTCTCAGCTACGGTATTTAAGCACAACACAGCAGCGGCCACATCACAGTCAAGGCTACATAATTGAAACTATAAACTGTAGTTTCTCAGAATCCAGTGGGAATTTTCAAATGTGGTTTTCCCCGTAAATAGAGGAACAACTGTTAAAAATTACAATATATGGAATTATATAATTTTTTTAATGGAAAAGTTGTGAATCTTACAATGCCTTAAATGTGTAACTAATGCTAGAGGTCAAAACTGCCCAAATTAATACATTTTAGAGGTAGTGCTACATAAATTAGAAGAAACTGAATGCTTGACCATTTACAGTATATATGTTGAAAACATAATTTCACAACACAAATCCAAAAAGAAAGCAAAGCAAAATAGATGGACTGAATGACACGTAAAAATGTGTTTTGTTATCATACCACTACATTTTGACTCCTAAGAAGTGAGGCTAGCAAAAAGGTAGGTACAGAATTCTTTAATGTTTAAAGTTACTCACAAATCTTGCATGTAAAGAACAGCCACTGAGTTACCACCATAAACAGTGAAAATGGTTGAAAGTACAGTGACCAATTACCTGCAGATAGCATTTTTATATGCATCATTTTGATAGGATTCCTTCAGAAGTTAAATTATAGTTCTGTTAGGTATAGGTAAATTTTTGGAAACTATTCAAAAGTACTCTTCTTGAAATTACAAAATAAATTTCCCTATTTCTCATGCAAATATTTTCAGGGCCAGAAAAAGTTCTGCGACTTTTTTTGAGATTGCTAGCCACAACTATTTTTTTTTTAAATTATTTTCTTTCTTTTAAGTTTTTTTAGTGAGAGTTTGGTGCCAATCAAACAAATAAGCTGGCCCTAAGTTAGACAATATCTGGATGCTGTCATGCAATCATGATATAACATCAATTTCTTAAATTTGGGAACTTGGTAAAAATAAAATTAAATAGTTAATAACTTTGAAAAGTTATAAAATATATTTCTAAAAAATATGATGCACAAATAATGCAGCTGTAACTTAAGTCTACAAGCTAATTGTCAAGGCTATGTAAAACATGTTTTTAAGTAGTTCGCTCCTGATTACGTAACTGTGTCCAATTAATATAAACACTTTTGATACACACAACCACAATACACTACCAAACAATCCCGGTGTGCCTGAGGGGGGATCCCGAACGACCGCCATTGTTACACCAAGGAAAAATACAACTAGCAAATGGCCAACACGACAACCATCGAGGAATGTGATGAAAACGCTCTCCCGTAGACATTTGCAAATCCACACACACAAAACACACACTTGAAGCACAAGTTTCCAGGAAACATTGGCCCGGCAGTAACACTGTTGTCGCCAGCGTGTTCTTTTTACCTTCCAAAAGACGAGATATTGTTTCTTCCTCTTCATTCCTTCCCCTCCTTGTGGCTGCAGACAGGGACATAACTGTTTCTATTCTGAAAGTTAAAATCTGTTAAAAATATAAACCTGAATTAATGGGTTGTATGTACAAAAACACTGCAAACTACCCTCTTAAATATTAAAATTCCATAATTATTTCTAGGGCTGTCATTTAGGTTTTAATTTTATATATATATATATATATATATATATATATATATATATATATATATATATATATATATATATATATATATAATATACATATATAAATTACCCAAAATTGTAAACATTGTAGAAATAATTATTTTTTTATGTGGCCTAATGGTCTTTTGATGAGCGGTTTGAACCAGCCTATGTTAATTGGTACTATATGTCTATTTGTGTTTCTATTTTCTTTTTTATTAATATGATGTTTTTAGATGTTTTTAACATACCTCAGTTAAAGAAACCATTTGTACTAAAACGTTTACTGTCATGTATAAAACAATTTAATTCATTGTAGTCGCCAAAAATTATTTTGTCCAACATTAATTCACCTTTTTATTTTTTTTTATTTCAGAACTCAAAAACTACACTAAATTTTTAATTCGCTATAATATAAGGGGTAAGTGGATGAAGGTGTTATGTTACATTTTTTTAAAAAATTGCACTAAGTCCAGGGATGAATGTGTTATGATGCATTCTATGTAATGGTAAAGACACCTTCCCTCTAACTGCAAAAATAACATAGTTACGAGTTGATAAAGGTGCTATGTACACATAAGCAAGTAGCAAACAAATTACTTTCGGAGCCTTTTTCTCAAAACAATAGTTTTGTAACATATGTCAATCAACCTGTGAAAATATTGATTATTCTCAGGCGAAAATAATTAATATTTAAAAAATTACCCCGTATAAGGTACCAGCACGGCCGTCTAGGGAGAGTGGGCGAGTGGACAAAATCCCCTGAGTCGCGTGAGATTTGAGATTTTTTTTAATGCATGAGTTTACCATGAGAGTAGGACACAATTACTGATCTACTGATAGTAAACCTTACAAGTTATTATGCACAGGTCACATTCACAATTATTGCCATGGCAACATTTACAGCTTTTAGATTATTACCTATTTTTTTTTTATTTAGGGGTTTGAAAAGTTGTACATAAAGTAATAGGGAGGCGTGAGGAGGGTGGGGTGTGTGTGTGTGACAAAAATATCTTCCCCCGGGCCCTCAGTTTCTTTTGCCGGCCCTAGGTACAAGTTTTGAAACCAAGTTGGTTTGAAATACGCAGCAATACTGTAGGCCAACAGTCAACATGTACACTCAAGGGTAATTGTTCTATATCACATATCCAAGTTGATCCCTTGATCCTGATAGCATGATCCTGTAGTAGATGATGCTTGCTGTTTTAATTCAATATGTACGTCAAAAGATCCAAACAAAAATTTTAATATCACAATAAAAATAAATTATGTTAAGTCCTGTGGAAATTTTTTCTTTCGTATTCCATTTCCGATCATAATAAATGTTATATCACAATATTTGGATATGTACATGATCTTTCGACGTATTAAATTAAAACAAGCATCGCATAATCCAGGTTCAATGTATAGATGATCATGCCATCAGGATGAAGGAATAAACTTGTATGGGTGATGTGGAACTTTTGCCCTATCAAGATGTGGGTGCAGTTGATATTCTACTAGGCATTCACATTTAGTTTAATTTTGTCAATACAAGTTTCAATAAATTGCTATTATTGATTAAATATTTTTGTATACGCATAACACTGCATAGAAGAGCTTCAAGTGATGACTGTGATTTTCATAGAAATTAATGCACAAAATAATTTCATGTCCAGGTTATTATTTATTGAATACTTGTGACACGCTTATCCTCACCAAAAATGCCTTCACAATTTTGTCAAACCTACTGTAAAAACATTGACTGTTTCTGAATAATGATAGGGCCTACATCCTTTAATAATACAGCTTTAACATAATGAACTTTTAATGTTGAGACTGCATTTACTGAATGACTAGCAGTAAATGAATAGTTTAATTCTTTCTATATTAAAACAACTGATGCTTTGACCTATACAAACTGTTTCCCCTTTCATGTGTTTCTGGCATTAACGCAGTTTTTACATTCAATTTTCAGATAATTTTCAATTCGTACATATTCAATAAATTAAAATAAAATAATAGGCCTAGATAAACAGAAAAAAATGGATGACCAGCAGTCTGCTGATTATAAAACTGCAATTGTTGCATTTGTACACAGCAGAATATGCTACAATACTTAGAAAGATCACAAGGGTGCATTTAAGGATGCAAACAAACTGTTCTTACAATGGTCAACAAAAAGGTGGACACACTTTCAATGCATTTTTGTACAATCTTTTAACAGAAAAAGTTCCGTATCACGTATCCAAGTTTATCCTTTGATCCTGATGGCATAATCCTATATGCACTGATCCTGTGGTAGGCTACATGCTGCTTCCACAAGACCTGGCATAATTTGTTTGTATGGTGAAATTTTAGTTTTTGTTACATCCAGGATCCTCTGACATTTAAATTTAAAAAGCCAACATTACATACAAGATAAATATATACATTATAATGCCACCACAATCATAGGGTAACTTGGACACATGATATGTAAAAATTACTCTTTTAACTTAATGGAGTTCATTGGAAACCGCCATTTGGCATTGTGATAACAGCATATTACTATCACCTAAGCAACACCGGGAGAAAACGACATTCACCGTTTAAATATGACTTACATAGACTATTACTTTGTACAAATATTTAAATTATTGTATATTTGTACACCCGTAATGTCTATAAACAAATATTATAAGAACTAATATTTTAAATAGTATTATTTATTTTTTTCAAATGGAGGTTAACAAAAAACAAAACGGCCTTTAAGTAACAGTAACAATCATTTACATACACATCAAAAGTTTATAATTTCGTATTTTGTACTTCATACGCAACTATGATTAATAATTGTAACTAATCAACTGTACAAATATTTCTTATAATTAAAAAAAAAAAAACACGCTTTAATATACACAACATAAACAAAACTTATGTTCTTCATGACACCACTTTTGATGTCAAGTGTTAATATGTTGGCCATTTCAATTTTTTCGTGACATCTCGAACTACCACTTTTAAAAAAAATTATCATGCACAGTGAGCATAGTTTGCGTATTTAATGACACCCATGTTTCCATCATTACAGCTGTGCACTTATTTTAAATAGGTAAGAATTTTTAAGACGTCTAGCAGAAACAATAAAAAAATTTAACTTGAAAAGTTAATACAAAAAAGGATTTTAGTCTAAAAATGTGATAGGGAGATGGAAATACATTATTATGTCACTCCTAAAATAATAATAATAAAAAACAATACCGAGTAAATATTTTTGGTGTGGCATTTTACCTAAGTATTTTTTAATGTATGCGATCTAAATTTAAATACCGATAAGTGCAATCTAATGTACGGAACACGGCCTTACATGTCAGTTACCAGCAACTTCTGGTTAAAGAACCTGTTAAAATGTCAAAAGTTTTTGATAATAGAGTTGAAGGGGGTAGTGATGGCTTCCAATTTTCATTAAATAAATTTGTACAGATGACCTCAAATATGTTTTAACTCATGTTGACGTGGATCCGACCGTATACCTTACTGATTTGATGCTGATTTGTGTCCAGAGCATCAAGTAGCAAATTTTACAATGAGCTAGTGCAAGAGGATTCCCATGTGTGGATTTCGGCTGCATGGCTAGAGACATAGATCTCAGCAGGAGCCCTCCAGGCTGTATGCTCCCTGGGGTGTCTTCTTAACGAATAAAAAATGGGCTGGTATGCCATTATGTTTATTACAAGTTAAGATAGCTCTTTACATGGTGCTGTCACATAATTACCAATTGTTTATTCTGTGGTGCTGTCTCGATACCTAGTTGAGCGTATAGTTATGTCTGAAATGTTTTTCCTCGCAGTTTGCTACATCCCAGCACACTGAAGAAATGGTACCTCTCAGTGGATACCCTAACGTAAAAAAAAATTATAAATCCTACAAAAGGAAAGACTTGTGTTCTCTGATGATGTATGAGAAATGCATCAGGAAATAAGTGCAGTTCAGTGGGAAATATTTTGTAGAATTTGTTGATTTTGGTATTCATGTTAGTGGCCCTTAACGATAATTGGAAAATACCACGTGGCTAATTTCTGGTTAATGGCCTAAGTGGCTCAAAGCGTTATAATTTAGTGTTGCAATGTTTGGAAATTTTGCATGAACTAGATATCCACGTTCTTACATTAACATTTGATGGTGCTGCTTCAAATTTGTCAATGGCTAATTGTTTGGGAGCAGATTTCACTTCAGAAAACAAACCCATCAACAGGACATAACATGACGTCGACCCAAGTGTCTCCCCTGCTCATAAAGTCCGTTATGCTGTGCCAACCCCTGATCCTCCCCTGCCCCGTGCAGTGAATGTGTGTTATGTGGAACATACTTTATTATTTAATAACGTGTCATTTTTATTATTTGTATATATTATATTTTTTCGTAAACTGAGGTCATTATAATTATATGTTTTTCTAAAGTATAATGTTAATTGCTGTAACCGGGCGACGAAACCGAGGCCAACACCCGGAATCACTCCGAGCGCTGCACGTGTCGCGAAGTGGGGGTAATGACGGGCGGAGCATAGAGGTATAATTATGGGGCGGAGAGGCAATGACGCGGCAGGAGGGGGAGTAGTCCATGGGGTGTAAACTGTATAGGGAGCGTACGAAACAATTTGTAGTTGAGTGTACGCCCGTGTTAGCGCTAAAAGCCTACTAAACCGTTGCATGCCGGGATCTTGTCGTATTTGATATTTTGATTATTAAAATGGCGGTTTTTGGTTATGAGAGGTGAGCCAATGAGTTACGTAGGATAGTTCTAAATAATCAAGCGTATTTGATTGTGAGTTATGGAAATATATATTTTATGTGTTTGTGTTCACATTAATTTCGCCTCGCACTGCTGAAATGGGTGGTATTAAGAAGTGTAGTGTACCGGGTTGCGATGATAGAAAATCAACAAGACATCGTTTTCCTGTTTATGAGGAAGATGTATACAATATTTGGCTACAACGGATTCAGAACATAGATTTGAACAGCTTACATCCTCTAGATGTGTACAAATATAAAGTTATTTGTGACCGACATTTCAGTGACGTCTGCAAAATATTCGGCACCAAAAAATTGAAAGTATACAGCCTTCCAACGCTGTATTTACCTGGTAAGTACGTTATTTGGTTATTCATTTTTTTACATACATTACTGAATTCATATTGAGAATCTGATATTACACAGTATTCGTCTAAAAGCTTAATCAATCGTGCCTATAATATTTTTTCAAAAATGTTTAAAATGCAGGTGAGAGTGATGTGGGTCTGTAATTTTCTTTTTCATTTCCTATTTTAATATTGTTTTAACTCGTGCTACTTTTAATTTATCAAGGAACTCTCCCATATTTAATAGCATACTGTTGCAGATATCACTAACTGGTGTGGTAATTATATCACACATATGTACAATTTAGCTACTAACACCATCATAGCCATTAGTGGATTTATGTTTCCGTGCTCTAATGATTAGTTATATTTCATTTTTGTGTAGTTTGTGGTACCTACTTGGATATCGGATATAATTTTCGAAAGCGCTTCATATCTACATTGATAAAGTTTAAGAGAACAATTTGTTATACTTTCTGCTACAGAAATGAAATATTTATTAAATAGCTCTGCTACATGTAGTGGATTACTTACAAATATTATATTGTCTCACAATGTATGTGGTTCAGTGTTATCACTACATTCGTTACAGAATTAATTTCTAATTAGGTAATCCCCATGTTTTAACTTTATCCTTAGACTTCTTTACTTGTCTGTCTCCATTTGTTTTGCCCTATTGATAATCTAATGTAATATATTATGGTATCATTTGTAGTATTTTTTTATAGTTATCACAGCTAATTTTATAATCTCAAAAATATTTTTTTACATGAATTTTAATACTTTACATTAGCCATGGTTTATCTTTTTTATTACTGACAATTTTGAATGGAATATTGAATGGAATATTTTCTTCAAGTAATTTCAAAATGCTTGGATGATATAAGTTATAGCTTAGCATTTTTCGTACATTCTTAACAAACGGGGGTACCAATCTTGAACTAATAATCATTGCATACAAATGGTAATAGAATAACAGGATATGTGTCTTAGCCATTTTCCTATATTGGTATAAGGTTTGCAGCCAGGTTTAAACGGTGTATCACATGGTAATGACACATCTCCCACCCTGCTAACAGTACAAAATTTGTAATCCTCAATATTGATATGTTTTATTTCCTTCTCTTTTAGATGGTAGCCTATTCAGTAAAACACAACACTAAGACTTTAAAATTTTTCCCCTTATTTGGTAACTGTAAGTTGGCTATTAGCCTATTTCATTACTTTTGTTATGTAACCTTCTGATGTTTTGAGGTATAACACAAAATATTGTATGTTCATATCAGTGTTTTTATCACTACAAAAGCTGCATTTATGTTAAGTCCTTTACTACTACAACCACTTATGTTAATACAATTTTTTTATGGTAAGTTGACTTGTTTATTTCTGAAAGAGCTTTCATTCTAGTTTTTTAATTCTCAAGACACTCTAGATTGCCCAGATTCTTTGTGTAAATGCAGGTGTCACCATGTCAAATGAACTGTTCTCTCCCTAACTGAGATGTATCTAATACAGTTACAGTGCCGAGCTATGTACACACAATTTATTCTATTAACATTTTCCTCCTCCCTGTTCACACATTACAGTATATAATCAAGATAAAATTATTCATGTACCGTATAAGAAATATAAATTAAAAAAAAAACCTTTAAAAAAAAATTTTTTTAACATAAATTATATGGCAATAAATGAGTAATGTGAAATTATTGTTATTGGTTTTTCTCCTTTTAGGTTTCAGTGATGAAACAACTAGAGAAAACTCCTTCAAGTTCCCGGCACATGAAGGTAGGTACTATAGAGAGAAAGTTATTATTTTATTTTTTAGTTAATCAGAAATCTTTAAGCTCACAAACTTCCGATAAACATGCAGGGTGTTCTATTTTGTTTGAATTATTTTCAGAGAATGCACAAACAGGAGGCCTTTATAATCATGTAGCTGAATTATGTGTAGGCCTACAAGCTTGCTTTAGTATATATGAATATTAAATAATGCTGCAGTAGGGCAATTGGAAAAATCACACATCAAATTGCCATGCATTTGCACACACAGACTGACACACACACACACACATATACATATATATATACACACATACATACAGGGTGTATCAAAATTCATGGTACAATGCTTGAGGGTAGATAGCTCTTATTATTTGCAACCATTTTTGCCAATAAACATGTTGCCGGAAACACGTAGTTAAGCCCCTGTAGCCCCAGAAAAGAGTCAGCGTAGGCAACCTGTTGTAGAGTTTTATGTTGTGGATATGCGGGCGTTCGAGTAGAGAAATAACCTTTTTAATTGTGGCACAGAATTTAATTTCACTCCAAAATCAATCACAGCTTCGGTTTGTTTCACAACATTGAAATTGTTGCATACGTGTTAACAACACACATTAACTGAAAAACGTTCCTGGTGAGCTGTAACACACGTTGCATGCGGATAGACATCATTTCAAACATGACTGTTGTGCGAATTGAGAATAGCGTCTTCAGTGAACTTGGCTTCATCGCAGAATAAAACCACTAACTCGGGGTTCCTCAAATGTACCACTGGAATTTGTCGCTTTTACAGTAATGTTGCTATATCTGTAGTTAATATCTAGTGTAATTGTCAACGTGTCATGTAGTTCTAATTTTTTTTTTAAGTTGGCATGAGGTTCAACAATTTGGCTTTAACAGCTTTCAATAGCTTACTAGCTTCTGTACATATATTTGATGGGTTAATTAAGAATATAAAATAACTGAGAAGGTTAACTTTGGGGAATTTACTACCAAGTATTACAATTTTGTTCATTGTTTGAAATGTTCAACAATATTATTATTTTTGGATAGTAACATTTGAAAATTGTGATTGAAGTAATATATTTATTGTAAGAAATGTTATTAAGAATGTTAAAATATGTATTCTATTATCTTGATTGCATAACCAACAGAATTCTGAAATTGTAGTATTGGACAGTAATTATAATGAATGGGCTTTAAGTTTTGCAACCAAATATTTTCACTGCTTTTCTTGTTATGTTTTTCTACTGTAAGTTAACAGTTCAGCATTAAATTAAACACACTCCTCAGAGGGATTTTTTTTACTTAGTATTGTATTTGTGTCATTAACACCTGTTACGGTGTCTCTGTAGTTGGCACATTGGTTCAAGTTTTATTATTTGATCATAGTTATGATGCCATGAAAAGTCTTAACTAGTCAGACACACTCTTAAGTAAGTATATAATTAGTTTGTTAAAAATCTGTAAAAAAAATTTCTTTCAAGCACAAAATGGCTGAATCCTGTTAATGTACTTATATATCTTACTGGAAGTTCTCATCTTTCCTTGTAACTTAGAAAAGTAGAACTTAATTTATATATCATAAGGTTGTTACAAAATAACAAAATTTCAAAAACTTAGTATTTAATTACAGTAGTCAACATACAAAGTTTTGCATTTTGATAGTATATAACACACAGCAAACATAGTGTAGTAGTTGATGCATGAAAACAAACATTATTTGAACATTAAATTTTAAGCATAGTTGCACAAGTTTGAAATATACAATTCTATTTGCTACTATTTGATACGTGTTGAATATATCAACATTAGGGACACGTTTTGTAATACTGCCACTTTAAGAAGTATTATATAATGGAAACATATTTTACACGTCACCAAATGTCTACATTTCTATAAACACAAGACATCGTACCTATATTATATAAAATGTAGTTAAAATGTCTCTCATAGCACTTAACGCTTTCAGGAACAAATAGTGTAAATTTTTGTACTCGCTGAATGAAGTCTTTAACATGGGATGCATTCAACAAATAATTTATTTAACAAGTTATTGAAAGTCAATTTTGAAGTATTTATTTCCTATAATTTGGTGATACATTGCCTCTTAATTTTTAGTTGAAAGTCTAATATGTTGACTACTGGGTGTTTACCTTCTTGATGATGTGTCACAAAATCATGAAATGAAACCAACACATTCAGGTTATATTTTTCAGTAACTGCATTTAATTTTTTAATATATATTAAGGCGCTGGCTAGTTAGAAATTTGTATACATATAGTATGTCTATTCCAAATGTAATGTTGGTTTTTGGCTGTAGTACATTCCAGCAGTGGAGGGACCAGTGCATCTTGTCCAGTTGATGACATCAACCATTTACCTAATGCTGCCACCAATTCAACTGCTGCTGCCACGTCACCTTTTTCCGCTGGTACACCACCTGCTGTCATCATGTCACCTGCTGTCATCACGTCACCTGCTGTCATCACGTCACCTGCTGTCATCACGTCACCTACTGCTGGTATACCTGCGACATCCAACTCTCCTGTAACTTCCACTACACCTGCTGCTAGGGATAATAATAAGGGACTACTAAAATCTGTTAATGTGTCATTTCAGAATGAACTAACACCAAAAGCAAGTTCATTGTACAAGGCAGCCGTAAAGCTGAAACGGCAGGCTAGACTGCTGAGAAATAAAAACAGTTCGTTTCGTAAGCGGTTGAAAATGGCAGAGGAGACATGTACATCTGAATTTCTAAAAATACTTTCTGAGAAGGTTGATACAATTTCTTATAAATTGATTATGTCTCAGATAAGAAATAAGGATGTACGACCACAAGGACGTAGATTCACCCTGGATGACAAGATTTTGGCATTGTCGATTTATAAACAAAGTGGCAAAGCTTATCGTTTGTTGGCTAAAGTCTTCTCTCTTCCAAGTAGGCAAACAATGATGAAGCTGTTGCAGAATATCCCATTTAGCCCTGGTTTGAATCAGCAGATATTTGACAACCTTCAGCACAGTGTATCAAGACTTTCTACATCTGATCGTTACTGCTGCTTGTTATTTGATGAAATGGCTATCAAACCAAGCCTTCATTATAGTACAAGTGAAGACATGATAATCGGCTGGCAAGATTGTGGCAATAACAGAGTTCCATTAGTTGCTGACCATGTACTTGTTTTCATGGTACGTGGTATAAGAAGAAAATGGAAACAGCCAGTGGCATTTACATTTTGTCAGAATGCAACAAAAACTCATTCTTTAGCCATTGCCATCAAACAAGTCATTAGGCGTGTAAATGCATGTGGTCTTAATGTCATTGCCACTGTTTGTGATCAGGGTGCAAACAATCAAGCTGCAGTGAATTATCTGTTAGAAGAAACAAGACAGCAGTGTTTGAGAGATAATATAGAAAATAGAAGTTGTGGTTTCATTGTGGATGGAAATGTCATTATCCCACTTTTTGACCCACCACATTTATTGAAATGTATTCGTAATAATCTTCTAACAAAAAATGTTATATTTAAGTGGAAGGATACAGAGAAAACTGCTTCATGGACCCATGTTGTGCAGTTTTATAAACTGGATGAAGGCGATGATGACTTGCGAATGTGCCCTAAACTTACAGATGAGCATGTAATTCCTGATAGGATTAGAAAAATGAAAGTGAATAAATGTGCACAAGTGTTTAGTCAGAGAGTGTCTGCATTAATGCGAAAGTTAGCAGAGGGTGGCAAGTATGAACCAGAGTTAGACAGGAAAGCTGTGGACACTGCAGACTTCCTTTTGTTAATGGACAAATTGTTTGACTCTGTCAATGGCAGTGCTCTCGAAGCTCGAGAAGGTAAATACCTTAGATGTGCTTTAAAGAACAAATCACCCCATATACCATTTTGGGATGAAATGATTCAGGTTTTCAGAACAATGAAGTTTGTTGGTGCCCAGGGGAAATTGTCTGTACCTCCATCTGTAAAAAATTGGATTCGCACACTGCAAGGCCTAAAGTGTATTTGGAAGAGACTGCGGAAAGAGGGATGGACATTTCTGTGTCCAAGAAGGTTAAATCAAGATCCCTTGGAAAACTTCTTTTGTTGTGTAAGAAGTCAGGGATGCCGTAATGTAAACCCAACGTGTGATTCATTTATTTCTTCCTTCAAAAGTTTAATTATTAACAACTTTTTGTCAAGCCACTCTGTCGGAGCCAATTGTGAATACACGCCAGAAGACGCTCTTGATACATTGCGAAATTTTGTCACCAATGTATCATTGCCAGGCCCAGCCAACATTAAGTCCATAAGTAACACTGCAAATGACAACTTTCATGAAGCAATGTGTGATGATCATTCAAAGAGAAAGAAACACCCTAGTATCACAGACAAACAATATTATCTTTCAACAGCTGTAAAAAGGTATGTAAGTGGATATTTAGCTCGAAAACTAGTCCATGAAACTAAGTACTGCAAAATCTGTCGTTGTATACTAATGTCATCTGCGACTGAATCAGTGGCTCAAGAAGAAATAGCAGAGAACTTTGTAATATCTAGTCGATCATATTCTCCAAAGGCTCTCTGTTATCCAAGTACAAAGTTCAGTCAAACATTCCGAAGAATTTCAGAAATTAGTGCATCACTTTTGCCTATTTGGTGTCATGATGAGAATGTAGGGAAGCAAATCGTCACTGAAATTTATAATTCTGTTGACATGAGTTTCATGATGTGTAAAGAACATGATTTAAAGATGCTCTTCACTCGTCTTTCTGTCAGGCTTTTAATTCATGCATGGTGCAAAAATGTAAACAAGATTTTGAGTGGTAGGGATGTGCATCGTATTCATGCATCGTCACGGCTTCTGCAGGATCCTATTAAGAAGCAGGCTTTGCAAAAGTTTGTGAAGAGGTCTTGCAGAAAAAGTGAGGCTATGTAAGCCTGAACTAACTAATATCGTTTAGTGGAATCTGTGCGATTTAGTTTCAACAAAAAATAGTTTGTTTTTTCGTGTCACAAGGTTAACATTTGATAGTAACTGAGGATTAAAATACAATGTTTTGTTGCCAGTAAAGTACTGGTCATACATGCCTATCCAGTATTTTTTTCTGATTTTTATTTTCTTTTTCAATTTACATTTTTTTTTTATTTAATGACCTATTATTTGTGTTTATTTCATTTTTGATGCCAAAAATTCTGTTGTCATTATCACTATTGTATTCTGAATTTTGACAAATGGTTTCATGACTGTATTAATTTATTTACGAAGGGGATGACAGTAGCTTGTTTCTTTTAGCATACCTATTATGTCTGACTGGAAAATTTAAGTTTTAATGTGACACATTATGTTTTCAAACTTTTATTAGTGTGATCTGTCATCAGTTTAGAGAGAAAGTCAGGATGTTAAGAAAAATATTGGATTTCTGACTTCCGTAAGGAAAGTTTAACGTGATAAAGGTTATAACATGGAAAAGAAAACCTCGTAGATTTCTACTGATTGGCTGATTGCTTTACTCCTTGAAATAAGCTGTGCTGGCATGGTCAGTAATTATGTTTTAATTTTGGGCTGCACATTATACTAACTTAAGTTTATGAGCTGTTAAAGTTGGTTTACATTCTGTTTAAATTGACTAAAATTTTGACATGGTTTTGTTTTATATCGAAATACATTTCACTAATGCTCAATTCTACTACATAACTTATGTGAGGAAACAGTTTTTATTAGCCATATAAAAGCCAGTCCAAGATTATTCAAATGTCCTTAAGTTAGGATTTACAGGGTGGCCACAGACCTGGAAAACAGGGAAATGTCAGGGAATTTGAAAAAGGTCAGTGAAAACATGGAATTGTCAGTGAATTTTGTGAAAGATCAGGAAAAAGGTTCACCTATGGGTTTAGGTCTACTATACATTGAAAGAAATGAAATTCTTGATCAGTAGTGCCAAAAGAGTTCAGTGTTCGTTTTCACATGTATGTTTTTTACACAATCGTTATGGAAGAATGGATTGGTTGAAATATGTTATGTACTTTGGTTTAGCAACTCCAGTACATTACTGAATTTTCTAAATGAACGCATCATAAATTTGACACAATGTTGTATGCAAACATGCGTGTAACAAGAGAATACAGAAGTATGTGCTGAGTGACAATTAATGATAGCAAATATGAAATTGTAAAATGTTTCATAGGTTAGATTGGTTTTCTAACGCATTTGAATTTGTGCTATCAGTCACTGAGGTTTTTATTTATACTCGGGGAATTTGATTTCCAATTTTCTGTGGCCATCCTAATTTAGGCAATCATAGTTATCCAGGGAACACTTGCCATGAAAGGTAATTTATTTTGTGTTTTGTCTGTTTTAATATTATATATAGACACAGATTAATAGTAAAGTAATCTGAATTTGTATTACAATTTTATTCTAAGCCTGTTTTATGAACTGGGAATGTTGTAAACATAAGGAAGTAACACTTTTTTGGAATAATTTCTTTTCTCTTTTAAGCAGCACAACATGCTTGTCTGGCTGTAATTGATGTCACTCTTATGTTTAATCATTACTGTTGTGATTAGGAATTTGTGTTTGTTCAGCAAATTGTTATTGAAAAATTAAACTTTGGTAAGATTTGTTTCTATTTTGTAAATAATGTTGTGTTTTAATTGAAGTATTGTCATCCCAAAACATTTACATAGCTTTATGTTTCTGTTGTAATGACAACTAATATGTTTTCTGCTTACATGTACCAAACTTTCCTCACTTATGTCAAGTAGTATCAGTGTTTTTTAAATTTGTGCAGTGGTAGTGTACATATACATATGTCATGAGTTATGTTATCTTTGAGGGTTTATTTCTTTTATATAAAAGTCATTTCTTGAGCACATTGGTTTTATAGTTATTTAAAAATGACATTTTAATCATCTCAGGAGGTTTGTGTATACTTGTCAATTGTAATGCATAGTGTATTAGATACTTATGCATACTATTCATTACAAGCAATTCTTGTACATACGAAAACATTGTGGAAGTGTATTTCAGTAAGAAATAGCACCTGACTTGTGCCCGTTGTTTCTTTTTATACAAATAAATGATAGGAAAATTGCTTTCGTTAGTGTTTATTTGTCCCGCAGAGTTTTTTCTATGAGTACCTACCTGTTTGTACTTTTCCTGCACATCTCTTGTAAAAATATTACCTAGTTTATTAGTAAAGTTATCTTTATGCATAATTTATATTTTTGACAAAGGTTAAACTACTCAGTATTCTTGCAATTGTGAATTATTATACGAAAGTACTTTAGCCATAATAAAGGGTACCATCTTAATTTAGTCTTTTTTGCAGCTTATTTCAGTTAAAAATGTTTATGACACTTTTGTTGCACTAAAAATCATAAATTTGTTTCAGAAGATGTAACAGTAGTCGTACAGCCTGTCCCTTAATATCAATAAAACAGTTAATCAATACTAACATTGGAAACAATCCACGAAGTAGTGTCATGTCATTGTGTGTGCTGCTGGGTGCTGTAATCATCCTTATTAGCTAGATTTGCTAACAACTGTGCACTGAATGTCCCAGATATAAAATCATGTCTTATTTATTAAACTTTTGTGTGCCAATTATTATTACACAGTCTGCGTGCAAACCTCAGCTTGGGTAGTACTGATGGAGCACTAAATTTCCTGCATCATCATCCAATAGATAGAAAATTGCTCTTTGTAAGCCCCAATTTATTAAAATCTTAAAACTCGCAATAAACATACTAAGTTACTGTAAATTAAAGTGACACATGAAGCCTAAAATTTGTATTCTTCAGGGTGAAAGTTAGGAAAGGAGGGTAATTTTATCAAATCTATACATCTGTTGCATGCAGTAGCTAGTAGCATATAGTTTTCATGGTGTGTGCATATATTGCTGAAGCACACTATGAAAAATGTGTGAAAGTTTCATGAAATGGCAGCCCCAAACCACATCTACTGAAGCAATTGCCCTTTAAGGTGGAAGGGTAATGTAATTTTATATCTAAGCCAGTGTATATAACCATTTTCTGATGTCAGAAATTGTTGTTATTGGTTGAGTGAGATTAAATGGAACATCCTTTTTTTTTGTCCATTGTCCATTGTCCCATGGAATATGGAGGGGGGAGGGGGGGATAAATAGTAAGTGTAGAGAAATTTGGAGAACTTTTTTTAAAAATCCAGAATCATCACGTAGGTAACAGGAATAACGCGGGCATTTAGAGGATGTTTTACAGTGATTATTTTATTTTAACACAGCAGTTGCACAATAGGTTTAGTCTCTTATGTGAAGCCAGACTTAAGAACTGAATGTAATAGGAAAAATTTGATGGTAAAATTAATTAAATTGTGAGGTGGAACCATGTGTTATTTTTTTTTTGTGCTTCTATTCTAGAAGTCCAGCAACTACTTAAATTTTTGTGTTGAGTTTGTCTAACTGTAACATCTGCAGAAGCATGCATACATTCATATCATACAAGTATCTAACAAAATTAATGTTATTGTTGCTATTTTAATTATTAATACACATAACTAATGGTTTTCAGACATTCGTATGGATCTTACACTCCCCCTTCTGACTACAAATCTTAAAATTTTCCATTTGTAAAGGTATTTCTGAATTAGTTTGAGGAGAGAACAGTATATTAAGTTGGGTTTTTATTCGAAAAGGTACATATATGCAAACTTCTCGGGGCGATGGCTGTGAAAAAATCCGTACTTAAAAAATAGGTTATGTTTAGAAACTAGGGTACATGGACCTATTTTGCTACAAAGGATATAGTACACTTTTGCATGCGCATGTTCGTTAGTTTGGTGTACAGCCGTCCGAGCGCTGTCGCAATAGTCGCACTTGTTCTATGGTCAGTTTGCATTCTATCTCTATATATATATACTCTCTTTTCTATGGAGTAGTCATCTGGCGGCTGAGCGAGGCGGTCGCACGGTGAGACGAGTGCGGCAGTGAGACGTGAGCCACAACTGGTGAGATTGGATCCGGGCGATCGGGACTTTCACGTTCACGGGCGTTACGCTATCGGTCGCCATTGTAACTAATTTAATTGTAAATAAGTATTTTCTTGGTTCTTTGAGGTGGGACATGGCGCGCATCGGCGGACACGTGCGTGCCGCAACGGGACGGACTTTACGTCACTGGCGACGGCGTTCCAACTTAATTGGTTTCTCGCTATCATAGAGAAGGGGCAGAAACAGTTCATCAATCGCACACGGAACCAGGGGGTGCAGTCCGCACTTGGCGCCTGCCCGACCCCAAACACGTGCAGCCGAGCCTCACTCCGCGGAGGGATGGGTGTTGTGCCGCGGCGTGCCCATGTACCTAGATTACGCGAAGGGCTCAATAAATACTTGTGGTCAAACTGTCGAAACATCATTGTAGCTCGGATAGTGTTAATTTCCCCCACCACGAGGCCTGAACCCCCCCTGAGAATACGACGCAGCCCGCATCACGGGGGTGATATCCGGGACTACGACAAACATACATCTACTCCTAGATGCTTGCCATATGCTGAAGCTGCTTAGAAATTCTCTCTCCTCAAAGGGCAGTTTTGCTAGTGACATTGGAATGATCCATTGGAAGTACATTGTTGAGTTAGAGAAACTTCAAAATACAGAGGGACTTACTTTGGCAACAAAACTTGCTAAGACACACATTCGTTGGGAAAAAGAACCAATGAAAGTAAAGCTGGCTGCACAAACTTTAAGTGAAAGTGTTGCAAATGCTCTGACATACTGCAATGAAGAATTAAAGCGCTCCCTCAGTTCCAAGGTTGTGAAGAAACCATTAAGTTCATAACACTTGTAAACAATGTTTTTGATATCCTCAACAGCAGGAATCTGTATTCCAAGGTTTCAAAAAAACCACTTGTTCATTCACACATTCACACCAATTGTTCATTCTTCTAGAAAGACAGGGTTCATTGGCATAATTGTTTGTCTTAATTCTGTGCTGGCTGTGTATGACACATTAATAAATAGGCCTGAACTTAGAAGATGAATTTCTTGTTAACCTATAAACTTAGTCAAAATCATTTGGAAGTATTTTTCTGTGGTGTTAGAAGTCGTGGTGGCCACAACAATAATCCCACAGCTTGCCAGTTTGAATCGGTGCACATACAGATTGGTGCTCCTATTACTACCAGTGCAAATTGCTCTGATGTAGATCCAACAATTCTCAACAATAGGCATACTGCAAGCATCCAAGAAATAAATTCCCTCCCTCTGATGTGTTGCCAAATTCTGGAGTGCTTGTAATCAGCCATGATCATGATTATGTTCCTGATCCTAGTTCATGAACTCTACATATATGTGGAAGATGTTGTGGAATACATTTCTGAGTTTGTAGTCAAGAAACTGGAGCATAGATCAAATGCTTTTCAAGCAAATCTGCACTAAAGGCTACATCAAACTCTGCTTTCTTTGCACGAAAAAAAAATAGGCCTGTGTTGCCTATCAAGATGTTGTATATTTATGCAAACAAGCAGAAAAGATGTGTAGTGAAAACATTGTTTTTCAAGTGGGTACTCCACTTGACAGCTTAGTCTTGTCAGTACTTCAGAATGCAAACAAAAATTTATTTCAGGAGCTACATTATCATATCCTAGATACCCTGCCTCTTGAAAACCATGTGCATCAACTGAATAAAGCTGTACTGACAGAATATTTTAAAATAAGACTGCACCATGAAGCTAGACTGTTACTGAAATTCTCCATCATATTGGTGTGAGAAGTTTTCATACCAAGATGGTGCTCTTTAAGAATCAGTGATATCTAGTTCTGTATTGTATGCATGTGTTGTACTATTACTTTGTGCTGCTGCCTTGTTTCCTTTTAATTTTTGTTATTGTTGAGTGATGTTATTTGAAGTTTTAAAGATGTACATGCATTGGCTGAAGTCATGTGTTCTGACTTATAATTATAATTAAAATATCCATTAATTCACTATTGCAATAGAGAAACTTACAATTCTATTCTATTCTACTATTCTAACTTACACAATTCTTATTAAGGTTGATTTTTTCAATAATGTTAGTAAATATTATTTTTTAATAGTAGAGATTTTATGCATATGTTTTACTTGAAAAAGATTACCAATATGTAAAAAAATGTGTGTTAAGTGCTACAATAGGTATATCTATAATTTGTAAAAATGACCAAAAAAATTTGTTGGCCAGCGGTGTTAGTACCGTTGCTTGTATTGGATATTAAAATTTTAATGTGTTATGATAAAATCATAGAAATCATGTCTCATTTAATATTGCTACCTTGTAGTGATAATTACTTATGGTAAGTATTTGGGGATGACTGAAACACTGGGAGTGGTTCTGTGCTCTGAAAACTCTTGGTATGCCACTGAGCACTATACCACTTTCTTTGTCAAGGGGTGCATATTGCTAGAGTAAAGTTCGCTAAGTGTCGTAGAAATTTCATGAAAGTTTTTCAGATGACTCAGTGTGTGTTACACTAATGCTTGTTAGTACCGTACAATCTTATAGAGTACTCATTTCTACATAAGGTACTTAAAATCACACTGCATTTTTTTTCTAAATTGTTAATAAATAATGTACTGTACTTGCATTTTTGTGTTTGATTTGAATATTTTTTTTTTATTTTAAACTATTTCATTTGCTTGTTTGAGCTTGAATAACAATGTGATTCAATATGTAGCCCTTCTCCCAAACCATGTGTCATGTTTTTTTAAACACAATACATGTATTTTCACACGTGCACAACACACTACATGCTGGAATCTTGCTCTCTTCAGGGCTGTCATAGGCAAAACGCATTCCATAAATTATTATGTATTGTGGTTTGATTAACATAACTATTTTCATTGTACTGTTAGTAACTTTTCCCAAAATAATTTTTGAAACATAAATTGTTATGTTAAGAGAGAGTCACATGACAAGTATAGGACTAATATGATCATTTGTTTTATTGTATGTTTTCCCACCATTTAGTTTTTGGCAAACCAAGCCCATTGTATGACCACTCTCCATCACACAATGAACAGGGCCTTCAAGAGTAAGTGGCAGGGGTGGGGGAGAAAAAATCCCCAGGGTCCAGGTATCAGGAGAATTTACAGGTTTTGGAGTGAAACTTATTTGCGGGATGATGAGAGTAAAATTTCAAGGCCGAATTTTAATGCGTTTTCATTAAACATTGTTATGAAAATAATGTGAGAGAGATGGATGAATGAGAGAATAAGATAATAGGTGTGCATGTGCTTGTTTAAGAAAATCAATATAGGTATCCATAGTTACTGTGAATGCCTTGAATTTTATGTTTGCTTACAGTGCACTCCAGAATGTTTACAGCAATGGGGAGAAAGCCCAAGGTAAATTATTTGCATTAAATTGTGAGATATCTTTCGTGAGTAACATTGTTGTGTCATCTCTAAGGAAAGGAATACCACCTTGCATGCACTAAATATATATTAGAAAATATAATGGTTTTTACGATGATCAAAATCTCCACAAACAGCTTACAGATCATAGCAGAGAGAATACATGTTTGGCTAAAGTATTTTTTTTCACTTTAATTCATGTTAGTTCCATTTCCACTAGTTTCGTAGAGGCACAAATTTTGCAGTCTGTTGGTCATTATGAACACCCTCATTGTAGTGAAGGTAAGATTATTCAATGGCTTTTGCCATCCCAGGGAGTAATCAAGAGAATCTTACAGGTTAGTCATTAGTATATTGCTACTAAGTTTGTATCCATTAAAATTTTATGGTTATTTTTAATCATCTGCATTTTAAATTGGTAAATTTTGGATAGTAATCACAACATTAATTAATCCTCACAGATTCTCTCACAAGTATAGTACAGCTATTAAAACTTTTTTTTTAATCAGTTCTCGTGTCGTTCACCATATTTGTGGATATCTGTTGGATCATGGGAAAATTTTTATTCAATTTTAAATGAGGACATCAAGAATTTTTTTGTACTGGCATGGGCTTTCCTGAGGGAGAAGAATAAGTCTAGATTCATTTTCAGACTTTTTAATTGATAGTTATCGTAAATAGCTTCAAGTTATTTAACAGTCATAATTAGAATTTTACAGTCATAGAGGTATTATTAAAGATTTTTGTTTGTGCAAAGTCATCTTAACTGGGCACGACTGTGACTTGTTACAGGTGGTCTTCCTGAAAAAATCATTCTGGGAATGTTACCCTGAAATGCTAGAAAACAACAGTAACTATAAACTCCTGGGCCAACTCAAATCACCTGCAACACTAAATGCAACCTGGCGGTCAAGGTCAACAGCCAGAATCCACCCAAAAAAATCTGAACACAAGTGGCTCGACTGGGGCTGCATCACAGAATGTATCAAACCAAAGAATTCTGATTAATGATTTTACTAAGAAGGTAAGGTAGATCACATTAAAATTCTATAGAAAATTTCAGCAAATAACTTGGTAACTATTTATTCATTTTTATGTTACATTTCAATCACTATGTCTAAACAAATGTTCAGACAAAATACTATAAAATCTATAATTAAAATAAAAGTGCATTGAATTAAGTAACCACATATTTACAAAATTTTACTGGCCAAACTATATGGCAATGTATTATACAACACGTGTATCTCAAGACATTACAAAATTATAGAATGCTTATAAAAATACAAACAAATATATAAAATACAAAAAACATATATGATAAAACATATTAGTACAAAAAATGTCTACTGAAACCAATAATTAATAGATACAGTAGAACCCCAGTTTTAAATTACTGCTTTACTTTTTTCCATTAATTGAACCATTTTATTCGGTCCCATTTTAACCTCATTTGTCTCAAAGCAATAACTATGTAAATTCATTTTTCCAGTGTTTGTCATGTACATAGTACATATGAAGATAACACTTTCGTCTGAAATATGAAATCAAAAATGCTGTTGTGAACACTAGCGCTGTAATTCCTGGATGTTTCAATGTGCTCGTGCATTAAAAATCTTATTGACAGGCTGCCAACACTGGCCTAATAATGGCAGACTTTGAAAAATGTTGGCACATGATGCAAGTGCATAAAGTTCATAGAAATCCTGACTGTCCATCAGTAACTAATACATACAGTATTACGTACAGTATATATGTATAATGTTTTTGTCAATGTTTGTTAAAAATAACATGGTGTGTAACAAATTTAAATGTCAATAAATTTTTTTATTATACTGTGAGTAATCAACTAAACTTTTATCTGTATTTTATTGAGTGAGAGAGGCAGCACGCAAAAGATTGGAAAACTTTATAGATGAAAAACTAAACATTTTAACATGCATGGACGAGCACAAAGGTACTGTTTCACTCACTGAGAGGTTTGGGGTGCCTATTTCAACTCTGAACACAATTGTGAAAAATCGCAAAATAATTGAAGGAAATGCAGCTGAGTGAGGTGGTTTTTCAAAGAAATAAAAAACATTAGTGCATAAAAATATGAGGAACTTTAAGTACTTTCGAAGAAATGGTTTGTGGGTGCAAGGGCCAAGAGCCTCGAATATATCCATAAACAGTATTTTGTTGCAAACCAAAATTTCAGATTTTTTCACACAGTACTGACAATATTATAAATTGTAAGTAGCTTTTTGTACCTATACTTAATTACAGAGATTAATTTTACCAATTTTTTTTTAAATACTGAAATAGGATTATAATAAACCTTGCTTTTTTTTTTGCTTTGATAAAAATTACTTTTGCTATAGTACATTTTCCTTATGCTTTTTGTATTGTGATAAAGTAATGCATTTTTATTAATATTCTTAACCTGTAAATGTCTGATATTATGATTTGCTAATAATAATAGTATGAAAGTATGTACATATACTGTATGTATGCTTACCTATACATTACCTATATAAATATGGGACTATGGTATGTTAAGATCTTACAATAACACAGTTCTCTGAGCAAAAAAAAAAAATTCATACACTCCCCACATTTTACACTTTCCTGTTTTTTACAACATTTTCAGACAACCCCTAGAATAGTGTTAAAAAAAAGGGGGGGGGGGGTCTATTGTATACCTATAAAGTTGTGCGAATATACATTTTTTTTATAATGAATATATATGTAAATATTGTATTTCAAAATGTATTCTTTTAGCTAATGGATAAACTTAACTCTGTCATTTAATGAACAGTGGCTTGAAATAAGGTAAACATGTACAGTTTTGAATTAATTCAGTTTTATTCCTTGAAACATGATTCATGGTGAAGTTGAAAATGTTTTAAAGAATCAGATAAAATAAAATCCCTAATTGATAAAATACAAAAAAATAGTCATGGAAGTTTAATTTAGATTAACAAATATTACACTGCACAAAATCAGTTAGAATCTTAGAATATTTGTGATAGTTATTTAATCTGTACCTATTATTGTAAATTAGTTTTTTTTTTATTTGCTTGACCTTTCAGCTAACTTGTGAAATGTAAAGAAAGCCAAAATGAATAAAATAACAATTTTTAAATATTTTTTAAATTTTCAAAATTTTTGTAATTAAGCTTGTTTTAAAGTATAAGCAAATATTTACTGTATTATTTTTGTTTTTTGAACATCAATGTGAAGGTGAACTTTAATCTGTTGATTAAGTCATTTAATCAAATTTATAATAAACACATTTTACTTCCACGTCAATATTAGTGTTTTTCCTGAAATTTCAAAATGGTTAGAAAATATCACAAATATCAAAAGAGCCTAAAGTCTAATGAAGTAATAACATATAATACAAATACATAAGGCACAGCTACAACTGAGATTATCGGCAATTAAGCCAGTAAAGAAAATTACACATCTATTTTCTGTGCATATTAAAAAATCACAAATGAGCTATTTAAAACATTTTAATGTTTAAATTCTTGTCAAACATGAATCTAATTAATGTTTACTTGTGCTAACATTCCCATTTTTGTTTTAATATTTGCATATATGTAGCTGATTGACTAAATACATCATAAACAAAATAAAGAAAATTACAAAATGAACTATTCATAGTACTACTACCATAATTATGTAGAAATATGTACATTTTATTTCGATTAATTAAATAAAATCCAGTTATCATTTCAAGTGTTCTTAATCTGAACACTTTTGGAATCTTGTTAAGTGTTGTCTTTTTCCAGTTAATAAGGTGCTGAAACACATTTCAGAACAGGTACGTATCTATCAAACAGTAGAATTTCATTGTATTTTCAAGACTATATAAATGAAAGTTGAAAGTAAATCCTAAAATGTTTATACTAACTGTAATGCAGCATACCTGTATGGCATATAATTTAACATAACTGATCATGTGAACATCCTTTACCAAAATTATACCACTAAAATGATCAGCAATTATTAAAAACTGATTGGCCATCAATGCATGCGAAAGAATATTAAGTACATTACAATCTTATGGCCAATTTTTTTTAAACTAGAGTAACATGTAAAAAGAGTACAAAAACATGCTATAAAGACCATTTTTATAAATAAAAAAATAACTTCCCAGATATTAAATCAGGTTGTGTTAAAGGTGCACATAAAGTACATATGGTAAACATAGGTAGAGTTTCACTCAGCACAATTACATACGTACTAGCACAGACAAATGAGGTGAAAATACATACAGGATTTTAATGAGCTCCAAACATGTTGGTGTACCAAAGTAATGCACAGAATTGGATGTTCGTGCGAGGTGGTGTGAATGCAGGCTTTCCTCACTACACAAGTGTACAGCCTTGGCCATCGCGGCTAGCAAGGACCATAACCTAGCATTCAGTCATGCACATTTAAATATAGGCATGTAGACCTTGCAGAGAGGAAAAGTTGTCTAAAATACATAAACTGTACCAGAAAAATGAAAATAAATGATTAATCACTTGTAACAAATAAATCACATATATAACTAAGTTACAAAACACAAATTACGGAATAAATTGACCGAAACATACTCAAGAATTTTACTAGGATATGTACTGAATATATATTTTTCTAATAGTTTTCACAACATACGAAAATACACATATTTACATTGAGCGATGAGCACTTGATAGTGAAAAGCTGCTGCTGAATATTACTTGAAACTTTAACTGAGGCAACCAAATACTGGGCCATTCAAATCATAATCAATGAACACCAAAATATTAATGGTACTACACAACCATGTCTTGTCATATTTTCCTACACCATAAAAACGTAGGTGTTCATAAATTATCTGTTTCCAGGGAGGCTCAAATATTCCAAAAATTGATCTTTTTCATTACTGTCAAAATTCAAGATACATTTAAATATCAATTACAAATCAAAAATTTTATTAAACAAATATTATGAAGACAGATCCATAACACAATTACAAAAGGATGTCAATGTTATTCATTCAGTGCTCTTGAGTCCTTTGGTCTGGAAAAATATCCACAGGCAAGTTGCAGAGCACGAAGTATCACGTATGACCCATTTGCAAACAAACCGTGGATCAGTATCTAAGTCAACACATAATTCGAAACTAGGTAAACTAAGGCTCTTTAATTAAAAAAACACAAATCAATCATGACTAAAAATTATGGCACACTACAAGCAAAATTCCACAAAATGTTGCCTATACTCATAGCAAAAAATTGAGCTGCCTTTTTAAAAGAAAATACCATAAAAGTGAAAAACTGTTATGTAACAACAATATGATACCTGGTTGCAATGTGTTGAAAAACGCGCACACACCACAATTTGTGTCAATATCCTTAAAAATTGGTTTTTATAATCTAAAGCCTTAAAATATTTTATGACTGACATACATAACACACTCAAACTTCAAAACATAGAATAGAATCATTAATCAAACACACAGAGTGATTTTGTAAGGTCAAAAAAAAATCTTTGTGAACATATCACACATGCAGCAAACTGAGACAGAGGGAAAAAATTGAGATGCACATGTCAGGACTGGAACTGGTAACTACGCTTGATAACTTCCAGGGACTAGGCCTCGTCGGAGTCTCTCTCCGAGTCCAGCTGCAGACCCATGTGTCCCAGGAGATTACTGGCCGGACCGGCATTGCCCATCTGCGACTGGTACGACTGCAAGATGTTCTTCAAGGCGTTCACATTTATGTCAACCGGACTGAAGTTCTCTATGTCTTCGAAACTTTCATCTTGGTCGCCTCCCCCACTTGCAGCCTGAAAATATACAATCTAACATAAGCAAGATTGAAATCACATTTAAAAGTAACAAATCCTTTCATTAATGTTTCACTGACTTTAGGAAAAATATATTTTAAATACGTAGTGACATCGTCCGGGCCTGCGGCCCCTTGAGCCCGATACACCACTGCCCAAGCACCACCACCCTTTGTTCAAACCTCCAGCCAACAAGTGCGTGTGTGCGTGAGTTGGTCGCCCGGCAAGAGGGCGCTGTAGAGCAAGTGCGCCGCACCCCTAAATGTAATTAAATATAATATTGTAAATTGTTTTTATTGTTCCCGAGTGTGACGTGACGGCAGATCGGCCGGGAGGGTTTTTATGTACTTTTATTTAGAGTTGTGTGTTTAATTATAAGGATGCTTCCGGACATTCGCGAAGCACACCGAAGGAAACCGAAGCCAGACACTATTTAAACATATCCATTAATAATTGTAATTTTTATTATCCTTTTTAATATTCAGTAGGTGTCAAGTAATTTTTAAGAGTGTTTATCCTGTTTACTTTAGTTCCCCGTGACACGGAATCTAAGTTACATTAACAGCAATTGTTTCGGCGGAAGGACGCTATTATAGATCGGTGTAGCCGAGAGCTCTCCCCAGTCTTCCGCCATCACCGACCGAGAGTAGACACTTTAGCACTCTGGGGACCTCACCGCTTGCTCAACTCTGCCTAGTAATTCTGTTTGTCGTTAATTATATTTAAATCTTCTTTCGTTTAGTCCTCGGAGCTCCTCTCAATCGGAGGACTGTTTTAATAATTACGTTGCGACCATTACCGGCCTTTTTCTTCCTTGTTCCACGTAAGTCGATGTGTGACCACGTGGTTGGTCACTCCACCTAAACCGATTCATGCCGCGGGCGTTTTTTACAGTTTAATTTGTGTGTGTGTGTAATCGAAGCCGGCTAAATAAACCAGAGCTTTTCTTATTTTAAACATGTGCGACCATCTCGAGTGTGGCGGCGTGTGGGACGCCCTAAGAGCCCACTGCGATTAGGTAGGAGCGTGCCCGACGCTGGGAGCGGGCAGGTATTAATACTAGGCTGGTTTCAGGGGGGTAAAAATCACGTCTCACATGGGCGACGTCACAACCCTGGCAAAGAGTCCCTCATAGGTCCGTGCCCATTGCACGGTGGCGCCCTTAAATTCGAGCATTCAACGAAAACCCCCGCTTTATTAAAGATCGGAGGCCACGGCCCCGTATCAGTAGTTTTAGAGAGAATATGTAGGGTTTTTATTTCATATAATTATGCACAGAGGCTAAAGCTACAACACATCCAAGATCACATTGGGCTCTAAACCACTACATATTATTTCTGAAAAGGATAAATATGATATACTACTTTTCTGAAGTAAATAGTTATGATTAAAAAAAGGTACCATACAGCATTTTATAGAAACAGACATTCTACAACTACCTAATAAAAAAAATTGTACAGTTTAGTTACTCTACATTAAAAATCAAACAACATTAAAAACTGTTTAAAAATCATTAGCCAAAATTAATAATTTGTTAAATCCATTGTTGACCAAAGCTACACAGTTGTAATTTTTTTTACCACAAAGATGAATTGTGGCCATAGTAGTTTGAAGGTCTATTTTTCTAGTTTCTTCAGAAAAAAATTACTATGCTATAAAACATATGATTGATAAAAAAATGTATAATTCTCATAATTGTACTTAACCAAAAAGCAGCAATTTTAAATACACAGGTAATTACAAAATGAATTCAATTTATAATTCTAAAATAATCACATGCATCATGCCTACCTTATTGTTAGTTACTTTTTCAAAACTTTCTCCTATGGTTGTATTCGCTAATTCATGGTCCATTTGATCCATGTATTGTTTGATCTCAGATTCAATCTCTGCAGTTGTCTTTCCTTTCTTACCTGCAACATTCACACGGACAGAACAAGTATAATAATCAGATGAAATTGTCAGTTAATTCATAAATTTTCCACATACGGTATTTAAGTTATAATTTGTTTTAAAGGTATATGATCTATGAGGTAACGGAGTGGCAGCTTACATTTGTTTATAAATGGTAAAGAGTGAACAATGAAATATATTCAGTAAGGACTGTCAGTGCTACCAAATCACACAAGAAAAGTCATTCAATTTAACTATGATTACACTACATGTACAATATTAACAATTATTAACAAAAAAAAAACAATGCTTGCTAGATCTATGTGAACATGACACCACCGTAGTTTAAAACATCTTTAGAATGAGTTTTCACATTATGCAACTTTGTAACTATTTTCATATATAAATAAGTACCATAAATTGAATTCTTTCACAGTTATTCAGTTTGAACAGTAAAATAATATAACAGTATAAAATAAATGAAATTTTGCAAATCAAAGAAATTATTTTAAAGAATCACAACATAAGTTAGTCTCACAAGTTTATCATTATTTTTAAAGTATTTTTTTTCCACATAGTCTCTTGAAATTAGTTGAAATAAATTTTTTTTTTTAAATTATGTAATAGGACTAATGCTTCTGTGCACTTAGTTAACTTTTTACTATCTACAAATGAGAAAGTTGAGTGATCTTAAAATGAAATTTAAATTTATGTATTTTTGTTTCTGTCAGGAATGGTGTCCTAAAATCGTTCATAAATTTGTATTAGATATATATTAATTTAAACATGATGTAAGGCCACTTAAAGATTTTATTTATATAATAAGATATAATAAGATATAATATGATATTATAAGATATTATAAAATATGATAAAATTGTTTCAGTTGTAAAATGTAAAGATTGATCCAACAGTCCAAACATGGTGTTAGGTAGTAAATTCATAGACGATGATTCCAAATTTTGTTTTGTAAATAAACAGTTGCTCACTGTAATGGACACTGTTGACTGTAAAAAGCTTGCACAAGTTTTGAGTAGACTTAAGCTTCGGACGTACTACATGATAACGGCTATGTTGTTTTTTCGAAACACATAATTTCATGACAATTACTCCGAAACAAGAATACATTTTACTATATTGTAATAGACTTCTGAAATAATAGTCAAGTACAAACATTCGAGTATTACCAAATGAACTGTATAAATATGAAACATTGAAAATAGGACTTACTAACTATAGAGAGGGAAGAGAATACATGGTGAATTGCAATAAAACTGAACAAACACTACTAAGCATGCCAATACAACATGTAATACAGAAATGAAAGTTAATACACCATTTAGCACTAAAATGTAACTAAAAAAATTAACTCAAACAGCAATTTGACAAAACGTAGCGCAAATTACAGAAAAATAATCTTTTATCATGATCAATTTATTTAATGTAATTTATATAACATTAATTTGTACCAGAATGTATGACCTAAATTTACTGTATAAATTTTAATATATTGTTTGATCCAGCATTTCTTCCATTAGTAATAAGTTTTTATATTAATGACAGCACATATTTCAAACACAAAATTTTACTGATTTATTTTTCTTATTAGTTCTGTTCTAGACATGGTTATTACTAATGATTTTAAAGTATATATGATTAATGTGTCAATCAAAATTAGGCTATTTTGGTGAAATAAGAATTTAAACATATTTTTATTTCATATTTGTTAAATAATACACTTTGTTTCAATGAATAAAGACACCATATAAAAATAAAAACAATAACACAGAAATCTCTTGTTTTGAAAACTAAATTGGTCTAAAAATAAAACAATAAAATCTTGTCCCTAACTATAGAAGAGGTCAGATAATACTACGAAAATATATAAATTGATATTGTAATAGACTACGATGGTAATATAATAGTTGGTGCTACTTTAGTCAAGCTTCAAGCAGATGGTCATCAACTAGCTACATTCGATACTACCAGAAACTATGTTGTTTTGTAACTATGGTTGAACGAGAACATCAGTGCACAGAAGCAGAGGGTTCACATTAGGGTACCACTCATACCCATGAAGTATGAAACTACGAGGGTATTGGAAACTGCATTATGCACTTCTTCAAACTTCTCTACTCACTGTAACAAGTGAAGTATATTTGTAGAATTTTAGAATTTATGTCTTTGCTTAATCCTACATGTTTAAATTTGTTTGTTCATGTCTACTGTTGATCGCTTTTTACTTTTAATTTCAACTGACAGATTTCATAAATATTTAAAATGTAATTAATACCTAGAGGAATTGTTCATTTGATATACTCAGTAGACCAGTGTGTTAAAGAGTTAAATGCTAAGAACTAGTTGGATCATTAATTATTTTCAACCAAAATATTTAGTATATGATTTTATTGTACTTGCTTGTACTGGTTCAAAACTTAATGTAAAATTATAACAAGTTAATTTCAAAATAATACTACAGTAGAACCCCTCATATCCGACCTTCCCACAACCGACTCCTCCGGATATCCGACCATGTCTCCGTGGTTGGCGAGCCTGTTCAGACTTGAAAAAGTGACGAATCTACATGTTTTCGTGTCGCAAACTGTCAGTTCAGCCGTGATTGTTGGTGCAAAATGTGCTCATACTATAATCTTGTACTGTTCTATGTTTTTTAACGTCAATACTGTTTGTGTTTATTCACAACTACGCATAGCTTTATTGCGAGGTTACGTGTGTGACAATGGCAACTCCTAAACATAAACGTGTTCGTTTTTCTCTGCAACAAAAACTTGACGTGTTACAAAGATTGGACCAAGGTGAGTCTGTTATTAAGCTAGCTTCTGAGTTGGGTGTAAGGGTGACTACGGTAAAAGATTAGAAAAAGAACCGTAAAGATTTGAAAGCGTACTCAATGACAGTTGAGACAGATCATGCGTTAAAAAGTAGAAAAATGTTGTAAAAAACAAAACTTGAACTTATGGATGAAGCGTTATGGGTTTGGTTTTTTCAGGAAAGGTGCAAGGGAACGCCTTTGTCAGGCCCCATCGTAAAGAAAAAAGCCTTAAAATTATATGAAAAGTTGGGAGGTGATCTAGAAAAGTTTTGCGCTAGTGAAGGGTGTCTTCATAAATGGAAGTTGCGTCATGGCATACAACATGTTATAATTGCGGGGGAAAAACTCTCAGCTGATAATTATGCTGCTGAAGAATTTTACAAAAATTTGAGCAGCTGGTTACAGAACAGAATCTTGTACCTGAACAAGTCTACAATGTAGAAGAAACGGGCCTAAATTACAAAATGCTTCCAAAAACCACTCTTGCTGCTAAACAGCAATGTGTTAGAAACAAAGCTTGCTAAAGACAGACTTACAATTGCAACTTGTAGCAATGCCAACGGATGTCACAAAATGCTGTAGTTCATCATAGAAAAATTCAAGAAGCCAAGAGCATTTAAAAATCTAAACATGGAATCATCTGCTTGGCTGGATGCTGCATTGTTTAAGGAGTGGTTTTTCAATGAATTTGTCCCTGCAGTAAAAAAAAACATTTAAAGTCTAAAAACTTACCTGCTCGTGCTGTTTTGCTCTGACATCGTCCGGGCCTGCGGCCCCTTTTAAGTCCGATATGCCATCGCTCAAACACCACCCACCCTCCATTCAAACCTCCCGCCTACCCGTGCGTACGTGTGCGTGCGTGTGTGTTCGCCCGGCAAGAGGGCGCTGTCGAGCCAGTGCGCCGCACCCCTAAATGTAATTAAATATAATATTGTAAATTGTTTTTATTGTTCCCGAGTGTGACGTGACGACAGATCGGCCGGGAGGGTTTTATGTACTTTTATTTTAAAATAATGTATTAAAATATCATAGCGTTTCCGGACATTCCCGAGGAAACCCGAAGCCAGACAATAATTAAATGTTCATTTTATTAATTATAATATGTATTATTCTTTTCAAGTATTCATAAATTGTCACATAATTTTTAATTCATTCTTGTCATGTTAATTTAGTTTCCCGTGGCACGAATTCGCAAATATCTTTTAACTGCAATTGTTTCGGCGGGAGGACGCCATGTTAGTCGAGCGAGCCATGATCTCAGCCCAGTCTGCCGCCGACCGAGAGTAGACGCTTCAGCACTCCGGGGACCTCACCGCTTGTTTCATCGCCAAGTAATTCTGTTTCAATTTAATTCCGCATAAATCGTTTTCTTTTCGTCCTCGGAGCTCCTCTCGGTCGGGGGACTGTATAACTAATTGTCTTACGACCAGCAACGGTCTTTTCTCTTTTGTAATACGTAATGTAAGATGTGACCACGTGGGGGTCTTCGCACCTAAACCGATTCGTGCCGCGGGTGTTTTAAACAGTTTCAATCGTGTAAGTTGCATTCGCAGAATAAATCAGGTGTGTAAATCTAATGTATTATTTTCTTATTTATATCTGTTCGACCACATGGAGTGTGAAGGCGTGTGGGACGCCTGAGAGCCCACTGCGTAAATAATAGCGTGCCCGACGCTGAGAGCGGGCAGTAAATATCAGAGACTACGGCCCCCGTATTAAGAGGTGCCGCAACGAGTGGCCCCGTAACAGCTCTTAGATAACGCTCCCAGTCACCCCTCTGAATGTGAACTAAAGAAAGGAAACATCAAGGCTATATTTTTACAGCCCCATGTGACACCTTTAATACAAACCATGGATCAGAGCATCATTGAGTGGTTAAAGAGAAGATACAGAAGAAAATATTTTGGCTCTCTGTTGGACAAAACAGAAGAAGGATGTAACCTTTTTGAGGCAATGAAAACTTTAAACAACAAAGATGCTATTTACACCGTTGCTGCAGCTTGGGATGAAATTAATCAAACCACCCTTCAGAAGGTTTGGAAAAACATTTGGCCATCATTGAAACAAGAAGAACCTGAGACTGATCATGAGCCGACCTCGACAGAAGCTGAGACAGACACAACAGAAACATTACAAAATCTACAAGTGTTTCAGCGTGATCTCCAGATGACAGATGTAGAAGAGTGGCTTGTTGAGGCTGATGTTTCGGAAGTTACCAATGAAGATCTCAACGACGACCAAATCATTGTTGTTGTGCAGAACAAAGCCGAGGAAGAAATAGACTCGGATGAAGTCGAAACAGCCAGTGACTACGTAGCGAGTCATTCTGCTGCTAAGGACGCCTTTGAAGTTGCACTGAAATACATCGATCAACATCCAGAAGCAACCCCAATGGATGTATTGTGGGCAAAAAAGTGGGACACTTCCACAAAATCAAGATTGACAAAGCTGAAACAAAAATCCATTACTGAATTCTTTAAATAAGGTATGCTTACATTGTATTCATCTTCTCATTTATTATTTAACAATAGTAAATGTTTGAAATGTATACAGCAACATTTTTACAAATAAAGTTGTATTACTGTACATACTATATAGCTGGGAATGGTGTTTTTTTTTGCTCCTATGGATATCCGACCTTTTTGCTGTTCCGACCATGGCCCGGTCCCGTCATGGTCGGATATGAGATGTTCTACTGTATTTTGTTTTGTTATTGACTTGAGATCATGTTTGATTGATGACAGAATTATATAAAAATTTAATTTAGATTTTACACATATGGTGTACTTACCAAGGTCATGACTTATCCCCATACTGAGGAACAACATACACAATCATATCTCAATAAAACAAACCTTAAGGAGCCATAATTTTGTCACTTTGCAATAACGACATGTGTAATAACCACACTATTTAAAAATGAAATCAGAATTTTTTTTTTATAATTTCTAAACGAAAATTAAAATAAGTTAAAACTTGCTTACAATTTTATACCGCACTGAGTTTTTTTAAAGGGAGATTATAATATACAATTTTAGAATGGCTACACCTGTAGTTCAAAAAAAAAAAAAATTTCTACTCTATCACACATACCTAAAAGGATTTAATACAGAAGAATAAAGCAAAGCTTTATAAATTACCTACAAAAGACATACCAATGAAATGTATTCAGTATTAATTTATTTGCTTTATTTGAAACTTCATAAAGTTTCTTTATATTATTCTGGATATTTGTATACACCATCCTTTACTACATGTAATTGTTTACCCTTGGAAAAAAAAAAACCTTTGTTTTACTGTACTGGTATGCAAGTTATGTATGGCATCCTAAGAATTTATATTTAAAATATCGGTATTAATGAGATTAAAAATATTTAAACCTATAATAGTAAATATAATATAATACTATACAAAGAAAGGTCTTTAACCCTGAATTCTGTGTTTTGTCTCATTATGTGATTCAGCATCAATGGTGCTGCTTGCGTTCAGATTTCCGGCGGCTGACCTCGGCACTTCAGCCACCAGTCACATTACTGCGTTTTTCGTTTGCTCAGAGTTTATAGTTACTCAGGGACATAACTAGACTAGTTTCCACCTGGGGCAAGAACTCATCTTAATGACCCCCACTTTTTTTTTTTTTTTTTTAAATCAACCAAACCAAAACCCTTCTCAACACCTAGTATCGCCATGACTTATTAATTAATATATCCCTAATATTTTTGAATCACACGCGAAAAATACAAGTTTTTAAATATTTTATGATACACATATGCGTATATGTATCTTTTCATAAAAACAATTTAGTTCATTTACCTCCCAACATTTTTTCTGTTCTAACACTACAATATTCAAGTAAATATCTGTAGTAAAAATTACTCTGCCAGTTCTCTCCCCCCCCCCCCCCCCCCACCACATCGCAAATACGGCACCCGGGGCGTAAGTCCCAACTGCCCCCCTCCCCCCCTTCTAATTACTGTCTAATTTCATTTCAGTACAGTGTACAGATTCCTATTTTATAAGCTGGTTGCATTTCACATTTGGTTTTCTAGTTACTAGTTAGTAGAGTTCTGCGAATATTCGAAATTTCCGAATTCGAGATCTAATTTTTTGATATTCAATTCGTAATCAAATCGAATTCATTTTACAATAATTCGACTTGCAAAATCTGGCCTGGGTACACTAATATAAGACATCCCCCTTCCCCCATTTTTAAAAGAAATGTAAATGGACGATTACATCTTCCACTTACAAAAAATTATACATCGAAACCTCTTATTTACGTTACCGTTATTTACGTTTTCACGTTATTTGAACCATTTTATTTCTGTCCCGTTTTAACCTCATTTGATTTAATGCAATGAATCCCTGTTGTTAACAATGCGCCTATTGCTTTACGCAGTTTACGCCGTTCGTTCTGATAAAACTGCTTACTAACTTAATTAATCCTATTACAAAGTAATTTGATGTGTAAATCGTGTTTTAAAAACGTTTTTAAAAGTTAAAAACTTCCATCTTTAACGTCTCGGGAGTCGCTTTAATAGATACCGCTTATAAAAACGTAAGCAGCGCCAGTTTGGTTGTGTTTATTCCTGTATTATTGTATAGAGAGCGCGCACGTAGTCTAAGATTGATATCGATAGCTTGCGGACTGCATGCACGCGCGCGCTCTGTCAGGAACCGAGTTAACCCGCACGATCGTTATGCGTATAGTTACAAATCACGTTCTTGTTACGGTTTCTTTTTTTTTTGCGTTGAATAAAATTGTTTTATTGCATCTACTTTTTAAATAAACGTACTTTCCATGAATAGGTTTTGTTTTTATGGATTACTTTACATTTTTTTTTGCATAATAGTGTTCTCCGTTCACTCTTACCCGAGTTTTGGAATAAACAAAGTCTCTTGTAAACAAACATTTTCATTGGCTGCCGGCCGCTGCGCACATTGTTCGTGCGCAAGAAATAGTCCCTTGGTTATGTACCATTTGTAAGTATTTTTACACTGCCTTTTTTTTTTATAACAATTGTTGTTATATAGCATTATAGCGTTTCACCATTAATATCCAATACAGTTTAATGTGTCAGCAAGTATTTACTTACAATTATGTTAGCAGACGCCGTGTGTACAATGTACAGTTGATGTTGATGCCCGGTGCAACAGTTGTATTTCGGATTCGTGCGCGCGCGGTTTGTTATGGCTAACGCCGGACCGAGTTTTGTAAAGCACAGAACGGGAAAGCCTTTGAAAAGTTCACAGAAAACTATTGTGTTGAATGTTTTTAAAACATTTTCAGACAAATATCCGGATTGTCGTGTGAACGATATCGCGAGTTTAACTGCGGAATTTACAAGTGTTTCGAAGAGCAGTGTGCTTCGTGCAAGGAAAGAATTACAGGACACTGGGACATTAACAACTCCCGGGAAGAAAAGGAAACTTGATTATCCTGTTATCAAAACTTGTGATGATTTTGTGAAAACGGCTATTAGGCGTAAAGTGCATAGTTTTTTTTTCGCAAATGAACCACCTACGCTGAACGAAGTGCTACGGTGCTTCCTGTTATATTACTTCTCCGTTATTTTATTAGCACCGACTGTACTGAAGTTTGTGTGTTGCAACTAGTTCTTGGCACGCAAGATGAATTCAGAGTGTCCACAAGGAAAAAATATTTCTTACCAACTTAGGCGAGAAAAAAGTACTAGATTTGAATAAAAAGTACTAAATTATAATTTGTTATCGTTTTACTAATTTAGGGAGGTATTATGATATTGCAACGCTCAAACAATTAATGAATTGAAAATAAACAGTAACTAAAACAACACATGCAAAGATAAAAAATAAAATTAATTAAACTCACCATTTTCACCAGCATGCATTTGGAGTTGCTGTTACATAGAAACTATGATGTCCCATGTATTAATCCTGCACTTAACATACTACATGTGATTAGATTTAATGTTTAGATTTTGCAAAAAATAGTTTTGTTTTTGAAATAATTGCATTTACTAAATATTATATTTACACATTTTCCAAGTTCCCACTCACAAAATAAACCACAGGAAATATTCATTCATTTTTCTTCTTCTTTCAGAGTTTGCTAACTTAATCAGTTCTTATGAAACAGTAAACTCTGCAGCTGATATGTTCTTCAATTTTTCTTTTACCAAAAGAAGTGCATTTACCAGTGGTATTCGTTTTGTTTCTAACTTTATTTTTGTTCAATGTTACTGCTGAAAATATTCTTTCAGTAGCTGCGGATGAATGAGGCAGGCATAGCATGTCTTTAATGAACACTGTTAAAGAGGGGAACATTTGGTCTCCTACAGCATTTTTCATTCCAAAAATCCATAAATTTGTCTTTCTTCAGTGCTTCTAGAGTCTTCAATAAACTCCATTCTCTATCCCGGTTTTCGTAATTTTTTTCTTCAATAACATTAGGAAAATGTTTGGCTATTGGCATTATACTGTGATTGTCGTCTGATTTGCACTTTTATAGACTCAGCATTGCTAAACCTTTTAGAACAGAGTCGTTAAAATTTATTCGTTTTAAAACTTGGAAGCAAAATTCAACAAAGAAGACAAAACATTTAACTTTCAATTGTGTTGCATCACTTGGTGGAACTATGTTCTTGTCTAACTTTCAATTGTGTTGCATCACTTGGTGGAACTATGTTCTTGTCTAATCCCATCAAAAGGGCTTCCACTCTCACTCCTAGATAAACTTTGCTTATGTCTAAAAACTGGCCGTTGTCAGCTGGATATTTTTTTAAATTGGATTATTTAAAACATATTGAAGTTTCATGTAATATTTCATTATCATTTTCATTTTTTCTCTCCCACTGATGAAATCAGAACATGAAGACGATATTCAGTACCTTGATAATCTAAATTTAAGTTCATTACTGTCGGCAGAATAAAAGCCAAGAACAAAAAATATGCCTGAATTTATGGATTTTGAAGTGCTGTCAAAACGGATTTCGCTATTTCAAATCCTTCTTGGGCATTTTTACTGAAACAAATTGGTGTTACTGTAATATTATTATATTAAAGGGAAAAGTACTAGATCTAAGAGTAAATGTACTAGAACACTAAAAAACTTATAAAAGTACTAGATATAGTACGAAAGTACTAACTGTGGACACACTGGATGAATTCAGATTATCACTTGCTGATGCGGCGCAGTGATACGACTGTGTTTGTTTATTTCAAAACTCAGCTAAGAGTGAACCCACGGTCTCACCCCTAATTATAAACTTGATTTTAGAATAAAATGTGCGATGCTTGCGCGATAAAAACGGTATTTTTTTTTTTACCACTTCCTTATGCTGTGATATTTTTATTAATATTTTTATCCTTGAAAGTCAAACATGCTAAATAAGGTGGCAAGTGAGAGAATTTTCTCTACAGCAGGCAACATAGTTATCAGCCGCAGATAATTGTTGTTGCCGCACCATGTCGATGAACTTACCTTTCTCCATGTCAATTTGAAATGATTTGCGGAGTGATTTATGTTAGTGCTATAGACATATAAGTTTTAATTTTTTTTTTTTAAATTTTTGAGAATCTGGTTGTGCTTCTTCAATATAGTCTCACTTTAATTTTAATTACTTGATTTAAACTGTGAATTATGTGACAAGTTTTTCAAAGGTGGTATGTTAAGTTTTTTAAATGATCTATATTATTTTAATAAATATTCCCAAATTTGATTCGAAAAAATTCGAAACTCATGAATTTTTTTGAAATTCGATTCGAACTGAAAAATCACAATTCGCAGATGTCTACTAGTTAGTACCACACTGACGTTTGATAAACCGACAAAATAGCCATTCGAGCACGGTCATGGTCCTGAACATTGAAGACCTTTCACTGTATTAATATACATATAATAATTAAGTTCTCAATGTCTTATTGAGAGCAATTATTGAATAAGACTGAATTATTTTCACATGCAAATATTAAGCAATATCCAAAAAGACTTTTGAGGATGCACAACACCATTAATATTTTTTTGAAATCAAGGTTTTACGTCTTACAGCTAGGTCAATAAAGACAGAGACGCTTCTCAGAGCACAAACCAGGGTCACACTGGGGAAACAAACTGCCATGGTCTGTTGCAAGGAAAAGGAACCATCACAGCAATATCCTGTAAGGATTATGTGAAACAAAGAAAAAAAAATCAGGATCCCCATGCCAGGTTCGGTGTGTTACCACCGCGACACCTACCTCCATACCTATGGACAGGAGCAAAAATCTAAGGGTCCACGGGGGGGAGGGGCTACAAAATGACTACAGGAAAGCTTCACTATAAAGAATATGAAGGGACCAAAAAATAGTTGAGTTTGTTATACTGAAGTTCTTTATACTGAAACATAAGCATTGTTATAAATATGTATACCGATAAACACATGAAACACCTTAAGTGTACTAAGGTTCAGTATTTCAGTCATTAGTCTATGGCCGCTTGAAGAACCTGTTCACATTGATGCTTTGTCTATGGTCAGGAGACACATTGTAGGCAGAGCTGCCAACCTCAAATCACACCCATCAGTAATGACAATTATATGAAAAAGGTACGCGTAAATCATGCTCAATAAATATTTCCTAAGGAATTATGACACACCCAAGATAAAACAAAGACAATAATATGCAAAAAAAAAAAATGAAAAATGTAGGCCTATGAATACAATGAAAATTAATGAATCGAAGAAAAAAAACTAATTGAACAATACAATCATCTGAATATGTAAGAAATATCAATAATTTTACAGGAAATTTTCAACCTTCAATTCGAAGTATTCAAAGTTATACTTTTGAACAATTGTCTTTTTATTTGCTTCTTTTATCCTGGTTGGATAAGAACTGTCTGATAAACAAACAACAGAAGACAAACAAAAGAACTTGTAAACAATAACTATGCGTTCGTTACTTTCCTTTCTTCAGATGTAGCGAAAAAACTACGATATGGATTTATTGCTCGTCATGACTATAAAATGTTCCGCATGTTTCTTTAATTCAATGTGCCCTCTACAGTCATCCCTTCCACCACGTGCAATAGAAAAGTCACACGTACATACATTACAAAACGTGTGGTGTTCCAAAACATTTGAAGACAACAAGCATGGCCATTCTTTTGAATAGTTAGGTCTTAGGTTGAAAGTTTTGAAGAATTGCGTTCTTTTTTTTCTACCCCAGATACACTTTTGTTCTGTCACACGCTTCATTTCTACAACCGGCACTGAAGATTGAAGATCACAACACTATTGAAAAAAGGAAAAAAAATTTCACGTTTGTAGACACGACAAAAACACTATGGTGAAAAAAATGACTTCAAAAAATAAATTAAAACAACACAGGTTAGCCAAAGTACCGTACAAAAATTATCGTGATGTAAGTAGCCAAAAAAACGAAAAGTCCGAGAATATGTACTAGTTGTATCGTACAACGGACGTAATACCATTCCATTGTTATTTCAAAACACGAGAATTAATCTACTCATTTCGACAGTACATGCGCACACACACTAGTTCCGTTATTGTTTTTGTTTACGTACACGCTGTTACGTTTGAATAAGAAAATTAAAAATAAAGTACAAGTTTTTGGATCGTATTTTTTTTCAAAAATTGCCTCAAGGTTGTTCGTTCAAGTGAATATTTTTGTTTCAGGAAAAAACGGACCGTCGTAAAATTCGTTAAGATGAAATAAAATTCAAGGTTATTATATACGTTTTTGGCGGGACCAAACAATGAGTTCGGTTAAGTGAAGTGTTCGTTTAACTGAAGTTCGTTGTACTGGTGCTTTCCTGTATTGTCATTCCCGTTCTACGGTTATGATTTTGTAAGTGCAAGCGGACCCCCTTAGTGAGGAGGTTCTTAATTCCAGGGGGGAGAGGAATGCACTCCCCTCCTTCCTCAGGATCTACCCCCATGCCTACAGATATTAAATAAAGCTACTTTTCTTCAATTTAGGACTTACCTGATTTTGACTGATTAAGGTCCATATCAACTTCTTCACCATACGAGCTCATTGCTGAGTCATCCGAATCCAATTCCCAGTTATCTTCTGGTATGGCAAAGTCTACCAAATATATGCACAATTCATTAGGTTCTAATACAATTTACATGAACATACTTTCTAAGTGAACAATACTGCTTCTAAAGTAAATGAAAATAATTTCTATCATAAATGTCAAAATAGGAAGCTAGGTACCTAAATATATAATACACCATATATATATATTATTTAGGCATGTGCGAGAAAGACTTTTTTGAATTCGAGACGAGATCGAGAAAGCAATTTAAAAATTCTCGAGAATTGAGTCGAGATCGAGAAATCTGTACTTTAGTTAACAGGATAATATGATCCAAAAAAGTAAAACTCAATAATCTGACAAACATACATAATTATTCAATAATTTTATCAAGTATCCACGATTGCAATTACAACTTTACCTTTACACTCAAGTTTATTTGCCTATTGTCGTATGTAAACATACTTTATTGACTCCATAGTCTATACAGTTTCCTTGAGCCATGGACGGTACTTGATCATGAAAGTCTGAACATTCGCCACTATCGATATGTCACTATCGATACGGACCGCAATTTAAACATCATGTTGCTTGTTATATACTGCTGGCCGTGTGTATAACCTAAGGCCATAAAACAAAATGCAATCGCGGAATAATTCTGCAGTCATGTTTACATTTTTATTTTTTACCGTACCGTTTTACGTTGATACTTGATATTGATACCGAAAATGATTTATTTTTAACTTTAATGTTGGTTTTATTAACGGAAAATAATCATTTTCTTCTGTAATTTAATGTGATAACCACAGCACAATTCATTGTTTACGTTTACCGTTTCATGTAGTGACTTGTGAACGGAAGTTGTTCGTTTTTAACTTTTTAATAATTTATCGTGTATACTATCGTAACAACATAGCTGCCAACCTCAAATCACACCCATCAGTAATGACAATTATATGAAGAAAAAAAAGTACGCGTAAATAATGCACGATAAATGTTTCCTGGGGAATTATGACACATACAAGATAAAACAAGGAAAATAAAATGCAAAAAAAAATGAAAAATATAGGCCTATAGGTATATATGAATACAATGCAAATTAATGAATAAAAAAAACTATTTGAACAATACATTCATCTGAATATGTAAGAAATGTCAATAATTTTACTGGAAAGTTTGAACCTTCAATTCAAAGTATTCAAAGTTAAACTTGTGAACAACTGTCTTTTTATTTGCTTCTTTTATCCTGGTTGGATTAGAACTTCCTTGTAAACAAACAACAGAAGACAAACAAAAGAACTTGTAAACAATAACTCTGCGTTCGTTACTTTCGTTTCTTCAGATGTAGCGAAAAAAACGACGATATAGATATATTAATCGTCATGGCTATAAAATGTTCCGCATGTTTCTTTGATTCAATATGCCGTTTACAGTCATCCCTTCCACCATGTGCAATCGAAAAGTCACACGTGCATACATTACAAAACGCGTGGTGTTCCAAAACATTTGAAGACGACAAGCATGGCCATTCTTTTGAATAGTTTAAGTCGAAAGTTCTGAAGAATTGCGTTCTTTTTTTCCCCCCAGAAACACTTGTTCTGTCACACGCTTCATTTCTACAACCGGCACTGAAGAACAAAACACTATCGAAAAACATTAAAAAAAATTTCACGTCTGTAGAAAGACAAAAACACTATGATGAAAAAAATGGCTTTCAAAAAAAATTAAAACACAGGTTAGCCAAAGTACCGTGCAAAAATTATCGTGATGTAAGTAGCCGAAAAACGAAAAGTCCGAGAATATGTACTAGTTTTGTCGTACAACGGACGTAATACCATCCCATTACTATTTGAAAACACGAGAATTAATCTACTAATTTCAATAGTACATGCGCACACATACTAGTTCCGTTATTTGCGCAACCACGCGATGTATTCGAACTGCGTTCACGAAACCGCACAGCAGAAACTGAATTTTTTCCGTCTCCGTGCAGCACAACGCCTCGTTTCCGTAATACACCAGCGATGTTCCGTAATTCCGTAATTCGGTGTTAAATCCGTAATAATTACGGAAAATCCGTAATGGTTGGCAGCTATGTAACAAGTATATTTTATTTTATTCGATCTACGTTACGTTGAAGATATGTTAATTATTTCAACACGCAACACAAAATGCTGCCTCAATATTTTATATTACCTAACCTATTTCTTGTTTACAAAATTCTCGAAAATTCCGAGCCAAAAAAATTATCTCGAGACGAGTTCAAGAAAATTTCTGTCTCGACTCGTTCTCGATGATGCCGAGACTCGCACATCACTAATATTATTCTTATTAAATGACAAGTATAAGATTTCGAAGTCAAATAGAATGCAGATCCTGCTTTTATAAAGACTATAAAAATTTGGTGCTCAAGGTCCAAACAAAATACTCTACGAAAAAACTGAAATTTGTACACTAGACTTAACATCTCCTCTCTCATTCGAGACCAAATCAACCTGAGCAAGACTGTCTGTTGCGCCACTGCACAAGTAAAGATAAAAAATATTTGCCAAAAATGTTTTAAGGGCCTAAAAAAATCAAGAACAAGACCAGAAGAGAGTAAAGCTTTACGTTATAGAACTTCATATACAGGAACTTAGTAATATACAATTTTCTAAAACTAAGGTATTTACCTAAAATATTTTGTACAGCACATGAGAAGGCATCAGCACTGAAGCTGACTTTATTAGAGTCTTGAGGCATATCATCCGAACCACCATTTGGGAAAATTTTACTCGGGGAAGTGTCTGGGGTGTTTTTGCCCTTTTTCGTCTTCTTGATTCCTCTCTGAGGCCGGACGGGCGCTGGCGACTGTCCTCCCAAGTCCTCGTCATAACTGCAAACATATCAGTGCGTTCAATCTCAGGGAACACAGCTGGGACATTTCAGATAGCAGTTAAGAGAACAACAAGCAACAACCAACAGCAACAACCAACCTTGTGGTGGCCTCTTCGAGCAAGACTGCCTGCAACATGTCATGCTCTTGGCAGAGACATTTTTTGATGTGTGCGTGCTTCGTAAATTTGGTGTGTGATAAGATACTTTTAATGTTTGTTTTTTTAAACCAAAAAATGAACAGACAGCTTCTTATAGCTGCAGAATACACTTTCAAGTACACAAGAATGTGACATGTGCCATGAAAAAGATATTTTTATACACAGTTAATGAATGACCAGGACCGCTCAAAAAGTGCCGCTATCAACTAAAACTTAATTTTCTAATAGAATTTTCTGATACAGAACTTTATCTTTTAACGTGCCTGTAAAACAGATTACACACAAGGTTAAATACTACACAAACTCATAGTGAGGAAACTACTTGGACAGCCCGCTGATAGTAACGAAGGGGTAAAATAAGGTTAGCATAGTTCAAGTTATCAAATTTATTTTTAACCGAAAAATAAAACACACATATATTAACATTACATTTAAAACAAACTGGTAGCGAGATGGTGTTACAATAAAAAGTCCTAAAATTATATAAAATACTAAGTAAACTTACATGTACAATGAAAGTTTGCTCGCTAATAAAATCCTACAAATTGATACATAAAAAAAGCCAAAATACTCTAATAAAAATGACATGCGTATTAAATACATTTAAAAAATATTTATTGTTTATAAAAGATTTTTCTTCCTAAACATATTCAATGGTTTTATTAATTCAGGTTTCTATGGTTTTGGAAAACCTATATAAATTGGTTTATGAATGATATACAAAAAATAAAGAGTTTGAAGACAAAGGCTACCTACAGACACATGGTTAATCCAAAATTTTATATGTTAATACATGCTTTTAGTACATGTTACAACTGACATAAAATTTTGCCTTTAAATTCATGAAAACCATTGAATAAGAACTTGTTTGGAAAAAACACCTTTTTATAGAGAATTAAATATGGCTATATTATTTATTTATCAAAAATTATGTACAAAATCACAAAATATTAGAAAAAAAATAATTTAGGATATTACCCCGTTAAAGTTCAAAGAATAAAATCATAAAATGTGACCAAACAGCAAAATCTACATGTACACTTACTCTGGGAATTCAGCACCTTCGAGGCCGGAGATGTGATTCATGAACTTCATGAGCTGCGACGAGACTACCTGAGGGTCTGTCTCACTGTTCACCTTCGCTGTCATCTTGCGGCCGTAACGCTCCTCCATCATCTCATCCAGAGCCTTCGGCGACACTTCCAGCCAGCCGTCATCTGGAAACATAGCTGCCCATGAGCATTCTTTGGCTCTACGCACTATGCATACACATGTGCAAAAAAGGTAACGTATTTATACTGTCCAATGTATAGAGACACTATTATATGGTGAATTGCGATAAAACCAAAATAACACTGCGCATCATGTCAATACAACACATAACACTAAAATACAGATTAAGCATTGAAATGTAATCAAAAATAAAAACATAAGAAATTTCACAAAACTCAAATTTCAAAAATGTTATCTTTAACTATAGTAAATTAATTCAATGTAATTTATTTAGCATGATAATTGTACAAAAAAGAATCAAATGGAGTGAAAACATCTCTTCTATTTACATTGATGACATTGGCACAGTTGTCAAACAAACAACAATTTTCCGTATTAATTTTAGTTTTACGAGTAGTTCTGTTCTAAGACATGCTTAACTATTAATTTTATGGTATAAGTGCATCAAGAGTCAGTTAAAATATGACTATTTTGTGAAGTAAGCATTAAAAAATATTTTAGTTTCAGATTTGTCGAATAATATACTCTTTCTTAAGAATGTTGGTTTAATAGTGTGTGTATACCTACACATATATAAATGTGTGTATACACACATACATACATACATACATACATACATATATCTGTTTTGTTTGAATTATCATCCTATTAACGTGTTAGAAATGTGTTTGCCTGACCTTGAGGCTGTTAACAAAAACATTCCATAATAAACACTTATTATCATTAATATTATTATTATAAATATGGGTCTAATGTAACACATACACAAAATTATAGAAATAAAAAAAAATCAAATTATTCTTTTTCCAACTATTATACTATATTTTGATTTGGCTCATATGAATTACACATCACTAATATTTAAAGTTAAGGTACTTAAATGAAACAATATCATTTAAAACAAAATATCCGCAAGCTCTGAAGAATATTTAAACAATTTTCTTTAATGTACTATGAATCATTGAACTGTTTGAAGGTAATGTTTTGTTCAGTCTAGAGAAAATGGTTCAGCCTCATGATTCTACCCACGACAATCAGATAAAATATACTCGACTAAGTTCAGCGGAGGGCAATTGGAAAACTCCGTTCTTCTAGGACCTCTGGTCTTGTCCCCAGCTGGTTCAGGAAGTGTGCCAACTCTCGCTGTGAAAGAAAGTCTAGAACTACGACCCAGAAAAACTATTGATGACGGCGACTCAGCTTGGCTCCGCACAGGACTCGTTGAAAATTCCTTAAAATAGGTGTGTCTCACCAATGAAGACAGGAATTGTAGCTGTAGAATTGACTGGAAGTCTTGCATCACAATGGCGGATATTCACCCGACATGGTAGTGTAAATAACTGTGAAACATGACTCCCTATGGTCTGTATGGTAAAATCCTGAACTTCCTCGACTTAACACTTGCAAAGCTACATCAATTCGCAGTAGCCACGTATATTCTCGTTCTCTGCGCGGGATCCCTAGACCGAGGGACCGCCCCACGCACAGAGGACGACTTCTCAATCCAAAACCCAACACTTGTTCTTTCAAAATCGCCAGCCAGCGAGCATGAGCATCTACGCTAGGAAGAATGACTACGCAACCTCACTTCCTACTTGGCGAAAGAGTTAATACTCGAAGACCATAGCTAACGAGTGCAGTGAAGCGAAATCAGTAATAAATGGAATAATAAATCTGAAATAAATATTCAGTAATGAAGAATAGAATCCCAAACATGAATATAAACTGAAATTCTATGGAATAAGCCTGGGTCATCGCACTATGCATAACCTACTTAAATACATGAAAGAAAAATATAATTATTCTCATTAAAATGATAAAGTAAACATACAATGAAGACATAAATGAGTATAAACATGTAAACATGTCTCATTGTTTACAAGAATGAAAACAATGTATAAAAGTATAAACAATAACAAAATCTCCTATTTTAAATTGAAACTGTCATAAAAATAAACCCATAAAATCTTGTCCTTAGCAATGTACAATGTACACAACACTAACAGTAAAAAATAATTTAATCCTGTTAGTTTAATAAAAAAAGCTTATGGTTGAGCAGTTAGCAAAAAGAATTTTATATATGTATATATATATATAAACTTAAATGTACAGAATAAAGCAGATTAGTTGTTAAGTACAATGTATGATAAAACTCAACCAAAACCCACCATCTGGGGGAGGAAGTGAAATTTCTTCCTGTTTTAGTTCTTCAACATCAATATCCAGGCTACTCAGCACGTCAAAAACTTCTTGTCCGACTGAGGACTTGCTGGGCATCGAGTCCCTGGCTGCAAGGTAGTGGTTGCGGGCTTTCTCAAACAGCTCTATGTACTCCTTGGATCCCTCCAAGAGGCCCTGATTACAACAAGCAAACACTTTACAATCAATGGCGCAAAAAAAAAAAAAAAAAAAAAAAAAAAAAAAAAAAATAAGTAAATTTACACATTTACCACATATGCTTGCATAAAGGATCCTTAATTCAAGTCATCAAAATTCCAAAAATTGCTTCCTGTTTCCAAACTAATAAAACATTTTCACTGCTGTATTCACTAAATGGATTTAATTGAACTACAGCTTGACGTTTCGTCGGCATAAGGGGTCATCAGTGACAATGAGGGGTAATGAGTTGAGTAGGGGTCTGCAATGCCTTGGAAAGTAGAATTTGAATCAAAGATAAGTTTCTTACACTTTGTCTTTTGGAAAATTGGATTTTTTTTTAAATATTCCAAAGATTTTTTTTTTTTTTAAAGCCGAATATGAATAGGCCTACGTTAAAAGCCGGATTTAAAGCCGTTGTTTGGGGACACAAATAACATTTGGCTATGTTATGGGAGAAAAAAAGGGTTGACTCACATCACAGGGAGAAAAAAATAATGTTAGTAATTTGCACACATGCATTAGCTTTTATTCAAGATTAGTTGAGGAGACATTTTTGGCAGGTTCTTTGGAAAATATTTAGACAGGGGCAACTGGATATTTGTGCCGCTCTGCCACAGGGAAGCTGGGTGACTGGTGGCCCCGCTGGCTGCTGCAGAGTCAGGCCTCACGATGTCCTTAGTGTGGGTGCGGCTGGTGTGCTCGGTCGGATGGCAGGCCATGATGCCTGGTACAACAATGTTGCTACTCACGCTCCAAAGGGCTTCCTGCTGCCTCACTCCCTCCCTATTGCAGGTGGGCTTGAGGCCGGGCAGGGTAGGAACAAAGAAAAGGGGTTTAGATAGGTAGCTGGTGGCTGCTAACGCCTGGTTGACCAGGCAGTGGTGTTCCCGACCGACCACCCGTGCTCAGCTGATTTCTTGTGGTACTCACAGTCCCACCTGAGTGCTAGGAAAGCAGCAGCTATGGGTGATATATCCGCAGTAGGCTGTTTCCCAGCTGATTTTGTGGGGTACTCAAGCCACTAATGTAACCACCCCACTGTTGTGTCAGTGAGGAACGAGACAGGGTGCGAGGAATGTACCCAGGTCACCCAGCTGTGTTCCTTGTCCCTTCCCACGGGATTGGCAGAGTGACGACGAAAGGCCTACAGAACAGAGAAATGTGCAAAGTCTGTGGCGAGGGGTCTATGGCAATAAGTAATACCACACCTGCCCCCTGGTTGCCTTGGAGGCTTGCCTTACACTGCCTATACTGCCAAACTGCCCTATCTCTCGACCAGTGTGGTAGCAATGTCTTGAGGTGGCTACTGGCGGAGGTGCTGCAAGGCATCTGGGTGCAGACATTGAGAGCTCAGGAGGGTCGTCGGTAGGGCTGCAGCCTTAGGTCAACTCGAGTCTGCTGCTTGGGCGCAGCGGAGGAGGGATGAAGGGCTTCGGCCGCAGTAGGCTCATTCTTCTTTCCAAGACACAAGAGGGGTGGCAAGCAGCTGAGCTGGTTCTGTGGTGGCAAGGTCATGTGCGCATTATTGGCGTTACAGCAGGGGAACTGACGTCAGTGCCCTCTCATTGGGGCACACGCACATGACATATTCTTATACAAGTAATAAAACTGTGCAGGATCCCGAAATTCAGAAACTACTAAGATATTTTCTCGTTAGGCAGGAAAAAAAAATTCCCAAAGTTTTCAGGATTTTTTTTTAGAGTTATTCATGTGGAGGGTTTTTATTTTCACTACATTCAGCGATGTGGATTGTGAGAAAACTAATACAGAAAAAGACCGACATAATTAACGACCGTGTTGTCGGCTTACTTTTTAATGGGAAGAGAATTAAAAATATATTAGAACTGTCACTAAACTGATAAAGCTTCATACCATATGTAAAACAGTGCACAAAGTTGTGCCGTCTGGTGGTTAGTTACGTTTAAACGTATTGCAGGATAACTTGTATTTATCTCGCTGAAAACATCTGGCTACAAACTAAAGAAATATGGTAAGTTATCCTGATATACACTGATGTGTTTTTGGGTTAGATAATACACAGCGACCATCCAGATGCACGTATACAAGGGGAGGGGAGGCTGCCCTATGTTGTTGTTACCTGCAATTATTAAAGATTTACGAACCATTCACTTGTCACATGGGGCTTAAAGTGAAGTTAAAAAGACGTGTACATGTTGGTCGCCGGCAATATATCGTAGCGTTTTACCGGAAGTCTACTGTATTTTCACAGTAAAAGGTTTAGCGGTTACGATTTTCAAGGTACCGGTACCGGGATTATATCTATAGTTCTCTGTGCCAGTTAATTTGCTAAAAACCAACGGAACCAAGATCTTGGGCTGACCCTTCACAAACTTCAAGTCACACAAGTTTTAATCTTCTAAAGGAACAGATGGAAATTAATTGTGTCCAACTGCTTATTTTTAAAGCTGCTATTTGCTTAACAGTCTATTCTGGTTTATATTCACCTACAAAGTCCCTTGCAAGCTGCTTTAAAGTTTCACATTTTCATCAAAACTTAGATATTCACATTTTGACCCCCACATGAACTTAGAATAATTTGAAGATACATATTGATGGCTTCTTAAATACCCGAAAACCTTAATATTATACAGGACATTTAAGGAAATAACTTTATTATACAGAATTAGTAAGCACTGTTCATTCTACTAAAATTTTTCAATCCTGTCCCAATTCCTGGAGGAAATAATTTATTCCAAATCCAAAAATTTCCTGAACTGTAAAAATTAAAAATTGATTCCTGCACAGCACAAAAATTTAATATATGATTACACCATTAGCTAGCTGGTGACAATAGTGAGCTGTCAAAGTCTTAATGTTTCCTGAAAACACCAGAAAAAATAAATCTCACCTTATCATGAAAAGCATTTTATTTCCTGCATATAAGTTGAATAAAAAAAAGTCAATAAATGTTGGATACTATATTAGCATGATATACATGCTTTAGTCTCATCTTTTTTTTCTTTTTAACCTACATAATAAGTTTTACATTTCTGCGATACAGGAATAGGAAAAAAAAATTTAATGTTCAGACAGTAAATTGTTCTTCTTAACCAGGGTGAGAGATATTTTTTCCCCTTCTTTCTCTTCCCAAAACATATTGTTCTTCTGAAGGGAATAGAATGCTACAGTAAAACCTTTTTGTTGCGACCCCATTTATTGCGACCACCTCTCTATTAAAACCCGATTTCGAGGAACCGTGAAAAAATTGCCGAAAATCCGAAGAAAATCGGACAGAAAACAAGTTTCTTGTGGTGAGAAGCGTGTTACTGCGTTTCTCTTGCCGAGTACTGTACTGCCGTACCAGCGCATATCTAAAAATAGATACCACTTCCTGTCGACCGCTGTCAGTGCTTAACAACCCCCATTCCACGTCCCTTTGCCGTCCCTTTTCCGGCAGGGTGCAGATAAAGGTTTTTGTGGCAACGTGTTTACGTTTAGCTCCGCCTCGACTTGTTTTAACTGCCAGCTATGTTTATTTTGACAGCTCAAGCAATTATCTTTTCCCGTGGGTTGATAGAAAAAGGTCGCTTCACCCAGCATAAAAAAAAGGCTACGCCACTTATTCCCCATGCAGGAAACACACTGGCTGCCGTCTGTCTCCCCCGCATTTATCTTTGTTCTAACATTCCACGTCTCACCTCTCGCGCGAGCAATAACGAAGCGACCACGCATTGGGTCGTTTTATGCTTTGTTTGGTGACAGCAGCTTGATTTTATTCGGTATATTCCTTCATAGGACCCTTGCTATTAAAATACATTTATATTAAGTTTGAAAGCTTGTATATTCCTTGCCAGAGATGACTAAACTCGAACTTGGTGTGAAAAGTGACATATATTTTGACCCCTCCCTTACCGCTTTAGTACCCCATTCATAAAAGCCCAATTTTACTGGAAAAGGGAGGGTGAAATGAGCATTTTCTCACTGTGAAATGAGCATTTTCTCACTGAAGGTTTTTCAAAAGGGAGCGAAGTTGGGGTGTTATAAGGGAGGACACTAGATGGTTTGTGTGTGTGGGAGGGATGAGCTAGCCTTGAAGAATGCTAGCGAGGGGAGGGAGGGGTGAGCTTATGCGTCATGAAGCCGCTGCCGCCAGCCAGCCGGGCGAGCTTAGTGTGTGCCCACTCGCGTTGCAGAACCTACAACTGCCATATGTTTAAAAGAAATGTCCTATTATTTTTTTGTTATTCTTACATGAACATTATTGGAAGTATTAAAGCCGACACAAAAATACGATGTGTGTTAAAATTAACAGATTTTAATAATCTTTCATTTTTTTTTAAATTTTTTTCTGATTTTCACATTTTGGTCAAAATGTCCAATTTTTTGACGGTTCCCGAGAATGTAATAGTAAAATCACTGCTTCGTTAAATCCGGGGTTCGCGACATCGGGTTTCTAGTGTATTTAACTACGGCAAGCAAGAAAACGTACATGTAAACTAACCAGTAAAAATAAACTGTCTTTTGACATATTTTCTTTTGAGGTGGCCTGTAGGGCGACGGACTTGTCATGAAGGTAGAAGTGGGTTTAAAGCAAAGCCGTCTAGTATTGTGAGTGACAGCATCTGCCATTGTACGGCTGGTTTCTTAGCGAGTAGCGGTTTGGGAAGGAAGGTTGGGGGGGGGGGGGGGGGGGGCGAGGGGGGGGGGGGGCACGTTGAAATCACCTAAAATTTGGGAAAACATCTATTACGACCCTATTCCTAGGAACCGTGAGGGGTCGTTTCAGAGAGGTTTGACTGTATTAATAAAAGAGAATTTTTGCACAGAAACAATTTTGGTCATCTCATGAAGGGTTTGTTAAAATTTAGTTGCAATGCATGTAACTGTAAAAATTAATAAAGATCGCAGACTTCCACGGCCATTGTCTGGAGTTGCTTGGCTTCTGGGTTGTAGCTGCATCAAAGGCCAAGATTTCTCTCGCGTTTCAGTTGACTTTGCAGATGCCATCATCAGAGTAACAATTACAACATTGCCTTCGACGTGGCTACAACCCAAAAGCCAACCAACTACAACTGTAAAAAATTGTTTAATTCATTTAAGCTGTACATACATAAAGGGAAAGGAGGGGGGGGGGGGGGGGAAAGCAAGATATTCGTACAAAAAATTTAAGACTTTTTATGTTTAACTGAATGTTGTAATACTTATACATTTAACAGAAAAAATAAATAATTTTGACCTAGTGTTCCAGAATTCACATGGCAGCCTGTTTTCCAAGATTTTTAAAAAGATGATTCATTAAAGGCAAAAATAATGTGTTTAATATTTAAATATAGATACATAAAATTATTTAAATTAGATTTAAATATAACATCAAATATTAACATACTGAATGTTTGCCAAATTGTTCTTATTCAGTGTACAATATGAAGGATCTGATAATATAACACCTACGTAAGAACTCAAAAGTTGTAGCTATGGATTTCTCATAATGTAGCAAAATATTTAAGTGATCTTCACTTTTTGACTTCGTCTTTGACGAAAAATTTTATCTTTGTCTTAGAATTTGATTCAAATTGAATGAATGGTCTTCGCATACCCTTAGAGATGAGAACGGAGCGTTAACCGAATAAATGAAGGGAACAGGAGTAGCATGAAAAAACCCAAAGACGTAATTGCAAAATCCGCTACTTTACCCACTTGTGACATAAATGGACTACCTGGGTAAGTCCACTATAAAAAAAACACACCTTGAAATAACCACATTTATTCAAGGCCTCCAAGTAGCGCATCCACCCTCGATCGGTGCTGAGATCCACCTGCTCATCAGGAGTGGAGGGGGCAGACTCACGGTCTTTGAGAGGCTTGGCTTGAGAAACCAGGATCTCGAAGCCACAACCCTTTTGAAAAGAAGAAAAAAATCACTCAGCAACAACCCAGCACTTGAAAAAACACAGAACTGGCCACCTTGTACACTAGGCTGAACATAGTGTGCAACCAACAAAATTATCAGGGAAAATAGACAAACAAAAATACTGCACACGCCAACAAAATCAAACAATATTGTATGAATGATAAAAACGTAAATACTTTCTCTATAAAAAAAGTCCATGTGATAGTTTGCCACTTTGATGTCACTTGACATAATGACTGTCTCCTGAAGGCCAAATCACAAAGATGAGAATGCATCATATACCCTCCTCTTGAAGAAAATGCCCTAGTTCGTTCCAAAAAAACAAAGTTCTAATCAAAACAGTGCTAATTGAATATATATTATTTTTTTCCATGAAGTGAATGTTAAACAAAATAATTAATTTTTCAATATGTACGTAAACTTGCTGACTACTACTTTGATCATGATACTACTCCCATTAATATCAATTTACAGTACTAATTGAGTCTAAATACATTTTAAGTACACTAAAATAAATGATTGAATTGCATTTGCAATTAAAAAGCCTATAATTAAGTTATAGATTAAAAAAATTTGTGTTCACATTGTTTATGTACAGAGCTTGGGAATAACATTACCCAAGTAGGCGCTAACAACATTTCTGAGTAAAAAAACCATAATGTTAATATAGAAGATATGTTTTGATTCTAATATAATCTTTTTTTAAATAAAAAAAAATCACATAATTATTTAACCTGTTCACATCTGCCATGATTTTCTAACCACATGACTTGTTGCAGGACGACTTAATATACAAATTCGCTGAACACTCGGGTGTCTGAGATACTTTTGCATAGTATGAACCCCGGAATTATATTAAATAGGCTGAAGTAAATAAATATGCAATGAAGGAAGCAAATAGCTATTAAGGAAACAGAAAAATAAGGTGTGTTGATTTGTCAAATATGAATTCATTGCATTGTATTTAATGCTACACACATGTCAATGCAATTCTACGAGCAAGTAAGTAAAAATTCACTCAATTGATAAGAAGTGCTAATTTGAATCTATGACCTTCAATCATGCCATAATTTATTGGTGTTGTTACTTCGAGGGGGGGGGGGGGGGGCTTCTTACACTACATAATTTAACAAAACCACACCAATTGTCTGTTGAACATATCTTCTAGGCCTGTGCCAATATGTTTTTTTTTTTTAGTTTGAATCAAATACAATAATAAATACCAAATTATTCACGAATACAAATATTGAATTCGAAAGATCCCCACACACAATCAGCCTGAACTAATAGTTTGGACTTATCAGTTGGAATTGGACAGCAGAACTGACGTGTGTGTGTGTGTGTGTGTACGGAAGGTGGACTAAGTCAGAACTGAATGACTGACGAACTGAAGGCATTTTATCAAATCAGACTGTAGGCTCTAGAGCACCTGGTCCGAAATGCTGTGTGTGGGAACAGTGTCTCGCCAGTCCATCAGCTGAATGTCATAGCTGACATCTTTGTTTATACTCTTTGGTTACTTTTCTATTATTATTATTATTGTTGTTTTTACTTTACTAACTAAAGTGCAACCCCAAACTGCAACTGTAACATCTAAAGATTCTTCCATATTGTACGAAGAAACGATACATCCAACAGCAACAGCAACCACAAGACATCCGGTCAAATTAGACTAAAAAATAGGGATGAAGTTACAAAAATTCCCACTTGGCTGAAAATTGATAGGATTGTTCAATACACTATTATAAATGAAATGTGAAAAGACCTCATCGATCCCGCACGTGCAAAAAAATTTACTCGGGGTCAAAGGTCACAAAAACGGGTTTTTCGCGATTTTCAGCAAAACGGTAAGTTTTATCATATAATTAGCTTAGACAAAAATTGTAGATTAAATAATTATCTATAAAAAATGTCTAAATACTTTTTTCCCTAAGAGCCACCGTTTTTGAGATATAACAATTTTTTTTTACTTTTCGTGTAAAAACGCTGTGTTGTGGCGATTTCGCAAAAAAACTGTATTTCACGGTGATTTCGCATTTATCGTCATTTAATCGCGATCGCAAAAAGAACAGGCCCCTACTAATACACAGTGATAATTTTTTTATAAATAATTTTTGTACTTTGACTTGTGTATAACATCGACCCAAGTTTTAGATATTGTTTATTTGGGAAAATATGACTGTGTTATATATGCGTCTAATCAGTCATAACCCCACTCAACGAGTCATTAAATAATTGCATATGACAGATTTGCAATGTTGTGAAACTTACCGTTTTGCTACATGCGGGAATCAACTTTTATCACCGATTCTCGATTATTAAAGTAGAATTGGTAGGTATCGATGAAATTAGGAATCGGTTTTCCCATCCCTATTAATATATAAATACCACACATTCATTAAATTCACAGACTCGTAATAATCACAGCATGTGTCTCTCGAAATAGAAAAACGTCTATTTTGACAGTTGCCAAGCATCAGTAATGGGGCAACGTTAATAGGTGGCTTGAAAGCTCCAGGAAAGTGTGAAGATGCTGTGAACGATATGTATAAAGAATGCACATAGGGACGGCAGCTTGGTGATCAGGATGTTTACCAGTTTCATGCCGAGACTGTGGGCCTTGTAGTGGGGGCTGTTTGGGTCGGGCATCTGCCAGCCCGTGCGTCTGTCCGGGTAGAACTTGTGGTGGGAGAGCATCGCGTACAGACACTTGGTGAACTTCACGCTGGCCAACACCCTGTTCTCCGGGGGGAAGAACCTCATTGCCCGGCACACCTGCCACAGGAGAAACATTGCACTGCTACCTCCGGTGTCTCCATATGTGACAGGCTGCATGTAGAAAACTGGTCTCAGGTCTTGTACTATAGCGACAGAAAATTTCAAGCCACTCACTAAATTGTTGTTCCCTGAACAGCAACCTAAAAAAATTCCTTATGCTACAATTAGGGATAAGATTACACTTCCCGAATAAGTCTGACCTTGGCATGATTATTACAATTCATTTATTTATAAATTGTTATATGCACACTAACAGTCATGTGCACAAATAAAAACATGTTGAGTAAAGAATACACAAACAAAGAATGCAGGCACTGCTAACAAAACAAAATACCAAAAACAAACACATAAACATAACAGAATTATTAGTCAAAAAGATGACATCATTTGTTTGTCAAAATGCAGCAATTATCAGACATAAAGGGAATTATTTTGGTGAAAAAAATATTTTGGAAAACATATTTTAGTCACATTTGTTGAATAATAATATACTATATATTTATTAGGGCCTTTGATTCTTTAACATATACTCAAAACATATTTGTAAATTCACTGAAATTTTTATATCCGGGACTCATAACTTAGGAGTCCTAATGTAGTTTCTGATGCTGGATCCATCGAGCCCTAAGCAATAACAGGTTTTGTACATATTCATAAGGCCACAGAGTATTTTATTTATTTTTTGAAGTTATACTTCTTTAGGCACGTTATGAAAAAATGATGAGAGTGAAATTTTAAGATGCGCGCGCATCACTGTAACACAAAATTAACAGGTTGAAGCTGCCCGCTAAACCGCTCATTAAGTCTCAAAAAAAAAGCTACCAACAAAACAGAACCTCTATTAGTCACGCATGTTGGCACGCTCTTCGCCTCTGATCACTGTTTTCATATTTATAATATTTATCCACATTTTTCTAGTTTCTACATTCACAACACGTGTTTTAGTTTCATACAAGTGCGAATTATATATGTGCTAATAAATTATATTCAGTAGTGATTTAAATTGAATATTTTGATTAATATTATTTACTATACGTAAATATTAGTAAAAAAAATTGTGCCTTTATAATTTTTCAAGTGCTCCAATATAATTGAGGTTAACTATCCGTATGTATTATTTATTGAAATTAATTAAAATATTATTATTTAATATAATTAATACTAAATATAATTAAATTATTAATGTTAAATATTTATTATTGGTTATTTAATATTTACAAAATAAAGAAATCAATTTAATAAAACATTTAATAAAAAATTTGTTATAAAAATTAAAATTGAACTTCAAAATAAAAGATTAATTTTTAATATTAAATTGAATAAATAATATATATTTATAAAAATAAATAAAAAAATTTATTGAAAACTTTTTGGAAAAAAATGAAAAGTGAATATTAAATTAAGAAAATAATAAATATTTAAAAAATGAATAAACTTAAATTAATTTTTTGAATTTATTATTAAATTCTTTCAAAATATTAAATAATCAATAATAAATATTTGAAATTAAGAATCTTATAATATAAAGTACAAATTATGTCATACATATTTATAATTCTGTAAATTTTATTTATTTAATTTTTCAAATTCAACATGAACTTTATTGACAGTGTTGACTATCTTTTTCCAGCCCTTTTATTATTTTATTGTACTTAATTATTTGCATGCAATTAAAAACTTTTTTTTAATGATGCCAAAGAAGTATAACTTCTCACGCGCGTACATAAGTACACACACCCATTTTTTTTTTTTTAGATTATAGTTGCTTCAAGCGATAAGTAACAATATTTAATATCTTAAAATACAGAACTTGGAAGTATTGATTTTTTTTTTTTTTTTTCAAACAAGCTCCTTTACTTTACATACAGTATAGATGAAAATGCATTTTCAAACCTTCATGTCGATGGGATCCCTGTTGCAGAAAGCCAGCACAGCTGGAGCGATGAAGTCTGGTCTTGCTTTTAGTAGTGCTGCCACTCCCGCTGGCACATACACAGTGGCCTGATGCTGCAGTTCCACCACCTTGGCAGGGTACCTGTCATATTCATCACTGTTGTTTTAAGCTTTCTAAAAAACCCGTATTTAACTTCATTGTTCTAACTGCAGAATTTCATACCACAAAACTAAAAACAGACATCAGCTGTCAGGTACTAACAATTATCATAATTTAAAAAAAAAATTATGTTAGCACAGTGGGTTTAGAGAACCTAGAGCCACTTTGAGCAGGAACTCATTAATATCAATATATATATAATTAGAGTCATTGTGATTTTAATGAGTCCCTTTATAACTCCACAACCAATCCCTGCAGCCCTATGTGAGTTATATGGGTTGGTAGTCCTTCATCCCCCATTGGTGAAGAAAGTTTCAGTTAGTATGAAAGCTATACAATTTTACAAAAAAAAAAAAATTTAAAAGTTTGCTCTAGACCGGACCGAACATGGCGTTGAATGAATGTAGGCAGGCTGATAGTTTCTTGTCTCTCTACTGATTGACCATCACTGCGCTATCTCTACATTTCAATGTTAACTAATGATTGTCAAATTGTAAAGCCAATATATAGATGTATTTTATAAGTCATAATTATTTATTTTTATGACTAGAAACTATAACATTAAGTGATACTATTATAAAGTTAATAATATTAAATTTGAGAACATTGTAGATTTTCTAAAATTATATAAAATGTTACAAAAAGTTGTAGAATGATTGAAAATATTCAAGAATACGTTCCAGCTTAGAAGAGCATATATAAAGGCGATAGTGAGACGTTTGCTCCAGTATATTTTTGACAATTGATTACAGATGATCAAAAAAAGCTTAAAATGATAGAAATTAAAATAAATTTTAGTGAACATTTTCAAACGTAATAAACATAAGTAAATTCCTTAAAGAAGTTAATAACAGTTTTTTAATTACAATTTGAGTATGTAAAATCATATTCAATTTGAGAATAATAAATTATAGTGAATATTTTCAAATGTAATAAACATAAGTAAATTGTATACAAAGTTGACAGTTTATTTTTTTAAATTACATTTGAGTGTGAAATATATTTAAATTTTTTTCAAAATGTTCTTGACCATCGAATAAAATTTTTATATCAAAAGGATCCAGAACATTCTGTAAAATGCTGAACAGTAAAAGAGGAGCAAATCTTGCCAGTAATGAATAATAATAAAAAAAAATTGTAAAGAATAACAAAGAAATGAAACAGATGAGAGCGAGAAGCACATTTAGCTTAAACGTAAAATCTATTCCTTAACGAAGCTAACAGTTTTTTTTAATTAAAAATTAAAACATTAAATTTGAGAATATTGTAGATGTTCTGAAATAATATAAAATGTTCTAGAAAGTTGTAGAATTTTTGCAAATATTAAAAAATACGTTCTAACTTAGAAGAGTAAATAAAAGAGATAGTGAGACGTTTGCTTTAGTATATTTTTGACAATCCATTACAGTTGATCAAAATAAGTTATAAAAGTTATTAGAAGATTTTGTAACTAGTTTATGTACAAGATCCACCAAATAGATGCTGTTTATTGTCGCTAGTATCTGGACAAATAACTTGTAAATCCATTTATTAAATTTCTGTAAAATAAAATGATTTTGTTCTGAAATTAAATTGTTTAATAATGTTCGTAGAACTGTCTCAAAAATAATGGCTATAGTAACCAGTAAATAGGTTACTTCAAAACTGACTATTTATATAACTCAATAACATGTAATACCTAAGGGTGCTACTTTCATTAACTTGCCATTGAACATATGCAAGAATCACAAAATTATGGCACTAATGTATATTTTTCTGGACTGAAAATGATACAACTTGAAACATCACATGTCCACTTGAGTACCTAATGATAACATAAACACTATGTATTATGCTAACTGTACATATATTTTGATCAATGATCAGGTAGTGTTTATCTGAATGTAATAGAGTTCCGACGAAAATGACCAATATCTCATTTCAGGAAACACTACCTGTAACTGTACTCAAGTAAGATACAGAGGTGTTTCACAGCAAGTCAAATAAAAGATTCTAATTTGTGAATACTGTATATCAAAGGGAAATTTAAAACACTTGTTACACACTCTCTTTTTCACTGGTGTAACGTAAATGTCCCCTTAAAATAACTTTGGGAGACTGGTGGATCTTTTAGTTTCAAAGGCAAAATAATAACAAACGTGATTTCATCTAATTATAAGTGCCTCTATATTAATTTTACTTTTAAATAATTTAACATAAATCAACAAAACATGGATTCAACAAACAGGTTAAAAGGTAACTTAATTTACGTATACATATTGACAAATATATTAAAATTATAACATTTAATGAATGGGTTGACAAATATATTAAAATTGTATTATTCAATGAATACAATAGGTTAGCAAATATATCAAAACTACAACATTTAAAGTATGGGCCGGCCCTAATTAGAATATTCCTATTAAGTTTCATTTGACATCGTTAAAAGACTCAGAAACAATAACAGGTTAAAATAAACAATCCCAGATTTTTAGATATTAGTGCTTAGAGTTATGAAAGTCCAGTAAGGAAAAATTTTTGGATGTTCCAGTCTCTTTAACGTAGTTATCTATTTGTCACGCTGTAGACATCACTAAGAATTTGGAGGACTGGATATTAGACGTTAGCTGGCCGAAAGTGATGTGTTACATGGTACCAGGGCGCCTTAGCCATCCTAGGTCCCTGAGGAAGGAAGCGAGGATGCGGTAGTCATGTCCGCACCAAGCTCTTGGACCCTGTCAGACAGGGAGTGGCTCCTAGCGCTCAGCAAGGCAGCCCGCCAGGATGCGAAGCTCGGGAACATGTGCGGTTGCTGCGGACGTTTCCATAATTTAAAATAATAAGTAAATTAGCGAAGTATAACTATCTCTACTAGGCATGCAGGCTGACTAATTACTGGCTAGGAAAGAGATTAGGGACAGCATCCCTTGACCAGCCGACTACATTTTCGTATGACGACCGACTGAAGTCTTGCTGTATGCTGGCCGAAGATCCGAAGTGGTCAGTCTGCTAGCGCTGTGCAGAGTCCCTGCGTGGCAGTAGCGACTCATAATTAAAAACAGGTAATGGCTTTTGAAAGAAAGGGGAGGACTTAGACTTCCGGACCGAAAGGTTCCGAAGATTTCCGAGGGGGTGGTCGAGAAATACTGACTTCGATAACTCGAAGTTGGTGTTAGTGGCCGATCGCAACGAGACCTACTGAGAAGGGGCCAAAACAAGGAGAGATCACCTCGTTCATCTCTCGCACGAGACAACTTCAAAATCATGGAGCTTATGGAGGGGACTAGTGAGCGCTCTGGTGGCGTGAGGTACCAGGGGCAGGCGTTTAGCAGGCGTTCAAACACCCAGAGGAAATAACTCACAAATCCGCCACGAGAGGGCAGAGGCGGTACATTCGAAGACCGATGGGCATCCTTGGTTTCAGCCGGGTTTGGTGGATGGTCAGTGAACTGGCCCGGGTTTCCTGGAAAGGCTGGAGAAGGAGGGGGTGATGGAAACTGCACTACTGTGGGAAATTAACCCAGAGACGTGCCGAAACGTTGGTTAAGACGACTCGCGGTGTGCCTCTAGGTGCTTGCCTCTGGAGAGCTCCAAGAAAAACAGTGCTCTGGGAGAACGCAGAGATAAGCCGTCTTGATCACGGCTCGGAGGAGAATTACAGGCGACAGGCGTGCACCCAAACAGGGGTAAAAAAGATACACAGGCTGACTCGCAAAAGACTCAGCAAAATCAGATCTAGGGCTGGGAATAGGGGATTGGGGAGACTGGCCTGACAAAGATTAAATGGGAGTGTACAGAGAGCGGAAAAAGTTTAAGTTTTAGCAGCAAAATGACTGGTACAATTATTTTTCAAAATTAAAATTTAAAATTGTGCCAAAAAAATGCTAATTGGCGGAACACACTTCTCTACAGAATTATACCATGGCATGGAATCGGCTAAAGCTAGACCTCTTGATAAAATATATCAACTATTAGCAAGTATTTCTAACAGTTCAAATGAAGTTACGTAACATTACATCTAAAATTGGTCGTAACTAAGGTGCATCCATAATTCAGACATAATCATACTACAATTTTAGTTACAGCAAAGATGGGATTCAACATAAAATGTCGCTGCGAAAGTTCTACTTTAGACAAATATGATATGGTCCTTGCTTAGTAATGAAATAATAGTTTAAAGTGTAAGTCAGTTATTCCACACTAGTCTTGAACAAACAAATTCTCACTTATTATCAGGTCTCTAAGACTGTCCTCGAAGCGTCGTCAGGTGTCTGGGAAAACTTACTACTTGAAGTCTATGGTGTGCTCGGCAACTACAGCTACCTCAATTCACTGTGCTGCTACACCTGGGTCCTGGGCAGCACTCCCATGGTGTCGATGGCATCCCTTCCTTCTAAGGGGCATCGTGCTGGTGACCACTTGTAAACAGCTTTTAGCTCGGGAAAACTAAGTCATCCATCATTGGTAGTCTGCTTCTGCTGGTTACTGTCGATGGCTGGCAAGCTTCGTCTTGTCGACGTAAATTCATTACAGGATAGTTTTCTGGTTCTTCAATTTACTTCCAGAACTAATTCTCCTCCAGAACTCAATACAATGGATTACTTCTCTCCAATAACTATCAACTCTCTTGAAGTACAACAGTATGTTAAAAGAGTTGACTCACTCTTAGTGGTCGTGGTAGAAATCAAGAACTGGCATATATACAATAACTATAAATTGTTCCAGTTTTTCAGATAGCTTTTTATAATAAATTATTGTTTCACGACGTTTCTTAGTTTCTTGCTCAATGATAAATATTAATTTTCGAAGCTCTTCTTATGAACATACGTCGGTTATTGTGATCAAAGGAATACTTCTTAATATTCCAGAATGTTTTTCCTATCGTTATGGGTCTCAAGTCAGTTGTCTGTTTATTAATCAGCAAGATTATGTCAATTAGTTAGTAACTTAGAGTAGTCGAACCAATCAAAATTCTCTTTCGAGTCTTTGTTGTTCGATTTACAAATTTTCTTTAGTCAATACATATAATTTTTATATAAAAAAAAAACTAATTTCGTTTAGTATAAACTTCTAAACTGTTTTTTCCATGGATAAAATGTTCATAGTAGTAATGATAAGTAACACACAGGGAAAAAGTTGTGAAATGGATATCCACACCTATGCTTGTATGAAACAAAATGGTGGATGTAATGACAAAAATATTACTATACAGAAGTAATTTCTACCCTTTATAAATAGAAAGTAAAATAAATTTTTGTGAACATTTTCAAATGTAATAAACGTAAGTAAATTCGTTAATGAAGTTAAACCATTTTTTAATTAAAATTTCAGTATGTAAAATAATATTTAAATTGTAGATGTTCTGAATTTATATTTGAGTATGTAAAATAATATTTACATTTTTTCAGATCATTCTTGACCATCGAAGAAGATTTCTGTATCAAAAATATACAGAACATTTAGTAAAATTACAAAATGTAAAAGAGGAGGAAATCTTGCCAATGATAAATCAAAGAAGAAGAAACGGAAAGAACAATGAAGAAATGAAACAAATGAGCAAAACACGTTTAGATTTCCATAGGAGGAGAATGAATTCATTGAGAGAAAACTTAACAAATGAACAATTTGTAAGAATTAGGGAAGAGGCTGGAGAGAGATACTCAGCAAGTAAGCACAGAGAATCTAATAAAGAAAGAAGATTACGAAATGAAAAGAGTAACTTTATGAGTGAAGTTTGTAAAAAAAATAATCATAAAAGTGGTTCACTTGTGATTACATTATTACAATCACATTAGTGTATCAGAAGTGCGAAGGAGAAAAAGTAAAGGTTACAGGTTGGCTGGTGAGGCATTTTGTTATGATTCTATCAAAGAGTACAACAAACATAACAATGTTGTCATAGGCAAAATGGATCAAGTGTGTAAGTTTTGCAGTGTCAAGAAATTTTGTAAAGAATCGCCAGGAATGTGTTGCATGAATGGAAAAATTTGATTAACACCTTTGGAAGGACCTCCGCCAGAATTATTTCACTACACGACCAGAGAAAATCCAGAATCAAAACATTTTTTTTTTGTTTTAAATATGAGCTTAAAATGCTTGCTTCCAAATGACATCATTCAGTGCTATTCCATAGTCAGTGAATAACATCAATTCAATCCTGTGTTTTCAACTAAGGGAAAAGTGTACCATAAAGTGGGATCAATGTTACCACTGCCTAACAAATTATATAAATTTTTGCAAGTGTATTTCATTGGTGATGAACAAATAGAAGTCAATCAACATTGTGACAAAAAGATAAATTGTGGCAGGAAATCATTAAAAATCTGCACAAAAGTTTACTCAAATACAATCAATTGGTTCATATTTAAAACAGCATTCGATCGAATGGTATCTGATGAGTACAAAATAGTTATTCGAGCTGACAAAAGACCAGTTGGAGAACACAAATCTCATTTCAACGCACCTCAAGTCAATGCAATTGCAGTTGTGATTGTGGACAATGAGTACGCAAGTCATGACAAAATTATTCAACAAAGAATAGAAGGATTACAGCTTATCGCAGAAACACATTGTTCTTACGATGCGCTTCAATATCCGTTAATTTTTATACGAGGAGAAGACAGTAATTTAAATTTGAAACAAATAAACCCAAATACAAATAAAGAGATCACTTCTAAAGTATTTTATGCGTATTGCATATTGGTCAGAGACAAGAAAGAATACAATCATATTACTAATTCCCGTCATTTATTTCACCAATTTTTAGTTGATACGTATACAGAAATAGAGGCAGAACGAATGATGTTCATACAAAAGAATCAAACGAAATTGCGTACAGAAGAGTACATCCATTTGAGAGATGCAGTCATGAATGACAGTAACCTGGATAACATTGGAAGACCTGTAATTTTACCATCAACTTACATAGGAAGTCCAAGACACATGCACAAGTACCTACACACAAGATGCTATGACATATGTAAGAAATTATGGTCGCTCTGATTTATTTATAACATTCACTTCCAATTCGTCATGGCCGAAGATCAAAGAAAATATGATGTATGATCAAGCTCCCATGGACCGTCATCACATAATTGATCTGTTTTTTCGACATAAACAAATTAAATTCACCGATGTCATCGAAAAGTATCATATTTTTAGAACCGTAAGATGCTGAGTGTACACAATTGAATGGCAGAAATGGGGATTACCTCATTTACACAATTTAATCTAGTTACATGAAAAAATCAGTCTAAATCAAAATATTTGAGCTGAATTCGCGAATCCAGAATTATAAAATAAAGAACATGATTAATGGTCCATGTGGAATATTAAATATGAATTCACCATGCATGAATGAAGGCAATGTACAAAGAGATATCCAAGACCATATTTAAATGAAACACAACGGGAGAAGATGGATATCATATGTACACAATTATGCCAGACAAGGGGTTCCCCCCCCCCCCTTTTCTTTCTTAACCCAGCACTCTTAGCCTTCTGGCCCTACCGCCCTGGGGCCCCCATGGGCATGGATGCGGATACGCCGAATACGCAACCGGGAAGGGCTTTAGAGCTTTTGGCTATACACAGAGGCTGAGGCTACCCATTCCAGCTTATGTACCACCTCCGGCCCCCTACCCCACTCAGCTCACCAGAAAGTTGGATGCTTCCTTAGCCCTCTGGAGTTGTCATCACTTCTGGCGCCTACCCCAGTCTCCCGCCTCACGCTGGGACTCCTCAATCATCCAGCGAACCCGCGGTCTGGTGGAGGCCTACCCAACCTCTCCCAGCTATCCAGGCTGGTAATCGGAGCTGTCCGCGTCGCTCACAACGTCAGCACGTCAAAGGGCTAGGGAACCCTGATGCTTGCCCCTAAAGCACTCGGGGTACCACTCCCAAGTACGAGTCCTACCCAACAAGAATCCTGGGCCTTAGAGGAAACCTCAGCGGGGAACCATTCAAACATGGTGGATTCTCCCCATACTACTACCAACTTTTGGTCTACTTGGCAGACTGTTCGCCGGTAGCTAGACCAGACCGTCACGCTTCAGAGTGCAGCCACGGGGTGTCCTCATCGCCTCGGAAAACCCTCCGACCCGCCGTACCTCGGCCCGACAGGTTTACAGCCGATTCAGGCCCGGATGTGACTACACTCGTCAGGCGACAACCGCCGTCAGCCCCAGCAAGAAAATGGCAACTACAGTGCCCGGGCTGGAGGGACCTGGGGGTTGCAGCGGTACCTCCACCGACTGCTGGGCCAAGGGGGCTCCTTGTCGAGCAGTTTACAGCCCTTTTTTAGGCCCGGTCGCCCGACACCGTAACCACCATACCCAGTCCTTCCTTTACCATGGGGCCTGATCCATTCACTATGGGGCCCTTTGGGGACCGATGCACCGAGGCACGGCAGTCCAACCCCCCAGAAAGGTTTCTATCGCATCTGCTGTTGCCCGCAGATTCAGCCCTTCCACCATTTCTGGTCTCAATCATGCAATTGAGGATGCACTGAGGCAGAGTTGGAACCGGCATTGCCCTCTTTAGTTAGAGAGGTGCTATGACCAGAGGTTGAGGAATATCCTATGTACAAAGGTGATCTCCGGAAAAAGGTGGTTTCACTGTCAAAATACAAGTGCAAAGTAACCTTATAGAAGTAGATAATCAATCGGTGGTGCCATACAATCTACTTCTCTCAAAAGTGTTGCAAGCACATATAAATGTGGAGTATTGCAACTCAGTGAAATCGATTAAATATGTGTGCAAATATGTTAACGAAGGCAGTGATATAGCTGTGTTCACAATAACCAGAGAAAACAGAGAACAACATATGAAAGATAAAATACTTCAGTATCAAATGGGAAGATATATAAATACACCTATCCCTCACTTAGCACGTCTTCAGATTGCACGGATTCTTAGCGCGATGTGAATTTTACTGCCCCAGGCTTGAATAGCATGTCTGTAAATTTCAGAAAGCACAAAATCTCGGCAAACAAAAAAAAAAGTCGAGCACAACGCCACAAAGTCTGTTTCAAATTCTGTAAACAGATGTGCCGTGGGATACAGTTAGCCAATCAAGGGGGGAAGAGATGTGCGCGTAGGTCTGTCTACGCTATCGGCTGTTGTACAAACATCAGCTTTGGCAAGTTAAATTGCGGCTATGGAGTGTAAAGGACCAAATGTTTTTACGTACGCGCGTATGCCGCCGTGCCATACCGTTGTTGCCTGGCCACAGACCGGGCCGTGAACTCAGTCTAGCCAGTGGCAGGAAATCACTCAAACAAAAGCGTCTGCCCATTCACCTGCCGGTAACTGTAGGTGATTTATCACTCATAATTAGAGACATGCATATTTCGCGATTGCGATAAAACGAATTTTTACGCGAATTTGAGTACATTTTTAAGAATAACGCGAATTTCTCACATTTTGGATAATAACGCGAAATCCTTGAATTTTCGGCGAACAGTCAGAACATTTTCCTCATTCGAACACGGCAATTCAATTTGTAAATACAGTAACAAACGTGAAACAACAAAAAACCAAAGATAACTACCCACACAGTGTATTTTATAACATGAAAAGTTGCTTTTATTTCTAAACATGTAACAATTTAAGCCTAGGCGTGTAAAAGTCCGAGTAATTACAGCAGGAGACAATCTAAAATGTACTAGGGAAAAACGTAAACTCACGAATATAGAAACGTAACGGAAATGTCGGAAATATTACGTGGCTGATCGTAACATTGTAAGTGCTGATACTGTATTTATGTCACAACTTAGCCGAAATACTGGTACGAGACATGAACTTCACAAGATAAAATGAGTGGAATCTTGGTAACTGTTTTATACGTATTATATAATTTCGGAAGTATTATACTGTTGACGCATATTTTTTAAACTAACCATTTATTTGTGGGGATCGTAAATTATTAATTATTGGTATCAAGACATCAAGATGAACGTAAACTTGAACATGTCACGGCAGCGAGTAAGCGGGTGCGTATACCAATAAACTGGTATTAGAACTGGACAAAACTGGTACACGGGAGGTGGAGCTTATATTTTTTTCCGCTAGGCTCGCTTCTATTGGCTGGCTGCTGATGGAAGGTCACGAGTCTGGGCGGAGCATTGAATGAGTTATACTGCGCATGCGCAGCTCAGAGAACAGACGCCGCACTGGGCCGCACTGTAACAACAGATGATCGAGTACAATGACCTTTCTCCGCGCAAGGCGCGCAATTGACGGTAAATTTTCATCAATTTGCGCCCCTTTTTTATTTATTTTTACTGTGTAATGTAGCCCGTTCTGAACGCGGCAGGATGCGACTGTATTTTAATTAACTTTAACGTATTTCTTACTTTTCCCTTTATTTACACTTTCCCGCTTTTTACACTTTTTTACTTTGTCCCCATGAAAAGTGCAAATAAGGGGTTTTGCTGTATTTTGATATTCGGCTCGCCTGGACAGTCGATTATCACGGTGTTTACAGCAGGTTGTTTCTCGAAGCGTTGTTCTCTTATATAGTCTTTAGCGTTGTTTGTCCATTGCGTCCATTTTTATTAACCAAATACCAAATTTAAAATGCAAACACGGTGACGATTCGTAACATTCTGTTGTGCGCAAGTTAAAGTTTAACGGGTCGAATTTTGTTACAGATAGTTTTCAACGTCTGTGAAATAAATTAAAGGTGTACAATTTAAAGGTCGGCTAAAACATTAGGCCTATTAAAATGCCTAAAGTGCCGGTAACTGCAAAACAGCGAGCCTCTGAATTTTCTCAACACGGACTTTATGCTAGTGATTCAACCACACTTTTTTGTCGTCACTGTAATGTCACCGTCTCTTGGGATAGGAAAGACTCATGTGAAAAACATGTAGGCAGTGAAAAACACAAGAAGCGTCTCTCTTCATTGCAAGGCTCATCTAGTGCGTCTGAACGCCAGTCGTCAATATCTTCAGCGTTTCAGACAGCAAAAAATAATGTCCAAAAAGACAAAAAGTTGGAATTTATAAAGGAAACAGCAGAGACCTTTATAAAGGCAAATATACCCCTTGAAAAGCTTGATGATCCTAATATCAGGGCATGGCTGAACAAATACATCGAAGGTGCTGGAGACATGCCACTTGCGAGAACAGTCCGTGAGAAATATGTAGGGGACATAGCCAAATGCAGAATTGAAGATGCCAAAACTGCATTAAAGGACAAAAAAATTGACATACTGTGCGACGAAACAACAGATAAAATGGGTAGGTGTGTATTTGTTGTTTTATTTAGAATTCTGAATCTTCAACAGGATAAACCAGAAATATTTGTTGCAGGAGTTCACTTTCTTGAAGCTGCTAATGCCACAAACTGTGTGAGGGCAATTTTAGATTCACTCAAAATGTACAATGTACAGTATGGTGATGTGCTCTCAGTAGTAACCGATGCTGCTCGTTATATGACCAAGGCTGTTAGTACTCTCGAAGTAATCCTTGGAGACCAGTTAACGCATGTCCAGTGCTGGGCACATAAGTTAAATCTAGTTGGCAATGTCTGGGTGAAAGAGTTGCCTGAGTTGAACAATGCTATGAGCAAAATAAAAAATGTGTTCAACAACACCAGGAAAAGAAGGCACCTGTATGCTAGCTTTCTTGAAGAAAAGCATGGAGAGAAACGTCCATTGTTCCCACTTCCTGTTGTTACTAGATGGAATTCCTGGTTCAACAGCGTTTTTTATGTAGCAGACTACATACATGACATTGTTTATTTCTGCAAAACAGATGAACTAAAGGCAACACAAAATTCAGGGGTTGAGTTTCTGTGTTCACTCACAGAAAATGACATTTCTCTCATTCTTTGTCAAGCTGTCTTTGTGAAAGAGCATGCCAAGAGCCTTGTAGAGCTAATACAGAAACTTGAAGGTTCTTTGTATCCAACTGCCCATTCACTATATGGGGACTTGCAAGGTATAAAAAAAAAATTTGAAAACATCACTCGTGGCATTTATTTTGAGGCAACCAGTAGAGCTTTGTCTAACATGCCCCCCGCTAAAGCTGCTGAAGCTAAAGTGTCCATCACAAGAACAGCAACACAAGCCCTTTCCAAACTGAACTCTCTCATGACAACTGACCCAAGTAGAAAGAGATTTGAAGCAATTCAAATTTTTAGTCAGGAAAGTTTGTTGCTTGCTAAATTAAACCCAGAAATGGTGCAGAAACTGAAAACTGTCCATAGTCTCTACTCCATAAGCACTGAAGAATTAACAGCTGGTTTTGGTCAGCTTCAGGACATTGTTACAAAACAAATGGAAACAGACAATTCAGTGGACGTAGTGAAGTCATTGAATGTAGTAAAGCTGTCACAGCCATTGTTTGCTTCCAGCTGCCTTGAAGCCATCTGGATGCCTTCTGCAAACGTTGACTGTGAACGATTTTTGTCCTCATATAACACAGTCTTAACAGACCGCAGGACAAATTTAAGTGAGGCTAATTTGTGTATCATGGCTACTTTTGCTTTCGAGAGCTAAAGTTTGAGGATTTTGTTCCATGTGTTTATGTCACTATTTTAGAGACTTCATATTTATTCTTGCTGGTTTAGGTACTAAAATATTTTCAATTACTGTATGTAAAAAGTGATGTGTAAATTCGATTGTAAATTACTGCTGCTAGTGCAACTGTACAATGCAAGAATGTGTCCAAAATTTCAAGGTATGCTTAGCTTAATTTTTTTAATTTATAGTGCTAAAACTATTTAAAAAATAACACCGCTTTTGATGTATGATAACACCACTTTTAAGGGTAAATAACAACGAATTTTGCTATAAAATAAACCCCAAAACTGCATGTCTCTACTCATAATGCATCGTGTTCAAGTATTTGAGACAAAACTAGAAGTATTACGGTGCACAGATTGTCATGAAGGCTACGCTTATGTTGGTTGTACTTTAGTTTAAAGCAAGTCAATAATCGTAAGGATAATCGTACAAACTATGGACTCTTACCAAAAGTTTATATACATAAGTCTGATGCTGTTGGTTGTACTAGCGGGAATATATTTGACATTAGATACTGGAACAAAAATGAACAGATGATTCACGTGGAAAAGGTTGTTAATGAATGTTGCAATGAAAAAAATAATATTTGGCCTGACAGGATTGGAGTGAACCAGGTGGTGATACGCGAAAAAGCACTTGTAATTATCCGGACAGTAATATCGGTTTCACTGTCAGTAAAGGATGGTTTGGAAAGGTACGCGACGTGAGTCGAAGGTCACGCCTGGGTGGGCAAGTCAGCCAGCCGATGATAAATTACATAACCACGTATCTCCAGTTACACGGTGTCGTATTTGTCATACAAAGTGCAATGGGAGACATATAAAGATAAATGGTGTGACATATTTATAGTTAAGTGTTATTCAACACATTTATATTACATAAAAGTATATTTTCCTACACAATTTTGGAACACATTAAATAAATTATCCTTGATATTTATGGAAATTAATGCTTCTGAATATGCATTTTGAATAACACAAGCATTTTTAGGAATGAATTAGTTGTGCTAAGTGAGGGATAGGTGTAGTAATGAAGCAGCTTGGTGAATATTTGGTTTCCCAATACATGATCGAGAACCAGCATTTGTCCATTTGGCAGTGCATTTAGAAAATACTTGATGAGTATATTTTTTACAAGAGAAACTGCAGGAAGGGTGGCCAGTGAATCAATCTCCTGTAAATATGACATTAACAGCATTTTTTGAACTTTGTAAAAGTGAACTATTTGCAAGAACATTGCTATATGTCGATGTACCATCGCATTATACATTGAATGTAACAAGACAAATCTTTCAATGAAGAAAACAAGGAACTCCAGTTGAAGGTCAAGAAGGAATCTTTAAAACGGACGTATTGGGACGAGTGTACACTGTGCATCCAACAAATGCTGAGTGCTTCTATCATTGAATGCTACTACTTGAAATTTGTGGACCAACATGTTTTACAGATTTAAAAAAAGTCATGGATATGTATGTGAAATATACAAAGAAGCATGTCAGCGTTTAGGATTATTAGAGAATGATAATCTTTGGGAGTTGGATCTTCAAGAAGCCGCATTCACAGGAATCACAGAAAAAATAACAGATATATTTTCAATAGTATTGACAATTAGTAGTCCATCAAATCCAAATAGGTTACGGGAGAAATTCAAAGAAAGTATGAGCGATGGTTTATTACATCAGATGTGACATGCTCATCCGGAATTAAATATAGAGTTCAATGAAGAGATGTATAACCAAGCACTTAATAATTTGAAGGACAAATGTTTAATGATAAGCAATCAAACTTTAGTAGAAATTGGAATGCAAGCACCACAAAGAGATGAAATTGATGCATTAAATTCTGAAATATTAAAAGAGAAAAATTAAAATGTTGATGAATTATTGCAGTACATCATCCAAAACAGAAATGTCATCATGGCTCATGTGAACAAAGGTATTGGTGGAAAAATTTATTTGTATGCACCAGGAGGTACTGGAAAGACATTTTTATTTTTAATAAATTTGATATTGTCTAAAATACGTGCCAAAAAAGAGATAGTGCTTGCATTATCATAATCTGGAATTGCAGCACCATTAATGCACGGAGGACGCACTGCTCATTCTGCTTTGAAACTACCATTAAATGTTGCAGAGCAAGAATTTACAGTTTGTAATATATCAAGAGCATCTGTACGAGGTCAAGTTTTAAGAGTGTAATGTACTATGAGACAAATGTACTATGGTGCTTAAAAAATAATTTGAAGCATTATATAGAACACTACAAGATATCCGAGGTGAATCAGAACTAATGGGAGGTGCATTAGTTGTACTTTCTGGAGATTTTCAGCAAACACTTCTAGTAATTCCCAAATCAACTCCAGCAGATGAAAATAATGCATGTTTGAAACAATCATATCTCTGGCCTCAAGTGAAGAAAGTATATTTTAAAAAAATTAATGAGAATTCAAATTTTAGAAATTTGAATTCTCAAGTGAAATATTTTGCCAAAAAAACTCTAACAAACTGGTGAAGGCACTTACCCAACTGATTGTGTAACTGGCAAAACTGAACTTAAAAATGATTTATGTATTTTCGTTAACAGCCCAGATGAATTAATAGATAAAGTTTATCCAAACATTGTAGAAAATTACACAAATTCAAATTGGCTATTTGAAAGAACTAGGTATTTTAGCAGTAAAAAATAAAATTGTTGATGATATTAATTTAAAGATACAAAACAAGATTCCTGGCAAGGAAAGAATATATACTAAATCAATTGATTCAATGGTTAACACAAATGAAAGTGTTAATATTCCCACTGAATTTTTAACTTTAATTCAAAGTGCCCAGAATGCCTTTACATTGTTTAAAATTGAAAATAGGATCACCATAAATTTTGTTAAGAAATCTGGATACACAAAGATTATGTTACAGAACAAGACTGACCATCGAACAGTTATCAAATAATGTAATTAATGCCAAAATTATGTCTGAAAAATAAAGGACAAACAGTATTTATTCAGAGGATTCCACTCAATCTACTGAACAGCCGTTTCAATTTAAGAGACTCCAATTTCCAATAAGATTACCAATTAGTATGACTATAAATAAAACACAAGGATAAACATTATATTGTTGTATTAATTTACAAGAATCATGCTTTTCTCATTGGTAGTTAGTTATATGTAGCTTGCTCTAGAGTAGGAAATCCAGACTATTTATTGATCTATTCATCAAATAATAAAATGACAAATATATATAACAGATTGTAAGCAAATATTGTACAAATTAATTAAGTATAAAATAAATTTAAAAGAATACAAAAACAATTGTTTCTTTTGATGAATCTTAGCTAGATAAAGTGCGCAATATATTTTTACCCAGGCAGAGCCGGGTATTGCAGCTAGTTTCTCATTAATTTTGCCGTTGAAGAATAGAATCCTGTTTCGAAAACAAAATTTGTCATTATTGAAAACTTATTTTTATTAATTTGCAAAAACTACAATAAAACCCACTTAAGAAAATAATGTAAAAACCAATCAAAAAGTGTTTAAGCAGGAAAACTTATTAAAAGGTAAGTAAAAAAAGGGTAATTTTTGTGGGTTAAATATTAAGAAAATTCAGCAAATACACAGTGCATAGTAAATTCTATATGGAATTACATATAGATTATTTACAGCATTAATATTGGGGATAGGAAATCTCAACGATCCGCAGTATAATGCAAGATTTAATCCATTACGTATATGAAAAATGTGAATTATTTTAATAACACTTTTAATGTATGTGAAATATCAACAAAAAAGCTCATGTTTACAATATAAAACATAGTTATTCTTCCCATTTTGGTTATTAACGGAGGCCATGTAACTGTATTTCAGTTCAGCAATATAAAAAACATTAACTGCAATTTTTATTTACGTTTTGTTTTGCAGTCGCAATGTCTGTTTCATTATAGATATGTGTGGCATATAAACTGCTACTGTGGGCATGGTGGTAGATTGATCATGACTGATTTATAAAATCACTTCTTTAAAAGTTGGAGGCAAAAGTGTGCTCTTGTTATTTATAGTAGTTCTGATGCAGTTTTTTTTACCTGTTACACATGCTCAATAAAACAAATACAAACAACCTCAACAATTTTGCTTATTGTTCAAACCTAGACAATAGCTAATGATTTGATAGTGATTAATAATGCATTTACACAATTGTTATTGTTTAAAGTGCTTTTATCCCATCATTATTTGAGTTTAAATTCTGTAAATTGTGTGCAAAAATTTACAGAAATTATACACTGTAAATCATGTTATGTTAAATACCATTGTTTGATAAATAAAAGTTGGTAACGTTGGTTATTGATCTTTAACCATAAGTGTTGTCAAGAGTGTTGTTAGGATGCATCCGGGCAAGGAATTTTTGATGGAAAATAAATTTTTTTTATAGTAATTTGTCTTTATTTGGTGCTTATTAAAACGGGACGATCAAATAACCCGAAATTATACTAAAGGAGGGATGGTAAAGTTAATGGCATAGAAAAATTTTGGTGCTATTATATTATTCTGACGTTTTTGGCAGAAAAACGACTTTAAGCAGTGTGGTCTTATGGGTTTAAGTTAATCTTATCCTCATAACAAGAAGTGATTATTAAGTCACTAATTTAATGCTGTGTATTCAAGAAGTGTTTGTACGCATTGGTACATGTAAAACTTGATGCTAAGTTCAAGAAAAATTAATTGGTCAACCAAATACATGTCAATATGCAGCAATTTAACTATGAATTACGATTTATTCATACTGACCCATCAATTCTTCTCTGAACTGATTTCTGTACAGGATCAGCAGCAACCGTGGTCTCAGGAGATGCGGTGACCAAATGGACGGCATCTTTGATGGACAACTGATCACCAACACCCTCACTCAAAGGGACCACATGCACAGAACCTCGATACAAATACACCTGGAACACCACAACAGACATGTTTAACCAGCATGCAACAAAACAATATGCAAATCCTCAACAAATTAATATTTCACCAGCTAATGAAAAAAATTCTAAATGCTCGATTTCCAGTCAATCACAACAAAGGAACTTACCCTTTGCTCACATGTTTCTGGGTTCGCCCAATTCGGTAAGTGGTCTGCCGCCTCAATGAGCAGGAACTCTCCATCTGAATCTACTACCCTAGAGACAAAATGTACATCGCTACCTTACTAAACCTTCACAGTGTATTGTTTCACCAGCAATTATGAATCAAAAGAAATCAATTTGAAACTAAAAATGTCCAACTAAATAGAAAAAACAAAATATTCTGAAAGGATACTTCTAAATTCACATAAACACCACACAATCTATATCTGCATTTTATTTCAAACTTTTAAACACGATTTTGAAAAATTTAAAGGGCAACTCAAGTGCTCCTCTCTAGAGCTACATGCAAGTTTATTGTCAACATTGCAAAGGAAAAAGAAAAATTTTCTCGTAAATCCAACAAGAAAAATGTCCAGGAAGATCAGATATAGATCATAACAACTGGACGCTGGAGAGTAAATAATACAGACTGTTCACCACTGACTCTGCACGAGATCAAGCAACAAATCAAAAACCTGAAGAATAAAACGTCAAGTGAAGATGATATCAACGTAGATATAGAGGAGAAAGGCTTACTGAAGAACTGCAAAAAATATTAATAAACAAAACTTCTCTATGGAGGAGATTATAGAAGAACAGATAACAGCATTGATGCCACTATTTCCAAAATGGGCAGTAAAATGGATTGCAGCAAATACAAAGGAATTTCCCTTTCCAACGTATGCTAAAACATTCCGTATAACTGCCTTCTGGATAGATTTCAACTTTTCCCTGAATAAGTAAATGCCGAGTATGAAGGCAGGTTCTGAAAATGATGATTTACATGAGATCTCATTTTCACCTGAAAGCAGCTCCTAGAAAAAAATGTAAACATAATTAGAGTTTGGATTAGCCAAGATACTTGTCAATTTGGTGAAAGCTTGTTTGAGCGTACCATGGTTTAAGGTGCAACTCTGGAACTTGGTGATAGGGAGTTTAAATAAGACTGATTGTCTTTAAAAAGGTACAAAAAAATATGAGATGTTTTCCACAAAAATTTTGACAAGATTTTGTAAGAGGATGAACCATAAATCTAACCGTTCTGTCCCAATCCAAGAATATACTGATGTGTTGGACTGAATCATTCTTGAATGCTGCAAAAAAAGCTTTGACACAACATTAATTTCATAGGTACTGAGCCAAAGACAACTGGAAGAATAACTTTAACTGCAGAAAATTGGAAACTGGGTGTTCCAAATGGAAGTTCAACTCAGTACATTGTTCTCAGAAGATGTGTCTGGTCAACCAGAAATCAAACATAAGTCAAGATTAAGAACAAGGAAAGAAGAAAAAAAAAGCTATTTCTATAGTCTTGGGAATCTATAACCCCTTAACATATTAACCCGAGTATATTCGTTTTTTTACATTTGGCACGTAATTATTAACCCGAGTTTACTCGTCTGACTAACAAAAACGTGCGTCTGATTATATTATTTCGAGTTTTCTCGAATGAGTTACATGAGCTCTCGCTAGATGTCACGGTAGCTATTTTCAGCCTTTGAAACAGACTTCCAGTAGTTTTATGTTACCCACTAGATGTCAGAACAGATTCGATCCATCACGGTAGCCTACTTACACGTGTTCGCCGTTTGTGTTTGAACAATTGTACATTAGATGTCTCTAATAGTACTATTATGAATTTATGATGTTCCCGCCAATGTTTATATATTTTAGCTGAGGTGTCAACATTACTGTAATGCAACGACTATATACCTGCTATATAAAGCTGTAATGTGAATAATAGAAATTGTTCAAAATGAGTGATTCCGACAGTGAAGGAAGCTACGTGAGTGATCTTGATAAATCGGGATCTGATAGTAGCGACAATTATAATGACATTTCAAGCTCAGAAGAATCAGGTAGTGAAGAGATATCTGGCAGAATGTGGTGTGAGATAAACTGTAGTTTGCCAACTATCTCTCCTCCAAGATACCCATTTACAGGTAAACCAGGCGTCAATGTAAATGTAAATGTTGACGATAATTTTCTTGGTTATTTTCTCTTATTTTTTGATAATGATTTGGCTGAACTCATAGCTACAGAAACGAACCGTTTTGCATCACAGTACATTCAAACACATCCTCAAACAAAATGGAAACCAACAAACAAAGAGGAAATCTATGTTTTTCTTGCACTAGTTGTGGCTCAAAGCATTGTCAAAAAACCTACATATCAAATGTACTGGGCTAAGAACCCAATATTTGACACACCATTTTTTTTGGAAAACCAGGCCATTTCGCAGATTTGTTCAGCTGAAACAGTTTCTTCATTTTGTGGATAATGAGTCATATGATGCAGCCACCCATCCAAACCCTAAACTGAACAAAATATAGCCTATCTATATTCATTTGCAAAATAAATTTTCTGAACTTTACACTCCAGAAAAAGATGTCACAGTAGATGAAAGCCTTATGTTATATAAAGGGCGTCTAGGTTGGAAACAGTACTTACCTCTCAAAAGGGCGCGGTTCGGAATAAAGTCATTCATGTTATGTGAATCGTCAAGTGGATATGTATATTCCTTCGTAATTTACACCGGACGAGGAACCAATTTTGATGATGAATACAAAGGCTTGCCAATGTCGTCACAAGTAGTTATGTCATTAGTGAAACCTCTTCTTGGGAAAGGTTATTGTGTCATTACTGACAATTTTTATACCTCACCACAGCTATCAGATATGTTGCTATCACATCGAACAGATTCTTATGGGACTGTGAAAACGACAAGAAAAGAAATGCCACCAGAATTGCGGAAACAAAAATTGCCGAAAGGCAGTGTCATGGCTTTTCAAAGAGGGAAACTATTGGCATTGAAGTGGATGGACAAAAAACCAGTCACAATGTTGTCTACAATCCACAATTCTGAAATGAAAAGTGTTACAATCTATGGACAACAGAACATAAAACCACAAGTTGTGTTAGATTACAACAGTACAATGGGAGGTGTGGACATTGTTGACCAGCGCACAACAGACTATGCAGTACCCAGGAAGAGGGGGAAAAAATACTATAAGAAGATTTTTTTCCATTTAGTGGACCTAGCAATATGGAATTCATTTTTGTTATATTCAAAGTTGGGAGGGAAGCAGTCACATTTGGAGTACAGAGAGGCTGTTGTCAAAAATTTGATTGAACAGTTTCACAAGCCAACAATGTCGCCAGGACGAGGTAGGCCTAGAAAATCAACGAATCCACTGAGAATGACTGAACGTCACTTTCCAGCTACGATTCCGCCAACTGACAAAAAAAGCAATCCTACACGCCAGTGTGCAATGTGCAGCAGAGTGACAGATGCACGGGGGAAAAAAATACGGCGTGAAACACGGTACATGTGTGAAGACTGTGGTGTGCCACTGTGTGTAGTGCCGTGCTTCAGAGTTTATCATACAACAGCAGACATTTAGGCAGAAATTAGCTAGGCTTACAGTCAGAGTGAAATGCATTCAAGAATAACTTCACAAATGTCAATACAGACTCGTGACATTATTCAGCTACTGTATTCAAATAAACATTCTTTTATTTATTGTGCTGTGAAGAAAAAAAAACGGAATGTCTCACATAAAAACTTTGTTTTTTTGTAAAGAATGACATCCTTGACATTACAATGATTTTTTGAGTATTTGTGAATGTTCAGCTATTGCAATTAGTGTATACTGTACAAACCTTGTGAGGTAAATTTTTATATGAAGATCTATTCGGACTGACAACATTTACATATCATATGTACATATTTTGTTTTTCATGTTATTCAGGCAATTTTATAAATGTAGATGTAATTTTGTAAAAGAAATATGGTATGTTGCAAAAGTTATTTCATTGGTTTCTATGTAAGCTTATACTATATCTGGCTAATGTTATAAATATTTTTAGTAATCTTAGTGAATATTAGCACTGACGAGTATACACGGGTTAGTAAACCAGTGTCCATTCAAAATGACATGATGGTGTGATAAACGTGACATTTTAATGTATTTTGTGTGGTATGTCCATTTGCATATTGAATAGGTAAAATATATTGCTGCATAAATGTGATTTTCAGATAACTACTTTTGAGAAATAATTCTAACCATGCTGAACATTACTAATGTTGTTATAATAACTTCCAATTTGTGTTAAATGTTTTTTATCTATTTAATTATATTCCATAAATATTTATAATGTATTTACATATATTTCAACAATGACGAGTATACTCGGGTTAGTAAAACAGTGTGCATTAAAAATTACATAATTTTGTAAAAAATGTAAAAACGTATGTTTTACATGTGGTACGTTTATTTGCATATTAAAAACAATAGAATACTGCAAAAAAAAAACAAATTTAAAAAATGGTTTTTTTAGACACATATATCTAGCCATAATATATATGTTAAGGGGTTAATTCACAAGGCATGTAGCATATATATATATATATATATATATATATATATATATATATATATATATATATATATACACACTTACATATATATATAGATCCAGTATATATATAGATCCAGTGAATGACCATCTCCCAGTGATGAACACACATAGTATATTTTATTCAAAATAAGAATTTCTTTGTTACTTTAAAGTTGGTAACTGTTTTAAAATTTAATTTGGCTTTTTTTGAATGATCAATAGTCTTTTGTTTTGGAGGGAATGTTGTAGTGTGCATTTGGTTGGCTTGTAATAGAACTACTGTTTTTTATGTATTCATCTTTGGTGTCAGTGTCTTAAGGTAAGTAAATACACACATTCTTAATATGAACAAAAATGATGTTAAAATAGTATTAGTCCTTTGAACTTGATATTTTGGTAAGGTTAGGAAGGTTTGAAAATTATTATTTCCACAAAATTTTAGGATACTAGTTGCTTGTTTAGTTATTATAATGATGTTCATGCATTGGTACACACTAAACACAAAAATCCAGTCAATGAACGTGTGTGCATTCACTGGGGTAGCAACTTTTTTTTTTTTTTTTTTTTGGGGATTTGAGAGTTACAGGAGCTATCCTAGTGGCCACAGTAAAAGGAAGCTCTTGATGGTCACAATACTGGTCTAGACCAGTGAATGAACAGCAGCTGGACATAATGTTCATTCAATGGTTACTTGCCACCCAGTGAATGAACAGGAGTGAAAATTAAGTTTATTTATTTTTTTGCTATGTTTAAGAGCCTCACCAATGACAGATAATGATTTTCAATTTAATTATTTATTGTATTTCACTTACAACACATCATAAAGTGATTAGGATTATGGGTTGAGCTGTATGGGCCTGATGTTTGTGGTTACATTTTAGGTTACTGGTACACAAGTAGGAATGCATTTTTGTTGATTAATTTATTGGGAAATAATTGTAATAAGGGCCAAACTATAATTTATAGGATTATTACAAAATAAATTATAATTTCCTTTTACAGATGGCTTCAGCTTCAGGTAAAAAAAAAGTATGAGTGTTTCAATTACAGTGAAGAGGATATACTGTCAGCTATTGAGGCTGTGAAATCAGGTGAATCATCCCTAAATGAAGCTTCGCGAAATTTCAACATTCACAAAGGAACCCTGCATAATAAATTAGCAAACAAAGTACCTTTGGAACGGAAAATGGGACCGCAGACAGTACTTAGTACAGAAGAGGAAAAGAAGATCGCAGAGTGTATTCTTGACAAAGCTAAATTAGGTTTTCCTATGCATCCAGACATTGTTTAGTGTGCAGTGATACAGTTCAACCACAGTTGGTTCAGAATGCTTTTAAAGTTTGTGGCTTGTTTCCTTTCAATGAAGATGCTGTGGATTTCAGTAAATGTTTATCACACAGGTGCCAAGAGATGAAAAATGTCTGCTCTTCATCAGTTTCTCCATCTTCAGCTCAGTATGCTACTACTAAAGCAGTTATTGAGTTTTTGATTCGCCCAACTGAAGCAGCAAACATGAACAGAGCCATAAAAGAAGGAAAATCCACTAACACAACCAAGACATTGTTTGATGTTGGAAGAAATGCAGAGAAAAATGTTTTGATGTACAACATGTTCTCTCAGACTCTGATAGCAAACTGCAACCGGAAGCAGAAAATTCATATGACACGATGCCTTCAGTTAGTGCTGATAGTTTGAGCTTTAGTCATAGTTCTGATATAGACCAAATTCCAATAAACAACTCCTTCAACGCAGTTGATTTTGACATCGCTTCTCTTCCTCTTGAAATTGAAGGAGTTAGAGTATTACCTGAACTGGAAACTTCAAATGGTTTACTTGATCAAGGTGCAGAGGACATAGCAGATTTGAGTGCAGCTGATATATGTAGTCCTATTGAAGACATTCAAGATATAAGCCATATGAAGAGTTTTAGCAGTGAAACTGTACATTCTTGTACTGACACACAGAAAAATGAAAATACTGATAATGTTACTACGTATGAAAATCAAAAGACAAGCTTTGACTAGAAAAGGAGTTCTAGCAATGAATCTGTACATCCGCATAAGCCTGCAGAAACAAGGGAAGCAATCACAGAAATTGTTACTGCAACTAAATTCCAAGAGACAAGCCCTGATGAGCCAAACAGTTCTAGCAGTGAAGCTGAACATCCTCATTCTGAATCCAGGGAACATGCAATTACAGATATTTTTACTGGACCCGATATTCAAGAGACAAGCTCCGACAAGCAAATAGAAAATGGTGAATGTGGAACAATGACAGAAGAAAAAACCCATAATATTAAGAAGGCAGAAAACTCATCGCAGGAAGAAAAGGCTGTAAGGGATGAACATTTGCACTGGCCCAGGCAGTTGGCCATGAAACAAAAAAAAGAAAAAGGAGACAATGAAAAACATTTATGCAATAACATCCAAAAAGTGGATAGAAGCTCAAATGAAAAAGGAAGCTGAAAAACTAAGCAAGGAACACGAAAAAATAGAACGATGTGAGGCCAGAAAACGAAAAACTGATTGCAAGAAAAGTGTCACAGCAAAAAGGAAGTGCAGCGAAAGTAAAGTAAACAAAGAAACTGAAGCCACACCAATGGTCGGAAAATTGTCTTCACAGCCTCAGGCCACGGAAAAAAAGGCTCATATGAACCATGAGAACAGTACAGTGGCTTCCAAACCTCATTGTGAAGAAATGCTTGGGAATGCTTTAAGAAATGTCATTCCTGGATGTTTTTTACTAGTAAAAATTTCTTTCCAAGCGAAAAAAAAAAATTAGTGAATTCAAATATGTTGGTGTTGTGCAAGAACTACTGCAAAATGGTGAAGTGAGTGTAATGGGTTTGAAGTTTACCAAAGGTAAGAAGGCTTTTAGAACTGTGGATAGTGATGTATATGTAGTAAAGTTTTCTGATGTGGTAGCAGTGTTACCTTCTCCTAAAATGGAATGTATAGACTCTAGGATAATTTATACTTTTGAAAATGATGTTGATGTCAAGGAAATGTAAAAACAATTTTAAAGACTCTTGTGCAAGAAGTTAAGAGACTCTTCCTGGTCAAGAATGCTTTAAAATCACATATGTATTGTTCATTCATTGGGCATTTAAGTGTTCAGTTTTTGGATTAACGTGTTCATTCATTGGTAATTTGCATTTTCATAAACATAATTCTAATAGTACTGAGTACTAGGTATAATTGTTTAGTCTTCAAATATTATTTTTAATGAAAGAGTAAAAAACCCAGTTTTTTAATGTATCAAAACATGTATTTTAAGTAATAATTTCATATAGGGCTACTGACGTGCAGATAAAGTTGAATCAGACCTTAAAGCGTTCATTCATTGGAGCATTTACCCTCTGCGTGTGTGTGTATATGTGTATGTGTGTGTGTGTATATACACACACACACATACACATATACACACACACAAGAAACTGACACTATTACCATGAAGTGAGACCTATAATACTTAGTGCCCAGAGCTACAACTACAACTACAAAGATTCTCATTTTCCAGCAGAAAGTTCTGCGGAGGATCTTTGGTCTGGTACAAGACAGACTGATAAGATTCTGACACAAATTTTTAAGTGCAAGAGATTTACCTAGAGCCAAGCCTGATGGGCCTCATACAAAAAGTCAATGTGGTCTGTAAAAATGCAGATAGATTGTTCGTTGGCCTGTTAATATGCCGGATCATGTTCCTAGTGGAAAACCATTAATCAGACATAAGATGAGATGGCGCAATAAGTAGAAAATCGTTCTGACAACTGGAGACAGTAAGCGAAGAACAGAAATGGAAGAATGTGATTCTTAGAGCCATGTAATTCCTCACACATACTCATGAACAAACTGTAGGCAGTAGTGCTTATCTGAGAAAAATACTGGTTCAACCTAAAATAATACACGTATTGTCGTAAACAGAAACGGACAAGTTGAAACATTGTGCAAGGCAAGCTATAAAATGTATAAGTACCTAAATAACTTTATTTTTAGTACCGGTATGCAACTTAATGATTTTAACATCCTAATATTTTTCAGGATAGCAGTGTGTGTCTTTTTATTCAACATTATGCAATAAACAATGTGCATTTCACAACTTCTTCATATACAATAGATACTTAAATGGTTCAATGTTGCTTCTTACCTTATAATAAGATCACTAAATTCCTTTGTCAGCTGGTGTAAGAGGAATACTATAAACCATTCATCTTCAATATTTTCCCCAAAGTGAGTTACACCATGCAAGTGAGGAGGCACCATGCCTGTAGGAAAAAAACAAAAAACAAATATCTTCAAAACTATTTAAAAATCAATTTATATATAATTTTAAAAAAATAATAATTTTAGAATTATTATGTCGGTTCCATTAAGGTAAAAAAGTAGTTGAAGTCCCTCACTTAATTGCAGAATATAAAAGCATTAACTGGCACATACATATCCCTGCAGACTGGTTATTTATTACAACAGATTTCAATAAAATACAGTATGGCAATAAAAAATGTTAGAACATGAGACAAAACATACATACTGTCTCTCGATGAACCTAATATTACATTTTTAGGGAAGAGCATAACATAATGAACTCAGACAGAAGGAAAAACATTAATTCATAAAGGGGATGTGCTAATAGACCACTGATTTGCCCCTAAGCTAACCATCTAAATCACTACTTGGGGCAACTATAAATATTAGGTTTCTTAACTCATGTTGGAATTGATTAGTTTCTGCCATATCATAGATTAATTGTTGTTTGGTTGCAAATAGGCAGCACATTATTTGTTCCTGCATACTGTCATGCATATTATATTCTCTATGGAAGTTGTTACCTTTTTGCTAGATTGTTGTATCAAGAGAATATAATAAATGACCACGCAAATTACCTAAATGGATTATATATTATTTCTAACACATTTCAGAACCACCGGTAAGTTATAACAACAGGTTATGGGCCCAGGTGGATGGCTGTAAGTGTTGAAATATAGGGTTAAATAATATTGCTGTAAAGTTGTATGTGAAACCAAGTTTCAAGATTGGCCAGCCAGCGTGCGAAAGTGCAATTGTCTTGAAAAATGGAGAGTGTTCATGAAGCAACTAGAGTAATAAAATTGCGTGGATTAGAAAATTGGGCGTTATGGAAGTTTCATGTAAGAATTGCCCTCATGGCTAAAGACGTTTGGAGAGTAACAGTTGATGATCATCAGAAGCCACAGGAACCAAACAAAACTGCAGACGCTCAATTGACATCAGATAAACTGGAAAATTACAAGCTTCAGTTAAAACAGTGGGAGCAGCATGAAGCGACAGCTCAGTTTCTGATTACATCGAGTCTAACAGAAGAGGTCATGCTGCATATAATCAACTGTGAAAATGCCAAGCAGATGTGGGATCGCCTTCATGAAGTCTTCGACAGCAAGACAGAGACAGGGATTCACATGCTAAACCAACAGTGGTACACAATGAAGAAGGACAGTGCTGACAACATTACGACACATGTATCCAAGGTGCAAGACCTTGCACATAGACTGAGAGCACTGGGTGAGAATGTTTCAGACAATCAGGTAATCACTAAAATTCTTTTAACGCTACCGTCAAATTTCAGTCACTTCGTCACAGCTTGGGAGTCGACAGCGAAAGTTGACCGGACTTTGCCAAATCTGGTAGCAAGATTGGTCATGGAAGAGACACGAATGGGTATCCACGAGGCAGCTGACTTAGGAGAAGCATTGGCCGCTAAAGAGCAGCGTAAGAAACACAAGTATCCGGTACGTAAAGGATGTTGTAATTACTGTGGAATAGAAGGTCACTGGGAACGTGATTGTCGAATTAAGAAGAGAGACTCTGTCCAGAACGCGAATTCTAAATCATCAACGAAGGAAATGGCCGGAGTAGCCCTCATCGACGTCATGTTATTGTCAGAATCAAATTCAAATATCATGACAGAAAGCTGGTGTCTTGACTCAGGAGCCACAAGTCATATGAGTGGAAACAAAGAATTGTTCACAGAACTGGTATGGCTAAACAACAAAATACCTATTAAGCTAGGAGACGGGAAAACGATTGATGCAGTTGCGAGAGGGTTCATCAACATTCAAGCATATAATGGATCACATTGGGTGGATAAGCACTTAGAGCAGGTACTGTATGTTCCAAAATTAAAATTCAATCTGCTTTCCTTGAGTGCAGTTTTAGATAAGGGTTATGACATGGCTACAGACAAAAACAGTTGTAAATTTATGCATAATGGTAGTACTGTCGCAGTGGGAGAACGAGTAGATCAGCTGTATATAATGAAATTCAAGCCAGTTATCCAGAGAAACCAGAAAGCATTCCCAGTAGTGGGAGCAAGCAAATCAACAAGTATACAGCAGTGGCATGAAAGGCTAGTGCATCAAAGCTATGATCATGTTTACAAAATACTCAAGATGAAGGACATTCCAATATCAGGAGTAAGAGAGCCCTGTGAAACATGTGTACTTGGGAAAATGCATCGTCAACCATACAGAAGGAGTTTAAACTGTGCTACTGAAATTGGAGAAGTTGTTCATGCAGATGTATGTGGGTTTATGGAAACAGAATCACTAGGAGGCGCTAAGTATTTTTTATTAATTAAAGATGATTTCTCTAATTACCGCCAAGTTTACTTTCTTAAAACCAAGAGTGAGGTACCAGGATGCATTAAAAATTACCTGATGAGAATAGAAAAGGAAACTGGTAAAAAAGTAAATGTCCTAAGAACGGATAATGGATTGGAGTTTGTGAATAGCCAACTGAAAGAAGTTTTGTTCAAGGAGGGTATCAAACACCAGAAGACAGTACCATACACCCCAGAGCAGAATGGTAGAGCTGAAAGAGAGAACAGAACAATTGTAGAAGCAGCTAGAACATTGATTTATAGTGCGGATTTACCAAAGTTATTGTGGGCTGAAGCAGTCAATACGGCTGTCTATGTGTTAAATCACACAGGAGCGAGTTCAACTGACAGTAAGACTCCATACGAAGTTTGGTCTCGAAAAAGCAAAAATATGAATCGGTTTAGAGTGTTTGGTTCAAAAGTAATGGTACACATACCTCAGCAAAAAAGAAAGAAATGGGACAAGAAAGCTGAAGAAGGTATCATGGTTGGATACAGCGATACAACCAAAGGTTACAGAGTTTGGTTTCCGGGAAGAAACAAAGTTGAGATACATTGCGAAATAATATTTAATGAAGGAGAATTGTACAACACATCATCGATGCATGTGGTCCAGGAAGAATTTGAGAAGATCCAGGAGTTTATCGAGAAGAACGAAGCAGAAGATATTGGACACTTGGAAGGTGAAAACGGATTTGACTCGACTAATGAAGAGAACACGATTAGAGCTGATGGAGCAGATGGAGCTTTCAGTAAGTCAGATTTGGAGACAGATGAAGGTGATGAGTGTAGCAGACCAGATTGTACACGACCACAAGATGAAGTTATTGATTGGGTTCAATGTGATAATTGCAAAAAATGGTATCACATGCAATGTGTCAGTTTAGACACAAATAATTTCAACAAAAATATTGATTACGAGTGCATTGAATGCACGAAACCGGAGCAAAATCTTCTATTAAGCCAGGAACCTATATGCTTTCAAGAAGCAATACAACACAAGGACCAAGTAAACTGGAGGAAAGCTATGGAAGAGGAAATGGAAGCTCTTAGAAAGAATAATACATGGACCTTAGTTGATCGACCTAAGGAAGCTAACATTTTAAATAATAGATGGGTTTACAGGTTGAAGCATAAACCAGACGGTCAAGTTTTGCGGTACAAGGCGAGATTAGTGGTAAAAGGATATCAGCAGAGAGCTGGGGTTGACTATGAGGAAACGTTCAGTCCAGTTGTCAAATACGATTCAGTGAGAGTAATGCTATCGCTGGCAGCAGCTCATGATATGCCCATCGAACAGTATGATGCTACCACGAATTTAGTTTGGTTCAATAAACTAGTAACACAACTAGTTGGACATAGAATTGAAAGTCCAACTTTAAATGTGGACAATCAGAGTGCAATTGCCTGGATCAAGAATGGCAATTTTGAAGCAAGGTCAAAACACATTGACATTAAGTACAAGTTCATACTGGAGAAGTTCAAAAACAAGGAACTAGACCTGAAGTATGTACATTCAGAAGATCAGGAAGCAGATGTATTCACAAAACCACTACCGAAGAGGAGGTTCGAGAAGTTGAGAGAAGCTATTACCGTTGTCCAGAATGTTGCGAAAATTGTTTGAATATGTTTATTCAAAGTAATATTGTTAAAGGCAGAACCTAAAGAGGGGAGTGTTGGAATTGATTAGTTTCTGCCATATCATAGATTAATTGTTGTTTGGTTGCAAATAGGCAGCACATTATTTGTTCCTGCATACTGTCATGCATATTATATTCTCTATGGAAGTTGTTACCTTTTTGCTAGATTGTTGTATCAAGAGAATATAATAAATGACCACGCAAATTACCTAAATGGATTATATATTATTTCTAACACATTTCAGAACCACCGGTAAGTTATAACAACTCAGAGCATTTTTTTTAAATATGTTCTATATTTAAAGGAAGTAACCTGTAAGGAGAGCTATTGAACAGACTGAACTTGAAGATTAATTCTTATTTTTTTTTTCTTCTCAGGTCTTACCATATAATTTCTGATATTTATAACATTATTTATAACATTATGACACTGTAGTATAATTTAAAAAATGTTTTTAAGGGGACTCTATAGTTTGCAGCCTACCCCAATTTTTTCAATTTTTTTTTTTCCTAACGGGACTGTCATTTTAAAATTAGTTATTTCCTCCCTTTTCCATTTAACTCACACTCTTCTGGGGTGCCGGAATTCGACTGCACGGTCAAATTAAAACAATCTTTATGCCAAATGTACGATTCAGAGTATTGGCGAACAAAGGAAAGAATTTCCGGTAGCTTCTCTGATAAGACATTACGATCAGAATCACGAGAAATCGTTTCAAATCCAGCAGCAAATATGAAATATTCAACGTAATCTTCTTCTCGCACAGTTTCCAACACATTCGCCATACTGAAGAAAACTACTCCGCGGACAAAAACTAGCAACAATCAATAGCAACACGTCTTTTTCATTACTATCAATATTGACAAGCGGCGTCACAACAAAACTACCAGGAAAAAAAAGTAAAAACAGTCAACATATGTTCCAAAGATTACATACTATATTAAGACACAAGTATGGGAAAAAGAATCATTGTTTTTCATTAAAATTTAAGGGTTGTTTTCCAAGGCATATAGGCAAGGTAAAGACAATCTTCTTTGGACACAAGAATGACTGGAAAATTTATTTTCAAGAGTATGTGGATTTTGGCATGTTTTACAACAACCCCAGTCCCTTTGAAGGGAAAAATAAATTTCGCCTATTAATTCTAACAGGAAACGCAGATAATGTAAAGAAGGAATAAGTAGTGAACCTTCTGGACAGTCATTTAGAAACAGAAAGCGAATTCATAAAGTTCCTAACGAACGAAAATTTGCATCAGTGTGACGCGAACCCCGCTACCTCTATGTAAATTTAAGTGACTTAAGTATTGTTCGGAATCTCAGGGTAGGATCGGCCTTGTGGCTAGAGGCAGTGGTCCGAGCTGTTTAGGCCACTCCGTACACCTGAAAGAACAAGAAAGGACCGCCTGATTTCTTATTAATTTATTCCGGCACAGCCCTATTCATAGTGCTGCCTGTCCTGGCCGTAATGGTTGTCCCGAATCGAATCGTCACACGCGCGACCACTCACTCAGTGGCGGCTCATGATTTTACTACCCGGTAAGGTCATTCACTTTGTACATTATTCTGTGATTAAAAAAACAAACCCTAACATAACACACTAGAATCCTGAGCAAAATTACATTTCACAATTATAATTACGTAGTACACTGGGCTAAGAAAGCGTAGGCCCGTAACTCCGGCGACGCTACATGAATGTTAGGACTGTGGCGTCGTCCGGGGTCTCGGGCTTGAGTCCCGGTGCGGTTCCTAGCGAGAGTGGCTGCTGTGAATGTAATGCGTCTGGATGGGTGCCAGACTAGCTCTGGTGCTAATCGGTAGGTGGGTCGTGGGGTCGATTGCCCTGCGTGGCCCACTAGGACCGTCGGCGATGTTGCGTGGGTTTAAGGAATTCCCTACTCGGCGGTGGTTGGGAATCGTTGGGTGAAATAATCATACGCTGAAATGAGGCAATAAATGACATGTGTCATTTATTCAAGTGACTGTGGCCTGGGTGTAACGTCGTTGGTTACACGCCACGTCGTACAACAGGTGACGTCACAAAATGCAAAAACTACACAATTACACACAACTAAGTCTGAAAGTTACTTGATAAAACGTAGCACAAGTTTACAAAAGAAATGTTACATGAGGGTGCATTGCACAAGTTTATGAATGTTACGTGGAGGTGCGTTGCACGAGTTTACAAAGGAAATGTTACACGAGGGTGCGTTGCACAAGTTTACAAAAGAAATGTTACACGAGGGTGTGTTGCACAAGTTTACAAAGGAAATGTTACACGAGGGTGCATTGCACAAAGTCACTAACTATTACTTAGTAGCGTGGTCCTAGGCGTTTCTGAGCCTGGTTATTCACACGAGGGATGAGGGTGATTGGAGGCGGACAATCCCGTAAGTCTACGTATCGAGGCGGTGTTCGTGTCCACGGTATTGGAGCACGGACCGCAGCTAAATTCGTTCAAAGTTCCCTTGCAGGTGGTGTCAGTGCCGAAGCGACTGATTTTAACTAAAGTCCTGTTCCTCGGGAGACGGCCCGTGCCGGATGCTGAACCTACCCCACGGACCAATTGTGGTGCAGGGGGGTTTTAGATTGATGCGGCCGGATTAGGTCCTGGACCGAAAACTGGACCGGGTACGCACGGAGAGGTTATTAAAAAAGAGGTTTTAAGAAGTGACTATATTTACCAGAAGTGAACTCGGTGTGGACAAAGGATGATGTCTCTCCGTGGGACGTGCGTCCGCCCCGGTCCATGAGTCGCGCTGTACTGGCGTCATGTCATGGCGTCCGGCCGAGGCTCGGTGGCCCTCGCGCCAGGGTTGACCTCATTACGTTAGTTTCCGATATGATATGTTAATAATAGAATTTAAGGGCGTTAAATTCTTACGTTAATTATAAAAGCTGAATCAAGGTCATTCGTCCCTTCTACAAATTGAAGTTATTATGTTTACGAATTATTTCATTTAAATTTTACGTCACACCAGCGACTGTTCGTGTCTTGCCGGATTGCTCTGGTGGGGGTAATAACGTAACACGGGGGATGAATAATTATGTCATATGGTTTCATTGACTAATACAGGCAGAAGGCCGCCAGGAGAACACTCACACACGTATAGACGTATCACACACGTGAGTGCCCGGGCACTCCTACCTCGCACTTTCGTCAACCGACTTTAAATTAATACGTAATACTGTTTAGTAATCAGTGTTTGTTTTTATAACGTGGTTGGTTGAAATGACGGTCTGTTTATTTGGGTGGGGCTGGGTTCTACCTTGGTTGCTGGTGGCTCGCCTGACTCGGGTGGGCCATGGCTAGGGGCGCGTTCCGTTAGCGGGGTTGAATACTGGCGGTTGCAGGTCGGGCTTTAGGGTGGCCTTCGGTCGGACGACGTCAACTGTCCCAGAAATTGACGCGTCAGTAAGATTGTTTGTTAAGCATTGCCTACTTGCGGCCCTGTGCGGGCTGAAAATAATTAGCCGATTGGCTAGAATATCGCGTGAAGCGCAGATGTACCATCTCGCAGTTCGCACATAGTACTTAAGTATCACATCGAATGCTCGTCTTGGAGCACTGAATAATTAGGTTACATACCACTCGGTCAGTCGAGGTCGACCACGGAACTGAAAGAAAAGGTTTACGGAATTATACAACTATTGAAAACAACATATCAGTGAAAAATAAGAAATGCTGGTCCCATGTGGCGCGGAGACTGCCGGCCTCTGTGAGCTCTGGAAGGATACTGCCGCACTCACCGCGCACGACCCCCCTCCCCGCCCACCCTCCCACGGAAAAAGTGTGATTTTTGCGGGAAACTGAACCGGCCAGGTACGGGACAAGGTGCACGGTGAAACACAATTTTAAAAGAAATAAAGTGTTAAACAATGAAAATAAAGTAATATGTTCCTGTGGAAAAATACATAAACATTTGTTGTAGTTCGGCGAAGGGATATGCCACACCCAGCCGGATCCTTCCGCCGACGTGACACTTGTTACATGGCGTTCGCCCCATTGCACTTTCTACACTCCGGTGCGCGCCCGAGCACGTTCCGTGCACACGCCTTCGTGAGACGTTGATGAGTCATAGCGGTCTATGAGACATAGAGGAGCATTGGCGGTAAGCGTCAAGTGTTGTTGAAAATGTGCCAATTGACAGTAGAGGTGAGAAGTAGAGCAGAAGATGAAACTGATATTGTGCAGTTATTAACAGATGAAAATACTAATGATATTCCATAAAATGTATTTTTTGCATATGTTACATTTGGGGCCGTATTCAAAGAAACAAAAATAAGGGTTTAGGTGTTGAATATGCAATACCTGTACCCTAACCATATTCCAAGTGCAAGATAGGACACAGCTAGGGCCGTATTCCAAGACAGAAAAATAAGGGTTTAGGTGTTGAATAATCAATACCTGTACTCTAACCATATTCCAAGTGCACTATAGGACACGGCCAGTCCCTAATTTTTAGGGCACTGATTTTTGGTGTCCTATCTGTTGCTGATTTGATCCATAACTGTGTATATATATATATATATATTCCTTTTTAATTAACTTTAACGGAACATTTACGATTACAATTCCCCCCCCCCCTAATATCTTAAAAAACAGCGAACATAAATACCGCCAAAAATTCATCATTTATTCTTGTACAACCAAAACTAAATATTTTATTTCACATTATAATTCCATAGTTTTAATAAATAAGTTAAAATTACGATGAATTCCATGAAGTACAACTGTGTATAGCCTCGCACAAGTTCTAGTTTATTAAAACGACTGCCGATCTGATACCTTACAGGGGTTCAGTTAGGACACGTTTTGGAATATGACCCGAGAGTTAGGGTACCGCAGTTGCCCAACAAGGCAGTGCATATTCGCTACCTTACTCAAACGTCTTGGAATACCGCCCCCAGGCTCTTATTTTTAGGGCACTGATTTTTTGTGTCCTATCTGTTGCCAATTTGATCCATAACTGTATATATATATTTTTCCTTTTTAATGAACTTAAACAGAACTTTTACGATTACAATTCCCCCCCCCCCCCCTAATAACTTAAAAAACAACAAACATAAATGTGGCCAAAAATTCATTGTTTATTCTTGTACAACTAAAATTAAATATTTTATTTCACATTATAATTCCATAGTTTTAAAAAATAAACTAATATTACGATGGATTCCACGAAGTGCAACTGTTTAAAGCCTCGCACAAGTCCTCGTTTATTAAAACAGCTGCCGATCTGATACCTTACAGGGGTTCAGTTAGGACACGTTTTGGAATATGACCCGAGAGTTAGGGTACGGCAGTTGCCCAACAAGGCAATGCATATTCGCTACCTTACTAAAATGTCTTGGAATACCGCCCTGATGATGTTAAATATGTAATTGAATACATAGCATTCAAATGCCCATCCATAGACCAATCTTTAGGATTAACTAGTGAAAATTTTGCTGTGAGTGTGACCGATCCACGCCAAGACAGGCATTAATATCACGATACCTTCACCCGAGTGGTTGGCTTAAGTAGGGGAGAAGTCGTATTCGCTGCTGTTCTTAGCTAAAAACTAAAAGAAAAAATGACATCTTGCTGCAAGTGTATCAAAGCATAGAGAGTACTGAAATGTACTGATTCAGTATGTATTGTTTTGCATTACGATCTCTAGGCGACGTCATAAGTGCTCCATTTTAAGTCTAATGATGTTAGTTTACAAAATGTGTTTTCTTTTTAAACCATCTTTAATGAATCTTGAAAGATGTTGACCCAAAAACTTTATTTAAATTATTATTTAATGAACATTTTCAGTTGTTAAATTATATTTATTTTCGAATTCTCGGATGGTGCTTCGTGATTGGCTGAGGCTTGCTGACGACTTAAACGAAGCGCATGGCGCCAAGGATAATGAGAAATCTAATGTTTCTACAATTGGTCTAGTGAGACTATCAGGATGTCCTGGCAGCAGTGATAAATTTAAAGAGTAATTAGTGTGTGCAGGCACGATCGCGGTATTGTTTTGAATAGCGACACTCCCAAAAATATGTTGTGGTAAATATCGTAGCGAAATTCTACCGCAAACGCATACAGTGAACTGATCTGTAACTGGTCCAGAGACAGCACCAGGTAGGCAATGTTGGAAAGGTCCATTGTTGCAAATACTAGTGACACCAACACATTTTAGACCTAATGCACGACAGTAACAGTGTGATTTGTTGTTCATTAAACGGCCAATAGTGCAAGTTATTAGGTGGTAACATTACTTTATGCCCTGTGGCTTTATTATTAATGATATCAACATATATACATATGCAGACAAACCTGAACATCCAATGTCAGTGGTCCAGAGTGTACTGTTTTGTGTAATACCGATTTTGAACTAGTCTGAAACTTTTGAAAAAACCCTGAGATACATATTTATTTAAATACTGTGAGATTTTAATGCTTGTTAGGTAACTGTGCCCAAATTATTCGATTTTCTAAGAGAAATGAGTTATTGGTCTTTGGCATAACCGAGTGTTATTATTCTGGAACTGACAGTAATTAAAATTTGGCATTTATTTTCCAACATAAATTTTGTTGTCATTGTGTTCTACAGAGTCGCAGTGTTAGTGTTTTACTATCAACAGTGTATTGCATTTTTATAATAACACATATTATAGTGTATTCGGATTGATGAAAAGTGGTCATGTTAAACCCATACACATCACACTTTTTCAGAGTGGGACTGGAGCAAATATATATGTACATGTTGCCGTCGTCCAGGTTCTCGTGTTCGAGTCCGGGCGTGGTTCCTTGCTGGACGGCTGGTTTTTTAATGAAAGTGTATACAGGTAGCGCCAGGCTAGCTCTGTGTCTAACCGAGAGTTGGGTCGTTGGGTGCGAATGCCCCTGCATGGCCCGCTAGGATCGTCGGCAGTGGTCGTGGTTGGAGGGATCCCTGGCTATTGACACTGTCGTTCCTTCGACCCTATGTCTCTCAGTCCCCGACGATGCTCGCCATCTGGAAGTCGTTTTTGCCCGAGTAGCTCCAGCTGGAGAGTGGCGAGTTCAGACCTTACGTGGCCGGGACCGGAATATGTAAGACAGAGAAAGGAGTTCAGGGGAAGTTAGAGATATTGACGAAGGCAGTAGGAAAAAGACGTCTTGCCTGGTTCAGTAGACGAGATTTATTAATGGAAATCCTATCGCAGACTGGACGACTACGTCGTGAGATGGACGTTTCTTCCATGCCGCGACCAGGACTCCCTAATTACAATAATAAATGGAACGCGGTCTGTAGTGCAGCTGATGTCGGCCCCGTGATATGATAAGCTGATCGCGATGCTCGACCCTACGTGACGTGTTCGTGACGAGTGACTTCTCGCGAAGCGGAGCGATGCACATCTGCTCCGCGCTGCAGCTGGTCGGCGACTGAGCTCTCCGCTCGCCCAATCGTGCTGCTACGCGCGGGCGGCAAAGGGGGGGGAGAAGGCCGGCGCGGGAGAACATGAGCTTGCGGCAGGCCAGGGGGTTGGTCTGCACTGTAGTGCACCAATAATTAAAGAGAGGGCGCCGACGAGGCATAATGGCCTGAAGGAGGCGGGGAGACACTTGGGTCGACGTCAAATACCCCCCCTCCGACGAGGCCGTTATGTCAGTCAGCGCCTCTCTTTTACCTGCATGGATGTGATGAGCCGGGCCATTGCACTGGAGCATTAACCTGGTGTGTCCGGCAACGTCGTGGTGTCCGTGTGGACCGTACCTGTCGCAATGGGGGCGGCCGAGGTGGATGGCGGTGGCAGCGTCGCGGCGCCTTCAGCGGCAGGCGGTAGCCCAAGGTGGCATGCGTGGTGGGTGGAGGTGGCATGGGGCTTTCAGCAGTGCGTGTGGTGGGCGGCGGTGGCGCACCCCCCTTGGTGCGTGGTGGTGTGGCGCTTTCAGCAGCGCATGTGACGTGCGTAGGTGGCGCACCCACAGTGCCGTGCATGGCAGCAACACGCCCTCGGTGACGTGCGTGGCGGGCGGTAGTGGAATGCCCTCGGTGATGTGCATGGCGGGCGGTAGTGGCACGCCCTTAGTAACATGCATGGCATGGAGTTGTGGCACGTCCTCGGTGATGTGCGAGGCAGGTGGTTGTGGCACACCCTCGGTGACGTGCGTAAAGGGCAGTAATGGGACGCCCTCGGTGATGTGGTGGAGGGTGATAGTGGCACGCCCTCAATAACATGCTTGGCGGGTAGTTGTGGCAAACCCTCGGTGATGTGTGTGGCGGGCGGTAGTGGCACGCCCTTGGTAACATGCATGGTGGGCAGTTGTGGCACGCCCTCGGTGACATGCATAGAAGGTGGTTGTGGCATGACCTCGGTGACATGCGTGGCGGGTGGTTGTGGCATGCCCTCAGTGATGTGCGTGGCGGCCGGTATTGGCATGCCCTCGGTGACGTGTGTGGCGGACGGTAGTTGCACGACCTTGTTGACGAATAGTAGGTGGCGTCAGATCGACTGTGAATGGCTCGGGAGGTGACTGATTCCCCAGAGAGTGCCGCAAACTTGTCGTTTTGCGACGCCACCCCGTGCCAGCAGCTTTCTCAGCAACCGTGCGCGGCACCATCGGAGTGGTTACTCCGGGTGATCTTTTGTCGTTGTCGCCTCAGTTGTCGTTTTGTCCTCTGGCGGATGTGGTAGCACGGCCGGTTTGCACCTTGTCAACCCCCCGGGAGCCTCCACGGCATTTGGGTGCGGCGGTGTCGGGGGCGGTGTGATGGTCATGGTATGTTGCGTTGTATCAGCAGCCTTGCAGTGCATTGTCTCAATGTCGATATAAACCGATGTCGCACCAGCAACCCACTGGTCAGCTGGAGGCGGCAACATCGCGAGTGGCGTCTGGGGCGGCAGCTTTGGTTGCAGTGGCATCTGGAGTATCGTCGTCTCAAGCAGAGACATTGTGAGCAACGTGTCGGCGTCCGCACACTGTGACCACTCGGCTTTCGTGGTCAATTCGCCCCCAGGAGTTGTGGATGTGTGAACTTCCGGGGGCGGCGTCATGACGATTGTGGCATCGCCTATGCACAGCTTCGCTCGGCACTGGTCACATGTAAATCCAAAAATCCACGCCTCTTCTCGAGGATCGGATTTGAACACTCCTGGTGCTATAGATTTCCGCACTTCACGCATAACCACCCATCAGGTGTCCTGCCGGGGCATGAATGCACACTGCACATCGTCATGCCATACACCCGGTATTCGATTAAAAATCCACATTCATAATTTGAGAAGTGAACGCAACTCTCGCCCGGCTCTGGAAAGTCCGCATTAGCCCAGGACACATACACTTCCTGGAAGTCGTTCATGTTTATCAGGAAGTAATGTTAGCTGATCGGTAATACAATCCGCGGCTTCCACGCAGCATTATCTCGCACCGACAATCCTTGCCGCGCTGCCGTCTCCAGTTCGCGCCGCTCCCATGTCGTGTTATCTTGCACAGACGGTCCTTGTCGCGCCGCCGTCGCTGCTTTGCGCTGCTCCCACGTCACGTTATCTCGCGCTGACGGTCCTTGTCGCGCTGCCATCTCTGGTTCGCGCCTCTCCCATGTCGCGTTATCTCGTGCAGACGGTCTTTGTCGCGCCGCCGTCTCCGGTTCGCGCCGCTCCCACGTCGCGTTATCTCGCGCAGACGGTCCTTGTCGCGCCGCCGTCTTCGGTTGGCGCCGCTCCCACGTCGCGCGACTGCACCTGCTTCCTGTCTGTGCCCAAGACTGAGAGACACGAGTCGGCCCCCACGACGCCGTTCAAGTGTTTCCCGCACACCATTTGTATTCTGGCCACACTAGTTGGGTGCCATATGTCGTCCCTTCGGCCCTATGTCCCTCAGTCCCCGACGATGCTCGCCCTGTGGAAGTCTTTTTGCCCGTGTAGCTCCATCAGGAGAATGGCGAATTCAGGCCTAACGTGGCTGGGACCGGAATATGTGGGACAGGGAAAGGAATTCAGGCGAAGTTGGAGATGTTGATGCAGGCAGTAGGAAAAAGACGTCTTGCCCGGTTCCGTAGACGTGATTTATTAATGGAAATCCTATCGCAGCCTGGCCGACCACGTCGTGAGACGGACATTTCTTCCATGCCGCGACCAGAACTCCCTAATTACAATAATAAATGGGACGCGGTTCTGTAGGGCAGCTGATAACGGCCCCGTGATATGATAAGCTGATCGCGATGCTCGACCGTACGTGACGTGTTCGTGACGAGTGACTTCTCGCGAGGCGGAGCGGCGCACATCTGCTCCGCGCAGCAGCTGGTTGGCGACTGAGCTCTCCGCTCGCCCTTGTGCGCTGCTACGCACTGGTGGCGGAGGGGTGGGGGGAGAAGGCCAGCGCGGGAGAACATGAGCTTGCGGCAGGCCAGGCGGTTTTTTCTACAAACTAAACACAAGCACTGAAATAACATTATACTATTAATTATAAAAATACAAATACAAATACGATTATGAATTTTTAAAAAAATACATAACATAACACAAATACGTGGCTGTCCGTGAGCGGTCCTTAATGAGATGTAGGGCGTACGCGGGTGCATCCCTGGTCGAAACACTACACCACACTGCACTGTAATTGACCAGTAATGTAAGAGAGGGTGCCGACGATGCATAACGTCCAGAAGGAGCGGGGGAGACACTTTGGTCGACGTCAACACGATATGGGCCCTGCACAGCTGATTCCTGTCTGGGTTAGGAATTTCACACAATAACATACACGGATTCAGTTTTGCACTGTCGTAAACACGTCGCGCACGGAGTGTGCGGAGTGGATGTTTAATTTGTTCAAACAGTACACTTGCAGTTTACAGTTACACGATGTGCATTGAATTACCCTACGAAATCACACCAAACTGACACTGGGCACTTTGACGTGCCGTCACTAATCTTAAACCCTCACGCCAGTCGTGGTTGAGGGGGAGGTCGATTGATGGCAGCCAATCCCGAAAATTGCAAAAGTGGCGATAACCGGGTCCATCTGTGTGGACCGCGGCTCGCAATTAAATTAATTACAAGTCCTCTGTCCTCTGTGTCGTTGTTCCGGTGCCCGTGCACGCGATGATTATAAAAAAGTCATTGGTGGCGGGAGTTGGCCCATGTCGTATGCACCACTTACATGCGAGTGAGGAGTAGTGTTGTTGAGCATAACGGCATCGTTGGAGGGGGGGCATTTGACGCCGACCGTCGGTGCTCCCTCTGGTTCGCACAGGCCGTTATGCCACAACAACACCTCTTAAGTGCATCTAACACGCCCGAGCGTGATTCCCGCCGAGTGTGTAAAAGTGCGCCGCGACGAACACCAAAGCGACGGCAGCGCCAGGCCGGGTGTGGCAATGTGCCTAATTAATTATATAATTATTTTGTCAAATTAAAACAACTAAATTAATAACAGTTTAAAAGAGGATTCATTTAAGGGAAATTATGTCTAATTGTCTTATAAGCATATATTGTGTAACTTGTCTTTAAGTCCAGAACTGGCTGGGTCGGTTTTCCCGTGTTCCACGTGGTTAGGCACAGGGCGCTGGGCGGTCTCGTGCTCAGTTACTGTAGGGAGCTCGCAGGGGTCGGTCGCTTCGCGAACGTCGGGCATCAACTTTCGCGCTTCATCTACATATCAGCAATAGTGTAAGTTTTTATAAGTCCTTTAATCAGCTCGGCGCCGACCCCTCCCGGTCGCACGATATTTCGTGCGACTCGTAACTTATTAAATTCATCCCAACAGGGAACTTTACTTTTTATACGTAATTCCATGTCCAGCTTAAGGACAGCGTAATAGTGGTATGCAGTTTCGGCTTCATAGCCAATTAATTGTCATCATCGAAGACTCTTTGTAACGAGTGTTGAATGCTAACTGACTAACTTTCGCCTTTTAATTTTCACCATCTTAAACGTGTAACTCATAACATGTAATCTAACTGAATAACTTTCATTTCTAAAAGAGACTGTAACATGTACGTCTCCAGCTTACCGTATCTACGTATTTTCGAGACATTAATATTTCGCCGCACGTTAGATTGCAAACAATCTTGAACAGATGTGCTACTCTCCATGTTACCGTGTCTGCCTAAGTTGTTGCAATACAGAAGCTTCGCGACTATCCGCCACATCCTCCATATGGATAAGTAACCACTGTATCAGTTCGTAGATATTACTTTGCAACCTATCCTGGTCGCGCGCACCGTTTACGTTCAGAGATACGCGTGTCGCTTCGGTCAGACAACGGACGCAGCCAGTACCGGGACCAATAAGTGTGTCGATACTGAATAAAGTGCAGTGTCCTGTTAATTCGTTTACCAGTTATTTACAAGGCGTCCTGGGTGGCCTGAACAGCCCAGGTAGGTTCCGAACCACGACGCGCTCCTGCCTGCAGCCACGAGGCCGAACCCCCGTTAAAACCCCTGAGACCTTTTCCAACGCTAATATTTAATTAAAAACTTAAACAGGCAGCGGGAGTGGCGTCAATATGTTTGTTAATATTTTACTAGAATCGCCATTCGCCCGTCACACAAATTTTTTATATTTCCAGTATTTGTTTACATAATTTTTTTTTATGTTGACAGCCCAAGTTTTTACAGTTATAATATTCTTTCCACAGAGTAAGCAAGGAACCTTACAGAGTCACATCTGTAGTCCCCTTACAGGCTTAGAATAGTTACCAGTAATAATGTTCAGTGGTGACAAAGGGTGATGATTCCCCGTGGAACGCACGTCTGCCCCGGTCCGCGAGTCGCTCGGTACTGGCATTTGCCCTTGGCGTGAGGGAAGGTCTCAGCGTTCTCTCGCGCCAAAGTTTCTAAAGTTCCGTTATTCGGAAATTATTTTAATAACAAGAAACTGAGAGTGATTCTAAATTCGTACATTAATTATTAATGATTAATCTAATTGGCAGATACTCTTTAAGAATTATGGTTAACAAATTTACATAAATTAAGTTTAAATAATAGGAGTCACACCAGAGACTGTTCGTCACTTATTGACTGCTCCAGTGACTAGTTACACACAAAAAACGGGGAGGTAATATTTATGTTAACACAACACTATAATTAATTAAGGCTGAAGGCCGCAAAGGGGGCACTCACACACTCGTTAATATAAGATCACACGTGAGTGAATCAGCTACTCTTGCATCGCACTTTCCTTAGGCGGGGGTTTTAATTACTAGTGTGGTTATTATTAAATTATGTCTGATTATTCGTGAACAGGGGTTGTGATGTTTAACTAATTAGGCACGGTCCTTGACTCTACCTTTGCATCAAAGGCTCGCCTGACTCGGGTGGGCCATGGCTAGGGGTGCGTTCCATTAGCAGGGTCGGATTCTGGCGGTTGCAGGTCGGGCTTTGGGGTGGCCTTCGGCCAGACGAGTTAGATTTGTAGTGTAAGGCATCTTGGGTGGCATAAGCAGCCCAAGGATCACCTCAACGGACACGCCCCTGCCTCCCGCCAGTTGGCCGAATTCAAAACCCCGAGACCCATTCCGCAAAAACTTAATAGCTTTGATGAGGAGGCAGCCGGACCGGTGTCACTAGGTTGGGTGCCACTTCGGCTAAGGATTCGACAGAACTTAAAACTTGTAAACTATGAAAGCTACAGAGTTGAAGTAAATATGTCATAGTTGAACAGACTTGGCTCATGGTCGTTTTCTATGACTCACAGTGTAGTGATGTCTTAAATAGCATTTGTGGTAAGTGTCGAAGTGAAGTTAGCAAAAGCTGTAACCCCGAAAGTAATAAACCGATTTTCGTGATTTAAACTTAGGGTTGCTCGTGAATGAGTACTGATTTGTGATAGTTGAGTGGAATAACTATAAAGTTATTAACATTGATTTTGGAACAATTAATAGCAAAATGCCTAACCAAAAAAAGGTTAAATTGCATAAAAGAAGGAAATAAAGGGAAATCGCCCGAGAAGTACTATAAAACTGCAGATAATTGTCGTATGTAACAAATAAACCAAAAAGTAACTGAACAATGTTAGCCAGCGGGGCAAAATGAGCTCCCGAACGATGCGCGAAATTTGTGGTCGAACGAGCCTCATCCACCTACCTCTCGAGGAGCAATGGCAATGCAGTAAATTGTTCTGTAATGGATGTTGACGTCGTACCTACCGACCATGGCCTCTAAGTCCGTGCTCCGCACCGCTAGTACCCGATCCCATTTTCGGAGCGCACCTCTAGCCCAGTGGGAATGGGTCAGGCGAGCGCCTCGGGCGTGACCCCAATATACGTAAAGAAACTTAAGGGCACGGAACCCTGGGGGCTCGAACCCTTTAAACAATTAAGGGAAAAGACATTAGGACAAAATTACTAATTCTCAGACATTAAACAAGTGCGTCGTAGCCACTCCGTGCGAGCACCGCATGCACGTAGCAGACAAAGAACCTCATTAACATTCACCACCGCCACTGGCCTTAATTAAAGTGCCAGTGACAATGATCAAGCCGGATTAGGAGAAATCCCACTAATCCAGTTCACAGGGAGACAATATGTTAATAAATTTACAGTCGCTAACTTGATGCCACAATTCAAATAATTTAGTACTCTAAAACAATTGTTAAGCCTTAAGCACCCAAGTACCAGGCACTACCATTTAATTGGGCACCTGGAATGTGTTTTTAGGTTATAATAGAGCAAATTAAGTTGTTGTAAGTTTTTGCGCCGACTCACAAAGGAGGTGAAACTTTCCCTCCCTTCGAGGCGGCCATGTTCGGCAGTCTCCAACCACTCCGCGCCGGGTCAAGAGGTGTGTCCGTGAGCAGCTTTTCACTTTGTTTCACTGATTGTTCATTCTGTAGTCATTTAAATTCTCAACCTTTTATTTTACTTCATAGCTGCTCACGTCGACTCGGTGTGTATTTTGCGGGCCCGGGCTTATCCCGACCGCTTTTGTTAGTGGTTCTGCACCGTATCGTGGACCACGCCACGTACGGCACTAGCCGACTCCAGCCAACATGCTTTCGATAAACCGCCGTGTATAAGCCTGCCGGCTGCAACCACAAGTAAGTGTAAGGTGTAATTTAAGGTCATGCTCACTGAGCCACCCTAAAACGGTTAACTTTCGGTACTGGCCATCTCACTCGTAACTGCGCCCCGCGAGACTGCAGCGGCGAATTCATTGTGTTATATTAGTGTTGTGTTTTGTTCTGTAATCAGCGTATATTCATTTAACTGTACAACGGCTCAGATGCCGCATAGCGCATTCACATAGTGTTTGTAGCGGTTCTGCCACCGCGTAGATTACACATAGGGAGTCCTGAGTACCCATGCTTACCACCGGAGAAGTCCGTTGATTAAACTTAAATCAACATGATCGGTGTCGCTTACGATTATTTCGCGCCACCCCGTCCTCCACACGGCCGAGCAGCTTCAGGGAATTTTAGGTTAGATTTCAAGCCGCGTACCTGGCGGGGCACGCAGGGGCAGAGTACTCACGACCCATCAACGGCCTAGTGTCTCACTAGCTTAGCGCCCCCCGGACAACAGCCTCACCGCGACGCCCGTAGCGCCCGTCAAGTACTTCCCGTGCCTTCTACAGAGGCCAGGTGATATGCTTTCTGATGATTCTGATGTTGAAATGGAGTCAGTTCAAACAGTGTTTGTGAATGATGAGCTGAAATCGTCGGGGTTTTTTCTCGCAATTTATTTCACACAACATTCCCATTCAGAATGATGTTAAAATATGTAAGAAACCCCTGGCGGCTGCAGTCCCAAATACAGCCTATCGAAGTTTTTTTTTGTATTAACTAATTTCTTGGCCATGTTGGTATCGTTCCTAAAGCATTGACTGTAGTGTAGTATTTAAAGCCGGAGTTTTTAATTCATACTTTGTAACCACCATCGTACGTGTTCAAGCCACATTTCTGCAATGTTTTGGGCGTAATAATATTTAAATGGCGTGCAAAACTATAGTTCCTTCATAACGTCATAGCATGCTTTCTTTGACAATTCTTAAGTCAAAGGTCTTTTACCTACATTTTTACATTTTTAACTTAAGCATTTTGCTCCATGGTTTTTGTTTGATTCTTGTTTTGTGTTTACATGATTTCAGCGTTTTTTTTTTTGTTGCATTGGAAAGGGTTAGAAGTTTGTAAATGCTAAGATTATTTTATTCAACCATTTTTATGGTATATTGTATATAACTGAATGTCCAAATGGCAGTTAATAAATCTGTAATTGTGTTAACTCCAAATAGTAGAAGAAAAACTGTCCATGTTACTCCTAACACAACAATTTTACAGGTTGGTTAAGGCTTTTGCAGGCCTGTTAAATTAATTTATAGCATGGAATACATGTCAGTCAATAAAGGTAATTCTGAAGGAAAACTTCTTTTCTGAAGAAAAAAAAATAAAATTTGTAATTTTTTCTCCCGTCATATTTTACAATTTTTCTCTAAAAGGACGTTGTGATACTTAAAGTAATTTATCAGTAGTGTATTATTTTAATGAGGTTAGGTTGCACATTACGAATATTGTGAGAATAGTCGATTAGAGGTTTTTTTTTTTAAAACTTTATTGTAACTTGTCCCAAAGTGCTGAAAGCTCATGCTGGGGGACTATACATACAAAGTACAACGTATATACATCAACAACAACGACAACATAAACTCGTGTATCTGTATGGTTATCAGGCTGGGTTTATAGAAAACGCAAGAACGCAGAAACGCAAGAAATGCAACTACGGTAAAAGTCCAACCTTAACTCTTCTACCAGCACGTTTATAAAAAACGCAAGACACGCAATAACACAAGAACGCAACGCAGAAGTTGTTCAACTTTCTACTTCTTGCGTTTTCTCCTTGCGTTTCGGCCTTCTATACTGGTTGCTTTAGTATGTGAAAAACTGAAACTGTCATGTACCTAATGCATATAGAAGGCTCTGCGATTGTAATCGTTATGCTTGTGTTTCTTTATTTATGTTTTGGGCTGGCATTCTTCTAGTGAATACAGCGCAATGGAGGAAGCTATTGAATTTCTTGTTCAGCTTATCCAAAATTTTCCCTGCCTGTACGATAGGTACAACAAAAATTTTAAAAATAATCATGACTTATTCCTGAAATTTTATTTTTTGACGTTGGTGATGGCCGGCGTCTTTGCGTTATTTTATAAACGACTGTGAATTTCTTGCGGTTGTCGTGTCCTGCGTTCTTGCGTTCTTGCGTTTCTGCGTTCTTGCGTTTTCTATAAACCCGGCCTCAATATCAAAATAACCTATAGACATACATTATTACGTTTTACTACATTAAAAATATTACTGTAGTATGACTTTTGGTTAGGTTTCCAGCATTAAAATTACTGCAATGTCTTTTGAATGATAAATAGGATTCACCAGTATAAAATGTAGTTGACTTAACCTAACTCAACATTTTTACCACATTTTGGAATTTTTAATGTAGGTAACCTAATCAACTGTTCAGAGAATTTTAAAATACATACCTATTTGAAATGTTGCTAACCTAACCTAACCTAACCAACTGTTCAAACTTACAAAGTATTTTTAATTTAGCTAACCTAACCTATCTAACCATTCTCATGATTTTATGCTTAAACAGTCTTTAAAATGTTCAATCACGCGAAGTGTCGCAGCATGCTCTTAGATAATGATTATAAAACATGTCACGAAGTTAAAGTATTTTGGATTTGATATTATTATTATTATTGTAATGGAGAAGTGGATCTCCTTACAAATTACCTAAATAACAAAATCAATTGTGCATTGGTCAGATGTGAAGAGTATCTATATGAAAGTGGGGACAGTGATAGTTTGCTAGACTCTAGCCAGAGTTTTAAAGTTGCAAGTAATGACCCTCCTAAATTTATTACCATTAAGGCTATCTACAAATGAATTACCTACATTTAAATTTACCTGGAAAAAAATATTAATCCCATAGCCATGAATTAACAAATTGTAATCTATGTTTAATTTATATAGAGTGTTTTCTTGAAAAGTTTACAGAAATTTTGTGGGCAGCATCTGCTTTACTTCTGTTCGACAGTTGCTTCGTGTTCCCATGTTCAACATACTGGATACAGGAATTTCTTATCTGTGGCTAAAACAGGTCTGAATTATAAAACATTTGAAAAGTCTTTTTTTTTTTTTTTTACATTAATGCTGCTAATCTAGATAATTACCATGTTTTATTGTTAAGCAAAAAATATTTCATGTATATGTAAAATGATCTAAATGGGCATTATTCATAACCTTAATAAGAAGAGGTGCATACTGAATATAATTGCTTTTAAATAATTCTCTTTAAAATGTTTTAAAACATTTAACATTTTAACCCAACTTTGCTATTTTGCTCTATGCAGTAGCAGTGGCAACTTCTATTTCTGGGAATAGGTTATACTATTATATTCCATAACAAAATTTATGTCAAGTACCTGTATAAGTGTGGTTAGCATCTTAAGCTGGAATGCAAATGCTTAGATTTATTGTAATTTTTATTAAAGTCTCTTGTAAGTACCTATTAAATAAAAAATTATCTTGTGCCTACTGCAGAGCTATGGGATCAAATTTATGCATATTTTTGTCACCAACAGTTGTGATTTGATTTTTTAAGGATTGCTAATGACATCTTCCCAGCACTGACTTTATTTATTTCAATAAGAATTATTTTATTTTCTTTAGCTTAATATGTATTATTGTCTCAAATAAAAACCTATGTTGTTCCATTATAATTTTGATTGTTAATAGATATACTGTTGGTTGGTAGGAGTGGACCCAGGTTGGAGGCTTGGGAGGAGCGAATGTTGGAGGATTTTGGGTGGCATGGAATACCTTTCAGTTCAATGGGAAGTCCAAAATTTTAAAAAATAGCAGCTTAATCAAAAGGCTGTAAATTTCTCACATCTTTAAAATTCATTATCAGATATATAAAAAAGATTATTTGTTTCATCTGTATAGTATTTAAGTTCCAGTGGTTGTTAGGACTACCACTGTTTGAAGATTTAAATTGTAAGTTAGGCCTAATTCAGAGAACATTCATTTCAGATCTTGGAAGAAGTGTGCCAAAAGGAAAAATTGCAACCAGAGGAATATGATCTTAAGTAAGTGATTATTAATGTAGCCTATTAAATAATATAGGCCTAGGCTAGTTTGTTTTCAAAATTTTTTATTTGTAAAAATTGTGCGTGCTCTCACATCAAAGTGTTATCCTTAGAGCCATTCATTCTGGAGTTATGGATACAGTTTATAAAATGCCACTTAATCATGAACTACTATGACATAAATATATTATATAAACGTAGAAGGATCTCACGAACGCATGCGAACAGGGACTGGTACAGATTAGCAGGCAACGCCCATCTCTTACATTTACGTTACTCCATGCGAACAATAGAAGCCAAGAATCTGGCCTTCTTTTGGTGTTGCACACTGTGGTGGTTGTTCCATTTTCTTGTCATTACTATTATTGGAGGGTTTTTGCTGTTAATTTTCATGAAAGCTCTCTTGCATTTTATGTTTCACTTCAGATTTCCTTAAACCACTTGCATTACATTTTAAAACTTGAAAATAACATTTAGCCTAGTAAATATCTGGTGAGAAAGTTTGTGACCAGACAACAAATGCTGGAGATCTATCGGAGTATATTAACAGATAATTTTCTTAGTTAATATTAAAGAATATGAGAGCACCAACGCTTTGTAGTTGTCTGAGCCTTAAATGATTGTTTCTAGAGCTTGTTGTTTGTAGGCAATTACAGAATGGAACTTTAAAATCTCCCATGCATTTGAAAATGCAGCAAAACCTAGTTGAGAAAATTCTGAACTAATGCTTATTAACCAGAAAATTTTCTTTAGAAGGTTAACTTTATGTTATTGTGTAGGTTCTGAGCATAATTATAAATACTTACTTTTTTTTGGCAGGAAAAGACTTACAGGGCCCACCTAGTTGGGGGTGTATTTGTGTGAGGCAAATTGATAAGTGCAAAACTCACTGGTACTTTTAACATGGTATCGCTCTAAGCACAAGGCAGTGGACTGGCGCACAGTTTTCTCGTCGTGCATAGGACAACTATGTTTGAGTGGTAACCATAACATTATATGGTGGAGGAATGAAGATAGAGGTGTGCTTTCTAGAATCTGCCCTGTGTGTTTCATGCCTAAAACTTATCCTGAAAACAAGTGTTTTAGCAATTTTCACGCTTCAAAAAATACAATTTAAAAAGCAAAATACTTAAACAGAACTACTTGTCCCTCATTGTATTCTTAAATTTTTTTTTGTAACCAGACCCCACTCTGATATCTTCAGCAGTTTTTAAATTCCGTGGTTCTTTCTGAATTTCTGCACACCGTATGTTTGCTGATGTAGATGGGGCCCTTAAGGCAACGTTTCTTAGAGATGCATCTTGTAGTACAGTTTGTGGCTAAAGTCCATTAATTAAGGGTTTTGAAAATGTATTGTGAGAGAACTAATTGTGTTAGCTACAAGAAGTTTGAAGAAAATTTAAGTAAAGCTCCGGAAGTTTTTCTTTTTCTCTGACAGAAGACATAAGCTTCAGGTTTTATTTGTCTCAATCAATTGTTTGTGAAATGGAGACTTTCAAGTGTGTGCATGTTGTAACGCGTGACTTTTAAAACAGAATCCGTCAACCAGATTCATTGTAATTACAGCAAACAGTAACCTTCTGGTGACAGTGCATTATTACTTTTTTTAAAGAATGGTTTTTTCAGTTGTTAACATTATTGATTACATATTTACAAGTTATGGCTAATTTTAAGGAAAAAATATGATCACTCTTTTGTCTTTTTGCTACGAGATTTTTCATTTCGAAAGTAAAGAAATTGTTTGTAGCATAGAGGTGTAACTAACTGCCTTTTGTTGGATACTTAGCCCACAGTTCTGTTAGAAAGCAGTGTCACTAAGCGCTGGAATGTGTGTGGTGCAGGCACCACAGGGAAATCCTGGACACCACAACCACCTTGCAGTTCTCGGGTCTCCCCAACAACGCTCTCCTCGAGATGGTCCCCGTCCAGAGGGTGCGGAGGGAGTCGTCCGTGACCCTGGGCTTGCAGCTGGAGTCCGGGGACCGGCCCACTGGCACGTTCCTGCCGTCAGGTTAGTTCCTTACCTGCTTGCTGTACGCTTTTCAGGTCAACCACTGGTGGTCAGGTTTACACTCTTCCAAACGGGCAGATGATCAACAAAAGTGTACCCATGATCAAACCTCCTATTCAGCTTGCTTGCTAAAAATGGTAGGCATCAGAAAATATATTAATTTTATTTTATTAATGTTTGGGTATAAGGTACTATAGTGTATTTATATTTGTGACAGTTTGACATTTTCACATTTGGCATTTGGTGGGAATTTTGAATTTGCCTTTATGTTGGCGGGATATTCAAAGTATTAAGCGTGGTTTACAAAAAAATTTGATTTAAAGGGAGTCAACTATGTATTATTTGGAGAGTGTCAGTTTCACATGTTGTGTGAAATTAATTTACTTGCTTGCTTTGCTGCAACTCTTGTTGGTTTCTAGATTTTTTGTTTGTTGTTGTTGTTGTTGTTGTTGTTGTTGTTATTATTATTATAGGTATCAATATAAAAATTATTTACTTTTTAACATTTTGGTACTTATACTGTTTATTGAGCCTTCAATGACCAATTAAAACACAGCAATACTGAGTTAGTAGCAAGAACAGTATACCAGTCGTAAATTTTACTCTCTGGACCAAAGTGAGTAGGGATTTTGTCAATCAGTGTGTTGACAGTGAACGAGTTTATTCCTGATGAGTGAATTCGCAGGAGAGTGGCTAGTAAATATTTTCAGTATTGGTGCTTAAGTGTGGAAACATAGTTCAAGTTTAAAACAGTAACCAGCAACAAAAGCTCATGAACTATGCTAGATGTTGTGAGAGTAGTACATAGTTGCCAAGGATTTAACAGTTTATCTTTGGTTGCGACCCTTCCACTTTAGGGCTGGGTAAAAACCTTTAAACATAGATGTTAATGTGGGAATGGAGGGTCTGGTCACTTTTTGGCCTATGGCATACTTGGATCACATTACTCAATTTATTTCGACTTGTTTATACAATGTGTGTAAACAGTAATCATTTGTTCAAGATAACGTTATTTATCAGTATTGTTAGTACATAACAAATTACAAAAAACTCTTCAGAAATATTTTTAATTTGCCTTCACTTAAATGAGAAATGCTGTAGGAAAAGGGTGCTAAATAATTTTTATTGGCCTAACAATCTCAAGCAAACTTAAACATAGATAAAAAATTTATGAATTATTGTCCAATAATCAAGCTCAGACTATGGTGCGAAATTACATAATAGTTTTTTGAGTTCTTTATTGTGATGTAGCTTTTATTCATGCTTGCTACCTTATTTGCTTTTGAAGTTTATTTAAATTTATTACTTTTTACTAGCAATATGTTGATGTTCTGTTATGAAACTTCATCTTCCCGACTTGCTTGAGATTTTCAGTGATATCAGCCTTCTTCAACGTCCTCACTCTTGAATAACATTGCCGTGGATGATATGGTCTGTGTTTATGAAAATGATTTGTCTTCTCATGTTGTGTGTATGTTTAACATTTTGAGCTTAAACACTTATGAACAAATACAAAACAAAAAAGTTCTTAAACTATTATATTTAACACACAGGAAAAAAGGTCCTATTGTCCAAAAATAACATCTTTCAGATGACAACCATTTTCACATAAGGCAAATGTATTGGAAATACATATTACCTTTTTCACAGCATTTCTCTTTAAGGTATTGTTTAAAATTGTGAACTGTGTATAGTAATGAGCAGAATGTGACAAAAGAATCTTATGCTTGAATAATTTAGCTACTTTGTAAGGCAGGCGGTAGTATATTATGAAAGTAAATTTTAAAATAATTTTAAAATTTATATTTTTGAAAAAAAACAACTTTCATTTCATTGTAATCTGATCTAGTTTATTTGTCGTTAGTTATGTTTAGTATTTGCCATGCTCTGTATTAGCAATCTTATGTTGTGAAATTTTCATTTATTTTAATTAAAAAATTTCTATACCTTCATGTCTGTACCACTTAAACCTATTTTGCAAGATATATATACAGTAGAACCTCAATTATCCGCGACTCGATCATCCGATTCGCGGATTAACCGCGATTTATGTCCATCAAGTCCAATTTTTTAGTTACATATAACCAATGATTCAAAATGTATGTAAATGTTAAAATACTTTGCAAAATGTATGTTGGTCAAAGTACTTTGACTCAGTTATGTTTATATACACAGAAAGTTTAAAAAAAAAAATACTAGTACATACATACGTATGTACATAATATTTTTGTGTTCCATGTTACGTGAATAGATTATACACTGGTGCGCGATTCCACGTCCGCATGACCGGACTGTAAACTTCCACGCGCAGCACGGCGCCGTGCCACAAAGATTACCCGGCGCATGGAGACAGTCCATTCCATTAGTGTACGTTGTTGAAGCGTGAAGGTGGTGATAATTTTATGTATTGTAACAGTGATCTGCATTCCGACGGATTATACCGTTGTGTTGTGCGGAAGTGTTGAGCGGAACATTTCATAATGTCATCAAATGAACAGAAAAGAAAGCGAGTGGTACTGTCCATCGACAGCAAAACAAAAATTATAGAAAGATTTCAGAGTGGAGAAACGATTGCAAACTTGCGACTGAGTTTAATGTCGGTAACACAACAGTGCGCGACATCATAAAAAATCGAGAAAAAATCCTTCAGTTTGCTTCACAGGCTGACACTTCAAGTGGATTAAATAAACGCAAGACGATGAACGAATCCACATTTAGCAGCTTGGACACTTGTTTGTTTGAATGGTTTCAACAGAAAATGTCGGAGGGTGTAGCATTAAGTGGTGTAATTTTATCACAGCAGACGTAATTTTTTTAAAAAAAAACTAGGTTTGACAGAAGAACCATTTTCCTGTTATATTACTTCTCCGTTATTTTATGAGCACCGACTGTACGAAAGTGTGTGTGTTGCAACTAGTGCTTGGCACGCAAGATAAATTCAGCCTATCACTTGCTGACGCGGCGCAGTGATACGATGGTGTTTGTTTATTTCAAAACTCAGCTAAGAGTGAACGGAGAATAGATATAACGACCCCTCACGGTTCCCGAGATTAGTGTCGTTATAGAGAGGTGGTCGTTATAAGATTTCCGACCCATCTGCAACACTAAGTCTAGGCCGTTTTTGCACTAATTCCACGTTCAGCAAGCTAAAAATAAAAAATCTAACATTTTAAATTCATATAAATAAAGGGGGATAAAAACACCGTGAATTATACGAGACAGAGACACCGTTTCAAAACCATCAAATCAAGTCTCAATGCAATGGTATGAAAAATCTTATCTCGAAAAGAATTTTGAAGGCAGTCGTTCTGTAAAACAATAACCAGCCCGATGGTGTTACTGACAACAGAGCAATAAGCTAAGTGTGGCAGCGTCGCTTACAGGCGATGAAAAGAATGCGTGACCTTGGCAGCTATCAGCTGTCTTGGGCCCTCGGACTGGCGGGCGGCTAGCCACACACCTCGGTGCAACAACGACTCGCGTGCCCACGTCTCCGCACACGAAAGACTTAAAAACCACTGCTGCCCAGCACTAAGCAGTCCGCTTCTATGTCAACAACGCACACGCACACAAAGCATGTGTATATATGTAATCCCCGAATGTCCACAGATGGCTTTCTGTGGGCTAATGACCTTTGAGGCAAGCATGACTCGGCTAACCGCGATTTTCGATTATCCGACTCACTCGTCCCCTTCATTAACACGGATAATCGGGGTTCTACTGTATATATATATATATATATATATATATATATATATATATATATATATATTTTTCAGTTATGAGATGTTGGGTGACAGTGCATGCTTCAGCATCACTCTCATTTCGTAAAGGTCCTTGGTGTGCACCCACCCTATGGCATGACTCAGTTCTAGTACCTTGTCACCCAATAGTTTAGAGTTTATTTTAATTCTGGGGGACTCCTCATCTTGAACATTTTGTGCGTTATCTTACTTTTACTTTCCTGATTTCAGTTTGTGTTTAGGTGTACCACTGATACCCTCGTAACTGTTGAAACTATCTTTAATTATTTAACTATTGTTATGGTTGGGAATTATGAATTCAGTATCACCCACCAGGTTGCAAAACATGACAGTATTTGTGCATTTAACTTTATGAGCGAAAAGTGTGTATTTAACTTTATGAGCAAAAAATGTAGTCTCTGTCTTTCTGTTGTAGATAATCTGTGGACAGTTGTGACGAAACTGTGTCCAGAGGAAGAGGAAAGAAGTGGAAAGGAATCCAATCCTGTTGTCATATATATGCGACAAGAAGTATCTGGTGTCGAAGCTCTGAAAGGAATGACTCTCCGGAACCTAGGTCTCACTAGTGGTAGAGCCATGTTAAGGTGTTCATTTATTACTTCATTAGTAATTGGAACTAATATTACTATTATTACTATCACTGCCATGTGAGGTAGCACAATGTTAAAACATTGGGCTTGGTTTTGAGAAGACGCGGGTTCAAATCCCTGTCCATCCTTTCCAATTTTGGTTTTCCATGGTTTCCTGAATTTAATCACTCCAGGCAAATTCTGGAATTGTACCTTATATTATGTCATGGTTTATTCCTCCAACTTTTCTGCCTTGAGTTGTGTCTGTCTCTAGTGACTTTTTTGACAGACTTAACACAAAAAAAATATTACTGTCGCTGTTTACAGTTTAATACAGAGTGTTCCGAAAGTAATGAAAAGATTACAAAACTGAAGGATTTTGTTATTATTTAATGTACTTATTTTGAACAGTGATGTGAGTTACACTGTAATAGTGTACTATCATCTGATCTAGTTTTTTTTTATAAGTGTGTGTATGCATATATATGTATATGTGTGTGTAACCAAATACACACAGAAATGACGGACATAAAATTTCATTTAAGAGAAAATCATATGCAGTGTGAGGCCCAAAATTCAGCAGTCTGGATCAATGAATCCTGAGTTATAAAACTCCAATGTACTTCAGTAAGAAGTTAGAGTATTTTTGATACAAGTTCAGAAAACATGTTTTTCTGGAGTGAATATTTAATGTCTAGATTTGTGCACCGCACCCCAGAGGAGCTCCGTACGCAGGCCAACGTTTCGGCTCCTTTGAAGAGAGCACAGACACCCTCCAAGGACACGGCCAGAGAGAAGCAGGCCAAGCCACACTTCGCCAGGCAGGTGGAAGAAGCAACCCTTCCCAACGTGCTCGCAGAGGGATCCGTGGGCCTTGTAGATGAACTGCCGCCCGCTGCTGCCGCGATCGCAGTTACCGAAGCAGATGCACCTGCTTGCGACGGCCCAGCGGTACGGGACGGTGCAGCGGCAGACAAGATGGACGTCAATGAGGAAGGACTGGATGACGACAGGAAGGAAAGTCGTGTGCTGGCTCTAAATGGTGGCAGTGGCGTGTGTATGAGCGACGATGTAATGCCAGACGTCGGTGAAAATGCACCGATACTGGTAAATATTTATTTGTTATTTTAGTTGATATATTTTGATAATATAGTGGACTGTATTTAAGCGGCATTATAGGGTGCCACATTCTGTAAGCTGGCACCAATCATGCCATGCCATTGAATTTAGATTTTTTTTGGTTGATTTTGGCTGTTGAAGTAGTTTGCCAGCTCGCATTTTAAGGATACATTTCCATAATAATTTTAGAAGAAGAGATTTGAATCGACGAGACAGAGTGGTATTAGAAAAAATTATACAGTAACACTCATCTGTATTATTTCTTTATAGAGAATTAAAACTTATTTCTAATTTCATTGTATCGTATGTTAATTTTTCTTTGGTATTCCTGTCAGAACTATGTTGACTTTCGATAATCCAGCAAAATCGGAAATAATGGCATGGCATTGATCCTGAAGAACTTTCACTGTATGTGCTGCTTAACAGCTTGATACCAGTGATCACTGCCTTGAAGGTAGGGATGGAAAAATATTTACCATATTTATCTGTTCATAACTAGCCTGTGTTGATTTTTATTAAATGTAACTTCATAACTTATCAGTAGAGACATGATTTTATGGTTTTATTTTCAGGCCAATTTCGTTTTTAAAACAAATTTATATATTTTTTTAAAATTTTTTTTTTATAAAATCTGTTTATTAAAAAAAGCATATTATTGAACAAATATGATACTTAAAAGTTCATTATACTGATTTTTCCAAAACTGTGTCATTTTGACTGATACATGATGCATTTTTTCAATATAATGATTTGTAATAACTAATAAGGATGTCTAACTTTTCGGAACAATTCAAATAATCTTTTAAGTATTTCTGTGTTTGAAAAATGTTCTTAGGTCTTAATGTAAAAATCAGTAATTAATAGAGACCTGAAAAAAGAGATTATTTTTTCTAAAAGCGGTGTTACTTTAAAAACAATTCACAACGACGAAAAGCTAGGTTATTTAATTTTATGTTCGCTTTTATTTGATGGCATTTAATTTAAAAAAAAAATTAACCATAACATAACAGAAATTCCATTTTGTGATTGCTTCATCTAACCACATTTAAATCTTAAGTTGCTTAAAAATTCAAACGGACAGTGTTGAAATCAGGCATCAAAATATTGCATGGTTTTTTTTTCATTGCTTTCTTTCAGGTTCTGCCTTCTGTCTATGATGATGAGTTGTAGTGACTAAGTAACCGTTCACTGTCAACATTATTTGTAGGTGTACTACCAGAACACATGACTGCTTGTGAAAACTGATTATAAATTATACTTGGAGAAGTCAGCACTTCCAACATATCTAACCTGTTTTATCGCATAATTGTCATGTCAATATTTTAGGACGTCAAAATTTGGATAAAAAAAACCTCTCACGTAAACGTCACATGATTTTTTGGTCCCACTATTAGATTCAGAGTGCTTTGTGTAGGTATCTTTTCCTTATAAAACGGTGTATTTTAAAGTAGAAATCTAATATTTATTCAGAAATTACCACTTATTTATTTGATTAATGGGAAAAACAAAGTTGTCTGATGGGTGAATTTTCTTTTAAAGACTTTTTGAACGTTATAACCTTTATCTGTTTGTCTGCGTTGTCATGGTGTACCACTTATAAAAATGTAGCCAGCGCTAGTTGGCATCATTCATGTTTGGTTATGTTGCTTCCCGTATAGAGCACGCAAACGTAGTCGAATATTGATATCTCGCCGATTGCATGCAACCGGTGCTCTCTGTCGAGTGCCGAGTTAACTACATTTGATGGCCCGCACTCTTTCGTGGTGTGTACTATGACGATAGTTATGCATTAGTTCAGGCTCGCAATCACATTCACATTTTGTTGCTGAAGAAATGTTTTTGTTGCATAATGGTTTTTGTTGCATAACTTATTAATTTAAATTGTTTGGCATGCTCTTGTATTGTACTCCACTTAAAAAATTTTTTTTTTCCGCATAAAAATTGCACCTCTCTTTTTCAAACTTGATTTTAGTATAAAATGTGCGACGATTATGTAATAAAACACGGTATATGCTTTTATGTCTTGCAAATCTCTTGCACATCTTCTTTAAGAGTATCATAAGCCTTGAAAAGTTTGGTAATCTCAAAATGATGTGGAGTTGGAGAATATTTTTCATTAGTGAAATAACATATCTGACTTGTTAAGGATGATGTACTTTCGGTTGAAACACTTATTTCAAATCCTGAATATTGGTGCAGTAGGGTCAATGTCCAACATCATTACCACTGGAGTAGTTTTGCCTGGCGTTCACATGTTTGTCACTTTATGCGTGCTTTGCAACTGAATTTTGATTTTATTTCTTTCAAACATATCCCGGCAGTTGCAGTATTTATACCTTAGTGTAATGGCATCGAATGCATAAACACAGACACGTTTAATCTTGTCAGCATGTTGCGTTGCACTAACCACATTTTTTTGGCATTTTTTATGTGGAGCGATTAACGACTGTAAATATTGATAACCTTGTTAATTATACTGCCTATGGCAAAACCACAAGTAAGCGTTATAACAAAAATAATTTTGTCACTGCAGTTTAAAAGACGTTCAGAAAGCAAATGTATAAACAGTTGTAAAGAGTGCGGGGATAGATGGAGGGGGGCTGCGTTCACATCAGGAACAAAGAGATAGGAAGGGGAGAAGGATCCTGCCAAAGCTCATTAGCTCTCTCTTCCACTTTCCTTTTCCTGGAAATTTAGAGTGTAATCCCATGTCATCTATCACCCAAGATGACATGTACAGGCAGTAAAAAAAACAGCGTCATTTGAGGCAGTGCGTGTGGTTTTCCAGCTAAGCTCTTCCACCCCGTGAGGAGATTTCAAAGGCCTTAAAGAAAAACAACAGTGGTTAAAACAGGCATAAGAAAAGTAATTTTAATTGCAGAGTGTGTAGTTTTTATTTAAGCTGTTCGAGCTGATGCGATGTGATGATGCGGTTATGGTTCTCAGTGTTGAGGAGAAGAGGTACAAAACACGATCACAGTAGGAATCGTAACATTATTTTATTTGGGTAGAAATTCGCATAAAACACTTAAATTATTAGAAAATCACGTTTTGAATTCAAAAATCACAATTTGGGTTATTTTTTGAGTTAATTGTGATTGCGATTTTTCCAGGTCCCTAGTAATTAATAGCAATTGTTAGATTAAAAAAGTAAACTTATCAGAATATTTATTTATTAAATTGTGGAACAAAATGTCATACTGAATAAATTACTTTCATTAAATTTAATATTTAAAAGCTTAGGTATTTGTCATTAGAGTTACATTTTGATTGAAAATGCTGATATGTTTCACGATTTTAATTGCATTTCGGTATTATGTGGTGTATTGCTATGTATTTTGGTGTCGTCAATTTTATCGCAGTCCACCACACAATCTTTTCTACTTATCAGTAAGCAGTAATTGTTTGCATTCAGATTCAAATGTCTCGGCACTTTATGTGAAGCAATATGAACTGTATGTTGCTGCATCTGCCACCTGCCTAGCAACCCGCCCGCTCGGCAGGTGCCCAGCAAGAGACAAGGTTGTCTGCTGTGCTGGCATTCGGCTAGAGGAGGGAAAGATATAAAAATAAATCAGCTAGAGGGTGTGAGGGCAGGGTTGATAGTTTTCCATCCCTTCCACACAGTTGTAAATATCTGTTAACTGGTAATATATGCACTCTCTACATATTTATCATGAGAGGTTTAATCAATCTTGAATGAAGTGATCAATCTTTAATGAAATGTGCAATCCACTCACTTGAAAATGAGCCCCAAATATATTGTTTCCATGTGCACTTTCCTGCACTTAAAACTAACGTTTCACGACCAACGCTAAAGTCATCATTCTGCAATTCACGCATGTATTGCAGCAAACCATTTTCAATTAGTGGAAACTTTCATGTCATAGGTCTGTGAAAAGCATGCCGCTAAGTATTGATGTTTTGAAGTGAGAGTTTTATACTCCTTCGACCCGGCACAAGTTTCTCGCTCACCGTAAACTTCTGTTTTGCATGCCAATTTCCATTAAGTTCTGTAAACTGTATCATTTAAAGCTTGCTGTGCAACTGTTTAACTTTGACATACCAAAGCTTTGAATGTAAGAAAACGTTTATATTGGTTTTTATTGAAGGAATTTGAAGAGAGGGGTAAAATGGGTTTAAAAAATCATAGTCATCTCCTAATAAAGGTAATGGCTAGGTTGGGTTATTACTAGGGATGGGCCGGTCGAATCCTCGAATCTTCGAATCCCACCGAATCTCTAGTATTCGAAAGATTCGAAATTCGAGGGAAAAGATTCGGGATTCGAGGAAAAATATTGATGTAAATGTAGTACTTTAAAAACTTAAATGCTTACAATTTACTTGGCCTGTTTACGTTTTCCTTGGAACACATCCTATTGAGGTACAGTAGAACCTCGTTAATACGTGATGGTCAGGACCGAGATAATCATGGATTACCGAATTTCACGGACTAGCGATTAAAAGCCCGGAAGTCTTGTCAAGCTTCTCAGACACCGGCGTGCAGCTGGGTTAAGGCCGTTCACGGTAACGGCCGGCCGTCTTCGAATTAGTGTCTCGGCTTAAAGAAATACAGCACTGCCTAGCCATTAGTTCACGGTCATTTACAACAGCCGAAGAGAGAAAGATAAGATCTTGCTGACCTTTCACCCTCCCCCCTCCCACTCGTACAGCCGAATGCCAGCCAGACACGTCACTCGCCAGGCGCCTGCCTTGCGTTGGCGGGTGGAAACAAACAAAGGGAGACGGGAAGCAGAAGTCAGGACATCCCCCTCAAGTTTAAAGAGTGACAAATGTGACAGCTGAAAGGGGGGCGACACAAAGGGTCGGTACAAACAGTGTTGCAGAGTTTGGCGGCCCACGCGATGGCTTGTAGTGTTTGCCGGCCTCCGGCCCGCGTGACGTTAACTTTAAGCGCTGACACTTTTTACTTCTCCTTTTTTTCTTCTCTTTTAAATCGTCCCGGATAATCCGATTCCCGAATTAGCGCATCACGGATTAACGAGGTTCTACTGTATTGTACTTTTAATTCATTATTATATTAAAAAAAATTATGAAGCATGTACTGATTTGGGAAACTTACTTTATATTCATGAACATAGATGCATTTGTATTTGTATTTGTACACATGTATTTTAATCGCAATTCAATTTTAAATATTCTGATACACGTTCTAATTATGTATTTTTTTAGGACCAAGTTTGGTTTGTGTAGACTACCAACGTTAAAATATGTATTATCTGAGAATTCCATGATGGCCAACCAATGAATTTGTTAGCCAATCATTTTGAGCAACATAAAAAATTTTAATGGGTAAACTAGAGAAAACACCCCGTCACTTTTAACTTCGGGCATATTAATCACTATGCTTTAGTGAGGCTTAATTTTATGACGCACAACAATATTTCTTATGGCCTAAAACCATTGAAGACAAGATGGCGCCTTCCAGTTTCCATTAAATATTTCAGGAAAGCGTTTACCTTCATTTGGGACTTTAAACAAATGTCAAGTTGGTAACTACAAAATATTGTTCCGTCGGATGTTGAATTTCGTTTTCCGATTTCCGTGGATACATGAATCACTGTACTCACAGATAATGCCTGAATGCCTTAAATTCACCATGTCGGATTCTACAGCAATTGATGAAGTGACCAGATTATTACGTGATCCTACAGTTAACCCAGAAATAAACATTCTCGAATACTGGAAAACGCAGTCTGCGTGTTCACCCAGGCTACATAAACTGTCCAAAAAATATTTGTGTTCACCACCTGCGACAGTGTTCTCTGAACGTTTGTTCAGCTCTGCAGGAAACATATGTGACCAAAAACGGAATCGTCTTGATCCAGACCGTGTCAAAATCCTTGTTTTTTTTTAAATAAAAATTTAAAGGGTTAAATAATTCTGCATAATGTTTAATTTTTTCTCTTAACTTATAAATTATTTTATAATTAACCCTTGAGAACTGGATTCGGATTCGAGGGGTGGATTCGAGGTACTGTTTGGGATTCGGATTCGAGATTCGGATTCGAGAAAAATGGGATTCAAACCATCACTAGTTATTACATTTCATGGTTTTGCTTGGAGGCGTAAGGCTTCTATACCTCCAACACTACAGAGGTCTGAACCACTCTAGTATCGACCTGGTTCTCATGAATTTGAGTCATGCAGTAGTGGTCTGATGGAATGCACAACCCTCGCGATCTATTAGTGTCACGACCACTGAAGGTACCCTTAAAACAAGACACCTAGTGTCTAGAAATTGTTTTCTCAACAAAAGTGGTTTCTTGTTATGATACCCATCATCAACTGGAAAAGGTTAAAACAATGGCTCAGAATTGACTGGCATGCATAATAAATATTGTAATTTTAAGTCTCAGTGCTAACAGTACTGTAATAGATAATGCATAATATATAGGTAAGTTGAAGCTGAGGATAATGTATTACAAACTGCAGGTTAAGGAAGTGCTCCCACATTTAGTGCTCATTCAAAGTGCTCGTGTGTTTTCCAGCTGGGCGAGCGGAGTGCCCTGGTGTTTCTCTTGGATTCTGCTCCAGATGTGGAGCGAGAGGAGCTACCAGACAGCTTCTTTGACTTGACAGTTGAAGACGCTCGTGTCATTTACAACGACCTTATAACCAAAAGGTGACGCCTACTGTTTGCCGGACACATACATGCTGTAGTTACTTGTTGCTTATGTTCTCTCTTCTAGCCTCCTGTCTGCGTGATGTTAATGTGGTGGTGGCGTTACGGGAGCTATCTGCTTTGTTGTGCGCACACCTGCGTCGTACATGCCTTGCATAGCTGAACAATTTTGAGTTCAATGGTTGAATACAATCTTAGTGATTATGAAACTTTTCATGAATTTTGGAAACCTGTACAGTCCTACTTTCTACTCATTCAAGTTTTCACAAATCAAATTCATGTTTTATATAAAAAAAAAATTCTAAAGCGCAACCGAATACAGTAGAACCCCGATTTAACGAAGTGCTATGGTTACCGAAAATGTTTACTCTAAATCCATGTTTCGTTAAATCCGATTTACCGATTTTCAATGACCCCCACACTCATAATCGCGTCCCTACGTTTCCATATCGTAGACAGGGTCGACGCCGATATCTTGTGCTGCCGTGCTATCTCAGACTTGGTCAACTTTCCATCTTAAACGTTTTTGATCTATCTTACGGCCCCCGGTTCGTACGTAAACCTCAGTCGTACGTACAGATTTTCAGAAACCGTGAAAAATTAGGCAAAAATATATATGAAAAGTGTAAGAAATACGTTAAAGTTTATTAAAATACAGTCGCAACCTGCAGCGTTTATAACAAATACGAACTACATACACATTGCGTCACAGTAAAAAAATTAAAAAAAAATGGCCGCAAATTGATGGATATAGCGCGCCGTACGCGGAGAAAGATAATTAATTACTCAGTCAGCTGTTGTTACGGCGCGGCGTAGCCGCCGGCTGGCTCTCTCTGTTCTCTGAGCTGCGCATGCGCTGTATAACTCACTCAACGCTCCGCCCAGACTCATGACCTTCCATCAGCAGCCAGCCAATAGACGCGAGCTTAGCGGAAAAAAAATAAAAGCTCCACCGCCCGTGTCCCAGTTTTGTCCAGTTCTAATACCAGTAACATAAACGAATCGTCAAAAAAACGTAACAAAGCCGATATCCAAAAACAGTAAATAAAGTCATGTACAGTAGAATACCGCCGATGCATGCGGTAGTGTCTAGCTGAGCTCGGCGCGTCCACTATCGCACGAAAAGCTGTCTCAGCTGCCATGTTATCTTACCCGCCCGCACGCACGAAAAGCCGCTGTGGTAGCTTCTGCGAGAGCATAAGAAACTCGTCCGGCCAGGCTGGCGGTAGCGGCGGCTTGACCTCTCCCATACCCTGCTAATTCTTCAAGGCTCATCCCTCCCAGAGCTACAAACCATGTAAAACCCCCCCCCCCCCCCCCCCCCCCCCCCCCCTTGTCTTCATTTTATCAACTAACATTTCAACACATTCCCTCCCTTATTACACTTCTGCGTGAGAAACTGTCAGCATCCTCCTCCCCTCCCACACCGCGTGCGACTAATGCCAGGTTGTATAGTCCATTCTCGGTAAAATAAATATTATTATGGGCTTATATGACTGTCCTTCGCCGTTAATAAATACTTTATAAGTTTAAGTTATTATGATACAATTTGTTTATTAGTCACACAGCAGTTTCTGCTGAAAAATCACTAATACCCGTGTTTTTTTTTTTTATGCTGCGAATGGACGTGGGAAAGATAATTGCTTGAGCTGTCAAAATAAACATCGCTGACGGCAAGGGTGGGAGCGCATCCTGTCGGTCTGTCGCTGTGATTATCTACTCCAAAACATCGAAGTCCGAACAGCACTTATAAAAAATGTATTCCAAAAACTAAAAACCGCGCACAAAGCTCTTACTGAAAATAATTATAATGGCGTATTGGTGTGACGTGGTCACAAGTTGAAAAAACCTGGAGGATGGGAAAAGGAATATTTGGAAACGTGTGATTAGCACTGTTACTATGCGGGCGTGATTGGAAGATAACGTGGTGAGTCAAGCTAGGGATAAGGAAGGGGGAGGGGGATGCGGACAAAGAAACCCTTCATGACGTCATGTGTCGCGGACAGTCTATCTATCCAGGCGGGCGCAATGGCACGCACCTAAGCAATTCAGTTACAGCGCCCGAAGTTTTTAAGCAATATGAACAATTTATTTTTTATTTTTTGTGATTGGACAGATGAAGAAAATGCACATATTAATATATAGTACCTCCATTCTATTACTGACACCACAGAGTGTATTTTTTAATAAGTTTCCGTTACAATTTACTTTCATATTTTGGAAATCTATATTATTATTTTAATAAATTGGTGTTTTTTGATGGTTCCTGAAAACCTTTACGTTAAATCGCTGTTTTCGTTAAATCCGTGTTCGCAAAATCGGGGTTCTACTGTATGTGTTTAAAAAAACGTAATCAATGCCAAGAGAGATCCAAAAGTCAGTGTTGTTATGTAGTTCACAACTTGGTGGATAGTCTATGGTAATTTCTTCGATCAGAGAGGGAAACCAAATGAGTTAAAATAAAAAAAGTCATAATAACATTAGCAAGCAGAGAAGGTAGCGTGTCCAAAAGCAAGTGATATTACAATGGTTTGCTGATGGGTGCCAGGCGGGCTGGCGCGCAGACATGCCAGCACCATGGATCCATTATCTGAGAGAGGAGGGTGAAGAGGATCATCTAGGGGGAGAGGGTGTCTACTGCACTACGTGAAGTACAGCATTTGTCAAGTGAAATGCAGCACAAAGCGCTTAAAACAAATTTTTGGTCGATTTAGTTGAAAAATTTGAGTTTTTAATAAAAAAAACAGTTTCTCAAAAAAAAGGTCATAATCAACGGGGTCTTAACAATGGGGTTTTGGTGTAGTGCTATTGCAGTATTTTTTTATATTTCTGAAATTTTATGTTTCACTTTGCTCAAAGTGTGCCGATATGCTCTTGACTATACATACATACTTTTTAATTTTTTAGGCATGCTGCAGAAATTATATCTTAAGCAAGGCTCCCTAAAATGTTAATTTGAATACCAACCAGCTTCATATTTGTGTGAGTACAAGGCTTTTAGAGATAAATGTTATAGTGACAGTCCCAGGGCATAGATTAGAGATAGGCACCTGGGGTTTAGTACTGGCAGGAACATAAACACTAGAAAAAAATAAAGCAAAAACATGTGTTAAAACAGTTGGTTCGTTAGATACAGAACCATTTACATTAAGAGATAATAATCATCTTTCATGGTTTTAACTTATCTCCAAAATTTTTTAGGGTTTCTTCTTGATGTTGTTATTGATCGTCCGAGACCATTGAAATTTATCATGCTTGATTAGAACTTTCACTTGTTTTCAATAATGAGAAAATTAAGAGTAGTTAAACATATTTTTGGATCATCAGTATAATTTTAAAAACATGTTCCTCCCCCCCTTCCCCATTTTAGAGCAGAAATTAACTGATTTGGAAACCATAGCGGATATGTACCGGCCTTTTATCTTGAAGTTGGTATATATGTTTTAATTTTTTCACTAATATCATTATGTAGTTGCTCAGCAAGATAATTTATGTCAGAAGAATTATAAAAGTCAGTCCAATTGTGATTTTTAGTTGAATTGTAGAAATTGAAATAATTACCTTTTTTGTAATTATGAAACTCAGTATATAATCTATTCATGTTTGAGAAACTGTCAGTTGACATAATAATGTTTAAAGCAGGATTTTACAGGTCTTCTTTAATCAACACATCATTTGCAAAAGTTACAGAACATGGAAAAATATTAGAGCAGCAGAGATTTTGAAGATTCTTCAATGGTTGGTTATTATTGCACTGTATTAGCCTTAGGCTAGTTGTAAAATTAAGTAAATGCTGATCTTTGATTTTAATTTGAGGATGAATGATGTTTTCAGCTGAGTTGTACGCTCAGTCAACACCATGAACTTTAGTCCCAAAGTTTCAATAAGTCATCAGAACAGGTTATAAGTTTATCTTTTAAGGCCTCAAAGTATTTACAGTAAGCATTGGCAATAGTATCAGGCGGAAAGTAAATATTTCCAAGAATTAAAAATGTGGAAGATAAGGTTTTAATTCTCATCCACACAGCTTCAACTACAGAGGAGTCAAATATATGTATAGGTTTAGCAGATGTGAATTTATTTTTGCTAATAGCTATTAATGCACCGCCACCTCTTTTCTCGTTAGTTAGTTGGGATTCCTGTCATTTCTAAATATCATTTACTGATCGGTGAAATAATGAGAGTTTACACTGCATTCATTTAACCACGTTTCGGTAAGACAAATGATATCTAATTGGGAAATAATAAGAATTTCATAAAATTCATTTGAGTTAGTTCGAAGTCCTGTGACATTTTGATATAAGATTATCAAATATTTAACACTAGACTGCACTGGATTTTAGTAACGATGCTCCTCCTGGCCTCTGGTTAGAAGAAGATGCAGACGCGCTGGCCGTGGGAGTACAAAATGAAATATTATTGACAATTGCTGTATCCGCAAGAGTGGATTCGTTGTTGGCAATTTGTTCAGGATGAAGCTTTCCATACAAGGGGCTAATCAGTCAGCCACTAGGCCAGTCAACTTGGTTGTTAATATGGCTGAAGTAATTTTCAGGGACAGAGACATGGAAAGATGCGTTGGAATTATGTTTTGTTTTAATTTCTGTCACTTTGACTTGTGATAGGTTTTGTTCATTGGAAAGATATTCAATGATTTCCTGTTCCATCATCGAGGATTCAAAGCGTGTGACAATCAAAGCTTTTGACTTCTGATAGGTAGGTTTAGATATGGTTTTAAGAGAGGATGTGTTACGAATACTAGCTTTCGTTGGTTTTTTTTTTACGAACTCGGTCATGTTTAGTATAAGCGTTGCCGTTGGTGCGGGACTTGTGTGCTTATTGCACAATGGTAAATAAAGCCTTCTTTGTCGTCAGGTTGGTAGTTGGTGTTGATGTTGGGATTCATGATGACGCAATTCATGCTACGTTGGTAGTAAGTCACAAGTCGTGTTGCTGTGGCTGGATGTGCCCGGCGCTTCAGCGTGACTTGATAACTTACTGTTGGAGGATTTTTTCATTGCTTGACTAAAATATTTTTCATAGTTTCTCTTGTTTTTTAGGTTTTGCTTGATCTGGGATAATTCTTGTTTGATTTCATAGGCTTTTGCTCTAGAGTCCATGAGCAAAGTTTTTAGAACTGATTTGCATTCTTTAAATCATCAACTTTTTCACAAAGTAATTTCACAATGCTGATTATTTCTTCCATGCTTGAGAATCAGGTTTGGAAACTTCACGTTAGGAGTAATCATGGTTTTCATTGGTTTTTGAAGACTTTTTTTTTTGACTGTGACCTAAACATGATCGGGTAAATGTCTCTCACTAGCTCAAGCTCAAGAGTAAAAGCATCATTAAGGGATGCCAAAACCCCCCGAAATTCAGGCTGATTATATAATGATGAATTAATGATTTACACTAAACTATTACAATAGAGTAACATATGAATTGCGGAACACACGCAAAACTTTGTCCGGCGGCTAGGAACTCATGGCCATTGATAATGGGTTTTTCTTACAACTGATTTCCATGCCTGCTTGTGAGTAATGTGGTTTTCCTTGTATTTTTATTTTTGTCTACTTGATTTGGGTTCTGTAACAAAACAAAATAGAAATTAATTTTACATATGTAAAAGCATGCTATGAGATTTATTATAAGGGTAGCCTATAAAATCAATAAAGAAAATTATTTAAATGAGTTTAACAAAAATAAAAATACATAATAAATTGAATTAAAGATGCACGTGCATTTTATATGAGTGAAATTGGGCAAGTGTATAATGTCACTTATTTAAAGGAATTGCAATCTTAAAACATTAATGTTCTTTGAAATCTTCCAAATTACCTACATCAAATGTAAGATTATTAATGAATACGGACATAAGTTCAGAGAACCCCAACATGTTTTCTTTTAGGTAGTTACTTTCAGTCGAGCAATCAGAACTGCTTTCAACATCTCAATTTTCTGTATTGTACGATGAACCGGAATCTTCTAATAGTTCGACTATGCAATCATTATTTGAATTCATTATTATTTTTATCACTATTCACTACACAAACAATCAACCAGAACAGCAATGCCTTTAATGATTCACGAATAATGACAATGTCGAGTGGCAGAAACTGTAGTTCTAAGATAACTCACTAGAGCATGTTTGTATGACAAGGTTCCAACTGAGCACTTGGAACTCATTCATAACTCAAATTTGTCTGTAAAAACACACAGTTCTATGTGTTAAATAGAACCTTGTTGTCCCAACGAATCAAACGGTGATATCGGTTGGAACTTCAGCGGTCGTGTGACTCTGCTATTTCTCCACAAATTGTAGCACAAGTATGTTCTTGTAGCAGAAGTCAGATGAAACCCTGTCACTCTAACAACTCATTTCCTTTGATTTTTTTTAGTTGGAACCTTGACATTCCATTTGGTCGAATTATATATAGAAGAGTAAGATTCTATTGAGTGCATGTAACTGTAAAAATGGCTTAATTCATTTAAGCTGTATGCACCAAATGTGAAAGGGCGAGACAGCAAGATTCTTCATACCAAAATTAAGGCTTTTTATGTTTACTGGGTGCTGTATACTTACACATTAAAAGAAGAAAGAAAAAAAAGAAAAATTCCTGTCACAGTGTTTTGGAAATTTCACAACCAACTGGTTTTCAATATTTTCAGACATGCTTGGCTATAGGTAATAATTGAAATTTGTTCAAGTTTTTAATGTCACTGCAGCATTGAATTTTTTTCTGATAATAGTTTTTTAAAGAAATTTTTGCTTTTTATTTACAAGCAGTGGCAATTAGTTAATATGCTAAATGTTTCCCACATTATTCTTATTTAGTGTGTGATAAGCAGGATGTGCCCATAAAACACATACGCAACCACTCAAAAGTTGTATCTATGGATTTTTCTTAATGTAACAAAATATTTAAGTGATCTTCGCCTTCAAATTAAATTTTGTCTTTGACTTTGATTCAAATTGAAAGAAAAAAAAAAAGGTTTTGCACTCCCCTTGTATTTTATACCTGTAGTAATATATTATTTTGTGTACCCTGAAAGGAAAAATCTTTTAATATACACAATGTGAACACGCTTATAGAAATACACTAAAGCTCTTATAACTATCATCCATTGAAATTATCTGAATGAGGAAAATACTTGTTAAATAATATAAATTTTATTTGTGGAATTTAAACATTGCAAGTCAACATAGAGTGCAAATTAATGCAGATTAGTCTAGAAGTTTTCAAAAATTTCACACTTTCTGATGCTAAGAGAAACATCATAGAGGACACACCTGTGCAACCTGTGATTATTATCCGAGCTGGATGTGAAAATTCTGTGGTAATAACTGCAATGATGCTCTGGTAAAAATTCAGAAATAAAGAAATAAAAGAATACTTAGGAATAAAAATGAAGATCAAGTGAAATCAAGCAATTAAAGAATAAATCTTAAGTATGCATAATGATGCTGGACGAATTTACAATCATATTATGTATATACAATAATAAATAAAGTTTGTGACAAATAAAATAAATAAAAATCACCCAATAAACACAGTGAGTGTTTTCAGTATTCACAAATTTATTTGAATCTGACTTAGAGTAACTATTATATATTGACTTGTGAGAAAAAATCAGGGTGGGTGGTATTGCTTCACTACCATAATTGTTTATGCGGAAAAGTCTCTAATGGACCATCAGGTATAATTTAAGAGGAAACTCACATTTTTATGATTGTATCTATTTATTTATTTTGGGTTAATCTTAAAATAATATTTTACATTTATCAAGTGTAAATAAATATTTACTTTACATTTAATACTTTTAATACATTTAAAACGGGGTTTCCATTTGCTTCGTCTTCGTCCATCTGTATCAGATCTTCATAGTTCGAGTTTATTTTAGCCATCCTTGCCTCTACTGGTCAACACAATCGATGGCCCTACAGCAGCGCCTAACACTTCAAGTCTACAGTGCTCACGAAGGAGCCTCACTCGCTCTGTTGATAAGTTCTGGTGCTCCTTTGATTCGGTGTGAACCGGCCTGAGCGCTAGTTCCTCTGGCACAGAACACTTCTGTAACTGAGCGACATTACCTGAAACAAGTAAACTTTAGAACGTTTTGTAAACTGTCATCTGGCACAACATTTCACTTGACAATTAATTTATTTTCCTGCTTAGCTAACCTTTTAGAGCACCTCAATATCCACACGATGACGCACAAGTAACTCTTGTAACTTTTTCCGTTGCGAAGTTATGACCCCCTCCCCTCCCCTCCCCGCTCAATGAGGTAGGTGCACAATGGCGTAAGTGCACTAATAGGCAATGTATAGTGGTCTATTTTCAGAATATATACAACACTAAGCAGTATAACCCTTTAGTCACGATAAATTAAAATTTTTGACGAAAACAAGTGTTTCTTCGCTAACTCTGGTAGGACCTTATTATGTAAGCCTTTGAAAAAAAAAAAAACATTTTCATGTTAAAAAAATGCTAAATTTTCTTTTCAAGGATCTTCTCCTTCGTTTGAGACAGGGATGGGAAAGGCGAGGAGGGTGTCCACAATGTTTTGACATTTTCAGGCCTGTAAGGAAATAAGTGTCCATTTCTGTTTTAATGAAAATGTTTATGTACTTCAAAGATGGCATTCTTTTATTAGTTTGTAATATAAATTTTTTAAAATTTTAATAAGAGTTATTTGAATATTTGATGATTTTTTTTGCAAACCTAATTTACTGCCGTTTTTGGCACCTTCATCTTCCAATTCCATAACAGATTTTTTCAAACTTGGAAACTTTTTTACAGTATAAACTTTGTGCAATCGTGTAATAGCTTGATTTGTTAAGCAAATAATTTTTTATTCTGTTTTGCAATTGAATTTTGCTTGTTTGGATTTCTGCAAAATTACTTTCAACAATGCTTGTTGATTCAGCGACATAGTATTTTAACTTATGTGTTACCTTTTTTTGTTTTAGAATATAGTGTTTTTTCATACTGTTAATTATTCTTTGATCTTTATTAATTATTTACGGATAATTATTTGTGGTGTTGACGTGTGTTGAAAGCAGAGCGGAGATGGAAGACGCACCTCTCAGCACGACTGCCATGCGAGAGCTGGAGAAATCAAAACAAGTCCTGAACAACCTCCATCAATATCGCAAAGTTGTGTTGCGTGTACAGTTCCCAGACCGCACCGTGCTGCAAGGAATGTTCTCCCCCATCGAGACTGTTCACAAAGTTATGGAATTTGTGCGGCAGTACCTTGAAAACCCGGGAACGTCTTTTTACTTGTGTGAGCAGTGTATTATTTAAATATTTTACTCGAATTAGTGTCATGCCATAATGACAGTTGACACTTGCAAATAGATGGTTACGATAGCATTGGAAATGTTGAAAACCTGACTTCCTCATCCCTCGTGGTTCCCAAGTGACACAGTTGCTGTCATGCCATTGTTATTTATACATTGATCAGGACATATGATAATGCTGAAATTTGAGAATTTCTTAAAAGCAGCGCCAAAATATCAAACTCCCATAAACATTATTATTTCAACATGATAAAGTGGTTCTAAAGGATCATCTTTTCAGTGAAGTTGGATACATTTGTACCACTGAAATTGTAAGATTTTTTTCCCCCTGTTAAACATGGGAAAAAAAACATTGGTTTTATTCATTCCATCTGCTGAGCCTGCTAAATGTATGTGTGAAACTAGTTTTGGAAACTCTTTCTCGTATTTCCTTATTACAGATTATTATTAAAGCAATATTATAGTCTAATGGCATGAAGTGTGGCTGTTAATAATCAAAATAACTATAAAAAAATTTTTTTGTTGTAAGCCTCTTGTAAAACTGTATCAATCTTTTATATATATATATATATATATATATATATATATATATATATATATATATATATATATATATATATATATATATATATATACACACAGCGAAACCCCTTATTTACGTTACCGTTATTTACGTTTTCCCGTTATTTGCACTATATTCTTCAGGTCCCGTTTGGTTCCCATATAGTCCAATACAATACTTTCCCGCGAATTACGTCTCAAAAATCGAATCAATCCCGCTATTTACGTCACGTAACAACCATAAACAACCAGAAAATACCGTGGAGCTAGTAGGCAATGAACATTTTAAATAGCAAAATATACATATTTTATAACATGAAAAGTTGCTTTTATTTCTAAACATGTAATAATTTAAGCCTAGGCGTGTAAAAGTACGAGTAATTATAGCAGGAGACAATCTAAAATGCACGAGGGAAAAACGTAAACTCATGAATGTACAAACATGGCTGCTTGTAAGTTCTGATACTGTATTTATGTCACAACTTAGCCGAAATACTGGTACGAGACATAAACTTCACAAGATAAAATGAGCGGTGTCTTGGTAACTGTTTTATACGTCTTTTATAATTTGGGAAGTATTGTACAGTTGACGCCATATTTTTTAAACTAACCATTTATTTCTGGGGATCGTAAATAATTAATTATTGGTACCAAGACATCATGATAATATAAACATAAACTTGAACATGTCACGGCAGCGAGAAAACTGGTGCGTATACCAATAAACTGGTATTAGAACTGGATAAAATTGGTACACGGGAGGTGGAGCTTATATTTTTTTCCGCTAAGCTCGCATCTATTGGTTGGCGGCTGATGGCGTCATGAGTCTGGGCGGAGCATAGAGTGCGCATGCGCCGCCGCGTCGTTACAGCAGCTGACCGAGTACAATGACCTTTCTCCGCGTTTGGCGCGCTATTGTCGGTAAACATTCATCAATTTGCGGCCTTTTCTTAAAAATTTTTTTACTGTGAGCAATGTGTATGTAGCCCGTATTTGTTATAAACCCTGCCGGTTGCAACTGTATTTATAATTTGGAGAGGCAAATAATCTCCTTGAACAGCCAAAAAAGCAAGCAGAAGAAAATTTCAAATTTATTTTTTAGGAAGTAATCAGAAAAACATTTTGGGTTTCATTCGTTTTTTATTTTTGTCAAATGTGGTAAATTAATAATTGATTAAATACTAAAGTAAAATTTGTTGTTAGTGTGTTTGTACCTGCATTGTAGTATGTGCTATTAAACAAAAGGAAAAAAATTCTAAATAAGGTAAACTGTACTCCTTTTTATACTTTTCCCTTTATTTACACTTTCCCGCTTTTTACACTTTTTTACTTTGTCCCCATGAAAAGTGCAAATAAGGGGTTTTGCTATATATAAAAACTGCAAAGCATGCTAAGGCAGTAGGTGTTTTCCATAAATTTTCTTATATATATCCAGACTTTTTTCTATTTATTCAAGTAAAGAATCCTTACCACTGGGAATCTCTATTTGTAAATACTTTACTACATCATTAACATGAGGGACCTATTTTCCAGTACGTCCATGAGTTGTTCTAAATATGTAATTTTAAGGGGACTTGCTTGGAAGGTGTTATTGCAGTTATGTGTGTGTATATATATGTGTGTGAAGGTATTAATGATGTTTCATAATTAATCATCTGTATACGTAATAAATAGCAATACTAATACTATATCTTAAACAGTGATTTTTGTATTCATATATGATTTACTGTTAAAACTAAAATAATAAATGATATTTTATGTATAGCTTGATAAAGGAGAATTAAAATACTTTATCTTCTAATGTTAAAGAGGTTTTGGGTATTAATACATAGTAATTATTTGTATGGTCATGCCCACACTGCAATGTTTCATTAAAGATTGTTCTCAAAGTACAAAAAAAGTATTCAGAGGTTCAGCCAGTCTTATTTTCGACAGTCACAACGCCTCCGAAACAGATCCTGGCACCGGAGGTTACCCTCGTGGAAGCAGGCTGTGTCCCGAGTGCGCTGCTGCACTTTGGGTGTGACACAGGTGACCTCCAAGCGTTCATCAGGCCGGACGTTCTGGCACGTTCCTCGTCCTTCCGCGCGGCCGCGACCGCCGCTCGGTACTCCAGGTCGGTGGCCCGGTCGTGCTGTCTCACGCTCAGTTTGATACTACCCGGCTTGATAACATTACACTTTTTATGATTAACAAATATCGTAAGATAAAAGATTTTTTTTTTTCAATTTTACTGTTTGTTGTTTTTCTAAGATCATAAAATAGTGTCTTTAGACGATATTGTATACATTCTGAAACTAAAAAAAAAAAAATCAATTCTAAACATTGAATGTTATTTCACAGTTGGTCACTATTAATAAAAAGACATTCCAAAAATTTTGTACTATGGTCAAGACATAACAAAAAATTTTAATATTAAATGATATAAAGCAAAAAAAGGTTGATACCAAAATTACATTTTCTTAAAAGACTTGAATATTATCAGATGATGCTGTTGATGAAATACAAAGAAAATTTATTTCCAAATTTCTCATTCCAAATTCTCCTTTTAAAAAGATTTTTTTTTGTACATTTATTATTATATTATAAAGTTGTCTCCAATCATTTTGTGCTCTTTTGGTGTATCTGGCAACAGAGCACAGTGAAACAAGAATGGTGCTAATAGAATGCCCATCAAAATTAGCACTACAATTTAGGATGAGATACGCTCTAGCAGGGCCAATGGCTCCGGCTCTCTGCTTCACGTGTGCATTCTTCGTGCTTTACATCGCCCTCTGCAGGTTGGGGCAAGATGTTCAAAAGGTACAGTAGTCGCAGGATATCTGAAAGCTTCACATTCTAATCTTCAAATATTTATATTTGAAATGCTTGAAGTTTCATACATGTAGAAAATGCTAACCAGGACGGGTATTTACTATCCTTATTCAAGAATAAATTCAACTGTCACCAGGCTTTTAAATATGTGCCTACTGTACACTTTTGTGCAAACTGATGTCTTAATAATCTTTACAGGATTAGCGAAATTCTAGGCAAGGCTAAAAGCTCAAAACTAAATTTCAATATTTTTACCTGCGGATGTAACGCATTAATGATTGTGTGTGTATGTGGATAAATATGCTGCTTCCTTTGTTTGGATTATAAAGGCAATATTTACACTTTATAGAAAGTAAATATTTTATTTCCTTTAATATTTATTTTGTTTAATTACATTTTATTCCGTATGTTTATATTTGTACTCTATGATTAATTCAGATTGTAAATTTCTTTGGTTATCGTTTTGTCTATGTATTACTCTATGTGATTTTTTATTTTAAATATTGTCAAGGCTAGCATAGCAGTATTTTTTGAAATAACTATTGATTTAAAGATGAACATGTCAGTAATGGTTAGTAATTTTACTATTTTTTGTTTTAACAACAAACTAAAGAAAATTGTTTACTAGTGACGGGGAAAATATTCTTTTAGAACGAATTGAGACCTGATTAAGACAACAGCTAGAACGCAACGATTTTGACATTGATTTATTAATTGAATATTTTATAGAAGATTAGAAATGGTTATTAATGCCAATATTAATTGAGTTCTGAAGAAAATAATAATTTTAATCAACGAAGATAATACTCATACATCAAGATTTTAAATAATTACTTAAGAAGAGAAGTCGACAAAAATCCGTGTTTAAGAGATCGTCAAATGACTTTAATTTGCTTTGAAACTACGAAGATTAAATGCCATTTATAATTCCGAAGAAAGAAGAATACTGTTGAAGAGTGAAAAGTCGCAGTTCGAGCCCGGGAAGGATGAACGTCGCGCAGTCCAGCCCAGTCGCCGCCCATAATCTGAAGGATGGAGTCGTGACAGCGCATATTCCTGCCGCACGCTAGAGGACGGAGGAGCAACACCAATATCGCAGTCCTGGATGAGTCGAACCAAGGAGTCTCCGAGAACCTACACGTCTCGTGGTATCCTGCAGCAAGATTTGGTCCCTTACCCCATCACCCGAAGACTCGCTGAATATAGAAATTCCCGAGAGAATTACAATTTAAGAAAGACTAACATTTTTCACAGAACTAGAATCTGTTATATTAGATTGCATATTCTTTGCAAAGAAAACCGATTAACTTGTTCATCTTTAGATTTACAAATCAAATTCCGGAATCGCGATCCAGAGGTAGATAGTATTATCTAGTATAGAAGGAATTTGATATTGGAAAATGTATTGCTATTTTGGTTGACTGGTACTGCAAGTTACGTACCCAGTAGTCCAAGCTCTACCGGATTGAAGTTAGTTGAAATAAATAACATCCAAATAATTAACATTTTGATAGTAAAGATAATTCACTCAAGTGAAAGAATTGTTAGATGCTTTGAAGTTGAGAGTAATAACAAATTCCATCTGTAGTTTAAAATAAATTAGTTTAAATTAAGTTTTTTCTATTAAGTGTGAATTTGTGCATGTCAAAGTGTATTGTCACCGTCGTCACAAACATTACACACAAATATAAATCGTACATTTGAATTTGTTTACACTTTATTCCAATGTCTTGTCACAATATTAGTATTTAACATACTTTTGACACACTTTACCTTGACTTTCAGACACAAGTTTCTTGATACAATTCTTAAAACTGAGAGAGGTAGGCTAGAGAAACCAAAATTATTAAATACATTAAATAATTTCAATATTTACACTAGCTGACTCCACAGTATTTAAAATAAAATAATCTAAGGAAATTTACCAAAAAAATCATTATTTTAAAGTTTACAGATTTTTAGAATTTGTTTTCGTGTACGTATGTACACTAGAACCTCGATAATCCGAGCTGGATGGGACCGGGGCCAACTCGGATTATCAGAACCTCGGATTATTGTAAATACTAATAAAAACACGCAAAATCAATTTCTAATACATATGTCGATGTTTTAATAAAAATAAAATACAAACATATTGAAAGGCAGATTAGAAATATATACATAATTATTATTTTTTAATGCTCCTACTTCTCAGCTGCTCGTGTGCTCCACTTCTTAAAAAACATTACGTCATTTGGCGTGACGTCATCTTGCTGCTCCACGTATTCGAGTGCCTTTTCTAAGCGTAGAAACCCATCTGCATGGCTAATTTTTTTGTTGGTTTCTTCTTCCCCTTGTTCGTCTTTTTCGGTGTCCTCATCCCGGTTGTTGACCATTTCAATAATTTTCTCATCTGTCAATTCTTCAATTTCATCACTGTCTAACCACTTCTTAACCTCTTCAGCACTGGATTCCATTTCGCAGCCAGGGATTGCCACCATTAAATTCAATAGAGTCATATTATCACAGTCATCTTCAACTGTTTCTTCTTCTTCACTTTGTGAAACTCTCGGTTTTATAAGTTTTGACCAGGATTTCTGTATAGTTTCCTGTTTAATTTCTGACCACGCATCAACTAACCAATAGATAACGTCTTTTATATTAACTGTTTTTAGCATATCTACTAATGAAATTTCTTCTTCTTGCAAAATATATGTCAGAAGCATGCGTCTGTACTTTTTCTTTATTGTCGCAATGACGCCTTGGTCCATAGGTTGAATGAGGCTAGTCACATTTGGGGGCAGGAAAACAGTTTTAATTTTAATTTCATCACTTGAAAGCTCTTCTACGTTTGGATGGGATGGAGCGTTGTCAATAACCAACAGTGCTTTTCTCGGTAATTGTCGTTCTTTTAAAAAAGTTTATACTGAAGGAACAAATTCCTCGAAGAACCAATTTTTAAAAATGGTCGCATTCATCCACGAGTTCTTTTGATTTTTGTATGCGACGGGTAGTGCGTTCATATTTACATTTTTAAAAGCTCTAGGTTTTTTTGATTTTCCTATCACCAAGGGACGAAGCTTATGTGTCCCAGAGGCATTGGAACATGGCATAACAGTAATTCGTTCCTTGCTCTTTTTATGCCCAGGAGCGGAAATCTCGTCACAGTTATATAATTGATCATATGTGTAGCCCCCTTCTTCGATCATGCTTTGAAATTTTTGAACATAGTTTTCAGCACCAGCAGCATCAGCTGAAAGCTTTTCTCCTGTGATATGCAATTGCCGCACACCGTATCTTTTTTTCCATTTATCCAGCCATCCTTTACTGGCATTAAAATTGCTTTCACCTTCTTGTAATTTATTACGAAAATACTGCGCTTTTTCTTGTAATATAGGCCCAGAAAGAGGGACACCTTTTTGCCGCTGTGCTAAAAACCATGAAAACAAAGCTTCACTTGTTTTTTCGTACTCACTTTTTTTCATACGAGATCTGGATGTTGTAGCCTGAGAAAGATTTTTTTGAGTTTGCCATAACTCCAATTTCTGTCTGTTGCGCCTCCAGTCACCCACAGTAACAGCACTCACTCCTAAATCACGCGCAATTGTTTTTAGCAGTTCACCTTTATCAACCCGCGTCAGCGCTTCTAATTTATCACTTAATGATATTTCAGTATGTTTTCTTTTACTTGCGACTTCTGACAGGGGTGGGCCGCTACCTGCTATGTACAGTCACTTACCCAACTCACCCCATCAGGCCTTCCTCCTCAACGTAGCCCTGGCCGTCCCTACATGTATGTGTGTTTGCAAAATTCATATTTTTTTCTTTCTCATAACCCCCGAAACTGACTCAGATTATTGGGAACTCGGATTATCGGAGCTCGGATTATCGAGACCCTAGTGTACTTATTTGTAATGTTGACTAGGAAAAAAAAGAGGTAAAGGAATAATGGTTGTTGGATCAGAATTTTGTTTTGTTAAATAGAAGAGCAGTCATTAATTAGATCTTTTTTCCCTTATCATACCTGCCAACTTGGCAAAAAAAAAAACCATCAGTAAGATTTAAAAAACCCTAAATTTTTGCGTACATCATACATAATGATTTAATCATAAACAAAATGTGTTGAGGTGAGTAACAGATATTCAGTTGCAAAGTTGTTAACTTTACATATCGAAAGCATTCTGACCGCAAAATCGAATCATATTTGTAGTAAGTAAATCCTATCATTCATTGTAGTTAATTTCATGTGAAAGATATTGTATATCAAACTAACAATATGAATATTGTTTAAAGTCTTACACACACTATAAAGACGACTAAACTAGTTTTGCTACCAAAACTGATAAGTAAATGTTAGATATATTTGCTACTTGAATCTGTTTAAATTTTCACTTACTTGTAACGCAAAAACCAGTGGTAATTGCTCTGCAATTTGAAGTCTAGGAATTTGCATGAACCAGTGGTATAAATTTTATACTACTTGAAGTAATTTTAAATTTAAATTTTTTCCCTTATTTGATGATTACATTTTGTTTTTCTAATATTTTGTAATATGTGTAATAATTAACTATGACATTTTAAACTGTTATATGTTGTTGATTAATTGGTCCGTAGCATTACTATTTCATTCGTTCCAACTAGGGATGGGTCGGTACCGGTTCTCGGTTCTCGGTTCCTACGGTTCTCAGCATTTTAACCGGCACCGAGAACCGCAGCTAAAATGTCGGTGCCGGGTACCGGTACGTATAGCAAAACCCTTTACGAAAATAGTCCTTCACTACAACTTAACTGCAGCATGAAATGGCTCAACTCACGTTCAATTCACATATGAATTATTTTTTTGGACTTCTGTGGAATAATATTCATCTCTAACTATAAAATAAATTACACGTGAAAATATGTAATGTTCTCGTCACATCTGTAAACAAAGTATGTTCGTTATACAATCAAAACATAACAGTTGAACGTGCCGTAGATGTATGTAGTTCATAGATGTGTGCAACTCTATAACGTGCCTCAGCAGAGATGTGAGAACAGAAATATGCCATGTTTGTTTCAATTTGTTTTTAAAAATAGGTAGTTAATTGTGTCGTTGAAACGCAAGGGTGACTGGTGTATGAAGAACAATTAAAAGTGCAAAATTTCACAGAATATTTGTTTTATAGAATTAATGATTGATTTAAAATTTTCCATAATAATATTTGGCATTCTAAAATTTTATGCTTTTTGTGCAGTGCTTTGGACTGTAAGTTCACTGCATCTGCAGCCATCTAGCGTAATGGCTAGTAACTTTCTCTCTTAGGTAAACAAGATTGTTTTGAAGGGGGAAGTTTTTTTTTTCTTTTTTAAGTTAAGTGGTGTATGGATGTGTAGATGTATTTTAATATTGGCTGGTCAAACGAAATGCTTGTTGACATTTAAGTATAATTTTTCTGGCCAAATAGAGCAAATTGTGTAAGAAATGGCATCAGAAGTGTGGCAGTAATTTACTGTTGACTGTGCAAACAAACTGAATTCAATGTTGGCAATAAGTTTGATGGACTATTTAATATTTTAATTCTTTGAAAGTTCACCACCATTGTATTTATTTCCATTATTGTAACATTTTCTTTTTATTCCTATTGTTAAAGGAGGGTGTATGTAGATTTTTTGAGGTAATTACTAGATTAATATAGTAAATTTTAGTTATATTAAGTGTTCTCTAAATTATTTCAAATTAATTTGTTTATTAATACATATTACATTTTTAATAGGTTGGTGTGTTTACTGTAGCTTGAAACAGTGCTTTTTTTGTAGCCAAGACAATAAATAGTTTATTACTTAAAACACCTCATAAATAATGTCTGAATAATATTTATTTTATTGTTGAAGTCAGAACCGAGAACCGATTTTTAAGAACCGGTACCGAACCGAGAACCGGGAAAAAACAGGAATTGACCCATCACTAGTTCCAACTACATGGAACATTGCAGTTTTAAGCTGACTGAATCGGTTATATATACTAAAATTGAATTTTGTAGTAGTGAATCAATGATACTATGTTCAAGTGAATGTTCATTAGATTAAAATTAAAATATTACCATACACTAATGTTACAGTTAAAATTATTTCAGATTATTAATTTAAAAATGGCGCCCACAAACATAAATAAATTCATTAGTGGAATTTAAGAAATTCCAGGATTAATTCAGGTGAATATTTGTTTGGCGATAGATACAGTTATCACCTTATGAATAAACGCAACTGTGAAACAGTTACTATTGAGATACTTGAACTTATATGCCATTTTATGTAACAGTAACGAAAGTTGTGCCATAAATGTTGTCCAATGTGATAGCTAAAAGGTTACATATCTTTTCTCATAGATCTAGATAACTGTTAAGTTATCACAGATCTGACGGAAAAAGTATGAGGGAGATACCTCGCACCAGTGAACAAGTGCAAAAGTAGTCTGGAAATTATGCATTTTACACAAGTGTCATTAACAGTCTTTTAACTAAGCTAAGTCTAAAATTTGAATTGTATTTCATTGTGTTATAACTCAAGGCATCTTGTAATATTGCTTCTTGGGTCCTTGTTGATTAAATGTTACTTATGTTGTGTTGTATTATAAAATTATAATGGACTAGTGACTAGATATTGTCTAGCTTTAATGTTTGTGGCTACTGCTATCCAAGTGTTTGTAATTGTTCTGAAGGTTAGGGAGGGGTAGCTACTGCCACTCCAACAGCACAGAACGCTGCCTTTACAGGAGGAAGACGTCAGAGAGGGGTCTAGCAACGAGCAGCTCTGCCAGCGAGAAACGCCCGCCAAGCCCTCAGCCTTCGACTTCCCGCCAGAGCGACGATCCTCTGCCCGCCCGAGATCACCAGGCTCGCGTAAGCCACAGCAAAGGCTCTTCCAAAGTACCAAAGTGGTTCAAAGCAGTTAACTAATATTGCCAGATCATAAGGCTGTATGTACAGATTGTGTATTTGAAATAAATTTGTTTTCTATAATTCTGGTGCTGTGAATACTCCCTACCAACATGAAAACATTACCTACGTTTGTCCTTTTCTGGGGACAGTGAGACGTCTTTAATCCGGCACCTTGAGGACCAAGACCGGGCTGGATTATCGAACATAGACGTAGTTTTAATGGGATGTGAATATGAGAAATGTAACCCGCTACAAAATAGAAAAAACTGCACCAAAATTAAACTTCTGCAGCACAGTAATGTGACCTGGCGACCAAGGACAACAGCTGGAATTCACATGAAAATATCTGGATGTGAGAGGGGCTCTGTTGATGCTGGATTTCAGAATGTGTTGGACACTTTTCGCTGTATTACTCAATATTGAAAGTAATTTGAATTTAGTATTGGGACTGTTGTAACTGTCAGCAGTTTTATTATTATTAGTTTCTTCTAGCTACTGAATCAGTCCTGGAATGCTGCTCCAGATGGGTTATTTATTAGGAAAAGTATTTTTGGTAAAATTTTCTGAAATACCTATACTTTCAGACAAAAAACAAGTAAATATTTATCAATTGTTTATACAAACAGAACCAAATAAAACATACATTTTGTCTTACCACCTAATGGCTCACTTATCATTTAAAAGTAGAATAACACCCTGCTACTCACTACCACAAATAAACTATACACCCTTCCGTCTTTCCAACATTTCCAGCATGTGACACACAAGCAACCGCAATTGTGTGCAGCGCATTGCTACGAAATGTGTCACACCCCAACCCCAAAACCCTTTATTTTATCCTGAAAAGTGAGAGTTCAGATATATATTTTACGATAGCATTAGTTTGATATTTGATTTCGGCTGTTATTTTTGGATTTTGAGTTTAGATTGCATTTGGTACTGATTGCTCTGTTTGTTGACAGGTTTACTTTTTTGGCTACGAGTTTGGACATTTAATGTCTTGAAATGAGTGGGGGGGAAAAGGAAAACTTTCACAGATCAACAGATACTATTTGAAATAATTAATAAAGTTTAGTTAAGGTGTTGAAAGTCAAAATAACGAGACGTCATAAGATCTCGGCATCGACAGTTTACAATCTGGAGCAGCAAGGATTCAATGATCAACGCTGTGCAGGTGGAGGGTCGTAATGTAAAGGCAAAAAGCCTCAAATGTTCAGATTTTTCTGATTTGGAAAATGCAGTATTCAATTGGTTCACTCAGCACATGTGTACCAAATAGTGGACCTATGATATTATAGAAGGCCAATATTTTTGCCTTGAGAATGGGTGTAAACTTAAAGGCCTCCAAAGGGTGGCTGGATGGATTCAAGAGTCACCATAACATCAATATGCATGAAATCCACTGCGAAAGTTCTGTTCCTGAGGGCTCAGTGGGAAACTGGTTGCCGACACTGCACAGCATCCTGAGGCGCTACCAACCACAATGTGTTACAATTGTTTATTTAGGTTTAGTGTATATGATTACACTAATTTTAGTTTGGTAACATTTGAAACTTAAATGTACAGTATGTTTTGATGAATGTGTTTGTCATTACAGCACAGTGTTTTTCTTAACCACAAACACCTATGATCACTTTTATTAAACAATATACCGTATTTACTCGCATAATGTCCGCAGTAATATGGCTACATTTTTGACAAAAAAAATGGGGTGCAGACATTATGAGGTGAAGTCCGGAAAAATTTTTTTCCCCTCAAAATTTTACATGTTTTCTGTAGAGTAAAAAAATTGTTCTCTCATAATTAGTTTACTAGTACCCTGATTTTACGTATGCTCACGGTTCCGCGGATTGCATTAGTAAAATTGCTGCTTCGTAAAATTGACACCCTTCCCTCGGCCCAGTTGAAAAATATTAACGGCGGCACACTACTTCGCAGAGCGCTGGTGACTGGCGACCCTCCGCAGCGGACGTGAGAAATGTGACAGGTGTCGAGATAATTGGGTGTCAACGATTAGTGGAAGACGCCACTAATTTTTTTTTTCTTCTCTCACGCGCGTGTGCGCTCTTATGTTCAGAAGCCGCAGTCAGCCTACACAAAATAAATGCTTTGCGTGAAAAGATATTTTTTTAATCTTTCATTGAGATGGCCACTAACAGCATGGGGCAGATGTCTAATGTCTGCATTAGCCGGCCCCGGCGAGTCTCCCTCCCTTCCCTTGCCAACTGTGTGTTTAAAAAAAGTTACCGACAGACGTCTGTGCATGCGAGTCCCCTCCTGCCCTGCTTGACTGAAGCGGGAGAAGGAGTGCAGAGCGTGGAAAAGGCTGAGCAGGAATTTTTAACAAAAACAAACCAGAGCCTTGTCTTCCTGACATGTAAGAATTTATGTATGTCCATTCTGTTACAGCTGACGTTTTCTTTACGTTGCGTATATCTTACGCGCCGGAGAAATGAACAACTCAAGGTCAAAGCATTGTTGACAGTGTCAGTAAATTTCCATCCCGTTACTGTGCCTTTCAGGGGTGGCCAAGGTTGCTTTGTCTGGTGCGGACTTTATGCGGATTTCAAAAAATTCCATGTCGAGTATTTAAAAAGAAATGTGCGGACATTATGCGATTAAATACGGTAGGTGTACTCTCCAATATGTGCTTGTTCCCATTGATTCTGTAATCAAACTGCATTCATAAACATTTTTAACGGTGAGCTGTCACAGATTAACTTATAAAGGTGATAGGGGAAGCATGTAGAAATTCAAGGCAGGAAATTCTTCCAGCTTATCAACCAGGCACCAGGCACGTTTTGACTAATTAGCTTCTGTTGCTCTTTTCGCCCTTACTCCATCACTTCCTTAAAGATTATATACAAGCATGTCTTTAGGCGGAATATTAAAAGTGGGGAGGAGAAACGTGTCAGTGGTGGCAAAAGAAGTGAGGAAAGGTGGCCAAATACACAGTCCACTTGTTAATTTTACATGAAAAATGTCTACAGTGTTAAGGCCTTTAAAAATACAAGCAGTTATTAGTATTTACATTCCACGTGCTATTCACGTCTGGAAGAAGTCACGCGATCGTAGGTACATATAACAGTGTGTATGAAAGGCAAGCACCATTCCACAGCATAATACGCTGTAACGTACATTAGATATTGATAGAGGGTAACATAAGTTCAATTATCTGAGACCGGCCGCAGCACAGGGGAAGTCAGGCGAGTGGGCGGGAGGTCGCAGGGTCGAGGGGCAGCGCGCATTCCATGATCACACGCTGCGGCCTGATGTTATTTTTTACATTGCATTAATAGTGTTAATATTTAATTGTATTTTATTTATTATGAACAAATACACATGAATAATACCAGATATATTTGGTTTAAAAAGTAAAAAAATATTTATCTTCGGGTTTTGCGGTTGGGGGGGGGGGGGGGGGGGGGGGGGCAAAATGGACTACCCCCGATTTTACGAATGTAATCCGTGGAACCATGAGCATACGTGAAACCAAGGTTCTAATGTATTTGGTTATGTTTTTCAAGAAAGTTTTTCCACTAATCACATCTCTACACTGCACGACTAGTCATACTCTTACTTCACGCTCGTTTCCCATAACTTGGATAAGGGGCTAGAGTTGCGAGTGAGGACCGTTTCAAAACTAAATGGCATGAGGCAAGGTAGTGAGTTATCATCCACATTTAACATAGCAGTGGTTAGAATTTGCAACGTGACAAACTGTAACTCGCTGCTAGGTTAAGATGGTTTCTTTTGTGTGTTGGAGGAGAGGTAATTGTGTGAATGAAATCTTAAGTACAGTTAAAATAGTAGTAGTTCATGGTATTTTCTTTCCCACTAAAGACCTTAAAGATAATTTCTGTTCATTAAAAAAATAGCAAAATAAATATTTGAACCCATAATCTTATATAGTAAAAAATATAATTCTAAACTCTATTCAGCACCATATTTGTAATGGAAATTTAAAGTCTTTTATTTAGTTAGTGTAACTGATAGTACAGATAATGAAAACACTGCATAATTATTTGTCTTTGAAAGTCAAGTGCTCTCGGATAATGCTTTGTATCAGATAATTATGTATTTCTGTATAAATTATGGTAAATATTACATTTCCCACAACTAAATAACCTCATTATTTTTCCTACATTGTTTCGTATTAAAGTCTAATTATCTTTAGCAAAAAAAAAAAAAAATTAATACTATTACTACAAAATACAAGTGTTTATTTATTTTAACCCAAAATATTTACATCAAACCTGAAATAATAATGCATAAACATCACAGTTGCAAAAATCTTTAGTGTTGCTCACTTGTTTCAAACTCACCAATACCTAAAAAAAAAAAAAAAAAAAAAAAATTCAAAATTCTCATGCTGAAATAACATGAAAAGCTTCCAGTGTACAGTAAAACACAAAGTAAAGATATGACCATGTTTGAATCTGAGTGTGCGAGGTTCTGAATGAAACTTGAGATGTAGTTACAGAACAAACACTACTTCATGTGCATTTTATTACTAACTTAAACATAGAAAGTAAGGAGTAAACCACTCTTGTGTTATCTGTCAATATATACCTATTTACATACATATAATCATATAACTGTACAAATATTAACATATTAACATATTGCTCTTTGCTGGACATGAAATTGCAAGCTTAAATTGATGGGAAGCTGATGGGGCAGAGCTACTGTACACATTAATTATATGGGAGGCAACATCTTAATGCAAATGTAGAGATATTCAAGTATTTAGCTATTACACATAAACACACAAAGAAAATGGTACAATATCTTCACAATTTTTAATTAATAGAAAAAGCGTGTCCACATTTTGGAAAGTCGGGGAAGTTGGAATTGGTCAGGAGAAATCGGTGTGTATTACTTGAAATTCTGGTGAAGTCATGGAAATACCCGTGATTGAATTAAAGCAAGTAGAGAGAGAACTACATCAGCAATGGGAATGGTGGAGACTTGATTTTAATTATTTCAGAAAATTAGAAAATTAGTAAATTTTTTATTACAGATTTGTGTAGACATCCTGAAACCTTAGAAAAATGACCCAATGTAAATATGTTTGTTATTCATATTACATGTTATATTAACATCACACGAAGAGGTTAAATTTTAAAATGCATTAGAATTAATAAAAAAGTGGAAATTAAAATTAATTCTCTTTAATTTTTTCTTGTACATTTATGTAGGATTTAAAAAAACTAAAAAGTTAACAATAGCACACGTCATTCGCTAACATACAAGTACTTGTGTACTAATCGCTGGCATGATTGACAGATGTATACACAGCACTAGTTTGCCACTTGACATGGATTTGAAAGTATGCACATTATTGTTCAATATAGAGGCTTATGCATGGTTCGTATCTTCTTGTGCAATCAAAAACCCAGGAGTTTTTAAGGACCCCTTTACTTTGGCTTTACCACTATCAAGAAGTAGGAAACCATTTGTTGTATTACAAAATCCCTCAAGGAAAAAACAATTTTAAATAGTTAATGCACAAAAAATAATTTCTTTAGTTAGTTTATTTTTTACAGAAAAGCTCCAATTGTCAAGAATTCTCTCTGGAACACATATCTAACCCTAGCATAGGGCCAATCTGCAATTTGTAACTCTAACATTTAATTTATGAGTTTAAAGGTTAGATACAAAATAACTAATTTAAAAGGTTTTTATTAATAAAATTTAATCCCATAGCCCAAAATTTGCCAATTGTACGGCACATGCACAAAGATTTGTTTGCTGCCAAGTTGGAAACAAAAGAACCTTGAAATACCAACATTTATTGATTATTTGTAGATTATCAGTCTTTATTTAGGAATTTTTGAGGATTCTCATGAAATTTAAAGACTTTTAAGGGCCCTTGTACATTTACAGACAAACTAAGGTCTTTTTAAGGACATTAAGGAGGTATACGAACCCTGCCATATGTACTGCACTTTATAATCACTTTGTAATCATAATGAAAGGTCGGTTTATAGAGCGTCAAAACAGTTTCACCAGAAATACCAATGAAAAATTAAAATACAGTACAATGGTAACTTATTTAAAACACATAATAAGTTTCTCTATGGAAAGAATAAATGCAGATAAGTCTTCTTCAAAAAATCATTAGAAATGTATCGGTGAAATGTGAAATGTATCCTGCTATAGAACAGGAAACACTGTACCGAAATGTAAAATGATAACAATAAACTCTGGGTGAAATAAAAATGCAGGCAGCACAATAATTATGAAATCAGGTTGCCAAGATAAACAGCTGGAATGCATCTGAAAAAACTTGAACGCAAGTGGCTAGATTGGATTTCAGAATGTGCCAAACCATAGAATGTTGTACAAAAGGCCTAAACATTAAGTCTTGTCTCTCTCAAAGTAAAATATAATGTAATCCGGCAGCAATCTTGGGGGAGTTAACAGGCGGTATTAACACATGGCGGAAGAATACAGAGTGGATGGCATGAAAATAGAATTACAGTAGGACTTCAGAAAAGTGTGAAGAGACCATGAATACACTATAACAACAAACACAATCCAGGTGCCTTTGTCACATCTAGGTACTGGTACTGCAAATATAACATACAATGTTTTACATTCTGGTAACATTAGTGACATAACTATGAATAAGTGTATTTGCATATCAGATAAACCTATGTATCTTATATTTGATGTGAAGACTTAATAAGCTTATAAAATTGTTTTCACTATCACATAAAGTAGTCAATCATCAAAGGTTTTTATTTTAGTATATTCATCCATTACTTAGAGATATTTTCCTTTAGTGATCAGTTATACAAATGCATTGGGGTGTACTATGCTTTGTAATGACATATTGCAATGCTCAATAGCAGTAAGTTACAACCTCCTTTGGTTATGCATCCCAAAGACTGAATGAAATTAAATGTACTTTCTGCTCACTATCTCAGAGGAACCGCCTAGCTACACTCCATTCAGGCTTATCTCTGGACACTTTGAAGTCACAGTCTGTTATCCGAAGATTGAACTAGCTTGTACACACTTTGGCACACACACTGGTTCATTGACTAACTTCTCATAAAAAAGTCTGTGTTGAAAATTGGAGCTTCTAATATAGGTTTCTTTTCCTTTATGCAGGCTTACTTGAGAATTAAATTTACCATCATAAAAACATTTTCACCCTGCTCAATGCATGCCCAAAGGCTACTAGGCTTGCAACAATAGTATGTAGCGAATGGATACTGAAAGTCGATCTTAATCTGGGCTTTTGAAAATATTCATTTAAGCATGAAACAGCTATAGTCTGTGTCATTTAACCTGTCTCAAATATGTGACAGTTTTGAAATGATGCACCAGTGACATACATTTCCCAACTTCCATTGCCACCAGTTGTTATTCTGAGATAACCTCTCAAATACAAATTTCTGCTCCTAGTGGACAGCCCCATCTGTTGTGCAAAGCTATTCCTTTTTATTACTTCTATGCAACACTCGCCATGAAAATTTTGTTAAATTTCAACAGCCACTACAGAAAAATCAAGTATAATCAAGCCCCTGATACCTGGCACAACTGGCCAAAAATGTGGACGTTTATTGTATGTCCTACCTGTATCTCTACCAAATATGCTCCTCTATCCTACCCTTTTACTTATGGTCATAACACATGGATGTGTTCTGTGTTAAGTCAGTACATCATGCATGTTTAACAGGCAGAATAATTTGTTCCAATCCAAGCCCCACCAGCATACTTAAGATAGCTCAATAACATCCACCCATAAAGTAGCTGCTCTTTAAGACATTTCTGACCTAAAAATGTCACTATCATTGTTCAGAATACCTTTTATCAGTCCTTTCCTGTCCAAAGATACATCATGGATGTGTGAAGCCTAGTGAACTGAACACAATGAAGGCATTTCTGATCTATGCCACTGCATGTAGCCAATTCTGTAACCTGCAACCTAAAATTATGGCAACTCACAGACAAATGGAAAACAAAACTTCCAATGTGGGCCTAATATTTATTTCACCTAAATAGCAAAATAGCAAATTAATTTATTTAATAAATACATCAAATTGACATGCCTAGGCAATGCTTCAACCAGCTGCTGCTGTTTGATGAAACCAAATTCAGCTCATTGGGTTGCACAAAATATTGAATACTCTGCTTAAACACATAGCGTTACCAGAGTATCTTTATGACATCTGGTAATGTTACAATACTACAGTCACTGTGCAACACCACTTTTGGCATAAAGCAATAGTTTTAAACTAAACTTTGGGTAATAAACTGGTCCATCAGCTTCTGGAAAAAGCACTTAAGACATGTTCATACACAGTGAGAAATTTCCCCAACTCCATGTGATACATATTTCTATAAGTCTAACCTGTAGGAATTAAAAAAAAAAAAATGAGCCATATATTTCTTACACAGTTACATAGTATACCTACATATTTATACAATTGGTCACCATGGCTAGAGATAAGTTGAAATCGCAAGCATAGCTTGAAATTTATAAACCTATCACTCTTAATGATGTTTTCGCCTACGACGTGTCTTGCTGCCTGACGGGTTAGCACTTGGTTCACCTATCACGATGCGTCCCTCGGCTATCTCCTCACGATCTTCCGACTGAGAGATTTGCTTCTGAGCCTCCAGAAAGAACATGACATCACGCAACTGTTCCTTTACATCCAGCAGTTCCTTCTCTTTGGCATCTTTGAACTCGTGGAACTGCTGCTCCAAGGACGTGAACTTTGTCTGCCAGGTGGCGAGGTTCTGCTGCAGTGCGCGGCTCATCTGCCGCTCGTCGTGGAGCTCCGACTGGGTCGCAGCAAGCTTGCTCGCCATCTGTTGCATCTTCCTCTCCGTCTGCTGCTTTTCGCGCGTCAGCGCCGATATCTTGTCGTTCAGACTTTCACCATCTTGCACTGCCTTCTTTGCTTTGTCCTTCAACTCTGCTGCTTCTGCCATCGATTCATTTTCCAGGCGTGCCAGTTTCTCCTCAAAATAAAGACGTTGAGAGTCCAGCTGTGATGTGAGCAAATACGTGAACTCCAGCTGAACCGAATCTAACTTATCATCTGCTTGTAGCTTCCCTGTGCAACCTTCCACTAACTTGCCATCTCCCTTGTTTTGAAGTAGACGATGTACGAAGTTATCACCCACGTAGTCCCAGACACGATTGCTGCCCAGCTGCATGGCATAGCAATGCTGAGTCTGGAGGTAATGTTCATACGCATGACCTTTCACGTATCTTCCGCAGCCAACATGACCGCAAATAAGGCATATCCATAGAGACTCTGAAGAATAACATTCCATGCAACCGTTCTCTGCCACGACCTCAGGTGTCTGGACAAATCGACACACGGGACAAGTTGTGTCACCCCACTTCGCCAAGCAGCTAGAGTGGAATGTGTGGTTACACAAGATTGTCAAGATGCCATCGACCGATTCATCCATTCTCTCCAGACACACGGGACATGTAGGGAGCTCTGTGTGGTTGGGTGGTGATAGAGCAGCACCTTCCCCTTCGTGAAGGATTTCGACTCGTGAAACAAATACCAAATGGCAGCAAGAATCAGGCTCTAAGGAATTGTAAGGAACGCCATTGAAGGAGGAATAAAATTCTGAAGCAGCCTGTTGTGTCCTAAATTTAAGCAGAGCCATATACTGATTTGGTGACCCATCTTTTATTATGCGAAGATGACTAATATCTTCATGGCATGCTGCTGTAAAAGTCAAAAGATCATGACATGTCATTGTTGCAGGCACTGCTAGTATACAAACTGTCTGACTACACAATGATGCACTATCAACAGAAGTCAGTTCATTTTCTTTAAACAGATGCAAGATTCCTTTAGTCCCCTCGACAAATGGATTTCCTGAAATAAAGGCAATTTCAATCTTTTGTTTGGCATTAGGCTTTTCAGAATCCTTGGAAAATAATTTAAGAGATTTCGGATCACTTTCTAAAGACGAGCATTCGAATGTTGCAATTTTTGACTGTGACCCAGAAAGTAAACTTCTTTGACTCTGCTCCCCAGATTTATTTGTGTACGTTTCAATAGTAATGTCTTTCATTTGACGTCTTCCTCGAGCCATCCTTATCTTATCTGCAGCCATTGCAGAAAAGTCTTTTCGATCCGAAAGTTCAACACAACAATTATCACTTAATTCAATTCTAAAAACACACAAAGTCACTGCTACAGACATAATTCATAGTCCTACAACAGTATCATTAAAAGAAAACAACAATATCTGCCAAATAAAAAAAAATATGGTTAGAATAAACCTTCTGTATTGAGGAACACGTTAACTTCACAAATTTAATAAAAACCTCTGTAAAATTAAAGAAAACAATGATATGAAAACAAAATGTTAACTCATAGACATGGTGGTGGTGTAGCACAAAGGCACATCTTAAAATGTAGATGAAATGGTCCGTAGAGTATGTGCCACAAAGAACTCATAACAATTATTTTCGCCATATAATGTGGCTTTTAATTTTGACTGTATCATGTAGTTTATACATCGACTTGGAGTTCCAATTTTAGTGCTCCTAGTGTTGTTGATATAATTTTTTGAAGAGCGTTTTTTATTTAAGTAAAAATAACTATATGAACTTACCTAAATTATTACATTTATATCATGGCAGTAAGTTTCAAGAAATATTTCGATCTATCGATTATCAACAACTCGCAACTTCTTTAAACAGAAAAGGAATATAATTTTCATGATAATACATATCCATGAAAAATGTCAGGCGGGAGAGTATTGTTTATGTATTTTTACTAATCATAAACATGCCAAATAAAAATATATTTGTGTTGGATAATGGGGCGTATACAGCTAAGGCTGGATTTACATCATCTTCGGAACCTAGGTAACATGTTTATTTTTATTTTTAGTGTAGCGCAGTTGAGAAGTTGATCGTAACGTAATGTGACTTTTAGATTGTAAGGAACCTGCAACATTGTTAACTTTCAACGCCGTTCGAAAGTTTTTTTTTTACATTTTTTACATTTTTTTACATTTTTAACCTTCTAGCAATCGTGTCATTGTTTTTCCTTTCTCGTGTGTAATATAATGTCCGTTTATCTAGAAATCATGTATCTTGTGATAGTTTGTATGTAAGTGGGTGATTGATTTGATGCAGGCCGTAATTATAGTGTTAATTTAATGATTTATTGATTGATAGATACACTCGCGATTGGGTTTCCGTCCGTTGGTATTTTCTGAAGTCTCTTCCTCAAATCCTTTCCTCTTCTCACTCCGTTATCTTTCCCTCAATCCCATTCCACTGTTGATTTCTTTAATATAAACACAGACAACTCATAATCACACGAGCACTTTTTATTTAGTTTTATGTTAATGTTACATTAACCTGGTATTACATTAACCCGGTGTTATATCCTACATACATTACAAAGTACCAAGCAAGCATTAGCTTTTTTTTTGTTTTCAGGCTTACCAACCAGAATACATAGAATGTCTCCAGACATACTTTAAATTTATCTTCTCAACACTCTCCTCATAAATTTAAAACATAAGCATTCATTTCAAACTGTCTTCAGACATCAAAAACAATATTCTTTACAAGATTACAATAAGTATTTGAGTTGACAGCTTTTGTGAACATGTCGGCCAGCTGACATTCAGTTGGACAATACTGCAGGTTAAAGTTATTTTCATTCACCTTTTCACACAAGAACTTAAACTTGATATCAATATGTTTTGACCTCTTAAATACACTGTGATTTTTTATCATGTTGATTGTACTTTGATTGTCAATGTTCAGGTTCACCAAAATGTCTTCACCTGTTAGCTCGTTGTACACAGAATTCAAGAAAATCAGTTCTTTGACACATTCACTTGCAGCAATAAATTCACTTTCTGCAGTGCTTAGCGATACTACAGGTTGACGTTTAGTAGACCAAGCAATTCGACTACCACCATACATGATGACATATCCAGATGTACTTCTACGAGATGCTTCATCGCCTGCATAGTCAGCGTCACTATAGGCATTCAACACTGTGGTGTTTTCACTGGTGGAGTACTTGAGTCCTAAGTTTTGTGTCCCTTGGAGATACCTTAAGATTCTCTTAACTTTCAGAACATCATCTGCAGAAGGGTTTTCAGTTTTCCTTGAAGCTACATTCACCGCATATGTAATATCCGGTCTGGTTCTGTTGGACAGATATAGTAAGCTACCAATTGCTTGTCTGTAAGGAAAACTCACAACTTTTTCTACATTGGATAATCGTTCTATCTCAATTACTTGACTTGTTGGGGTTTTTACAGGTTTGGAACAATCCAAGTTGAACATTTTCAGCAACTGGGAAGTATAGGACTTCTGATGAAGGACAACTGAATCTGAAGTGTTTTTGATTTCAATTCCTACAAAACATTCAGGATTGTTGGTTATTCTTACTTCAAATTCTGTTTGAAGCTTGGACAGCAGGTCATCAATTTTGTTTCTCTTTGTAGACATTACAAGTCCATCATCAACCCAAAGTGCCATGAACAGATCACCTTCACTGTTTCTGAATACAGATTTGTCTGTTGTAAGTTGCAAAAGTCCCTGATTTGTGATAAAATCCACAAATCTTTTGTTCCAAGCTCTTGGAGCTTGTTTTAGTCCATACAGGGACTTCTTCAGTTTTATCACTGAACCAGTTTCATTCTCAAAACCTTATGGCAAAGACATGTAAAGTTCTTGTTCCAAATTACCATACAGAAAAGCTGTTTTCACATCAAAGAGCTTGAAAGACATTTGTTTGGAATTTCCATAAGCCACAAGAAATCTCAAAGTATTTACAGACACAACTGAGCTAAAAGTTTCTTCAAAGTCATATCCCGGTTTTTGTTCGCATCCACGCACTACTAGTCTGGCTTTGTATACGTTATTGTCCTTTATACGAAATACCCATCGACTACTAAGCAGTCTTTGACTCCCTTTAACTTTGTCCCTTTCGACAAACTCAAAGACCTCATTTTTCAGTAGGGAAGATTTTTCTTCCTGAATCGCGTTCAGCCAAAGTTCTCTATCTGCACCTGTGATGGCTTCCTGGTAAGACAGTAGAACATATTCTTGCAAATGTGTAGGCAATTTTCTCTCTCTTCTTTGTTTCACACATGAATTTTTGTCTTCAGTAGATACGTCAGATTCTTTAGTAGCAGCTTGACAATCTTCTTCATGAGTTTTATTGGATTGAAAACCCAAAAATGGTTCTTCGCCATCACTGTCATCTTCAATTTTGGCATGTTCTACTGGTTCACGGTGTATAAGCAATTTTTTGTTACCTTCATTTTTTTCACAAGATTTACTTCTCACCATTATTCTATTTGAAGACTCCCTGTCAGAACTCAGTTCAGTACCTTCCACAAAGGTTACATCTCTTGACAATTCAATTCTGTTTTCATTTGGATTCCATAGTCTGTATCCATTTGACGAATATCCAATCATCACAAGTTTTTTGCATCTACCATCCAGTTTTTTTAATTTCTTCACATTCTTGGCATAAGCACTGCAACCAAACAATTTTAGATTAGAGAGATCAGGTTTTTTTCCATACCATAACTCTGCAGGGGTAAGGTCTACCGTGACGGATGGACTTCTGTTTAACAAATATGTGGACGTGCGCAACGCCTCTCCCCACATGTTTTTGTCGAGACCAGAGTCAAAAAGAAGTGCTCTTGTCTTCTCCATCAAAGTCCTGTTAAGTCTTTCTGCGCGGCCATTTAGCTGAGGAGAAGCTGGTGGAGCATAATCTATCTTAATTCCCCTTTCTAGACACCAATTTCGGAATTCATTAGAGCTGTATTCACCTCCCATATCACACCGAAGCTTGTGTATATTCATATTCCATTTTGATTCTGCTTCAGCCACAAAACATTGTGTGGCATGGTAGACATCAGATTTATTCTTAATCAGAGTTACCACAGCAAAATGTGTATAGTCATCTAGGAATGTCACAAAGTAATTGTAGCCGTCCCAGGTAGAATCAAGAGGTCCACAAACATCTGTATGAACAATTTCCAGAGGTCTTGTTGCCCTATCTCTCTCTCCTCCAAAGGTTTTTCTGGTCTGTTTTGATGATAAACAAGTTTCACAGACAGTATCAGAACTAAAATTCAGATTTTCCAGTCCAAAGAACAAGTCAGTCAGTTTCTTCAAGTTTTCAAAGTTTAAATGTCCCAGTTTTCTGTGCCACAACATTGCATCAGTCACTTGTTTGTGTTCAGTCAGAAATGTTTTTTCACAATGTGTCAGCTTTATGGTATAAAGTCCATTTGCTTCTTTAACACCTACAATTTTGACACCACTTTTATTAATCTCTACCCTGTCTTCAGCAAAGTTAACACTGCCTCCACTTTCTGTAATTTTGTTTACAGACATCAAATTTTTCGTCAAGCCTGGAACATACAACACGTCCTTAAGTATACATTCTTTATACTCTATGTCACCCTTAAGTTTTGCACTGAGATTTTCGTCAACTTTGGATGTCGTGATTTCAGAGTCAACATTTTCAGTATTCAACATGAACTGACTGGTTGTGGCCATATGTGAGGTACAGCCAGAGTCAAGAACCCATGTTCCCTTATGGTTTTTCCTGGTGGATTCTGTTAAAAATGCAACTTTAAAATTTTCACGTGTACCAGCCCTGTTTCCTTTGTTTCTGAAGTAGCAGTTTTCTTCACTATGGTTGTCCTTTTTACATATTTTACATGGTTTTGATTTAAAGGTACAGTTTCTGGATATGTGGCCTCTATTGTTACATCTATAACATATAACGTCCCTGTTCACAGTTCTGAATGCAACATTGTCACACTCACCACTTGACTGGGTGCGTTCCTCTTCTGCCAATAACCTTGCAATAAGGTTTGTCAAGGTTTGGTCACACTTAGGAGTTGAATCCCAGGCAGTCATGAAAAACTTGTAACTGCTCGGCAATGATGACAAAATCTTTCCTATCATCGTTTCATCATCAATACAATGCCCTATACTTTTCAATTTGACAGATAAATTTTGAATTTCTGAGAGGTCTGATGCAACACAGTTAATTTTGAAATTGAAAAATGCTTGAAGTAGTGAGTTCTTGTTGTGGTTACTGTCTCGTTCGTAAATAGAACACAATTTTTTAAACATTTCCTTTGCCGTGGTGCACGACATAACAAACTGAATGTTACCTTTGTCAATAGTAGTAACAATGTATCTTTGTGCCTTGGCGTCCTTCTTTTCCCAATCCTTGTCACGTTTTTCGGTATCATCTTCTTCGCTAATGACATTGTACACGTCTGCTGCTTTCATTAACACAGTTATTTGAAATTTCCAAATACTGAAATTTGCATGACCAACGAGTTTTTCAACTTGCAAGAAGTCGTCCGACGATGTAGCCATTTTGCAATAAACGTTTTTCCGTTTTGTCACATAATTGAAAACAATCCCAACGATTTTAACAGTATCACACCTGGGCCCAGAACCTGTTGATTTCTTTAATATAAACACAGACAACTCATAATCACACGAGCACTTTTTATTTAGTTTTATGTTAACCTGGTATTACATTAACCCGGTGTTATATCCTACATACATTACAAAGTACCAAGCAAGCATTAGCTTTTTTTTTGTTTTCAGGCTTACCAACCAGAATACATAGAATGTCTCCAGACATACTTTAAATTTATCTTCTCAACATCCACACCCGCCCCTTCTTCACCAGGAATACTTGCCTTCCTCTTTCTCTTCTTCACTCTCTCTGAATCTTCCACTCATGATCCCCCCCCCCCCTCCATCCCTTTGTTCAACCTGTCTCCCAGTGTCCCCTAGTCCCCCTCGTCCCGTGTCACCCTAAAAACTTCACATCCTACCACATTTATAACCTACATTCTTACGGGACAAGCACGGGAATTTGGGGGTTTTGGGCGAGGAATATTCACACGCGTGTTTTGCACAAATCACTTTTCTCTATCAAACTAAGTTTCGGGTAGTGTTTGTATACTACAGCTATTCTACTAATTTAGGACACAATACTAAAGTAATATTTCACATGGTATCATGTGCTATACTGAAGTCATACCTACTTTAGAATAGGACACAGTACCAAAGTAATTTTCCATGGTATCATGTTTTATACTTCAGTCCTATCTATTCTAGTAGAGGACATGATACTGAATTAATATTTCCCACGGTATCGTGTTCTATACTTCAATCCTACCTATTCAAGTATATAGCATGATACTGAAGATACATTTCCTATGGTATCGTATAATATACTACAATCCCGCCTGGTTTGTTATATTTTGCGATACCATGTTTTTTAATTTAATTATAGAACATGATACCAAAAATATATTTCGTACACCAATTTACTTTTTTTCAGCAGCAATGTATATTTGCAAACCAATCATGTGAATCTTCCCATTACAAAATGCTCATTCCCGCGTTTATACCATAAGAACGTAGAGGTCATAATAACTTCTTCACTGCCTTGTTGACGACTCTAATATCCCTACCGTATTACAATGTAAACATATATATATATATATAAAATCTAACCTACCCTCACAAAAACTTTAACTTTGTTTTTATCACTTTTATGATTGCATAACTAACTTATAAAAAAACTAGGCTTTTTTAAATTACTTACATCACCTAACCAAATAAACTATTTTACCTAATATTGCAAATGAAACATCCACAACACACCTCTCATCTAACACATCAAAAGAACTGCACATAAAACTCAACTACAAATTAAAAACATTTAACAGCCTTTAAAAACCACTTACCTTTCTTGGCTTTATATCAATAATTGTTTACTGTCAATATTTCTCATGTAGATATTAAATTTACACCAAAAAAATTTCCATTAAATTTTTTTATAGCGAAAGACGAACCGTCGCTTTCTTGTTTACTAACACAGTCACATCCACACATTCTTTCTCTACACTGGACCGTTATATTAATTCAATATAAATAAACACGACCTTGCTCTTCTCTGGTGACTTCTACACTTATTTGCACACATACAATAAATTTCTTAGTATAAACTAATTAATTATCTCCTCCTCGTTCTACGATTGATCCAAAACTCATACTATCATTTGTCTTTTTTTTTTCATGGCGCTACTTTGGATTTTGCTGTTGCCCATATTACACATTATATATTCCTTCTTTCAGCAATATAGTTTTTTATCATTGGTCAACTTCTATGACATTATACATTTTTCTTTCTTTATTTCCAACCAATAGTAAGGTTGGTATCGTATATTAAACTTGACCCATTAAGATAATATCTAAAAAATTTCCACTATCATTGTAGAACTAAAGAACTGTTCAATGCTTAGTACCTAATAAAGTTTTTCTTCAAAACTATAGTTTCTTTCGAAACTTAGTTGATGAGAATCATATAAAATTCAGGTATCTTACAGAACATAGGGTGATTGTGAAGTTCTTCTCTTTATATGATACAATATAAATTAACTCAGTATCATGCAGTTTGTGTTCTTGTTGCACAGAGTGATCCCGAACTGCATCATGAAAGCGAAGAGCGAAAGACGGAGGCCATTTATTGCGGACCAAGTGGAAGATTGCCGAGATGCTTCAGGTTTATTTTACATCTTGCCTTTTCAGAAGGTTTGTAACTGCCTTTGCATTATTGACCCTAAGTATTACCATTCCCCTTGTATTAAACTAGTCAAGTCTTAACTTTTATAATTAATACATAGACTTGTAAATTTAGCCATAGGCTACTTTTAATCCATAAATTTGAATTTGAAGACTCATGCAATCAGGCACAAACTTGGTGCCTAGCATTCACCCCACCTTTCTCTCCCTCTTCTCCTGAATTCAGCCACAGTCGTCAGCACAAACTCCTCATCAGATAAATTCCATTTCCCTTTTGTTCTCAATGCCATTGAGGTTTTACTCCTCCCCATTCTCCTGACCCAGGTTCAAATGTCCGCCCGGCCATCCTGATTTCAGTTTTATATGATTTCCCATGCAAATGCTGGGAAGATAGTGCCATACCACAGGCCATTCAGATTGTTTTCTGTGTCCAGGTCTGTGTTTTGTGTGTACCATCCCAGGTGACCTGGCTGTAAAAAAAATGGCCAGATTCCCTTTATTATTTATTGAATAGTTGGTATCATAATTTATCCTATAGTGGTTTAATTACTAAGTGTTTACTTAAATTTTTGGAAAGCTCCTCTTCCCTTTGTCTTATTATACAACACAATGCTAAAATGAGTATAAAAAAGTGCTAGTGAGCATTGAAGGTAAAATGCACTAGTTTCTAATGAGATAGAGAGAGAGAGAGAGAGAGAGAGAGCTACACACAACAAGGATGAAGAAGTGAAGGAACAATGCTAATGTTGATGTTATATTGTGACAATAAGCAAGGGATCATGTGCACATAGACAGCCTTCCCCTCCCACAGTGAGCCAGGAGGTGTGGAAACCACCCGTTGTGCTTGAGTCAGTCTTTCACAAGCAGCTATGTCGTACGTAACTCAGGAATTTCATTTGGTCACTTTGTCACTCATTGGTAAGAATAGCATGTCCCAGTGATTTACAATTGCTGTACAAATGATTCTATGGTTTTGTGTTGTTTTTATTTTTATCTTTAGTTTAATGTTGGTGACAGGATATGTAAAATTAATGTTTCAATTCGTTTTTTTAACCTGCAAAGACGTATGTAAATGTCTTTCAGATGTGCATCTATTTAATGGTCCTTGCACATGAATGGCTGAAAAAACTAATGAACTGAGTCACTAAAAAAAATTTAACTCTGCCAGTATTTGACCAAAATGCTTTAGAACACATTAAAAACATATTATACAGTTTCAGGACATAGAAACAGAATTAAAAAGTTACCACTGCATCAATAAGAAAATAACTATAGCACACTGTTTTAAATTTTTTTTTGTTAGTGCACATATTACTTACAAACAAAAAAAAATTGCTTTCATCGTTGCTAGTCTGCCAGTTTTGAGTGCCTTAGCTTAAGGGGATTGGTGCAGGACAAAAAACAGTCATTCGTCAGAATTTGTTGGAAATGAGCTTAAGTGTTTCATAAATGCTTGTTTATTACTACTGTAAGGCCAGCCAGCACGTATATAAGCTAGCGGCTTAGATTTGGCAAGTTAGTGGCGAGAGAGCTTCTGTGAGGGGAGGTTGTCGGAGGTTGCAGCTCTGAGGCCTGCCATCTAGCGGGAATCTTTCGAAGGTCTTCCACAATATCGCCTTTCTCTCTCTCTCTCTCTCTCTCTCTCTCTCTCCAACACGGACGGAAAGCGAACCACGAAACCAGATCTTATCTTCGCTTCCCATCTCGCCCTATCCTTCATTCTCGGATCAGGTAGCCGCCCTTCCCCGCGTAGACTTTCGTGTTACTCCAGGAAACCAAGACTTAAAAAGGCACAAACCTGCGAAAAATTTGTCCAAAGCTGGATTTTTGTACTGTGGTAGAGTTGACTATGCTTAATAATATACCGAAAGTTTACCGCTGTAGACCTTGTGCGTTATCACCGAAAATTTGCATTTAAGTCCTAGGTGACAGCAACTTACATCAGTCCATTAAAATGCTACCCAAGTATACAGTTTTTAATTTTGACTGTCCGTAAACCTACCAAAATAATCTAGAAACTGTAATACACCCATTAATGTAAGAAAAAAAATTAAATTTTTAATATTTAAGATATGATATAAAGCGATTAATTCACGACATATATTTTTTTTATCTTTGCCACCCAGATAAAAATACGATTTACACCGATTTGAAGAGCCCAATGCGAAAAAATGTCTAAATAAATGGTTATAATTATACTTTTAGCTTTAAGATAGTATATTTATAAAGAGTCTAGCATAATTAGTTGCCTCATGAAAGCTGCCCGAGCGTTGCAGTGTACTGCAGCCGTACTGATCTTTCGCGGCCGGCGTGCTTAGAAACACGCTGCGTACTGCGACACTCAATAAACTTGGTCTTATTTAAGGATTACTTAAAATATATTTAATGCATATGATAGGGTGTATTCATTTTACATCTATTGAGATATACTACATATTCTTTTTTCTTATATGAATGATTTTTGATACATTAAAATTAACAATAAACAATTTCTGCTTGGAACTTGTAAATCAAAATTTTAGAGGACCTCTGGTTTTATATATGTGTGTTCGTATTTTGTTATAAAAATTTAATTATTAAAAATTATTTTAATACCAAAAAATATAATAATTTTTTATTTCTAATACATTATATTATTTTCGATCAGAACTACGCAAAATTTTAATGTAGCCTATATTATAAAATATATATATATATTTAATTGTATAAAATTAGTTTACTACATAACAATTGAAGAAAACGATACACCGTAAATGTGAGTTTTGTCACTTTTATAACATAATTCGTATGATAATATTATTTTTCCCAGAAAATAAATAAAACATAAGTTGTGTTGTAAAATGTATTGATAGAATTACATATTTAGTATTTTTTTCTAAGTTAATTTATTGGAGTGCTGCACCTAGCTGACTTCGTTGAATTGCTAGTGGCAAAGAGTGGTGGTGGATGATTTTGCAAGAGTTTGACCGTATTTTATGACTCTAGCTGTGAGAGGGTGTTCGTCCCATAAATCCTAACGGTCAAGGAAAATAGCCTTTCTCTGTAGTCACGTACGGGTCTGCTACTCGCGCAATATCGTCAGTTTATCACAACTTTCTAGGAAGTTCTATTGTTGTGATTTATTTATAATTTAGAAATTAAAGAGTCCATCATACTAACATTTTTACCTAAGCAAATCGCATCCTGGAAGATTTTTATCTACGTTTGCAGAAAAAATCACTTGTAGTTAGGAAACGTTTATTCTTTCAGAGTAAAATTCAGTCTGGAATTACCATACATTAAAAACCTTAGTTTTCTGGAGCAAAAAACGTCCCAGCACAAGCGACTTTAACACTGCTGCAAACACACTACGCAGCTTGAAATACATCAGTGGTCAGACTATTGTACCAGACACTCAAAATATACACATTTAAAAAAAAAAAAAAAAAAAAAAAAAAAAAAAAAAAAACAGACAATATTTATGAAGTGATTTTGACGCTACGCACAACATATTTGTGTAACATGTAGTCAAATTTCTATAAAAAAAATATTTTTTTCTTACTTTTTATGATTAAAATTACCAATTTAATAATAGGACGTTTAAACTTTGAGGTGTTTATCACAATTACCATGTAGGACATTCTTTTATATTACTTTGGTGCCATAATGAGAACCGACTTAAAAAAGTATTAAAGTTATTAAATTTACGAAACATTTTTGTGGATCATTGTAGAAATTATCATTAAGGACTCAACTGCTCATTATTGGTGTGATCACAAGGTTTCATCGGTAAACTTTTGACGTGTTACTAAGAAATGTTCATTCTACTAATGTACAAAATTTTTGCTTTGGGATAATTTTCCATGTATTAAAATTTTTGTTTCCTAACAGCGAAATTCGTCCCAACCCGAGCCTACTTCGGCTATCTCGCAGTAGTATACACTACGCGGCTCGGATCGCTTTAGTGGTCAGACTAATTGTATGAGACACTTAAAAAATATACCAATTTAAAGATGAATAAATATGCAACAACGTTTACTCTAAGCGATTTCCACGTTGGGATCTTTAAGTTTATGTAAGATGTATTTATATTTCCTTAAAATTGAATGAAAGTGAATTCGTTAACTTTAATGATTCAAATGGTCTATTTTATAGAAAAATGTTTAAACTTTGTGCTTTTTATCACTATCCTCAGATAGGGCAATGTTTCTAGATTATTTTGGGTTCCATACTGACGGTCTAATCCATAAACTGCATTTGCAATATCCATTATTGTGGATCGTAGCAAAAAAATGTCATTTTGGACTTAACTGCTCGTTTTTGGTGTGACGCACAAGGTTTGCGGCAGTACTTAAACTTTTGACGTGTTACTAAGAAATGTTCATTCTACTACTGTACAAATTTTCGGCTTTGGGATAATTTTCCATGTATTAAAAACCTTTGTTTTTTCACATCGAAATTCGTCCCGACCCGAGCCTACTTCGGCAACCTCGCAGTAGTATACACTACGCGGCTCGGATCGCTTTAGTGGTCAGACACATTGTACCAGGCTCTCAACAAATAAACTAATTTAAAATTTAAGAACTAAATCGTGATCGTAAAATGGCCGCCATGGTGATTTGCGAAATAAAAGCAGTTAAAATTTTATGTAGTTTCCAAGAGACATTATTACATCACCAATCATCTAAAGTAACAGGTTTACCATAATTTCAACATATTCAGTAACTAGTCAGTTTTTTTTTCAAATGTGTTACTATTAACAATCTAGACCATATCTAGTCGGAGAGGTCTGTATTGTTACAGACTATCTGTATTCTGGTATTTGGATTTTGAAGCTACTTAATGATTCGCTTTCAATGTCTATTAAAATATACCTAATGCTAATTGCAGGAATATTTCTACTCGATTTCAAAATTATAATTCCTGAACATTTGTAGCGGACACATTTCAATGTAACACTTACTGATTTTCGAGTTGTGTTGAGGTTTCACATGCGTGGCCCCTGCTCTGGTAACAATGAGTCATCACAACCGGTGCCGTCTGTACGAGCGTCTTCACAAGTTATCCTGAAATATGTTCTTAAATATTAATTCAAGTGAATTCTTAAAATCCTACACACCTTATCTTAAGTGTCGTAAATGAATCGTTATATTTTGTAAATCCATATAATATAGGAGCCAACATGGCGCGAAGCGATGGACGCGAAACGAATAATATATATTTTTTTTACTAACCACTACATCAGTAAATATTTGTGGTTTCCATTCGCTATGGATTCAAGCATGTAAAATTTGTACTGCTTCTTCAATTCGGCCACAGTTAAATGGGAGGCTCTGAATCACTAAAAACTCCTCAACAAAATCAACGATGAATCACAGGCATTACAACAAACAGTTGTCACAAGTCAAGTAGCCAATGAGCAGGTGACATTTTTCGAGTCCGTAGGGGATTGTTGAGACTATCGTACAAGTCATTGGCAACGCGCCCTTACGCGCATGGTTAATACCCCGCATGAGTAGAGTGTAAAGGCGTAAGCATGAGACACAGGTCCTCATCTAACCGCGCACACTTAGATTTAACTCAGGATAGGGTGAAAAATGTTTACTAATTTTGCAATCCTAACAGTCACCAACGAAACGCCAGCAAAATAAATTAATAAGCTCACGAAAATTGTTTGTGAATGAAGGCGAAGCTGATACTTTGGAAACGTTACCAGCAGATATTAAATAATGTTTAACTATTATTTACGTAGCTTACTTCTTAAAACTGCATTCATGTAAACTGATTTTGTGTGAGACTATGTTGAGTGTTTACTGCTACACTTATTTTTCTGAAAAAAGTATATTGTGGCTTAATAAACTTGTTAACATTGATGCCTGTCATAAAAAAATTCAAACGTAATTATACGGATACATGTTGAATATAGTTTATGAACGGTTCACGCATTGCTGGAAAAAAAAAATCATGTTTACAATTTTACACATCTTTTTGTTGTCGCATCGCGTCCATCGCGTTGTACATACGCAACTCTGAAAAATAAATGTATGGTAAAAAAAAAGCTATAATAAAATAATCTCTTATCTTTCTTTATTCTTTTTTCTAAGCGCTCTAATGGCTTTCGATAGTTTTGTTCTTTTGTGTACTCTGCTTGATGGAGTTTCTTCGGCATTTTATTCCTGAATAAATCTCACGCTTACAACAAAAAAACATCTGGCTAAATCACTGTGCTAAATAATAACAGAGAATAACCATTCAATTATACGCCGAGCTAGACCAAGCACGTTCTCTTATCTACTGAAAATGAGTACGTTGGCCTTCATATCAGTTTCGCGCGAAATCCCGTCTCCCCTTCGTAAACACCAGACAGCTGTGGCAGGGTGGGCTGGCTGCAAAAAGTTGGGGAAACAGTCGCAAGGTGTCACTACTGTCCAGCGCGCTCCATAATTTCTCGTATCCGAGCTTGCACGCTGCTCAAACTTCTACAGCTACGTTTTTACTTTAGGTCCGACTGCAATAAACTAAAGACTAAAATAAAGTCAATCATTCAGCCGACAGATATGTTGGCGTTTGAATTAAAAATGAAAACGCGAATGTTATTAAATTCGCAAATGAATATCACGCAATTTCGTAGCAGCTCAGTTATTAAAATTCAAATTGTAAATACATTAAAATAATAATGATTACAGATAAAATAATGGTCACAGTCATATCTCCCGTGTCTGAAAATTTATCTGCGAAAGTTTTACCACTGAATTCTTTATAGTTTTTTAATAAAGCTTGAATTTAAAAAATTCCCGAAAATCAGCAATAACTAAATTAAAATAAAAAAATTAAAAAAATTTTTTACACCAGAATGGTTCAAATTTTCTCTAGCAGCTGAATCATTAACAAATATATTGTTTTTTTAATACGATGCTGGTGCACCAATCCCCTTAATGGATGATGCTGTAGGTTTGTGTTCAAATGTACACTATAACAGATTTTTCAGAGAAAATTTCAGTTATTTACTTTTCACATAGGTTGAAAAGTTACCAAAAATTCATATCACCGAGGTTTTCTGCTTTGACTTAAAAATAAGCAAACTATTTAGAACTAAACTTTCTTTTCTACATGCATGCCAAATAATTACTTGATGACATGTCGCAATGTCCCAATGGATTTTGTAATGCCAATTTCCGTATTTGACTGCGGACGTGAAATTACGCTGTTTGTAGTATGAACATAATTTTATCAACATTAACTACGGTTCCGTCAGCCCTAGGAAATTCACGTATTTGTTTGAGATAGCAACCTCTCCAGACATTTAATACAGGCTTATCAAACTAAATTTTTCTCTTCCTCTTCTCATTTTTTGTAGCACAATCCTAGCAACAAATTTCTCAAGTATTGCCTGCTGCAGTTTAAATAGCTTTCTTGTATAACCTTATTTTACCTCCTTAATGTTTAGCCTGATTATCTTAATAGATTAAAACTCATGAATTTTTTTCAGTCTACCAAGTGAAACTGATATTGGGTGTTTCCTTTCCCTCTTTCAGAATTTGTTCGATTATAGATGTTCCAGCACTAGTTGTTTCATCAATTTGTGCAACAAATTTTCACTGAAATGTGTCACATTATTGTAAACTACTTACACCTCCCGTGCTTGTCCCCACAGTGGCGTATCCTGTTTAATACTATCAAATTTAGGCTAGATTTCAGACCCACGTTATTGTGTTTAATGTATTGGAATTAGAATTTACTGCTTTCCGCTCCACATTGATGGGTCATCTGTAATTAAATATTTTAATTTATTTTGTGATGTTAATGGATGTGTGTGATCTAGCATCAGGTCAACGTGAAATAGTATCATACGGGTTCATAAATTTACAACATTTAAATTCATCATAGTTTATTAAGTAATATTATAAGGAGATAAAACAAAAAAAAAATGATAACTTTGATAACTCTAAAGTTTATACAAATTTTCCTAGCATGCGACGACCCATTGATACCTATATCTAATGCCAGTAATGTTCAGGGTTAAATTGAATTTCATGAGCATCTAGCTAATAAATAAGTTATTCGTAAGAAAATAATCCGGCTTAGTTCAGGGGAGGGCAGTTGAAACTCCGTTCTTCTTGGACCACTGATCTCGTCCTCAGCTTTCCAGGATATACGAGCAGTCTTGCTGTGAAAGAAAGTCTAAACTACGCTCCAGTAGCAATACTGATGATGACAGCTACTGTTGACGCCATTCCGGGTGTGCTGAAAAATCTTTAGATTGGGCAGGTCTCACCAGCGCAGACAGGAACTGCATGAAGATGATCGGAAGTCTTGCAAGGACGGATATTCGCCCGACGCGGTAGTAAAATTAATTGCGAAATGCGACTCCCTATAGTCTGCATGACGAAGAATCAGACTTCCTTCACTTAAGACTTGCAAAAATAACTAATTACGCGGTAGCCATGTATCTTCTTGTATTCTGCGCGCAATTCCCGAACCCAGGAAATGTCACACACACAGAGAACGTCCATTCGCTCTGCAGTTCAAAACTTAAGTCCCTCGTTCCTCCCGAAAATGCCGACCAGCGAGCATCTCAGCTAGGAAGAATAATTAAACAACCTCTTTTCTTACCTGGCGAGAATTCAATACTCGAAGACAATAGCTAACAGTATCTACATGATGCGAAGTCAGTAATAAACGGAACAATACATCTCAAATAAATGTTCAACAAAGAAGAATAACATCCCAAATATCAATATCAACTGATGAACTATGAAATATCTCTGGGTCGTCGCACCATGTACAATTTAGCATTTACATACATTACATAAAAATGTATAGTTACTTTTACTTAGATCACAAAATACAAAGCTAAGATACAACAATAATTATAAACATGTAAACATGTCCAAATGTTTACAGAGCCGCTTCAAGAAAATTTTAATATTTATGACATAACATTATTGTAAATTTTCTTAACTCATACCTTCTTGAAAGAAAGAAAAACATTTGATTACTCTTAAAATTGATAATTGACAAACATAGACAATATTATGCAATTTGTTTGATGTCAGTCTCTTTCATGTTTGAATGTTTTCTAAGCAATCGTGCTTGATTGTAATGTTTGTGGTATTACACATAAAATTACAATTGACATTATCACATATTACTACCCTTATAACATAACATGACTTATGATTATGGAGATGATAAACAAAGATGCAAATTTTTTTTTCAACATCAATTGACAACATGAATCATACATAATACTTTTGTATACAACTGTACCAAGAATAAAATTGATTTGTTACTTAATACTGTTATAGTCTGTTCGGACGTACTTGTTCGCTGACAAAATCACATAATTTACAAAAAGTCGATAAGTCTTAACAGATGAAGTTTGTACTTATATGAGTGTAGATCGAAGCACTGTGACCTTAATCACTCGCTAGCGAATTACCATCGAAGTAGCATATCGTATACCAACGATCGTTTTCGCGCACTTCACTCCCTAATGAGGCTGTATTAATTAATGTTAATGTTCACCTATTTCAATGGGTGTCGGTGTAGGTTAATTTGACAATTCCCTATCATTAACCGTTTCTCTTGTCATCTAAGTTTAAAAATTTCATAACATTGCGTCTACACTAAAGTTTGCATCACTAATTCATGTAATATGAATAAAACAACAAATTCATTAAGAACTATGCTCTCTTATATTTACAGTCCTACTATTTATATATAGGTTGTTTCTAAACAAATTGAAACCGCATTTTATTTTATTATTTTAAGTATCCCTTATGACGGCATATTAGATAAAGAAAATCAGTTAGTAATTATTTTACCAATAACAATTTCCTATTTTTGTATGACAAGGCGTGCGAAAAATGAAAATCACACTTAAATACCAATAAATGCAACAGCATTCAAGTTCTTGATTTGTAGGTAATATGTCGTGTTGTGTAATGAAAACATGAATAAGGTAAGAAGAGAAAAAGAACGCGATAGAATAAACAGGAGCATGGAGAAGGACATCATACAGATTAGGATAATCTCGAGGTACTCATTCCATTGACAGCTAGCAGTTGTTCTTCGTTTGTGGGTCAGCTCTTTAGTTAAATTAGACTTGCAGCAATATCAGTTTCATGGTAGATATCTTGTCCGCTGTGAATTAGGCAATTGGTAGAAAAAAACAAAATTTCGAATCTTCCATAAAATTCTTCATGAAAAAAAAATGTGCCATCGCTCAATACTTAACATTGAAGCTAATCACGTCACACTACCCCATTTAGGTGTGGGCAACTAAAATCGACGTAATGCAATCACTGCACGAGATGTCCGCACTGGCCTACATTGCTCAGTGGACAAAAATAATGTCGACAGCGCGGTGCGCCAAGATGTCCTCACTGGTTTCTATTATCCAGTGAACACAAACAAAATAGCCGCTTCCAATGTTTAATCACTTCAGAGATGCAACATACATTTATCCATTTGAAATGCAAATATAATTAATGATCAAATAAACAATTCTGCTTCACCCCTTTCTTCATTTAAAACATAACTACCACCTTGAAACAAACATTCAACGATGTTATAAGTTACTGCAATTCATACTGTTTGTAGCGTCTCAGCTGTGTTAAATTGTAATTTCCAATCACTTCCTCGCTGTCCAAAGCCTTCAAGGTGTAACAGTTCTCGTTGATTATGTCGCTCACTCTAAATGGTCCTTCATACAGGAGAAACAGTTTCTTGGTAACTTGTTGCCATAAATTACTAATAGGATTTGACTTTTTCAGAACGAGATCTCCAATATTAAGTTTGTCATTGCGTGTTCTCTTCTGTCCCCTTTTACGACGTTCCGCGGCGAGGTGAAGGCGCGCTCTGACGAACTCCTCCAACTGCTCTCGCGTTTCTTCTTGCTTATTTGCGTCCTCTTCATTGTCTTCCTTCTTGTCAATTATAGGTAATAAAAGTGTGTGTAAGGCCTCTGAACATTCGTGTGACAAAATTTCATGGGGGGTTAATCCAGTTGCGGTCGGAGATAGGGACTACCATCACCGATGCTTACTGGTTTAAAGATGTCTCAGGATTCATCGCAACAAAATTAGTGTTCTGCTGTGCGACGTTGCTGCGTATTGGTTCAATACCTTGACTATTCGAATAGAAAAAAGTTGGGTTGACAGGTTCTTGTCTCTGGAAGTACCCGGGTTGCTGTAACGATGACGATGGATGATTTTTGCGGAATGGAGGCAATGATGTTGAACTGGCAACGTTGCAAGCTGCGGTGCTTTGCAGTTGGGTAACTTGCAACTGACCCGAGGGATTTGTTTCAGGTGGCAGTCGGTTCCGCGGACTTTGAGAATTCTTACCATAATGTGACTCGCCAGGATCATCATAATACTGCGGTGTTTCCAGCTTAGACCGAATGTAGTCTTGCTTAAAATTCCTTGGCGCGCGTCTGCATTCTCCTTGTCGCGGCGACCTGGGAGGCCGTTGAGGCGAAGATGACGGAGTCCTATCGGGTCCCCTAACATCTTCTTCCCGACGTGGTGTAGTCTGATCCCTATTACTGTTATACCTGTTTTGCCAAGCATTCGGATACGGTTGTTTATCAGCACCTTTACGTCGCCAATTACTACGATAGTTATCATTGGTTCCGTTGTTGTGGTACCACTGCATTTGCCTGTGATTTGTTTTGTTTTGACGCCAAATTAATGTGTTTGCCTGTGGTGTACGATGTATATTCGTATTGTTCGTGTTGTCATTTCGTCGTACCCACGGTTGGTACAATGGCGGCTGCTTGTTTGGCGGCTGTCGCTCTCCTTCCTCTCGAACATTCGTGTTGGCACGGCTTTGCCTGTCCAAACGATCGTAGGCTAGAAGTTGCTCACGAAAATCAGATATATTTTCAAAGTTTCTGCCGGAAAGATGCAGCTGATAACGCATTGGCAACTGTCCCAAAATCAAAGCTATAAATTCTTCGTCATTCATAACAATGTCCAAGTAACGCGTTCGCTCGAACATGTCACTAAGATGCGCCTCTAATGACCGGCCACGCTTTGGATCGAATTTTTTGCTATGCAGCTGCGCGCGTAGGTTTCCTTGTATTTTCATACTCCAGTGTTGGCGTAGGAATAGTTGGCAAAACTCATTGTACGATTCTGTGCTGCCTTGGTGAACCTCCCACCAGTAGTACGCAGTACTTTTCAAGCACGAACTCAAACAACACATTTTCTCTGATTCTGTAAGGTTAAATCGGTTAGCATATTCGTCTAATGATTTTAGAAATTTACGAGGGTTTTCATTCGTTTTTGCAGAAAAAGTGGGCATTTCTTCGGCCCAATGACGCGCAGGATGATTAATCGTAGTGGCGGCATCTAAAACTAATATCCCTTGCCCGTTTGCAGTGGTTTGTGTGACGTTTGCCGTGCTTGCCGACTGGTTGTCTGTACGCAACGGTGAAGCCGGAATGTGACGATCGGGTTGTTGTGTTGACGGCGATTCCACTACACATGCGTTAGTATCATGTAAAGATATCCTGTGTGCGAAACTCTCCAAACGTTCGATTTTATTAATTACCGTCTTAAATTCTTGTGTAGTGTCAGTCTCGTGTTGCTGTAGCATTTGCTGTACGTGAGTGAAACGTATTTCCATGCCAGTTGTGGTTTGCGTAATTGTTTCCTCTGCTACCCGCCTAGCTGTGTCCTGGCACACGGTTTCAGCATTCTCTATGGATTGCTGCATGCATTGCATCTGAATTTCGACAGAAGTAAATTTCGCGGTGACCGAATCGCGAAAATTTTGTGCTTCTTCGCGTACATTATGTATTTGTGCAGTGACGTGTTGCGTGAATTCAGAGATCTTATAGTCTACTCTCGCTAATACCTCCGTTTGCATTTTATTTAGGTTTTCGGTTATTTTTGCGCTTTGTTCCGCCGCTTCAGCTCTTTGACGTGTTAATTCCTCTGAAATACTGTTTGTCTGCAATGTTAGTGACGCGTTTAGCTGATTAGAAAGTGTGTTAAAAGCACGCATGAAATCATCCATCGTGGTTAAATTCGTTCCCGTCTGTGATGTGTTTTCTACTGCACTAACCGGGTTTTCTTTCTCTTTGGAAAATGGAATTTGTTCTGGGGAATCGATGGCGCTTGCTTGCCCAGTTACTTTATTACTTTGATTATCAGCCAAGTAATACCTAACGGGCGATAAAACCTCGCTTTATGAACTATCACGATTTTCTGTTGAATTATGCTCACATTCCTCGGTGTCGTTTGCGGCTTTGCTTCTGTGGCGTAGAAAGTACGTACCTTCGTCACCTGACATAGCTCCTTCCTCGATGTAGGGACAAGGTAAATGGGAGAAGGAGGACGTTACTAAACAAAATGGCTACCAACTATCCTGAAAATGGCTTAGGACAATCGAGGCCCCGTAGTTGTGCGCCATCTATCAAATTTAGGCTAGATTTCAGACCCACGTTATTGTGTTTAATGTATTGGAATTAGAATTTACTGCTTTCCGCTCCACATTGATGGGTCATCTGTAATTAAATATTTTAATTTATTTTGTGATGTTAATGGATGTGTGTGATCTAGCATCAGGTCAACGTGAAATAGTATCATACGGGTTCATAAATTTACAACATTTAAATTCATCATAGTTTATTAAGTAATATTATAAGGAGATAAAACAAAAAAAAAATGATAACTTTGATAACTCTAAAGTTTATACAAATTTTCCTAGCACGCGACGACCCATTGATACCTATATCTAATGCCAGTAATGTTCAGGGTTAAATTGAATTTCATGAGCATCTAGCTAATAAATAAGTTATTCGTAAGAAAATAATCCGGCTTAGTTCAGGGGAGGGTAGTTGAAACTCCGTTCTTCTTGGACCACTGATCTCGTCCTCAGCTTTCCAGGATATACGAGCAGTCTTGCTGTGAAAGAAAGTCTAAACTACGCTCCAGTAGCAATACTGATGATGACAGCTACTGTTGACGCCATTCCGGGTGTGCTGAAAAATCTTTAGATTGGGCAGGTCTCACCAGCGCAGACAGGAACTGCAGCATGAAGATGATCGGAAGTCTTTCAAGGACGGATATTCGCCCGACGCGGTAGTAAAATTAATTGCGAAATGCGACTCCCTATAGTCTGCATGACGAAGAATCAGACTTCCTTCACTTAAGACTTGCAAAAATAACTAATTACGCGGTAGCCACGTATCTTCTTGTATTCTGCGCGCAATTCCCGAACCCAGGAAATGTCACACGCACAGAGAACGTCCATTCGCTCCGCAGTTCAAAACTTAAGTCCCTCGTTCCTCCCGAAAATGCCGACCAGCGAGCATCTCAGCTAGGAAGAATAATTAAACAACCTCTTTTCTTACCTGGCGAGAATTCAATACTCGAAGACCATAGCTAACAGTATCTACATGATGCGAAGTCAGTAATAAACGGAACAATACATCTCAAATAAATGTTCAACAAAGAAGAATAACATCCCAAATATCAATATCAACTGATGAACTATGAAATATCTCTGGGTCGTCGCACCATGTACAATTTAGCATTTACATACATTACATAAAAATGTATAGTTACTTTTACTTAAATCACAAAATACAAAGCTAAGATACAACAATAATTATAAACATGTAAACATGTCCAAATGTTTACAATACATGTCTTAAATTCCGATGTTAAAGCCATTGTAAATTTAATTGTGTAACTTGGACTACCAATTTATTAGCCGCATTAGCAACTAACTTCCTCCCCTTTTTATCATGCTCATCATGTGACTGCTTGGTGACAGTGGGGTCTGCGCACGTTCTTTTGCTTCTTGTGGCTTAATGGATAAGTTTCTGTTTTACGTTGTGCCAGTTGGGAACACCTCCCGTTTCCCATTCCTTTTCCTTTGCAGTTTATTTTTTATGGCTGAGCTGGTGCCACCCAGGCGACCCTGACTGGGGGCTAACAACACTCAGATAAGAATTCTTTGCCTCTCCAAAGGCCCTATCTGAGACATTCCCATGGAAACAAATGGAGCTTGTTTGAAATCCCACTTACTTAAATCTATAAAATTATTTTAGCATCTGCCCCAAGGTCCCCATAATTGGCTCGTGGAGGAAACTCCACTCCTAGCAGGGTCGTGGCCAGCTTGCGACCAGCACGTCTGGTTACAGGGCTACCTGGTGAACTGGGATGTGCAGAAGAGCGTGTGGGACCACATCCTGGGCAAGGATTGCTTCGCAGTCAACTTCAGCGACACGCCGGTCATCATCACGGAGCCGTACTTCAACTTCTCCTCTGTTCAGGATGCGATGGCGGAAATATTTTTTGAAGAGTACGAGTGTCAGGCACTGCTGCGTGTAAACAGTAAATATCTTTCTTTTCATAAATGCATGATGTATGGCTCAAACTTCATCACAATTACATGTCCAAGATATTTTATATGGTTTAGGCCAGTGGTTTTCAAACTTTTTGAAGTCTGAGGCACATTTAAAATCCTACAATTAATTCTAGGTCCACCATATACAAATTTCTGAGAATATGTTATGATAATTATGTCAAAGATTAAAGAAAAAAATGTCATAAAAATAAAATGAAAAATACTTTAAGTTAAGTTTACTTAGACTTTTTTTTACAAACAGTAAAGAGGACTACAATGCCATACTGAACTAAATCACTGTTTGAAACCAAACCTGTAGAGTCATTCAAATAACATGTAATAATGATGTGTTAACAAAAAGAGTGGTTTATCCATAGTATAATAGCTATAATAGATTATTTGTGTATATTAATTTTTATATCTGGACACATTTCTCTGGAATACCACAGGCCGCACCTGGAATCTTCAGGGCGCACACTGAGAACTACTGGTTTAGGTTACAGCTAGTATGCCAATAAGGCCGCAAGGATTTAATCTTTTGATAGGTTGTAGACTAAGTGTAGCTTTCCTTCCAAAGTTTAGGGAATCACCTGCAGGGAATCCACAATCTGGAAATCAGGGAAGTTGCAATTGGTCAGGGAATTTACTTGAAATCCTGGAAAAGTCATTAAAATTCACCAGTTTTATTGATTTGAGGGGAAAATGTTATGCTTCAGTCTACCATCATCAATACAATGAAAGAATTGTTTTTTCCAAATGGTGTTTTAGAGCATAGTCACACATACTATCAAATGGTGTAGTGTATGTAGTAACGTATGTGGAGATAGAACTAGGCTAGTTTTGGAAATAGTGGAAGCTGGTTTTTATTTATTTATTACAAATAATTTCAAAGAGATAGATTGTCTAACAAGAGTTGGTCAGGGAAACATGGTTTATTAGGTATTTGTGTGGATACCCTTATCTGATTTTAAAAACAATTTTTTTAATGTAATTCTTTAATTTATTTTTAGGATTATGTATCCGAAATGTTTTGCTTGTGAGGCATAAATGCTTATCAAGATTGTATTTAACATGTTAAAGCCAGAAAAAAATAATTGCTACTTCATGCAAGTGACTGTTTAGTAAATAGAGTATGTGATCTGTGCCCTGTAGTGTTGCCTCAGCTTGTGTAACTGCATGGCATCAGCTGAAATTTTCAGTTGTGTCAACTACCTGAACAAAATGCAATCATCCAAAGGAAATTTGGCTGTAAGAACAGTGATTTAAAAGCAAAATGTAATAACATATGGTGAGCAGAAATGTCCTGACTGTTTCAAGAATAGCAGCCAATGAACAAAAGGCTCGAGCACTATGAAGTTGGCCCTACTAAGCCATGCCGTTTGCCTTATTGCACCACGTCTTTTATCCAAACACTAAACTACTAGTAAAATATAAATATTTAAACAAAAATTTTATGTAATTGTGTTGGGAAATATTTTGTCTTTAAAAGGAAAAGCTTACAGGCCTACCAATTTTTATTTTTTTTAGTAAACTGAAAAGAATGTTGTCTAATCATTTACTGAAAGAGAGATGCTCGTAGGCATCCATGTTTTATCGCCTGCTACAGTGTTGCTGCGAGACAAGGCTGGCTTCATGGGTTGGCGAGTCAGCAGAGGGATGAAGTAGGGGTGGGATGCTGATAAGAAGACATATATAACTGAGGGCGGAAACTAAAAATAAGCGCAATGATCACAGCACTGTTTACACTTAGTGAGAATCCCCATCCCAATTTCCTATTGCAGCTAGGTTTCGGATCAGTAACTTGAAATTAATGCTGTAGCATGATGGCTTTAGTGATGCACGACCACTGGCTCAATACATTGGATCAGAAATTACTTCTGTTGCAGTTTGTGTACAGTCAACCAAACCTCCCATTTTTAAAATCTGCAGTATGTTCTGCCACTTGCCAAAATTAACATTGCATTAATGAACTTATATTTTGTGCTTTGTGATATGAAGTTAAACAAAACATCATAAATAAAATTAGTATCTAGATTGTGTATTTATAACTTTGGTAAATCATTGAATTTGAATCGTGTCAGAAGACTTTGGTCATTGTTCCAATGAACACAAGCTGGGTGAATGGAAATCACATAATAATCACATTGAAATAACCGTGTCTTTCTGGTACCTTCTTCTCCTTCAACTTTACAAATCAAAGTCCCCTCCCAAGTCCTATCTTCAAAGTCACAGTGAAAATTACTTTCTCTATTTACTGAAGAAAACAGCTCAAGCCATATATTTACTATCTTGTGACGATATTTTGAGTTCTTGGAGGTGAATGTTAGTAGTTTATTCACCTTAAACCACAAAATTCTCATTAAAATTTTATTGTAAACTTTATAAGTGCATGTCCTTACTAATTGTGTTGTCAGTTCTTACAGCTACTTACATAGAATATAAAGAAAGATAAAGTTTCCAGTGGCACTCACGTTGTGTTGTGGAATAGTTCAATGCACTGTATGTATGTATTGGATGACAGATAAATATGTATATTGACTGTTAATGACAGTGCTTCAAATGTAGGTAAAAAAAGTTATTATTAAAAAAATTATTAATTGATAATGTGTTAGTTTGCGGTTTAGAATCTAGGTGAACAATTAAAGCACAAAATGAACACACTTGATGAGGACTATACTACATAATCACACTATAGTCAAAATAAATAAAATAAATTGTGAAAATGATAAATTTGTACATAAATTACTGTTCTGCAATATCTTTTGAAGTGCTAACAACAAATCAGATTAATGAAAATTAATAGATTATATATTATGGTTTGTTAATTATTTTAATCAATATAGTAGTTAACTAGGCTCAAATCAGTCATCTTATTGTCTTTTATTTTGGCTAGGCTAACAACTATGGAGATTTTAGGTCAAAAATGTCTAGAAATTAAATTTCAGTTTGTCGATTGTTTAGTTCATAACATACCTACTTACAGGACCTCTAAGTATGTCCTAGTAACATGCAAATGAATGACAAGACAATGAGGAACTTGATGTTAAAAATAAAGTAATGGTTGGTGTGCGATGAGAGTATTCTTGTTGAGAAGCTGGAGCTTACGAGATTGAGGATTTCTTTACTAGTATCAGCTGCTAGGCCATGGAGGAATGTGAAGTCTACAATGTCACCTCTGGAAACTTCAAAAAGGCAAATGGCGAATGACGACAGTCTTGGAAGTTGGACTGAATATCCTCGGGAATCCTTAATTTCTGCACTCACAAATGGCAGAAAATCTAACTGTGACAACTGCAGATAATATACTACAGCACTTCTAGGATGCTTGACTCCTGCGTACACTTCTTAGTTCTGGATTGCCTTCACGTACACAGTAATCGCGTTGATGACTACTGCAACTAAACTCTTTCGTCTTCGTGCTATACCTACCTGGATTTTAAGTTACCTTCTTACCGAATGAGAATCTGTACCAAGGACAAACTGTTAACTCTGTAGCTGTCGCAACTGTGATGGAGTGGAAAATACAATAAAAAATGCAGATTCTAAAAGAATACCCAGAAACACTAAAATAATCACCATAAAGAACATTAAAGACGAAGTCTCAAAATAAATCAACTTTAAAACAAATAAACTTGGTTTGTAGGGATGATGGTTAAGTTGACAATATTGCATTAAGTAAATAAAAGATTAATCCAACTATCAAGTAATCCTACTGATACACACAAAATAAACACTTGAAGTATTCCCAGTACTTATAACATTTAAATTCAATGACAGTTTGACATGCTTGTTGGCTTAATCTGCGTAGTTTGCATGGCAGAGATCAAGTAATTTGTACAATATTTCCAGGTGGGGATTTGAGCTGCTACAAGTACATGCACGACACTAAAGCCTTGTGCTGTCTTCTGGTAGATTCTGGATACAGTTTCACTCATATTGTGCCATACATTAAAGGCAAGAAGTTGAAACAAGGCATACGCCGCATTGATGTTGGAGGAAAATTGTTGACAAATCATCTGAAAGAAATAATATCATACAGGTAAGCTACGGTAGTTATTTAGATTTTAGTTGTGGAACACATTAAGTTTTTGCTAATATTATTTTTTAATTGTTTCTATAAATATTTTATGACCCACATGAATGTAGTGTAACTATTTTATTTTGTTTTACAAAATGGATAGGTTTTGTAGTCTACATATATCGTAACTCAAATTAAACTCTTAAAATTTTTTAAATTCAGAAGTTAATAGTGTTCTGGCTTTTGACGCAGGCAGCTGCATGTAATGGATGAAACGTACGTGATAAATCAAGTTAAAGAGGATGCTTGTTTTGTCTCACAAGACTTCGTGAAGGACATGGAAGTAGCAAAAAAACGAGGGGAAGAAAATACCATTGTCCGGGAATATGTACTGCCTGACTACACCACCATTAAACGAGGTTATGTAAGGCAGCCAGGGGCACCAAGAAATGAAAACGAAGGTGAGCAGGTAAGCGCCTTAAAATGTTAAAAGTAAATCTATGTTTTAATTTAAGTGTTCACGAATCACATAGTATATTATGTTCACATTATGTCTTTATGTCTAATAGCTAGATGCACAAAAAACTGATGTAGAGAGTCTATTTTAAAGGTCCTGTTTATTACAGACTACTCATTTGACTGACAAATAAACAGATACAAATATTTAAATCGGCCGGGTAATATCCTACCTATTGGTTCATACAACTTAGTCTTGCACAAATGTTTTGGAGAAAACTGTGTATTTTTAGAATATATATATATATATATATATATATATATATATATATATATATATATATATATATATATATATATATATATATATATATATATATATATATATCTCTGTGTGTGAGGGAGTGAGAGAGAGAGAGAGACTGCAAATAGAAACTATGTCAGCATTGTTTTTCACACAGTTACCATACACACTAAGTTTCAACAGTTCCTTGTTCAATCACTCAAGTTTGTTTGTGTTGCACCTGCAGCAAACCCTGCTCCTGACGAATGAGCGGTTCGCGGTCCCGGAGATCCTGTTCAACCCCTCGGACGTGGGGATCCCCCAGATGGGCGTCGCCGAGAGCATCGTGCACAGCATCGGGTCGTGCCCCCCAGAGACCCACCCGCACCTGTTCGCCAACATCCTGCTGACCGGGGGGTGCGCGTTGTTCCCTGGCTTCCAGCAGCGGGTGGAGTCGGAAGTCCGGAGCCTGGCCCCGGAGCACTTCGCGGTGCACGTCACGGTGCCTCCTGAGTACGTTCCAGTCGTAGCCTTGTGTGCAGTGTTAGAAACCATAGTTTCACAGAAAGTATTTTAAGAAAATGTCCCTGTAATTTAGCAGAATTTTTTTTTGCAGAACAGGAAAAATTTTCTGATTTCAACTTTTGCAGATGCACAAATTTTATCTTCCATTGTATACAACAGGGTGGCCACTCACCGGGAAAACCGGGATTTATCAGGGAAATCACGTTGATCGGGAATTATCAGGGAATAGTCAGGGAATTTTTTTAATAACCGGGAATTTTTTGTGTCATGTATATTTCCGCAGAGCTGCCAACCATTATGGATTTTCCGTAATTATTATGGATTTAACCCGGAATTACGGAACATCGCTGGTTTATTACGGAAACGAAGCTTTGTGCTGTACGGTAACGGAAAAAAATTCCGTTTCTGGTGTGCGTGTTTCGTGAACACAGTTCGAATACATCACGTGGTTGCGCAGATAAAGGAACTAATAAATGTGCGCATGTACTGTCGAAATAAGTAGATTAATTCTTGTGCTTTGTAATAGAAATGGTACGGTATTACGTCCGTTGTACGATACAACTAGTACATATTCTCGAACCTTACGTTTGTTATCTACGTACATCACGATAATTTTTGTATGGTACTTTGGCTAACCTGTGTTGTGTTAATTACTTTCTTGAAAGCCATTTTTTTCATCAAAGTGTTTTTGTCGTGTCTACAGACGTGAAACCTTTTTATGTTGTTCGATAGTGTTGTTCTTCAGTGCCGGTTGTAGAAATGAAGCGTGTGACAGAACAATGTGTATCTGGGGCAAAAAAAAAAAGAACATTCTTCAGAACTTTCGACCAAACTATTCAAAAGAATGGCCATGCTTGTCATCTTCAAATGTTTTGTAATGTATGCACATGTGACTTTTCGATTGCGCATGGTGGAAGGGATGACTGTAGATGGCATATTGAATCAAAGAAACATGCAGAACATTTTAAAGCGGTGACAAGGAATAAATCTATATCGTCATTTTTCGCTACATCTGAAGAAACGAAAGTAAAAAAACGCAGAGTGATTGATTACAAGTTTTTTGGAAGAACACAATTTACCGATAGCAGTAGCCGATCATTTGGGTAATTTGTATAGAGCTATGTTTCCGGACTCAAAAATAGCACAGAAATACAGCTGTGCGAGAACAAAAACATCGCCTTTGTGGAGTATATGGCTGGTGAAACTAAATTGAAACTGTTGAATCTTTAGTAAGTGGACCATTTGCTTTAGCTACAGATGGGAGTACTGATTGTAATGCAGTGAAGATTTATCCATTAGTTGTTTCATTTTTAAATCAAACACAAGGTAAAATTTGCACTGTACTGTTATCCCTTTTTGAGAGTACTAAGACTAAGAATATTTCACAACTAGAAATGTTACACTTCAAAAATGAATGTAAGAACAGTTATCAAAAATTGTGTGAAAAAATGTTTGAGCGCTCGCCATTGAAATACCCCATTACTAGGGACAGGAAAAATTCGCGGGTTCAATGACCTGTAGGATGAACTCCATAGTTCTGTGTACTCTCGGTCAAATGCCACCCACTCATTGGCTGCTGTCTTGTGAGACGTCCCAACGTAGCAGGCTGAGATTCGATAAAGCTTTGGTCAGGTATTTCTCATTGGCCCAGAGTCATCCAGGTGAGTTGTGAGCCAATAGCAGAGGCAGCACTGAGGTATAACTATTTGTATTTTAGCCTATCGGGAAATGAATTTGCGAATTTTTCCGGTCTCTAGACAACAAAACACAGATTGCAGGTCATTGAAAGGGATGCTATAATGTAAAGTGACATATTTAAAATGTATTATGTTATTTAACGAACTTCTGTATGTATATAATGAAGAAAATACAGCAGGGTGCTAAAATGTGAGCAAGCACTTTCTATAATATTATATTCTTTCATCAAAAGTATGTTTTTTTTGTAATTGTAAATATCAGGGAAATTTTGAATTTTTAATCAGGGAAATCAGGGAATATTTTTGGTGACTGTGAGTGGCCACCATGTACAAACATAATAAAATAACAAAATAAGTCAGCCAACAGGTGGTAAAGAGAGACAAATACGTGCAAGCATACTCCACAGTTTATACCTAAAGTTTTTTTTTTACTTGTACTGGGTGTAACAGAAATGTAAAATTTTACAAGTGGTACGAAAAGTTTGTAATAGAAGATAACCTACGAAACACTGTGAACGCACAGATTACAGGGTTCTTACATCTCCTACACATCGTTAAAAAGTCCTTCATTTGTCTTTAATACAGTTAGGGACCATAAAAGACTTTAAATTTCATTATCAATCCTTAAGAACTCCATAATAATGACTGATAGCTAGGGACCCAGAAATTTTGTGAACTGCGAAATTCGTGAAATAACACAAAATTTGCCAGTTTTCAAAGTTTTTCACTAAATTTTAACTTTTTTAATGAAACACGAAGTTTGGTGTGAAATACAGCTTTTTGAAAGCAGGAGCGATGGCTTTGTTTACAAGAGAAACTACTACTTTATTTTATATTATACCAGGTTTTATGTTACTTTTCTGTAATTACTCAATACGACACAAAAAAAATTGTTTTTCAAGTGGAGAAAACTTTTTTTGCCGAAAACTTCCAAACAAATGTGAAAGATCCTCTCGTTTGTTCACATTTTATATTTTCCAATTTTATAGTTAAGCCAATAAATAATTGTTAATGTTATGATAAAACATGTGTACAATGTGTTACATATGTTTATCCTAATTCCTTTGTTTACATTCACTTAATTTATAGTGATGAAATCGATAGCTGTTTGGCTGGATACCGGATATCCAGCAAACTTGAAGCCTGATATCTGGTCGCTGGATATTTGGCCGGTTGCCGATTGGCGCAATGTAATGACTAATGAGCAAGCTCGAGAAGGTGGCGCACAAACGATTGGGCAGACTCGAGTGAATTCGGGTCTTTTCGTTCATTAGTGAAGTTAGGAAGTGTTTCATAAAGTGTTGAATTGATTGCAAACACAATCATATTAGGTTATAAAAAAATGTGCTATTGTAGTTTGAGGTTATTATAAAAGTATTTTTAATGTAATTCTAAACAGATTTAGTGATGAAAAATGACATTACTAAAGAAAAGATCACCTTTATGAAAAAATTTTTTATATAAATAGTAACGATCAAAAGTTTGCTGTTTGTTTTTTATGCAAGGTTAACATTTCTCATGGCGGTGAAAAAAAAAAAGCAGGTATGTACCAAACTAAATTAACTTATCTTTTTTCTTTTGTTTTTAATTACTTCATGGCAGGTACCTACATAATAAAAAAAAATATGATTCAAGAATATTTTCTTAACGTTATTGGATAAACTTTCGACTCACCCAGACAATACTATAACAACAAAATCATTTACACTCAGTTTTCAATTTTTAATTACTTTTCTTAAGGCACGTTTGTAACAGTTTTGTTGACGGTATTCTATTTTTTCTAGGTACTTCTGCCATGAAAAATCATAAAAACAAAACATCCACATGAATTTCGTGCACTGAAAAAGATCCAGCTGCTGCCGTGCCTACTACAATGCCTTTAGCCATCCTGGGGACAGGTTCGTCTTCAGTATCAGCAAAAAAGCAATTGACTACGACAAAATCGTTTGAAAGGAAATTGTTTGGGACATAAATGATGCAAAAGCCAAGAAGTACCATTATTTATTAGCAGAAATGATTGCACTAGACGAGCCAGTATCCATAGTAGAAAGAACCGGATTCACCAGACTCCTAGAACAAGCTTTACGCCGCTATAAATTGCCAAACACCCTGCCGCAGTGTGTACAGCGATAGACTTACAACAAAACACTTTTTTCTGAAGCTGGCTGTGTCTTTCAAGACAAGTAAAACCGTTTGTTGCCTTTGCCTTTTAATGCAGAGAAATTGGTATTTATTCACCGTAATTCGCCCGTAGTGCAGTACGGGTACTAATTTTTTTTGTTGTAAAATGAAAATATGTTGATTATATTTGTTATGTGTATTAAATAAAGTACCTGAATTATATATATATTTAATCCATTATCCGGATGGATACTATTATGATTGTGATGTGTTGGGATTTAGGATCCAATAAGTAGCCAACGAACAAGCTGTTATGTCGCCATGTTGCGAGCTTTATTTATCGAGCATCCGCTCATAGATATTGTCACTGGCCGGTGCAGGTCTCATACGACACTGATGTATTGATACACAACATCTCCCCTTCTTACAAAGCTTTTAAAAATACATTTTTTTTTTTGCACCAACTGTAAACACATAGTGCTGTAACGATACATAACGATGTTTCAATACTCAACAAAACATATAGTGCCTCATGGACACCTAACAAGTTTCAATACACAAACTAAACATTTATAGTACTTACTGCATGGACACATTATACTAATGTTTAGTTTCTGGCACTTAAATCTATTTAGTATTTACAACATTTTACACACATTACTGCCAAGTTGCTCCTTAGGACTATGCAGTATAATTCTCTAGGTATCTTGGAGGCTTCACTATACGGCCTGATCTAGACCTAGTAACTTCACCCTCCGTAACTTGTTTTTTATGTCTGCCCTGGCTTCTTACCTCACATTCCTCAAACCCTCTGAATCCTATCTCATTCTCACCTTCACTACATCTATTGTTTTCAGACTCACCTCGTTTCCCCTTTGCTTGTATATTCGCGTCTGGGCTAGATATTGAACTTTCCTGTGTATCTACTGTGCTCCCAGAATATTCCTCAAACCCTCTGAATCCTTCTAGGTCCCAATTCTCAAATATTAGAGGCTCCTTGTTACTATCATGCATTAAGTGTCTGCGATTTCTATCCACTTCAGAGCCTGTGTCCAATCTCACTCGATATGATCTGGGTCTATCCAGAAATCTTAACAACCTGTCCTCTCTGCCAAGAAGCCTTTCCGTTCCTAACCCTTATCCGACTACCTTCCGACATTGGTTGTAATTCTTTTGACTGCCTGTCATAATGCTGCTTCTGTCTCTCTTGCCTTGACACTAGGTTATGTTGTATATTAGGTTGGGACTGAGGCTGGAGTAAATCCATGGAGTGAGGCATCAAACCACGCAAACGCCTGCCATAAAGTAACTGTGCTGGAGATGGTAAGGTGTCATCAATGGGAGTATTTCTATACTCTAAAATAGATAACATTATGTCTTTACGATCAATTACCGCCTTCTTAAGCATTTTTTTTATAGTTTGAACATTTCGTTCTACTAGACCATTTGATTGTGCATATGTAGGACTTGATGTCTTGTGTTGAAAATTCCACTGTTTAGCAAATTCCTTGAATTTCTGTGAATAAAATTGTGTACCATTATCACCAAATAGGACCTCTGGTATTCCATGTTTGGCCATTATTGTTTTGCAGTGTGTGACTCTTGACTAGAGGAAAGATTCCTTAAGTGACAAAACTCTGGAAACTTTGAATAGGCATCGACAACTAAAAAGTAAAAGGTAATCATTACCCTGAAAATGGAAAATATCCACAGCTACTACTTGCCATGGTCTATCAGGGATTTCTTTGTTCATATGTGGCTCTCTACCATTAAGATTTTGAACTGATCTGCATGCATCACAGTTGTTCACCAGAGTTTCAATGTCTTTTGACAAAAAGCACATTCCCGTGCCCTCAACTTGCATTTCTGTATTCCCATATGATTATAATGAATTCTATCTAGAATTACTTGTCTCATGGCTTGTGGAACAACAACCTTTGTGCCTTTATATATCAACTCCCTGTGTATTGTTAATTCCTCCTTATACCTTGTCATCAAGTGTGCAGGAGCCCTTGTGTTTGTTTGTTTCAACTCTTTGCAAAATGCCTAACTGTTGTATAGCTAACAGCCCCAATATTGGTGGAGAATTTTCCACCTTAGTTACCTGAAATTCAATCACATGAGATTTGTCATGTTTGGTTTGGCAATGTAAAATCTCAAGAGTGCACCCTCTCTTAGCTTAAATTTACAAAATATACTCTCTGGAATAACATTGACCTGTGCTCCAGTATCCACCTTAAAATTAACAAAGCTGTTAGGTTCTGCAATTTTAAGTTTACAAAACCACTCGGTTCCATTTACAGAGCTGGTTATGCATTCGGATCCCTTATCTGCAACACTTACTTTAGCGATACAGTTTGCGTTACAACATAATTTTTCACTCTGTGCTTGTTGCTGGACATTTACACTACTGTCTACACAACTCTCATTTGCTTGTCCCTTTGAGGTTATACATCCTAGAACTAAATCATTGGTAGTGTCAATAAGAACATTAACAGCACTGTCTTTCCCCTGTGCCTTTAATCCACACACACGTGAAAAATGTCCCTTTTTTTTGACAATGGTGACAAACTGCATTATATGCTCGGCAGTGTGAACTGGTGTGATTAAGTCTGCATCTGTAGCACGACTGATCCGACAACTTATTGTATCTAGGCATACCTTCTCTCGGTGTTTGATACTCCCTTCAACTCATCTTGCATGCAGTCTGTTTCTGGAACTCCTGGCCATATCCCGTTGCTCCATTCCTTGATTCCGGAACTTTGCAGTTGGTCGAGAAGATTGGTGGAACCTCCCTCCTTGGCCTCCTCGGTTGATGTAGCGTGGATACGTAGTTCCTGCGCATTCTCCAGGCTTCCCGGCTGTGTCTTGATGGTCCACTCCTTTTTAATCTCGTCTCACTGTACGTACAACTTCATTTTCAATGGTCTTCATTAATACCAGAGTTTGCTCTGCCGCTTTACATATTTGTATTGCCTTTGTGAGAGGTAGCACTGGCTCACGAAGCAATCTGTCCTTAAGACGCGTGTCTTTAACACCGCATACAATTCTGTCCTTTATGAGGTCGTCCCGAAGTGTATCATACCCACAGTTTGCACTAAGGCGACGCAGCGCCGTCACGAACGAATCAATTGTTTCACAGTCTTCCTGGACATAATTATTGAATTTGTGTCGTTCTACGCTCTGGTTTGTTTTAGGAAGAAAATACGCATCTAAGCGTGCCATCACTGCCTCAAATTTTTTTGCCTCTTCATCTGGAACATCCATTGTAAAATACAACTCTTGTGCTTCCTCTCCCAACACGTGCAGAAGCGTTGCTATCTTGATGTTGTCTTCCTTAACTGTTCCTCCCGTGGCGATTAAATAAATATTAAATTACTGCTTCCATCTTGTCCAGTTTGTAGCCAAATCGCCCTCCAGGCTGAGCGGTCGTGGTGGCTTCAGGTTATCCATCGCGTGGATGCCGCTTGTACAATCTTGCCCCGACTATAATCACAGCCAACGTCCGCGACTTATTTTCCGTCGTACTACATTATAACCACGCACCCAAAACTTGACGAATTTGTCCGCAGCACCATGTTATGATTGTGATGTGCTGGAATTTAGGATCCAATAAGTAGCCAACGAACAAGCTGTTGTGTCGCCATGTTGCGAGCTTTATTTATCGAGCATCCGCTCATAGATATTGTCACTGGCCGGTGCAGGTCTCACACGACACCAATGTATTGATACACAACAGATACTTCCTTATTATCTTGTGTTAAATTTAGAATCCTTAAATAAAAGTGTTGTTTGGTAAGGTTAGGTTAGCTGGTTATTACGTTTGGTTAGCCACATTAAAAATACTTAAGATCATTATGAATTAACAATTTAAAATAAACTAGGTAACTTAACCAACCATCCTTACTGTTTTTAAATATTTTTTATGTAGCTATACTAGCCATTTGTTCACACCATTTTACAGAATTTTTCATGTAGCAACTTAACCAACCGTTCACACAATGTCATAGTCCTTTTAATGTACATAAACCATCAACTTGTTAATCTGGTTTAATTTCTTAAGTATCAAACCACCCTCTTAGAGAATGATTGAAATGAAAGGAAGTGTAAGAAAGCATTTAAAATTCTTTTTTGTAAATAAGGCTTTTTCTTAGAATTAGCAAAAGTTCTTAAACTTGGATTCACAGTGTATGTAAAACAATTTTTAAGTAAATAAAAGGCAAAAAAAAAAAACTCTTGATACTAAATTTTACATAAAATTTTTTACATAGATTTTTTGCACCACTTTTGATCAATTTTATTTACCGTTCAGGGTCCCTACTGTAATAGCATGCAAGTAATGGATAAATGTGTTTTTTTTTTTTTTTAGTGTTCTTTTGTTTCGGACTTGGTAACAAACAACACTTTGTGCCCGTACAGTACAATTGACAAATTTTGTGCCATATTATAAGATTTTTTATATATAAAAATGTTTTGGATTCTATTTTATATTTTGTATCTCATCGTATATCTTGAGGTATTGTGTGATTTTAAAAATGGTTTTCTACCTCATTATGGTGGTGAAGGCGATGTAGTAAAGGGGTCCTTACAAGCTTATTCAATTATTTTTACAAGATGGTACGGATCATGGACTACCTACAGCATACAAAAATTGTAGTACCTATTATCTTAGTAAATCAACCTGTGTGATATAATGTAGATCTATGTTGGTATTGGAAAAAAAGGAATATTTTCCCGTAAAATACATGGCTATATTTTTCCCAAAATTTTTACAACATGAATTTTTTTCCACCCACATTTCCCGAATTTTGGATTTTTATTTGATTAGTAGGTCTATAGGTTTTTACATCGCACTGTTATAAAGGGAGGTACGTATCACATGTCGAGTTGGTTGTTTAATTTTATCATTTCTTTTAATTAAGGGATTTCCAGTAAATTCATTCCATTAACTCTCTTGCATGTATCATTGGGCCACAAATGTTCTCACCAGATATTTACTAAATGTTATTTTCGAGCTGCAAAAGGTTATGCTAGTGTGCTATCATAATTATGGCACTTGCGTGATTTTTTTCACTATTATATAATAGTATGTAAACATCTGATAAGAGAATTTAGATTGAAACACAAAATGGCAAAGCGCTATTGTAATAAATTTACAAGAAAAACCCAATCTAGTTGAAACAAGAAAATGAACTAACCAGTATGTTGTGCGACACTGATCCTTAAGGTAATTTCACATGCTATGTCAATTTGTTCATCATTCTTTTTTTTTTAATGGCTATTTCCTAAATTTTAAATCAATACTTACCTGCATTTGTTGTTCTGCCACAATCATTTTTAACAAATACTCGGTGAAGAAGCACGGTGTTAGAACACTCGTCTCCCATCAAGGCGACCGGGGTTTGATTTTGGGCAGGGTCGAACCCAGATTTTCACATGTGGGAAATGTAGTGGACATGCAGTGCCTGTACTCCCGTTTCCCCCACCAACTTATTCCATCGCTGCTCCATGCCCCATCTGACCTCACCTCACACGCTCTTCAGGCTGGCCGGAATGACAGGTCTGTTCCTCTGGGTCACGGCAGGACAGCTGGCTCCTGTGAGTGTCGGTTCCATTCCATCCATGTAGACCCTGCCTCAGGTTTGAAACTACATGTCGATTTTCATTTTTCTTTCACTTAGTGTAATATGATGTGTGTAAATAGTCTTGCAAGTTGTGATAATTACAAATACTTGTGGCAGAACAAGTGCATGGAAGGTATAGAATTAAAGTTGTAGAAATAGCAGTTTAATAAAATTAACGAAGAAAATACAAAAAAAAAATAAACATGGCGTGTGAGACAGAGCCTTAAGATGACAGTACCTTAATGGCATATCATAGTGGAATACCAACCAATAGAGTACTTACACAGTGCTCATCAATTTTAATAGTATGGACATAGGAACCTTATGATAGCTCTAAAAATATTTTGTGTTGAGAAACCTTATTTCTTATGGCTGCAGAGCTAGGTGGCACAGTGGTAAGACTTTGGACTTGCATTCCGGAGCACCCGGATTCTTATGTTCCAGCCATTCTGATATCTGTTTTCCACAGTTTCCTAGAGACTATTTCAAGCGAATGCTGGAGTGGTTTTGTATAATAGCTAGAGACAAGATTTTACGGTTTTATGTTTAGACCAGTCCGTTTTTTATACGGGACATGTTGGTATAATTGTTTTTATTTTTTGTGAAATTTTTTGGGTGCTATATTGCATATGAACTTGCATTTCTGTTTATGATGGATTTATATGAATTTCAGTTTCACTGCAATTCACCATATAATCGGGTCTTTAATAATAAGCCATTCCTTCTAATACCCTTGTTCTGTGTAGTTGTGTATTACCAGCTCTAGTGATCTTGCTGTTAAGATGTTAAAACTCAAATTAAAAAATATTTTGCATTGTTTGAGAAAGATATTTGTATAGCTGTTGGCAGAATAAAATTACACCCAATATCATTTTAATTTTAAATATGGCATGTAATTTATTTTAAGTTTCTTTTGCACTAAGAAAATGCTTTTTTAGGGATAAGTTGTTTGATTTTTTTGATTTCGATCATTAGGATTAAAATAATCATGTGTTGAATTCTATGTTGTTTGCCCTGGTGCATTATAAAATAAATAAACTCATAAAAATTCACAAGGTTGCTGTTTCCAGGCTACCCATTTTCGATAACATCTAGAAATTTTAACATCTTTACAAACACATGACACAATAGTTCAGTGCACAACAAAAATTATCTACATTTTTTTGAAACATAAGGTGTATCAGCCAAAAATAGTTTTCTGTACTTTCTGGGAAAAAGTTGGTCCCTCACTACAATATAACAATTTTTTTCATAACTTTTAACTTAACTTTTTTGTCCTTTCATAAGCAAGGTTTCTTTTTATCGCCAATAAATGTATTCATGTGGACGGTACACTAATTTTTATATTACAAAATTTAAAATGGCATTCTATATAACAGGGGTCCATTGTATCTAATTGTAATTGTACACAGCCATGGCTCTAGCGATAAATGGAAACATTTCTGGAACTATGTTTATTGACATTCCTCTCTCTACGTGTCATGCTTATGTACCCACGTAGATTGGACATGAATTTTATTTAGTAGAATAATTTTGTGTTTGAATAAAAAGCAATTGTGTATATTTTATAAATTAAAAAAAGATTACCATTCAGAGCCTGAAATATTCTTTTGAATGTGGGATGAGAAAGAATGAAGTTTTTTGGTTAAATAACAGAGACTGGTAAACTGTAATGATGATATAGTTTTTTGATGTATGTGAAAATTAATCTCAGTTCTGAAAAATAGTACATGTTCAGAAACATTGCTGTTCAATTAAATTCTTTGGTTTTCAGTCCTGTGACGTACGCCTGGCATGGTGGAGTTCTTCTTAGCAGAGACCCTGAATTCAAGTCCAAGTTGGTAACCAAGGAAGAGTATGAGAGAGAGAAACAGAACGTTTGTGCAGAAAGGTTTGATGACTAATGATATGTCAAAATCAAAATGTTCAAAATATTTTTTATTTTTGTAATTTTTAGTTTAAATGTTTAAAAAAAAGTTGTCATGAATACAATATGTAAATATTGTGTATGTGTGAGTATATATGTATAACAAATATAGTTATTTATGAATACTTGGTTTTGTATAATTTTTAACATTTCAGGGTGACGATTGGTCGGGAAATTCGGGAAAACCTGGAATTACCCAGGAATATTTTGCCTCTGGAAAAATACTGGAAATACCCAGGAATTTATTTACCCCTCGGGAGATTTGCTATTCTTCCATACTGTAATTATTGTCTAACGTTAAAGTCGTTGATTATGTACATCTGCAGTTAATATCGATATTGAATATATATTAAATAGCAATGGATTGTGTAATAAATATTTAATTTTATAATAAGAGACGACATGGGAGAGTCAGCATCCACAGACGAAAGCGTTATCGGCAATCCTGACGCTATTCATGTTTACGTGTGTGACTGTGATGCTCAGAGAAACGTTTTTAGAACCTGACGCCAGAGCGCAGCAGGATTAAGATTGTTTACTGTGCGTAATTCCAATTTTCTTAAGAAAAAAATATAGTTTAATATTTTTATCGTTGGATAATTTACGGATTCAGTTTATTAAATTTTCATACGGTATATCTTTTAACTAATTGTTGTTGGTTTTATAACAGCTAATACTTGTTTAGGTGTAAACTTTTATCTTGTCAATAGTTGGCAACACTTCATCTAATGTACCAATATCATTGTATCTGCAATGTGCATTTGCGCGGAAAGTAGAGGTGGGTTGTTACAGCAATTTTCGGTATCAGTACCAACATGATACTGATACAGTAATGTACTAGTTACAAGTATCTGATACTTTTGTATCAGATAGAGCAGTAGCTGTCCCAGGAAGCAACGAGGTATCAGCATTCTCGTTACAGGTTACACATCCTCTGTGCCGTCATCACCAGCGTAAAAAGGTATCTGTGTCTCTGATACATTATTTATCACGCCCGGTAATTCTCTACCTCTGTTACTCTCATGCCCGCCTGATACAGCCAGTATCAATCAGTTCAACATTCACTGCAGTTCGTCCTGGCCGTGTGTAACGGTTCGTTACATACAAAATTAAACAGATGTTCCACCAATTTTAGTTTTTGTTTTATTTTTTTACAATAGAATGCACAGACAAATCCAAACACTTCCAAAAGAGGCTGCTCACTCATTCCACATATTCGCCTATCAAGAAATGCTCGCAGCTCGCGCGAGGAGAGTTAATAATAAAAATTAATAACTTCGATTAATTTCTTTAGTAAAATCTTACTGTAAGCTGTACGTAACAAAAGTCAGTGCGACCTCCAATAGGGCCGCACCCAACGAAAAACCGCGAGCCGCCGAAACGCGGCCTCGCCTAGCAGCGATCGCCCGACGACTACTGATGAACTCATGACACGTCTCCTCCATGCAGGGAGGAGAAGTCACATGACCTCACTGACCAATCACACGCACGCTTCATTCACACTTACAGATACAAGCCAATAGGAGTACAGAACACTCACTGAAAACAGTTTTCTCTCCATAGAGCTAGGGACTTTACATTCTCCTTCTCTCTCCCACACCGTCAGACAGCAGTTATCACACATTTCCCACGACCAGTGGGGAATCCCAGCTTTTATCTCAGTTAGCGGGGAAGCACTGTTTCTTTCTCACTCCCACTTACAGGCCTCTCATGCATCTCTTTCTAACCATCACACCAGACACAGTCCCAATCATTCCACACGTTAATGAACATTACAAACAGCAATTATAATACAAATGACTTGACAAAATTCAACTTATTGAGAAAACCCTGAAAAATAGGCCTAACCAGGCAAAATTCTAGTACAGCAACTTATTTGTGAATAATTACATAAAAAATAGTAATGATTAAAAATGTCTAATAAAATACAAAATACCTTCTTAAAACACATAGCACGTGCAAATAACATATATTAATATTCATAATGTCTGATTCTACTGTTTCATAACATATACACCACTCTAAAAACATTGACTTATTTATATTTACCTATACAAAAAGAAGTTTAAAAGAAAATTATTTATCTTGGAGGGCAGAGTTCTGCAACGTTACACGTGTATTACCATGTACATTGTTGCAGGCTGTCATGCTTTGTAGTTAGTATCTTTATAGTGAAATAAGGAATGGATAAGTGCAAGAAAAAGACTTCATTTGTGTGGAATTTTTTCACGGAAAATAATGAGTTTGCTAAGTGTAATTTGTGTAAACAAAAACTGAGTTATAATGCAATACTATTTGTTAAATAGTGACTGAACTTGCAAAGTGTTTGTTTTTTTATCGATATTGGCACTGCTAACTGCCTGATGTACCTAACTGAAATGTCTACTGATATAGTATGCTCACTAATGTACCTATCTGTTTTTTTTTTATTTTTAATTTTTGATAAAATCGTAATCTTTTAATGTATGAAAACACTAGTTACTAATTGTTTTCGAAAAAAGAAAGTCCATATGTTGATTACATCTGTTATTAGTGTCAACTGAGAATTTATTTGCATTTTCATAGCTGTTAGGTGCACAAATATAAATATTATATCTTGTATTAATGTACTTTTTAATATTAAAATTTCATTAGTTTTATTATTGAACGAGACGGTGCACGCACTGTGCACTGAGCATACTTTGATGTGGGACAATAAACAAAACGTCTCGTAAGCGTAACAATTTCGCTCTGCGCCTCTCCTTCAACGCCATCCCCTGCGCTTCCTCCCCTACATTCTTTCCCTTTATCCCTTATTCGTCGTGCCGCTCCCTCCCCTTTGACAAGCTCCGCCCAAGTGACTGTCATCTGCGATCGGGTTCTGCGCACGCGCACATTGGCCGTAGTGGTGTTCCAAGCGAATTCAAGGACTGATACTAAAGTTCATGATACTTTTCAAGTGTACTCGTTTGCAGTACCTGATACAAGTGTATATCAGTTACAAAATATCATGTTGATACTTTTCGACCCACATCTAGCGGAAAGTAACGTAATTCAGCATTTTGTTAGGATATGTTTATGTAGGCAGGCTTGGAAGTAAACTTAAATTTAATTAATTAACGTCGCTGTAACGAAAATCGTTTACGTCCTACTTTATAACTGTATAACTGTTGAAATAACAAATGGAAAGATCAAGCTTGAAAAAAAATAACATGTATGTAACTTAACCTCAATTTTTTTGTTTTGCAATTGTTATTCTGTTTCATGTTGTGATGTTTTAAGTTAAGATAGTTTCTGTTCGTTAAATAATCTTAGTTACTGATATGTTAGTATCCGTTTATATTCAGTGGTGGTGAAGGTTTTCAATAATGGCCAAACCAGGCCACACAGGAAAGTCTTCCTTCCAGGAACAGTGGCTTAATGAATCTTATTTTAAGGATTGATTGGTTACATAAAGTCCAGGGTGACAAATATTCAGCCTTTTGCTCTCTTTGTTGCAAAGTGTTTTCATTGTCATCAATGGGGCGGACTGCAGTTGTGAGTCATATGAAAGGAGCAAAACACACAGGATTTTCGGTCAATGCAGATTGTCTTACAGACAGTATGAAAGAATAGACCCTCGTAGCGCACAGATGTGTGTATGATGCTGTCAGCTATCTGGGTGGGATTCAGTCAGTGCCACTTACCAAGCCTATCCTCCACGCAGCACGCAATGCACATGCTCGCTTCACAGAAGCCCAGCAGGAACGCAGAACAGCAGCATCAGCCCAGTTAGAGGAATCTCGTCGTCGCAAACTAAGCGATTTGGCTGTGAAGGAACTGGAAGCCAAGAAGTGTGTAAAATTCTTCAGAGGCTCGTGCTGAAGCCAGAAAAATTTATGATGAACTTGCTGGTTTAAAAAAAAACTGTGAAGCTATGAAATTACGCGCTGTGCTTACTGACAACATATATTGGTGTTCTTATATTTATTTTTAACCAAATTGATTGGATGTTATATTATTTTACATAATTTGAACTAATAATTTAGAGTTTCTAAGTTTTTCTTTGATATGACAAGTTATTCCAGCGTACCTTTTTCCGAGAAACATTTCCACATTTGTGCAGGTATAGTAATATTATATTTTTATGTGTAATTTAGTATTACAAAGAACGCATAGACTTAGTATAGAAAATGAGTTAAATATTCTGGAAAAATGAAAATAAATTTCTGGAAAACCTGGAAATACCCAGGAATTTTTTTCTAGGGTTGGAGTAGTCACCCTGCATTTTTATCCCAAAATATTTTCCATTTCTGTCCTGATAAATAGTTATTAACCATTATGCCTTATTTAACAGTCACTTCTTGGACCACATCAAGGACAATAAATCAGGTTAGTGGTAGGTGTTTATGACCAGGTAGCATTTTTTGTCTTCGTTTATAGGTTCAAATGTTCTGTTTCAAAACTTTATTCATGAGATTAAACTTGGTCCGCAGACTGTCTGCACCTTCATCTTCAGTTGTTAGAAAAAGAGGAATTTGTTAATATATTTTAGGTGTACAAATATGTTAACATTAGAATCAGAATGCTAACTATTAAGAACTGACTATCTGCAGCTACCAACCATTTGATTTTAGTTGTAACTTAATATTCAGGCCTTAATTTACTATGTGGGCCCATTTGACCCGCAGTTTACCAGCAGTGTTGGCAATGTTTGGAGGTTTTGGATGTTTATTACTTCACTTAGAATTAATTTTTACAAGAATCTTTTATTTTACTTTGTATGTCTAACATAGCTTGTGCAGTTTTTTTTACATATGCTAATTGGTCCATTTTTTACTGTTTATACATTGTTCCTTTTATACATATTCTACTATACACCAACTTTAACACACATAAATTAAATATTTGACAATTTTTTTTTGCATAGATTTTTTTTAGTGTTAATGTCATGCAACAATATATTTAATGTACAGTTATTTTTTATGATATAGTTTCTCTTCAGCTAGAATAACATTTTGTAAATAGTGTGTTAAATATTATGTCAGGCTACAGAGTATTGTCATATTTTCCTTTGTGTAAGTTAAAAAATAAATTTATTACATGTATCATATAGGTAGGTACTCGCAGACATGCAGACATGCAGATTGTCATCCCTATGTAAGGGTTACATATTGTCAAATGTAAATTGGTATGCCTTTTATACAAGAGGAACTAAGCAACCAATGCATGATGCTGAAAAAATTGTTATGTTACGGTTGTTGTATTAAATCTTGATGGTAATTGGTTCATTGCATTACAGATGACAGCACAAGGCACAAGGAGTTTGGTTCTATTTACATAAACAAACTTAATAGGTTTCTTATGCACTTTGTGTAGGTAACTCAAAAAATAAAATAAACATTTGTTTGTATTAAAGCCACCTTGTTATGTATATTTCTTTTTACCATATTTTTGAAACAATTTTAAACTGTTAATGTTTAAATTAATAGCCCTGTTCTTCCCTGCCTTCGCCATAACCAATGTTGGATTGTGAGTTCCAATTTATTTCCCTATAAGTTTAATATGTCTTGCTTTTAGTAAAAGGAAGCACATGTCAATAGGTATGCCATTCTGAGAGCATACAGTGGGTTTTGCGTGCATTTCAGGACATTTCGTTGAATGGCCTTATTGGTTCCTAGGCTTATCATTTGTCCTAATAGTTTCTAAAAATTTGTAAGGGTAGATTGAAAAAAATCTTTTGTAGGTATTTTATAGGAGCATGATTCTAATTGCTGCTCTTTAACTAGTTAACAGATTTGATTCTAAAGCAGAATTTTTCTATAACTGATTTCATAAAATCTGTGTTCAAATTATTTCTTTGTAAAGTAAACTCATATCGAGATTACTTTAAGGCTTCGACACAGGTGCAGAAGTGCCGTAAACTGTCGGACGTACGTCTAGCTTGACCACAGGAACACGTGGGAAGAAAGGTACATATAGTGTGTTCCAGCTAATCTGAACATATTGAGATCAACATACTTTGTCAACAACCGCACAGAATTCAAATCAAACATAGCCTGTCCTGCTCCTGTACCGACTGAAAGAAAACATGTAGTACAAATATTTCAAAACTGGTCTCTTCAGCCGGGACGCCCTACAGAGATTGTGTCCGTGACTACTCCTTCTCCGTCTCCTTGTCCGGATCGACGGTTATGCCCGAGTGGAGCAGGTTCGCGATGCCCTCCACGTCGACCGTGTCGTCTTGGGCCTGTATCTTGCGCAGCGCGTTGCTCACGATGCACAGGTCGCCGCGCAGCTCCGACACCAGCGTCACTATCTTCTCTGCGTTGCTCAGCACCTCCACGCTCTGCGTGTACGGGTTGTAGCGCACGTCGAACGGCCGCTGGATGTGGCCGGCGTACGTCCTGCGGCATCACGCGCGGTCAAGTACGGAATCATTTTACAACCAAGATTTCTTTTTGAATGCGAGGCAGTAGATCACATAAATTATATAGCTAGGTCTAAATAACATGTGGCTCCAGTGTCAATCTTAGCAATACCTTTTACAATGTGACAAGAATGTATTTGTACTTTAGTGTGTCTAACTAACTTGGTCTTGGGTAGAACTGCACATTGGTCTTGACCATACGAATCATACGAGTTTTCCCATATGAATTTTCAGTACATTCTATGAAAATAGATTACTGGTGTTGCTACACACCGGTCAAATCTTATTCTCCGCTGATTATGATGATTCATTCTAATAAATAACTTAATTTATTCTTCTTTTTTTTAATAATTATTTTTCTATTTGACCTTGTGTTATTTTGAGAATAATATTTAATTGTGTAATTAATGTATAGATAATTAATTTGTGTAAATAATTAATGTAATAAATGCATCTAAAATAGCCTTTAAGTTAGACATAGGTATAGTACATGTGGATAGAAAAATTATTTGAGACTGTTTAAATTACCTGGATGCAAAGGAAAAATTATTGTATTACCCTCTAAAATTTTTAACCAATGTATTTATAGTTAAATAGTGTTCAAGTCATGTACTGAATTAATTCTTGGATATGAAAAACCAAAGGATGTTACTGCAGGTACGGATTTACTAATTTTTGTTTATTTAATCTTAGTAATTTCAATTACATGATAACCAATAGTATGTATTTGGCCTCATGGCACAGTGTTTGGTTAAAACAGTTCAACCAGCTTGTTGTTAGTTACTGAAAAGCAGGCCTTTGTATATGTGTATAGTTTAGTAGGACCATACAAATATTTTCCTCTTAATCCCTAGGACATTAAGATTATATAATTTTCTTTTTAAGTCAATTTCATTTTTAAAGCAGGAGATTTCAATGGAATTTTTTTATAAGTTAAGTTTATTCGTAAAAATACGGTATTATCCAATAAATAAGGCACCAAATCTTTTCTTATTATATAGTTGTACATAATTGACCAAAATAGTGTCAATATGATGAATACATAATGAATCTTTACAAATCAAATAATTTGTAATAACCATGTCTAGTATAGAACTATGTACCTGGAACAATAAAAATAAATTGACAATCATTTGTGTGTTTGAAAGAAGGTACCAACATTAGTAATGTAGATATGAGTTAATAAGAAATACAATATTAAAATTTAGTTTTTAATCTCTATGTATTTGGCCCATATTGTTATAAATATAAAATTGTTAGTGATGAATAAATGAAATTCATTGAATTCAATTTACTAAAAGAATACATTTATTTATTTATATATTTAAATGAATTACATTTTTCTAATATACTGATAAATTTCATGATAAGTACTTGTATTTTAGTGTATTAGGTGTATTAGCTTATGTTTTGGTGTTATCTTGGTTTCATCACAATCCACCATAAAATCTCGTTCCTAATCATACCTCATCTTCTCCTTGGCCTCCTCGAAGGAGTCCGTGTAGTAGTAGGCATTCTGGTAGGCCGTTATGATGCACTCCTCTTTGCACGTGATCTCGGGGTCGAAGCGCTTGATCTTGTCAGCGGCCATGACGGCGTGCGTGAGCTCTGCCACCGAGGACAAGAGTCCGGCACCGTACACTCTCAGCTGGCCGTCTTGCTTGCAGAGACCAAACTCCACCGTGAAGAAGTACAGCTGCGCACAACCACCACATCCGCTAGTGTGCTGACCAGAATGTGGGACCATGCGTTGGGTTGCTAATCCACTGCAAGTAGTTGTGACATCCAGTGGTGGTCCCCTGGGAAGGGCGATGGGGGCAATGTACACTCCCTCCCATTTCCAACCCCTAACACTCACTGTAGAGCTGGCAACAAATAGTATACTATAAATCTTTGGTAATGAATTTTAAAGATGGCCTTTTAAGGAGGCTGTTAGTTTTCAAAAATTTCAGACTGCCCATTAAACTGCCAGGTATTACATACCACCCATAAACCTCCATCATGCGCCCCTCCCAAGACTCGAAGCTGGGTGCGATTGTGATGACGTATTTTATTTAAAAAATTGTGTGCAACGTGACTAGCGTTCCAACCGATGTGGCCAATACAGGAGTCCGGAAGATGCAATTTTTCCCGTACCACCAATGGCAAAGCAGCTTTAAGTAAACTGTAACTACTCTCAGGCACAAGTATCAAATAATCATCAATGCAATCACATTTGCAAATCTCCCTGATTATAATTTACCACTGCAGGAAATATTTTTGTAAGTCAGTACACAGCTAGACAACTGAAATTCAAGCCACCTGACCTAATAATTTCATGGCTGAACGAGACCTAATGGATTGATAATTTGCCAGTAATTATTATGGTAGATGAAGCCATTCACTCTTTCAGACATAATACCTAAACTAATACCAAAGCTTTAGTCTTTTGTAGTTTGCGAATGAACTAGTTCGGAAGAGCACTTCCATAGATGAACTATGCAAACTAGTTCATGATCCCTTGCTCCTTAGCTTGTTAGTTCGTTTGATTCTTTTCCAAAGACTGACTTGTAATAGTGACAGCGAGAGTGAGAGAGAGAGCACTAGTTAGTTACTTCATGCACTTCTCATTGTTCAGTTCAGTTTCAGTTAGTGGAGTATATTATATATATGGTTAGTAGCAAGACTGACAAGGCACAGATAAGAAAAAAGCAAAGTTTAACCACTGTTCAACATAAATAATTTTTGCAGGAGGCTCAAACTGAAATTTAACCCAACATATGAAAACAAAACACGCTTTGATCCCATTAACAATTGAAAGACAGTCAGGGACATAGTCTAAAGGCACAACTATGTCATGCGATTATAATAATAATTTTTGTAGGGCTTAGAGTGAAAGACATAACTATGCCTTTATATATATTTATGAAAGAACTCTTAATATTTTTGAGTTATTCCTATTTTTATATATACTTGCATGAAACTTATGTATTTCTTGGAGTCGTGAAGGCCGAGCGAACAAAGCCGTATGTTTTCGGTTGGACTTTTTTTAAAAGTTAAGTATCATCGAGTGTGGTTGGCACTTTTGGTGAATGACCGCGAATTTTATAAACATATAAATAATAACTCCGCGAAACTAACACGCCCTCGTGGTGACGCCCCGAACTATTCGTGACATCGTTCCGGGCCCCCCGACCCTCTCCTCATCATTCGCAATCCCCTGTCCCCTGGTCCTCGGACAGCCGTTTGCTAATTAGCAATTTGGATCCTCGACCCTGCGCCTGTGCTCGAACATACAATTTCCATTTACTTCTCAGCAGTAGAGTAAGTTTATTTCTCAATTGTCTTTCATCGGCTCCGCGGCTGTTTTAATCTTACCAGCAGCTTAACATTATTATTTGACGTTTTATTCTACAAAAATTACTGCTCGGTCGCAGGATGCGATCTGGGCTACAGTTATTAGCTTTACGTCACAAGGCATTCACAGTTTTCGCCTACAGAGGGCCAACGGCCACCATGTAGGTGATAAGTGTGCTCTTGAACAATTTTATAATTAATATGGCCTTAGAACTTTTGGGGCCCCTTTTGTTCAGCCCACGTGGCTTTTTACCTAATGGCTTACGGCCTTCAAGTGGTCATTTGTGTTTTGCCACACATCGGCGATGCGCCCTGAGTGTGTGCTCATCAGTGTTCAAATATATGTTTAATTGAGGGTTTCCTTTGTTTTGCATAGGCACGTCGCACGGGCAGTGGCCACTTTTTTAAGTGCCCTGTATCGTTATAATGTAGCCTACACACATTTCCAATTCCATGCAGCTCGATGCTGGCGACTGCCCTCTTTGAATCCACGAGGTGGGTACAGCCAAAAGGCCCAACGGCGCTCAACGCCATTGCAGGGGCGCATATCTGTTGAATTCGCAAGGGGGGTTCCGCAGAAATTTCCGGGGGATTTGGGGGCACGCGTGGCTCGAAAGTTCTGCACGTGGGGTTAACTAACCGTCATCTCTTGATACGGTGCTTGTATGTAGTACACTGCCCATACTATGGCCTGCGTGCATGCAATAAGCAGATAACTTGAAAATATACAGAAAATTTTCCATAAGACTATAAGACATAGTTTTTACATCAGACCCTTTTCACTGTCACGCTTTTGCAACTGCAGGCCCCCCTTCAGGGAGGGACTTCTTAATTCCAGGGGGGTTCGAGCCCCTGTTCCCTCCCGTGATTTACGCCCATATAGTTTTACAGACAGTAACTAGCTAACGTAACTTTTGTCACAAACACGAGACGTCATATGCATGTTGTGTGTATAATACTTTAGAAAATAGTTTTAACTTGAATATTGAACAGTATTTCAAGACTAGTTCAATATTCAAGTTAAAACTATTTTCTAAAGTATTATACACATGTTAATTTTGATCAAAGAATGTCATGTAACAATGTTTAAATGTTACCAATACAGAAACTCAAATAATTCACAATAAAACTCTGTCCATAAGGATGAAATTCAGCTGCGGGGGCGGAGCCTAGGAGTTCGAAGGGCGCTGGTTGGTGGACCTAGAGAGTCCAGGGGCACTGAACAGGCTCCCTCGGACACTGAGCGAAGGATGAGCCAGTCTGGATACCGCCTCGAAGGCCCTCTAACGCGTCCGACCTTCGAAGGGTCATGGCACCGTATAGCATTAGTTTGAAAACTGCCGAGCCTTCCCGAAGTTGGCTGATCGGGGGGCCAATCCCCTGGAATTTTTATTTTTATTTTCACGTGCGCTTTTTTTCTCTCTCAAATAAATAAGCCACAAACTCTACTGCTTGGATAAGTGCGCGTGAATGTTACTAAATGTTTCATCATGTTTGTTTTCAGTTGTTACAGTGAGTGTTAATGCATGAATATAGCCCGTCCCACTCTTAGATTGCAGTACACGGCTTATGGCGCGCGCTGTTGCCAAATCTTTAAAACATTACGAATTTCAGGAGATGCGTGTGTTTGTAATTCGGATCGAACAAGAAGCCATTTAAGAAATCATATCGTAATTTATAATATTTTATACTATTACACATATAAATTTGTAATAATGCCACTTTTATGTAAATTTCAAATAAAAACTACCTATTGTAGACGAAAATTTCTTATAGTTTTCTTTCATGTTCTAAAAATCCCATATATATATATATATATATATATATATATATATATATATATATATATATATATATATATATAACATTTTCAAGGGCCCGATAAATGCCGTATTTTTGGACAAGTCATGTCCAAAATGATAAATAAAATACGGTAATGGAAATTCTCGATCGAGTAAGTTATGGGAAAAATCTTAACAATTTGTTTGAAATGGGGAAGATTTTTTTAAAAACAGAAAAATCGCAACAACTCCCATAATATGAATAATATCGAATCCGTTTTAACGTATGATAACTCGGAGTACCTAATGCCAAAAAATGTTTTCTAAATAAATTTTTGATACGACCAGCCATAACTGCATGGGTTCGAAAAAAATTTTCACCGGACAAAAAAAAAACGTAACTGCCTTAGTAGACACCTTATCAAATCTGTTTAAATTGTTTGTAAATATCATAATTATTTTTCAAAACTTTGTCTAAAACAATTTTTGATAAGATGCTTGGTGTTGAGAAGGATAGAAAAATAATTCAAAATTTTGTACCATGATCGCTATTGAATTCCTTTTCGTATTTATTTCATACATTTTACATATTATGTTCAAGAATCGATTAAAATATTTTTGTTGACTAAGGAAGCCATGTATTTGAAATTGCTTGTAGGACAGAACCCCACTTATCTAAACACACGACCCTGTTTCCTCTTACGACGGCAGCGCGCGCTCTTGTATTGATAAGACACATATTTAACAGCTATTTCCACGGAAACTGTAGAAGCGATTGAGATGGAGCTGCTTTTAAAAACTAATTAAATTCATTGTGAACATTTTTCACGCTTTCGTCTCCCATCTATCTTTAATAGAAAAAAAATTTTTCCGCTGGTCAACTTTTTGATGTGTCAGTTTGTGAGAAAATGCATTTCAATATATTAAAAAAATTATTTAAGTGAAACCTGTACAGTTTTTGTCTTAACATTTGTTCGGTGGCGTCTATTTAAAAAAATCTGAATGAAATATACATGTAGGTTGTTTTTTTTATGTGAAACATATCGGAATACTTCAAAACAGTTCGCAACGAATAAGTTTTATTTTTTATTTTTTCGGACACTTAAAATATTGTTAAGTATTCAAAATAAGCATTGCCTGATGCGTATTTCGATGCTATACAATATAAAAAAAGCTTGGTCCAAAAATTAAAATTTTAATATCGTTTGATATTTGGCAACAACGCACGAAGAAACAAGGACAGTGCTAACTGCAGTCGGCGTGTGTTAGAGAGAGAGAGAGAGAGAGAGAGAATGCGCTCATTTACTTCCACACTGCAATCTAAGAGTGGGATGCTCTTTAGCCATAAACAATTTGTATGTGCAGAATGTGGACAAGGGTATAATTATAAGCAAAATCTTCGCCAACACGTACTGACAAAACATCCTGGTAAAGTGAGCGATGTATCTTCAGAGAACAAGGAAAAACATTGGTGAATTTTAGTGCAAAATTTGCGATAGACAACTTAATAATTTTGGAAATCCAAACTACCATGAATGGAACTATCACATAAATCTTCAGCAACACGTAGCCTACTGACGAAACATCCTGGTAAAGTTGATGACATATCTTCTAAAAGAAAAAAATGTGAAATTAAATGCAATTGACAATTTAGTCATTTTTGGAAACGAAGCTTCAATGAACGGAAATATCACAGTAAGGAAATTGTTACCAAAAACAGTTTCAAGTGCTCATTATTTGACTTCAGACCTAATACGAAAACCTAATTAATGGATCAACTAGAATCGGAACACAGTGCTAGTGTCAAGTGTCAAGATCTCGAGTGTTATTTTTTCGAAGAATTTGTGAAATAGAAGCAAAATGTTGAAAAGGAAACATCTTCCAGGTATGTGAAAGAGTGTGGTTCAAAACGGTGAGTTGACAATAATTCAAATATGAATGATTTTGAATGTCATCGTTAAATTGTAATTCGTTAGGGTACTTCTATATTCAGCGAGTCTTCGGGTGATGGGGTAAGGGACCAAACCTTGCTGCAGGATACCCACGAGACGTGTAGGTTCTCGGAGACTCCTTGGTTCGACTCATTCAGGACTGCGATGTTGGTGTTGCTCCTCCGTCCTCTAGCGTGCGGCAGGAATATGCGCTGTCACGACTCCATCCTTCAGATTATGGGCGGCGACTGGGCTGGACTGCGCGACGTTCATCCTTCCCGGGCACGAACTGCGACTTTTCACTCTTCAACAGTATTCTTCTTTCTTCGGAATTATAAATGGCATTTAATCTTCGTAGTTTCAAAGCAAATTAAAGTCATTTGACGATCTCTTGGACATGGATATTTGTCGACTTCTCTTCTTAAGTAATTATTTAAAATCTTGATGTCTAAGTCTTATCTTCGTCGATTAAAATTATAATTTTCTTCAAAATCTCAGTTAATATTGGCATTAATACCCAATTTCAATCTTCTATAAATATTCAATTATAAATCAATGTCATAATCGTAGTGTTCTAGCTTCTGTCTTAATCAAGTCTCAATTCGTTCTAAAAGAATATTTTTCCCGTCACTAGTAAACGATTTTCTTTAGTTTGTTGATAAAACAAAACTAGTAAAATTACTAACCATTACTGACGTGTTCATCTTTAAATTAATAGTGGTTTCAAAAAATACTGCTATGCTAGCCTTGACAATATTTTAAAATAAAAATTAACATAGAGTAATACATAGACAAAACGATAACCAAAGAAATTTACAGTTTGAATTAATCATAGATTACAAATGTAAACATACGGAATAAAATGTAATCAAACAAAATAAATATTAAAGGAAATTAAATATTTACTTTCTATAAAGTGTAAATATTGCCTTTATACTGTAACAACTGAAAACAAATAAACACGATGAAAAAATGTAGTAAAATGCACGCGTACTTATCCAAGAAGTAGTGTGTGTGGCTTTATTTATATGAGAGGAAAAACGCAGTTGGCTCTCCCGATCGGTCAACTTCGGGAAGGTTCGCCTGTTGCAGAGTGTTGCATCCCTGCCGCTAGATTATAGTCGGTTTTTGCAGCCAACTTCAGCGAGTCCGATTCCTGCTGCTAGAGTGTTGGACGTTAAAACGTGACGAGGAATCTCAACACTGTGTTTTGGTTTACGGTTAAAGGCTCGCCTACTGGCGCCCCTGCAATTTTGACCTTTACAACTACAAAAAGACTAGTGGTAAAACGTCATTACACACATGCCAACATTTTAATACTTTTAACAAATAAACTAATTGATTCTTTCTAACGCACCATATTGCTAGTCATAGGTGACAGTTATTTTACACCTTGAAGTTGGGTTACAAGAAATAAAACAGTATACATATATAAATTTAAATTGCAGATATAATATAATTTTATACGCATACATATTATACAAGTCATTCATAGACCGTAGCCCGCGCCTCTTAGTTCAAGTAAGGTCTGTTTCTTTGGTTATAGACAAATTTTCGGCATTTTTTTCGAGAAATATGTTAGGAATTTTCCACGACACGAAAAGTAATTCCACGTTTATTTTCAGTATCTTTTTAAATTTCTAGAGCTCTTTTTACTTACACCATCCTCATAGACGATCACCGCAGTAGTGGGAAACCAGAGCCTAAGGCACAGAGTCCTTAATGTCAAAACTGTGGAGCGAGGCAATGACGGGACGATATCTTGGATTTTGCTGGCAAAATTCCTCAAACAACCTCAAAAATCATTCAAAAGACTCCAAAAGGACTCTAAATTTCCCATTTCGAGGGGAAACTTCAAATTTTTACAGAAAATTTCCCATTTTGGTCCCAAAAATGTCGGAGGCTTGAATTATCGTAGTATCCTTAGTAAAAAGTATTACTCACTAGCTAATGAGGTCAAGTCCTTGACCTCGATCAAAATTTAAAACCTCAAGTGAAATTTGAAACCAAGATTATTCAGGCTTTCTGTCATCTCATGTCGTCGAGCATTGCTGTTGTTGCGAGAAAATCTTTCCATAATGACAGCATCGACGCCCGAGAAAGGTTGATATAACTTTAGTGGCCATCGAGGATGACTTCACCAAAGTCGATGTAATTTTAGGAATCGAGGTCTCCCCAGCTGACGACACAGCATGCGTTAAAGCCTCATCTGCTAACTAAACTTGACCCGTTCAATTGCATTTATCTCCAGGATCTCCGTGGTCATCTGCGTCACTGCCATCAAGATCTCCGTTGATGATGGTACACTTTCCATCAAGAGTGACATTGATGATAACTGAATAACTTCATGCATGTGTACCGGAGAGAGCTGATCCGCACTCTATCAAAGAGACCGGTGAACTGACGACCTAGTATACTCACACAGTTGTTAATATAATAATATGCGAGTAAAAACAATAATCATTGTCATATTTTGTGTACAGTTTATTGTGTGCGAGTTTTAAATTGGCCAATCATAATCTAACGTTGCTCCAACAGGATTCATTTGGCTCCAGTTTCTACAGTGGCTCCAACTGACATAATTTTTACCTTCTTTAATATCATAGTATTAGTGTAATGTTTTACCTTCATTCCACTTCTCTGAAGTTGTAAACTTGTCCCCCTGTATCATCAGTTAATATGTTTGTACAGGTCTTGCGATTATTATTCAACACACACACACACACACACACACACACACACACACACACATATATATATATATATATATATATATATATATTCTAACAAACATTATCTGAAAAAAGACTGTAACTATCATTCTTTTCCAAGGAAAACTCCTTGCTGCAGTGACTTCACTGGTGACCTTTCGCAACAGGCATCGATCTGAAATTTATATTAGTTCCTTCGACTTATGACAGATGGATACTGATACTTTCTACCGAAGTCATGGCCCCATATAAGTATGTATTTAAATAATACATCAGCAGGAATTTATTTTCTATTTTAAATAATTTGATTTAGTAGTTATGCTTTCCAACGAAAGATTTCGCTTCAAGCATGACACAGTGTTTGAGCTATAAAAAATCTAAATAATTATCTGAATTTAGCATACCTGGAGTTACCATAATTATGTATATTGCAGGACTATGTGGGAGGCAAGAAAAGGAAAGTTTTGCTCGGTCTCAAGGAGGTGGGTACTTGAATTTGTAGCATTATTTTTGCATGATAGTGATTTTTAGCTTTATAATTATATATATAAATTCAATGACTATACTAAGGTATAGTGATTTACTGAAATATTTTTTTTTGTTTTATTGCCACCTGATTAAAATGTTAAAACTGTTGTTTTGGTATATGAAATTCTCAAACCAAAACAACCCTTTCAATAAATATCAAGCCACATGAAGAAAACTTATAACTATTGAGGATTGGTAGCTAAGGAATAACTAAAAGAACTCGGACAAAACCAGCAATTAAACTAACGATTAAAGTTTATCTGTATTTTAACTATTATAATTAACTATACCTACTATTGCATTCCATTACAATACTAAGGGATTTGTCTCGGTGGTAAGGCGATGGACCTTTACGTCAGAGGACCGGGGTTAGAATCCACTGGGATAATTAGTTCCTTGCTGCTGCCATGTCAGATTACTTTTCCAGTACCCCGAGTGTGTTTTGTGTGATCAAGACTCTAATTCGCTGTCGACGAGTCGTCGTGTGCTAGGCAACACAAAAACCAACAAACAATATACTGTAAATGTGGCTGAACAGTTTGCCAGACTGGGCAGGGCCGGGCAGTTTCCCGCTCGCGCGAGTCCACGCGTGCTCGCAGGTCGCGGGCGGCTCACCGTGGCCAGCTTGTCCACCTCCTCGTCGCAGGCGCCGAGGGACGCCAGCCCCAGCTCCTGGGAGAACTGCGCGAAGCTCGGGTTGGCCAGCAGGGGCATGTGGCCGAGCAGCTCGTGGCAGCAGTCCCTGCGCACACACGGTCGTCGTCACAACCCTCCACGAACAATCACACTAACCATCACACTCTTATGATGTTGCCCTTCTCCCCAGTCTACTTTTACCTTGTTATTGGACTATATCATTTTATTATTACTTTCAAATGAGGTATTGGTGACAATAAATATTAAACCACATAAAAACATGGGACAATAATGGCAGTAGACAAATAAAAAACACACTATGTTGTTATGTTGTTTGGAAAACTGCAAATATTTTTAATAACCTTATCCCTCACTGTTAGACAAATATCCCACATAAATAAATTCAACTCTAGTACAAATACAGGCAGTTTGGATTTCAGAATAAAAAACTTTGGCAGTGATAGATTAGCTTAACAGATCATCCTTAAATTCGTAATTTCCGGAGGTATGTAGGGCACACACATAAACCAAAAGTTTGTTTGTCCTGATAGATTTTATGTCACCAAATATTTTCACCACTTGAAAGTTTTATTTTAACTCATTAGTCTATTTATAATGCTCCGGCTAGTTAGTTCAGGGTGAGCAGATAACTTTTAAAACAAGACACCTGGGGTTAGACGAGATAATGAAGTTTGTAATAAATAAAAAAAAAATATGTTTATAAAAATTATGTCACGAATTTCTATTAAGTTCCTTAAGGTTATTTGTCTATAGGGTAATAAAAATCAGATGTGTGTTTTGGGTAGCGGTGACAATTAGGGAAATTAACAAGCGCCACAATGGCGTAACTTACGGTATCGGCGACAATCGCAATTTCTATCCACAATAATTAAATAAATTATACATATTTCCCTAAAACATTTTCTACACACGTAGCTTTGCACATCTACTCGTGTCATAAATACACACAATCCTATTTACTTTCAATTGTTATATTTATTTAACAAACTATATTGGCTTTAACTTCGAGCGTCCTTCGGTCTTCAAAAAGTCACCAACATTCTTTCGATCGTTTCCAGCCCGTTCAAAAACGTCCATATGGCGCATTCCTATTGGCCCGTACGAATCGTAAGATTTAAGCTTTAAGTCCAAAACAATTACACACAATTACAACAATAACCGAAATATTAAATGTTTTTCAAAATAAAACTTAATCAAGGAAAAATACGTGTTATTAAATGTTGTAATAAAAAAATAAGTTTTTAAATGTATTGTTGCAAACGACTCGGTCCACAGTCATAGAGAGCATTCAGATTGATAGATGTATTCTGTTTATAATCAAATAATATTGACACTCGATACTGTTTTGTAATGATTCACAATGTTAAATTAAATGTTTGCAAACGTAAATATAAACAAACAATCTGGGCCTATGTTTCGGCACAGAATAGCCGTTCCCAGTTGGTTTTCAAAACCGCGCCACTGTGCATCACGTGTTTGCGTTTTCACAAGCCACTGACCAATAAAAGTTCTTTGCGCGTTGTTACAATTAGAATCGTTGCCTCCTTTTTTTTTTCTCTCTCTTTTTTTTTTTTTTTTTTATTTGCGGTAAGAAAGCGCGCCAGCCTTCGCCAGACTGTATGTTTTTTATCACTCGCGGTGAGATTGTTCGTAGCACTAGACCTGCGTTCGGGTCTTCCGCGTTTTCCCGCATATTTTTCTTCCGTTATAGTTGGAAGGTCTAGACGTTCTAGAAGTTCTGGTTGTTTCAGCAACAAGAGGATGGGACATAATTGCAAATCACTGGCACTCAGGTGAGTTGAACGACGAAAGGGAAACAATGTAGCCCTGACTGGAATGGGCTGCACTCTACAACAATAGGGGTGCTGTGCAGGACTCGGCGCATCACCGACCGGACGGCGGCGAGACTGGAGGGCTGCATTCCCGTGGATCACCAGGTGGCGGTTTTCAGCTGACCACAACCTACTGCTAGCAGAGGGGACGCCAGCGGTGGATGGCGGCATCGTGCCGTCGCACGAACCACTCTGCTCGGCATCGCGCTGTTCCCGGACAGCGCCTAAGAGGTGTGCTGGGCTGCTAGGCGGAGGGCAACACCACTCCACTGCAGTGTTCCGGCCCACGGACAGCAGGTTGCAGTCCAACTTGGTGGTTGGCGGCTGCGACTCACCATACGGGATGAGGATGTGGTAGTCGGCGGCAGTCTCACACAATCACTTACACTCTCGTCAATCTAATCACTCTTAATTCTTAGCTTTCGCACCCGGAAACTGTGGGAGTTCCAGCTTATATTCTAAATAAGTTCGCTGTGTGCCATTTGCCATCGCTAAATTGCAATCTAGCCTGCTACTCTCTTCTTTGCTTGATGTGGGATGACCTTTTAAGCTAACTAACTGCCTTTTGCATTGACAAATATTCTTAAGTTTTACAATTATTAAAATATTATTATTATTTTTTTTAACTTTATACATGTTTGTATTTCAACAATGTTTCTTACAACTTAAAATCAGTAGTTGTATTTTTCATATATCAATATTAAAAATAGCATATATTGTTCATTAAAACAATATAAACAATTAGTTAAATATTCATAATGATAACTTACAATCATATATACATACATATGTATATATTACAATGCACCTATTATTCATATACTTGTTTAATTATGACTTTTAACATGCTAACTTGTTGAGTATTGAAAATACTATTACATATCAACAATATAATATTTACAAATTTATTTACATGTACCTTTTCTTACAGTCTATGGAAGAGCAATACATACTTATTTTGCTGCTCTCTTTTACATTTTTTTTTCATGTTTATTTTCTGAGCCTCTTCCTTGCTCCAGACGAGACGATTTTTTTATTCCTTTCTTATCGTCTCCTTTTCACGGCCACGCGACAGCTGTTGCGCGCAGGCGACAGGAGAAAAAAAAACTTGTCGTTTCTATTTACATTTCTGGAGTATACATTTCATACTGTATGCTTCATCTTCCTTTCACTTTACAGCTGATTAAAACGACGATTCATAACTCCGCCGTTCCGCTTCGGAATCGTGCGTTGTCTTCAAGTAAATTTCAATTTGCAGTTACGCCCTCGGTGGTTTGAAGGCCACTTCTCATAGCAATCTGCTATTATGGTGTTGTAGAATTTCTTGATATAAGGAGTAGATGGCTACTTGCAATTGGCGTTGCAGCATAATACCATCGCGACACAAGTGCTTGTCTTGTCACACATATGTTTCAGCTTTCCAGAGAAATCCACATCCTCCAACGATCGCTTTTACACGTAGATAGTTATCACAAACATCTGTGTGCGTGTGCTACACGTAGATAAATATTCACAAACATCAGTGGTGTTAAAAATTGCACTTACTGTGCTGGATTTTACAAAACACAGGTATGTCTTCTCCATCTATTACTAACCATTTCATGTCTCTAGCAGTGCTTCTTAACCAAGTGTGCTTGATTTTGTTTACACTTACAGGCTTCAGCGCATAACACATTAGGCATTCTCGCAGGAAATCGCAGGTCAAACAGTTTTACCAATAGGATATGTGTGGGGGTATTCCTTGTAGGCTCGAGGACGAATCAGCTGTTAGCACATTTAGTGTTAGACAAATAGCAAGGATACATAGAGCGTGTAGGTTCATTGCTGGGTACTTCCGACTAGTTTCGCTTCGGTCTCTGACACTACATATCAAACACTCGGTTTGACAAAACATATGCAGTAATAGCTCTCTGGCTACATGTCCAATGACACTGCATTTTTCCCATATTCCGACGGTAGTGGAATTCAGCTTCACTCAACCGCAGAAAAAAAATCGACTGGTATTTACCTTCAGTCGACTCACACATAGTGTCAGGCACACTTCTGCGCGACTCCTCGGTGCATCGTACTCCAAACATGAGACAAAAATATTAATTAAATTAAATTTCTTCAAGCTGACTACACTCTTCTATAGCCTTCGTAGGGATACTCTTAAACTTCCTGGCGATATTAAAACTGACCAGCGACTGGTTCCTTGTACTCGCGTAGCTGCGTAATGTTATACCTGCCGATAGCTTGATTAGTTGTTCTGTCTGCCAGAGTATAGCAGTTTTCATTTACTACTTCGGTAACGATGTAGGGCCCTGTGTATAGTAAACACAGCTTCTTCGTTATGAATTCCCACTTTCTACTTATCGGTGCGGTCTTCTTCAGCACTAGATCGTTGACCTTGAAACATTTGCGTTTTGATGCGGGCTTCTTTCTCTGTCTAATCGCTGCTTCGGACACTAGTTTTGCATGTACCAGCTGTCTCACTTCTTCGCATGTAGGTAGTTGTCCTCTTCTGGTAACTCGTCGTATCTGGGTAAATAGTTAGGATTGATAGTCACCGTTCGATCCCGGCAGAGGATTTCTTTGGGGGTAAAACCTGTTGAGCTATGTACAGTGTTATTTAGAACACATTCCACATAAGGCAGTCTGTCGCGCCAGGACTGCTGTGCCTGGTGACAGTACATTCGGAGCAAATTCCCTAGAGATTTCATTTGCCTCTCTACTGGATTGCTCTGAGGGTGTCGGGTAGAGATAGTGGTGGGAGTGGTGCCTAGTTTGCGGACACCTTGCTGCCACACATCACTCATGAACTGAGTGGCTCGGTCGGACAAAACTACTTTAGGTTTTCCAATCTCTTCTGTGTACTGTTTCAGTTTATTCAGCACTGTCTTAGCAGTTGCATTTACGATTGGATATAATCGTGTGTACTTGGAAAACATCGAGGATGACAAAAACATGTCTGACCCCTCCCTTCGACACAGGCAGTGGCCCAAATAAATCCAATGACACCAGCTGTAGTGGCCACTCTGGTATGATTGGTTGCAGCTGTCCATTTAGGTTCTCTTGTGCATGTTTTGCCTTTTGGCACAGATCACAGGATGACGAAACTTGCGTAACATTCCGAGGCATGTTGGGCCAATACAGTTGTCGGCTGATAGCTTCATACAGCTTACGTCCTCCAACATGCCCTAGGGCTAGGTGTATTTCCCATATTAACTGAATTCTCAGTTTGGCTGGCAACACTGGTTTCCAGTTGTCATCGTATATACTGCGTTTGCGAGAGTGTGCAAACAAAGTACTATTACCAGACACACAAAAATGCTGGTGAATCCTATGTTCTCTAGGCTTCTCAGTCAGCTGTTTACAAATGCCTTGGCAGTATTCACCTTCACTCTGTTTTACATGCAGGTCTTTCAGTAGGTGTTTCAGCTTAGGATTCTGCTGGATAACAGCTGCAGCAGCAGGAGCCACAAGAAATTCTCTTGTTTTGTTCCTGGCAGTTGCACTGGTTACATCAATTTCTTCCAGTCGACTGAGGCAGTCGGCTGCTGTATTTTCTGTTCCCTTGATGTGTAGGATTTCCAGGTCGTATTCTTGTAGTAGCAGATACCATCTTGTCAGACGACTGCCGAAAAGATTTCCGGCTTTGAGGCATGTCAAGGCCTGATGGTCTGTGAGCTGTTTTATTCGCTCACCAAGTAGCAAGTCTCGAAACTTCTGCAGAGCCCACACTATTGCAAGAGCCTCTCGCTCTGTTACAGTGTAATTCTTTTCGGCTGCATTAAGTGTGCGGCTTGCCATGGCTACAGTTTTCTCAGTGTCTTCCTTATCACACTGTGCCAACCTGCAGCCTAGTGCAGATTCTGATGCATCAGTATACAGGTGAAATTCTTTGCCTTGTATGGGATGATATATCACATGTTCAGTCAGAAATAGCTGTTTCAAATTTTCAAAGGCTGTGGTGTGTTCTTCGCACCAATTCCAAACTTTATTCTTCTTGAGAAGTTCAAACAGAGGTATGGCAGTTCTTGCTACTTTATCTGAGTAGTTGCGGTAGAAGCCTACTACGCCCAGAAATGCTCGCAACTGACGCACATTTCTAGGTGTAGCAAAATCCTGAATTACTTGCAGTTTGTCAGGTGCTGTTTTGATTCCTTCTGGAGTGAGGATGTATTTTTCTTGCCCCCTGGAGTGCTGCTAGATGAGCTTGTGCTGCAGGCATTCACTGGAGCTGTAGGGACTTGTTGGTGATGTGGCGGTCGGTTGTCTACTTGTCTGTTGCTGCGCTGCATCTCAGACGATCTTCTGTACCTTTTGGAATCATACTCGTCGTCAGAGTGATTCCTGCGCCGGTTGAAAGTAGACTCCCTGGTAGGCCATTTTTCCGGTGACAGTGATCGGCGTCGGTCGCTGCGCCTATCTTCGTCTCGGTGCGTGCGGCTCTCCTCATTATCACTTTGATATTTCTTATTGGACCACCAGGTTTTCTGCCTGTACGGTGTCGCATTCTTAGGTTGCCAGTTGCTGTTGTACTGGAAACTTCTCTTGTACGGTCGCTTCTGGCGTGGAGGCTCTTCCTCTCTTGTCCACTGCATCATGTTTACAGCAGCTGGTCGGTTGTCATTCTGCTTGCTCTCTCGTGACTGCCAGTAGTTGTGCACCGGCTGGTGCTTCTGGTAAGACGAGCTTTTACCAGGTTCCTCCTGTCTGGATTGCGAGCGGTTGAGCTTCTGTAGCTTATCCAAGAGCAGGAGCTGCTCGCGGAAGTCGGTGACATCCCGATAGGTGCGGCCGCTCAGTTGGAGTTGGTAGGCTAGGGGTAACTGCATGGTCACTGTAGCGATGAACTCCTCATCTGTCATGGCTAGGTCCAGATAGCGTGTTCTCTCAAACATGTTTGACACATGGGCTTCCAGTGTCACACTACGCTTTGGGTCATAGCATTCCGTATGCAGTTGGGCGCGGAGATTCCCCTGAATCCTAAGATTCCAATATTGCTGCAGGAATTGCTCACGAAACTGGCTGTAGGAGCTGGTGGAGTTGCTCTTCATCTCCCACCAGTAAAAAGCATGGCTCTTCAGTGCTGTGCTGAGACACCTCAAATTTTCTTGGTCGGTCAGGCTGAATGTTCTGGCATATTCCTCGAATTTGTTCAGAAATCTCACAGGATTTTCTGTCGCTTTGCCAGAGAAGGATGGCATTGCCTCCGACCAATGGCGTGCTGGATGGTGCATCAAGGCCGCAGGATCCAAGCTTGCCATACTAACTGGTGCATCCGGAGTCTGCCGGGTAGCTACAGGTGTGCCTGGTGCTACTTCCTGTCTTCTGGGCTCCTCGATGGGACTGTTGTTGTTGGTCGCTGGATTGGTGTTGTGGGCAGATCCCAGCTCTTGCAGTTGCCGTTCCAGCATCTGCACCTGGGTCTCCATTCTCTGTTGGTGGCATTCTACCCGTTGGTAGAGAACAGATGCATTGGCCTCTGCTGCCCTTGCTGCAGCTTGCTCGACCTCACTGCCGATGGCATCGAACCTGCTGTGCAGAGTAGCAGTCGTCTCTTCCACATGTTCAAGTCGGGCAGACAATCTCAAGGCTTCAGCCTTTAATACTGCACGACCATTCGCACACCGTTCCTGGAGTTCCTGTCGTTCCTGGGCTGCAGTTTCCAACAAGGCAGTAGTGCGAGACTCCAACCCGTTGACATTAGTCTGCACTTGGGTGACATGATCTGATAACCTTTCCAGTGTGACTTGTTGTTCCTGGAACTGGGTCTCTAATCTGTCTTCCAGAGTACTGAAGTCAGATCTCAGGCTTGTGTGTAGAGTGTCCAATTTGGCATCCATGCTGGTCTGTACAGTGTCAAATTTAGCATCCATGCTGGTCTGTACAGTGTCAAATTTGGCCACAATGTTGGCTTGTATGGTGTTCATGTTCAATGTTAGGTTCAGCATCATTTGATCCAATCGACTTAAAATATCTGGTTGTGTGTACTGGCTTATGGTGGTGTTGTGTACAGCAGCACACTGAGGAACTGGTACTGCAGCATCTGTTGCTATACTGTCCAAGGGTATGCTGACAGACACTGGTGTAGGTAGGCTACTTGAATCAAGGATGGGGAGAACAGCTGATTGTGACAAGTTGCTATAAGAGGGTGCTTGTGTAGGAGCCATGGGCCGCTCCAGCCCTTCACCTGCCCTTGTCGGAGATGTGCTTAGGTAATCCATTACTCCCTCAGGTGAACACCTGCCTCCTGATGACGCAGTCAATGTGTCACTATCTGTGCTCCTCGATTCTCTTTCATTATCCTCCTCAACATTGGATTCTGCCCTATTTCGCAGACTGTAGGTAGACGTAGTTGGTCGTGACATGTTGTATAAATATAGGTATCAAAAACAAAAAAACACTTTAAAACAAACAACAAACAATCTCGTCTTACACTCGATGGCCCCACAGTATGGTCGCCACTCTCTACTTTTACCTTGTTATTGGACTATATCATTTTATTATTACTTTCAAATGAGGTATTGGTGACAATAAATTTTAAACCACATAAAAACATGGGACAATAATGGCAGTAGACAAATAAAAAACACACTATGTAGTTATGTTGTTTGGAAAACTGCAAATATTTTTAATAACCTTATCCCTCACTGTTAGACAAATATCCCACATAAATAAATTCAACTCTAGTACAAATACAGGCAGTTTGGATTTCAGAATAAAAAACTTTGGCAGTGATAGATTAGCTTAACAGATCATCCTTAAATTCGTAATTTCCGGAGGTATGTAGGGCACACACATAAACCAAAAGTTTAATTTTCCTGATAGATTTTATGTCACCAAATATTTTCACCACTTGAAAGTTTTATTTTAACTCATTAGTCTATTTATAATGCGCCGGCTAGTTAGTTCAGGGTGAGCAGATAACTTTTAAAACAAGACACCTGGGGTTAGACGAGATAATGAAGTTTGTAATAAATAAAAAAAAATATGTTTATAAAAATTATGTCACGAATTTCTATTAAGTTCCTTAAGGTTATTTGTCTATAGGGTAATAAAAATCAGATGTGTGTTTTGGGTAGCGGTGACAATTAGGGAAATTAACAAGCGCCACAATGGCGTAACTTACGGTATCGGCGACAATCGCAATTTCTATCCACAATAATTAAATAAATTATACATATTTCCCTAAAACATTTTCTACACACGTAGCTTTGCACATCTACTCGTGTCATAAATACACACAATCCTATTTACTTTCAATTGTTATATTTATTTAACAAACTATATTGGCTTTAACTTCGAGCGTCCTTCGGTCTTCAAAAAGTCACCAACATTCTTTCGATCGTTGCCAGCCCGTTCAAAAACGTCCATATGGCGCATTCCTATTGGCCCGTACGAATCGTAAGATTTAAGCTTTAAGTCCAAAACAATTACACACAATTACAACAATAACCGAAATATTAAATGTTTTTCAAAATAAAACTTAATCAAGGAAAAATACGTGTTATTAAATGTTGTAATAAAAAAAATAAGTTTTTAAATGTATTGTTGCAAACGACTCGGTCCACAGTCATAGAGAGCATTCACATTGATAGATGTATTCTGTTTATAATCAAATAATATTGACACTCGATACTGTTTTGTAATGATTCACAATGTTAAATTAAATGTTTGCAAACGTAAATATAAACAAACAATCTGGGCCTATGTTTCGGCACACCAGCTATAGCAGCTACAGCGCGCCTCCACCTCAGATTGCAGTGTGCATTTACTCTCTCTTTCCAATGCACGCTGACCTTTTATCTGTGAGCTCTGTTGCCAGATGTATCCAAAGAGCATAAAAATTACTTAACGTAACACAATATTTGTCATAAATTTACAAGTCTGCAGAGAGATTTTAAAACACTTGTAGCAGTATAAAGTGTTTCACAAGAGACAATACTAAGTTTGAATCCCCCCCCCCCCCCCTTTTTAAAAAAAAAACTTTTGCGACACAGCGTGGTTTCAACGTATCTGCATGTTAAAGAGGTCGAGCGTACTGACTGAGTTATATAGTATTTGGTACCTCTCACACTGATACAGAAATTAAAACAATGCGTAACCCATGGAGGTAAGAAGTAAGGGACTTGGTGTGTACAGTGTTTGCCATCATAACATTTGAAGTTAGAATGAGAAGAGCCCTCCCGCCCCACCCTACCTCCTTTACTGGAAAGCAAAATATTTTTTTTTGTTATAATGAAGATCACCTTAATTTCTTGCATGTGTATTTGTTTTTGTGTTTGTTTAACAATACTCACTTTATAATTGTTTTTTTTTTACGATTCTTCATAGGGAGTGTTTTTCAAGCTATTAAAAACTTCTAGCATACTAATTAGCATTTATACAGCTTCATATTGTTTTGTTACCCAATAGCTAACAAGTGAATTCAACTTCAGAAAAGATACCCCCTCCATTAACTGATATCTCCACTGCGTAACCATATTAAAAATAAATTATGTATTACTTAGCTAGATTTTAATCCTCACATGCCTAGTAAAATTGATTTTATACTTTCCTTTGGCATGCATATGGTGTCCCAACCTCTTATGCATGTTCTGTAAAAATTACAAATTTGTTTTTTATCATGTTAACGAGCCAAAAGGTCCGTGACACCCAAGTGGAAAAATAGACACATTTGCCACCATGATTGAGATCCTTATTAAGAGGTCCAAGCAATGTATATCAAACAATTATAAATTTATCATATTTTGTAAATGTAAAATCAACAGAATATGTTACACTCAAAGTTTTTTGAATTTGTTATTTATACATTTTGCTAACTATAAAAAATTACTGAAGTCAGAAATATGTTGGAAGAAAAATTTGTCACATTCAAAATGGATGCCTTACATTTATTGGTGTATTTTGTATTCCTATGTTGTTACACGTGTTAGGGGCAGCGCTGGAAACGCGACAGCGCGACGGGCGAGAAGGGATGGACGCGACGCGAATAAAATTATAATTCAACCAATCATTTTTGACAAATCTGTGAGGCCAGTCTGACAAATTTCGCGAGCGCGACAGAGTTCCCGATCAGAAAGGTTTACTATTTCCATAGCGTAATGGACGTGACGATACTGCAATCAGAATCACAATTCTGTTTTCTAAAGATGGTTAAACTGGTGAATTGGGTAATGTTGTGGAATGTGTATCTATAAAGCTGGTGAACAATTGATAAAACAACAATAACATTAGGTCGTGCGCACAAGATTTTCCCGCCATGTTTTCGAACCTACTGATTCACAATAGCGCATGGGATGGCCGTGTGCATGGGAGACAGGTTGGGGGCGCGTCGTTTAGCCTAAAATCGTTTTGCCTAATCGTGTTTCCCATCCTTCGTTTTGCCTAAAATTTGGTTTGCCTAAAGTCATTTTGCCTAAAGTCATTTTGCCTAAAGTCATTTTGCCTATAGTCGTTTTGCCTAAAGTCGTTTTGCCTTAAGTCATTTTGCCTAAAGTTAGTTTGCCTAAAGTCGTATTGCCTAAAACAATTTTGCCTAAAATCGTTTTGCCTAAAGTCGGTTTGCCTAAAAGTCATTTTGCCTAAAGTCATTTTGCCTAAAATCGTTGTGCCTAAAGTCGTTTTGCCTAAAATTATAATCTCATGCTTAAGTTCACCTACAGTCGTTTTGCCTAAAATCGTACTGCCTAAAATTCGTTTTGCCCTAAAGTCGTTTTGCCTAATGTCATTTCGCCTAAAGTTGTTTTGCCTAAAGTTTCAGCACTTCGCTTTCTTTAACAGACAGTTAACTTGCCGAGCAGTCGTTTTGCCTAAAATCGTTTTGCCTAAAGTCATTTTGCCTAAAAGTATTTTAGTATATTCTTGCTCCATATAGTGTGTGTAAATACATTCCAGCCACTTGTAACTCTATTTGTGGATTCTGGAACTACTACCGAAACATTGTGAGAGGTTTGACATTCTGCCACAAGAGTGGAGGGTGTTCAGTATCGCCTGCATCTTTCAAGGAGGAAGGGTAGTTCGTTTTCGAGACAACAGGTAGTGTGTCGCTCATCAAGTATCGCCTGCATCTTTCAAGGAAGATGGGTAGTTCGTTTCCGAGACAAATAGATTGTGTGTCGCTCACCATTACTATATATCGTCTTTTAAGGTTGCTTCCTTATTAAATATTTGAGCGCAGTTGTCCCATTTACGCCATGCATTCAATGCTACGGAACGCATCACGCCTATACTAATTACTCGCAAACAAGATCTGTAACAGTGGGGTATTATTACGCGATAAAAGACAAATGATAAATCTACTAATTTCATGTTGTACATTTTGACTGCGAATCAAGTAAACTGCGTAACCAGGCTCTGAATATGCGCTTTTTCGCCATTTTCACAAAAAAATTGTCTATGTAAATATATTATACGGAAAATGTAAAACAACACAATTTTCACTTTTCGTGGAATAAAATCGTATTACCAAAACATTTTTTTACGGGGACTTACGAATACCTACGCTTAACTAGGGAAGGCCCTTACGTATAAAGTATTACTGTTTTTGAAGGAATATTATACACTCCTGCGCTATTATTTATAACTTAGGATAGATACTACGACAGTTTAAATATACTAAAACTGTTAATATTTTTGGAGTCCTAGAAGTATATTTCGTGGTTTAATGTTTCCAGAGCAAAAATTTAAATTGAATTTCCTGTATGACTTATTTATATATCATTTCTATAGCTGAGTAATATGAAATAAATACTTTGAAATCAAAGGAAAGAAAGCGATAGGGTAAGTGAACGAAACGGAAACTTGTTAAATAAAACATGTTCGGCAACTTAACATATCATGGAATTATTATTATTATTATTTTTATTCCACAAGGAGTTGTCTGTGGTAATGTTGTTGCCTTTGTATCGCTGTGACGACTTTACGTTGAACTTCCCCTTCTCAAGATACTGCAAGCCTATTACATTTTGTTTTAGTAATTTTAATGAACATAATCTGAAGACGAGTTTATAAATAACACAAACGTATACAATAAAGTTTACTTCTGCTATGTATGTTTGCTATAATCAATAAATTTGTATTGCGTTAGCAACTTGACTTCACCTAAGCCACTGAAAAAACCTGATAGCCTATATGTTTAAGAAACGGAATAGCCCTTATTAGCCTACTTTACTCTAAGAAAAGTAGTATAAACTAATATATCGTCTTTAGTCACGCCGGATATCTGTATGTATATTTATATTAAAAATATTTGTAAAATTATGATAATCGCCAGAAAATACGCCTACTTTTAACCAAATGCTATGCAGATCAAAAACGGGGCGCTATGTTTTTTTACGTTAGGAAAGTGAGTGAAACCACCGCTACTAGCACTACCTCTTGAATGCTGGATGCAATATAATTCGAAATAAACTTTGTTATAGCACTTTAGAAATTTTTAATCGCGTTTTTCAGGTACTTTTGATAATTTTAGTACACATTTTCTGAATTCAACTCTCGACTTTTCAATGTAAACGAATACGGCGAAACCCCTAACTTCATCCACATCCCGCTGGGATCGCTGGTCAAAGTAGTTTCCGCTACTCTTGCCGAATTTCCGGTATTGCTCTGTATTGTATTTGGTTTACCTCATTGAAACGTATGATTTTATGATATGTAGTTTTTTCATGATTTATGACGTAATTTCACATGATTTTTTATTTTTAATTTAGTCGGAAATTTTTTTACGTCTGTAATTTGTTTACTCTATGCGATTTAAGTATGCCTGGGTTCCAGGTACTAAGCAATTTAAAGTAACGATGATGTTGTACTTTAACAAAATTTTTTTATTAAATAATTTATTCCATGCAATCCCTGTTTTCACACCTTTACAATGATAGCGTAGTACGCCACCTTGGTTGTAATATGGAGCGAAATAAGTAGGCCGCGTAGCGCGACGCCTGAAGCATTTTATTGTGAAATTTAAGTCATTTGAGTACCTACTAGGAATGCGTATCGTCCCAGAACAGTTTTGAGAGATGTGAAGCTACATTGTGTAGTAAAATAAAGTAGTTTTGAAATGGTAATCTATAAATTTTTATTAAGAGAATAGATGTGGTTAACCACTTTTAATTATTGTAGTTAGCTTTGCTTAAGCCAGCCTGCCTAAAGAGAATCTACGGTCATTTTTTTAAAGAGAATTTAAATTCGGTTTATATCATATTCATAATTGAGATTATTTTCCAATTAATGAGAGGTTGTATTTGTTTTGCTATGATATTGACTATCCTACCAAGTCACAAAAGCTCTGATAGTGATGAGAAGAATTAATTGCTTTAACCTAGCCCCAGAACAATGTTATAGTCGACTTTATTTTGATTTAAATACCTGATATGTGTATATTACTTCTATAATTACGCCACAGAGATTTTTAATTCGGTTAATTGCTATAATACCTGTAAACCTGTGCTATTCGTTTTCTCTCCGATTTATTAAAAAAAAAAACATTGTAATAAATTAATTGCCATTATATTTCATTTATTATTACTGTAAATCGGAGATTTGGTCTTTTCCCTTTAGTATAGCCGTGCGAAGACGGGTCGGTCAGCTAGTAATATAAAGTTGGAGGTGTTTCGAGTACTATGGCACTGGTTCCCATTTTAAGAAGTCAATGTGTTTATTGAGTAGGTAAAACTAAACGAAAGACAAAAATTTTACCGTATGTTAATAAAAGTACATATATAGTTATTTAAATATGATAAACAACCACTGAACTTCTTTCAACAGAGCCATACGCCAGCGACCGTATGTTACTGCGACGCCATTCAGATTTCACTATAAATTCATTTTGAACTTTTGAGGCTAAGTTACAATGGAAACTACGTGGTTTTAGTTTTTTTAATCTTCGACACATTTGTGACTCTGAGTTCTAATATATTTACTTATATTGTATAAAACACTACATATTATAACTTGGACAGTGAAAAAATATGTTGTGATTATTATTTTCCTGTTTATATACTATCGCTGTTACATCTCTTTACATTTTGGTTTTATTTAGCAAAAAATATATTAGAACTCCGAGTCACAAAAGTGTCAAACAAGTAATGGTATTTTCAATCCATCACCTCTTATAAGGACCTCGCCAAAATACATAACATTATCTTCTTACTATACTATATGGACCTTTGAAAAATGCGGAACTGTCATATAGGGGATGCACACTTTTAGATATTACCGAGCACCTATTTTTAATTCTGCATGGCAACGCTTAAAATTAACATTAAATTACGAAGCAATTATTCTTAAGTTATTTACAGGTAGACTTACCAAATCCTTAGGTACTTCATGTTGCACATATGTATTTCCACAAAGCACCCTTCTTACAAAAATTGAAGACACTAATATTAACGTAAGAATATTGTTTTGTTATTTTCAATATTATCTCCAACATGTCCAAAGTAATACCATCACCGTTGTCCGCATCACTATTTTATTACATGCTCTACTTAGTTTAAATACTAACAAGTGAAATGTTTAATATAAGGTTTGTTATTTTGAAAATAAAAGTGTCTTTCTTAAATCAAAACGTAAATGTCGAATACCATATAACTAATTGCATGCCTGATTTGACGCGAATCGATTACGTAATGTTAAAAACTAGAAACCTACCCCGGTTTCACACGGGTAGCAGATCACATATGCCTACATAAACGGACGTTACGATCCTGATGCGGAAAGGAATATGCATGCCAAATTTCAATTCAATCGGACGTATAGTTTTAGAGATCTCGTGATGAGTCAGTGGTATTTCGCTTATATTTATAGATTATGGCATAGTCTTAATTTTTGAGACGAATAATGATTACAAAACAAGATGAAAATAATGCATTTGTGTCACATTAAAGGTGGTTTAACGTAGATAAATAAACGAAACATTATAGTTGGCAGAAAAGTTTAATATAATTGCCTCATATTCTGAAAACTTATAGTGTTGTATTTTTTTGCATTACTTGACTACCAAATTTGTCACAAGTGGGCTGTGGAGTTCACATGTTATGAAGTAAAAGTTTTATATTTTTGGTTTCAGTATCTTAGAAGCTAGTGAATTAATAAATTTACGTAAATAACAATTTCGTTCTAGCACAGTGGACTGGTTGTTAAAATGTGTCAAACATTTAATGAGATTTGATATTAGCTACATCATTTAAAATAGTTCAATTTTGAAAAAAAATAGAGTGCATTATCTTCTTGTTTCTCATAAAGTTATCCCTTCTGTATTATATTTATTTGAAAACTAAATTTGCTGCGAGTATCGCGTATAGCTCCCAAGAAATTAAGTAGGTTAAAATTTGTGTAATGGTTCCTGCGATATTATATATGCAGCAACCAAAACGCTGAATAAACAAATATGTATTACTGAAAATGTTTCTAATAACCATATTTTGGAGCCAAACACTTAGTTTGGACAGGTATCCGGATTTTTCCCATTGGACAACACAAGTTAGTCATTCTAAATAGCTACCTATCCGGATTTCAGTAATGGGGCAACTAACGCCTTTAAAAATTCTGAACTATGCCTAACCGGAATAAGTTCCCTATACGGATATTTACATCAGTACAATAAAATGCAGACGCCAGGAAAGGACAGCTATCCGATTTGTAAAGTTCACTAATTTAGAGTTTCATGACTCGGTGCCAAATTAAAATAGCCAAGTAGGACACTTATCTCGATGTTAACTTACACGCCACAGTTTTAAAGAAATTATTCGCTTTGCTCACATATTGTATTAAGTGTATTTGCAGATTGTGCCATGTATAAAAAAAAGGCGAAGTTTTGGTTAACCGTAAGCGGTAGATTACTAATCCCCTCGGTTTTATTAAAGTTGGTTTATAACGCCCCCGAAGTTTTCGTGTTTTGCATTTCCTCGTTCCATGATGCATCCGGAAACTTTGAGATATATCTTCCAATGTCGACGTTACTAGCAATAAACTTGTGCTTAAATTCCATTTTCAAGATTTTTTAAAATATATTTGGCTTTTACGTGGGCTAATAGTTGTGAATTTTATGTTTACCTACTTTTTAAAAATGAATCGTCACCTGAAGTTCGTCCTTGTGGTTTGTCCTAGTGGTTCGTGTTTTAAAAACAAAATATATTTATTTAAACAGACTCGTGGTTTTTAGAATGACTCGATGTCACAGTGCGGGTTAATGTATCTGGGTACCGTAAAGACCCTGCTACAATTGACTTGTCCAATGCCATGTCCGTTGGACACAACTCACCTATTGGTCCTCGAAGCCCTGTGGCGTCATATTTCTTGTCCCTTCGTCCCTTGTCCCTTCGTGATCAAGCAGTTGGCGAACTTTTATAATTTTGTCCCTTATTGAGTTTTCCCATGCAAGAAAAATACGTTTGAAAACATGTAAAAATTGTAAACAAACATAAATTATTTAAAATTAAAAAAAACGTAAAATGTCTACAGAGGATCACAAACCGCGCGGGAAAAATAGTAGTATACAAACAATAAAAACAAAGTGAATTTTGTGAATTGACCATTATGTACCGAAATTGGAAATAGGTCACGTAATTACTCTGCCATTGAAATGTCAGTTTACCGAGCTACCTTTCAAACAGAATAAGCTTGGCAATATTCACATCATCAATATTTTTAAATTGATTTTGTGGCCTCTAAAAGATCTACTAGTATTATAATTTTTTTTAAGGGATTTGTGGTCTCCAACTTTTGCAAATGGCCACAACACATCAGACAAATGAAGAAGGAAATATTAAAATGTCGCTCAAAACTACTGCACTCTTGTGTTGGTATTTGAAATGTTTACAATTTGACAACTCGGGACATAACTTTTGTGGCAACCTTTTTTCGTGAGAGGATGATACAAAGAGACCAAGACACATGGCAATTGTAGCAGGGCCTTATTAAAAATAGGCGAAAATTCCAATACTGCATTTATCTGACTGAAATTTAAGAGCAGCGGCTATTTTCCGCGATATTATTTTGGTTTTATTATTATTGGTTATTATTTTGGACCATTTGCACAAAATTAATTTCTTCCGTTTAATTTTTTTGGATTCAAGGGTTCAAGTTGTTTCCGTTGTCTCATTAGAATAATGCCCCCTCTACACTTAGCCCGAACGTTCGCGAACGTTCGCGAACGTTCGCGAGCGCCAAGTGTGGAGGGCTGGTTGGCATGTGAAGGCTTGTGTTCGTGTTAGTTCGTGGGCGCTCGCCTCGGTGACGTTTTTTTTTTGAACAAGTCAAAGGAAGTTGGGCCAACGTCCGTAATGTGTGTATCTACACTTGGCCTGCAAGCAGTAACCCAAGAACATTCATCGAAGTTATCTTGGTGTTTATATTTTCTTGGTAAACAAAACAGAGTAAACTATAGCTGCCTGCAGTGTACCATAACTACATAAATACTCTTTATAGCAGACACTTTCAGTTCGTTTGTGACTGATTCATCTAGTTCGCTTCGGAATTGGGAATCGCGTTTGCAGGCCAAGTGTGGATTCATGGTTCATTGGCATCTGAAAAAATTCGTCTTTGTTCGCATTCGTGTTGGAATTCGAGTTAGCCTGCCAAGTGTAGAGGTAGCATAACATATGCCCGTGTACTTCTGCCTCCTCCTTTTTTTCCCACCGCTTTTTCGACACTCCTTTTAGGCCAGCGGCTGTCCTAAGCGCTTGGGTAAATAAAAAAAATCTAGAAAATCATAAAAAGTGTAAATAAATTAAATGAGCTTAAATCTAGCACCAAATTTTGTTCTTGATAACGTATGTGGAATTTTACTCGTCTGCCTCCACTATAACCACAGTTGCTCTTCAGCAATCTCAGTTACCAAGACCTGTAATCCCATTTACTACCTTGTCCATTCCTCTCTGTACTATGGTGATGACATTCATGCTATTCACTTTAGCAATATATAGAGATGGAAAATTTGTGCTTACAGATACACCAGTTAAGTAATGGGTAGAGACTGGAAAATTTAGCAAGTTCAGTTACAGGTCGGCTACACTTTACCTTACTATGTTAAATGAATGCTCTGCAAGTTTTAAGCTGTTGTTGCTCAACTGCATTTACGTTTTTACATAATCACTCAAAATGTGATTTTATCTAATTGTCTGTTGCGGTATTTGGCATTTATTAATATATCTACACAGCGTGCGAAAGAACTGAGATACGCCACTACATTTGCAAACTCAACATGATTGTACATGCGTTGAGAGTATAGATTGCCCTAAAACTAATATATGATATTTCGCGTACCTATTTATAGGCTGTTATTATTAGTTAATTTCTCATATTCACAGAAATAAGCTATATAGCTGGCCTCAGGTATATCAATTGTAAAATATGTAATATACATTCAATATACAAGTAATTTTAATCATTGGTAGTATTTTATATAAGGCAAAATAGAACCATGAAGAATCCTATCGTTTAATGAACTTATAAAACATGTATTTTTCAATGCGTATTCAGCCTTCCAGATTTTAACGAATAAGTTTCTAGTAGGCTACGTACGAATATAAAATAACGTAATTTCCAACTAGGCATGTATAATTATGAATATAAAAATTTACCAAAAAACAAAACACATACCATAGAAAATCCAGTGTATAATAATTATCATTTAAAACATTATTATTTTCAGAATACGTATTTCTAAGCACTATAGTAAAATTAAATTAACAAAGGCTGTTATTTTTCGCGAAAAAATACATTTCTTATTCATGATTGATAGAATTACAATTTTGACCGTGTGAAAAGTCTGAAAGCGAATCACGAAAGTTCAGTGCAAAAGTTACCGATTTCTGATTGGGCCAGAGAAAAAATTAAATTTTCGTGAGCGATAGCAACCATTAGCTAGAAAGACACTGCTGGTATGTGCGTATAGAATTGAAATATACAGTAAGCTCAAACTGTTTCAGAAAATAATCACGGGATACATAAATAAGTTGACTATACACCACAAACATACTATACACCTTAACACACATATAATTCACTTAATCAGTCTCGTAACATATTTAAATTATGGCATGCAGTATGATCGTAGTAACAAGCCTATTATGTTTTATTTCTCATTATATTTATTAATCCTAACAGAATAAATGTAATTAGTAAAACTATCAGCTTTTAGATTGTAAGATACTTCGGGGTTATTTTACATTACGATAAATCCCATGTGGTATCGCAAAGTAAAATAATGAGGCCAGCCGGCCTGCTATATATACTTATATATATATATATATATATATATATATACAGTGTTGTTAAGTAACGAATTACAAGTAATCGGATTACTTGAAACGATTACTTTTCAAGTAATTTATACTTGTAACGAATTACATTTCAAAAATGTAATTCGTACTTGTAATCGGAATACATAACATTAATTGTAATCGATATATTAAGGTAATTGATACTTTATATTTACTTGCCGTTACTTTTATTCTCGGAACGTATAATGAATACATAAGAACAAGAAGATGTTACACTTTTGTATTAGTAAAGTTTATAATTTTACTCTTGTAGTGCTACGATCTTATGCACAACATGTATGATCAAAAATGAAGAGCCATAATGACTTGCAGTTCGGAAATCTTCGGAAATTCTTGCAGGGAACCGAAACTACGTAAGTTGTAGGCTTCCCGTCTCAACATTAACCTATCCTAAAATCTGCATTTTAAAAATTTAACACATCGCTGCCGTCAAGTGCTCCCGTTGAGCGTCTTTTTAGTGTTGGTAAAGATGTTTTTTGCCATCAAGAGAGGGAATCTATCTGATCGAGAACTTTAAAATGCAATTGTTTTGTAAGGTCAATTCCACTACTTGGATGAAGTCTTTTAATGACTTGATGTAAGTTTTTGGACATACGCCATTGCTAAGAACTTTTTCTGTTGAAGAAAAACTAATAAATAAAATAAATAAATAAAAATACTCAAAAAAAGACAAAAAACACACAAAACTAAGCAAACAATTGCTGTTGTCAACAAGGATATGAACAGTTGTTGACAACAGCAATTGTTTGCTTAGTTTTGTGTGTTTTTTGTCTTTTTTTGAGTATTTTTATTTATTTATTTTATTTATTAGTTTTTCTTCAACAGAAAAAGTTCTTAGCAATGGCGTATGTCCAAAAACTTACATCAAGTCATGCACTCCCATTGCACAAATCTTTTAAAGATAAGTCTTTTAATGTTATTCAAGCAAGTTTGTCCTCAAATATTATTCATTTAATTTAAGATAATAAATTTAATAATTACATGAAATAATTTTTTTTAACAAAACATATATGTATGTATGTTTATTAATGTAACAAAGTGTAAAAAATTGAATCGTAGGTCATTTTTAAAATGGTAGCGGAAAGTAATTGTAATTGTAATTTTACTGATTATTTCTATGTAAAGTAATTTTTACTTGTAATTAGTTACATTATCACCACAGTAATTGTAATTGAGCCCAATTACTTTTTCTGAGTACTTTTAACAACACTGTATATATACTTATATATATATACACTTTTTTATTCTTCAAGTGCAAAATTTATTTAACTAAGTTAGGAAAACACATTAACCACAAATTTCTTGCCGTTCGGGTTTATAACAGTGATATTTTCTAAAACAAGAACAATGTAGTCCGCGGTTTCAGTGCCTGTATACAGCTGTTCACATTAACGTTTTAGTGCAAGAAGTACTCAATTATGAAAATTAATGAATTTATGTTTAAAATAGGGTTTTAAATTAACTTCCGTTAATTTCTACTCACTTAAGTAATTCATGTCCAGGGAAACTTTATACTATACAATTTTATTATTAATAAAAATGGTGTTTGTTTGTTTATAATGTCGTGCTATTTTGTACGATGCTGTCTGCAATTTCCATGGATTGCCGAATCTCTTTTGCGATAACAGTTTTTACTAGCACATTCTATTAAATAAATATGCATCATGTGCTACAGCAAAATCATGGATATATATGAAAATTAAAATAAAATGTATACTTTCAAACAAAGCTCACATGTCTTAAAATAAAATTAGTTCTGTGAATCTAATATATTAAACTGAACTAGTATTATAAACAATTATTACTTATAAACATTATAATATAATCAATTTACATTTTACGTATATTCACAAAATTGCTTTTCTTTGAACTTATACGCAGCCTTGTGACCCGAAATTAAACCAGCATACTCATTGTTTTAAATGTGACTTGTAGCACCACCTGTTTTCGTTAAACTGAACTAAATGATTCTTTACTTGTGCTAAACATGTTGTTACGAGATATACTACTAGTCACGCCATCTATGCGCCAAATGTGAACGAAGTATTATTCTGAATATTTTAGAGATTACATTTATGTATCCAAATGTCGTTTTGCCTAAAGTCGTTTTGCCTAAAGTCGTTTTGCCTAAACTCGCAGAGCACCACTCCACATTCTCAGGCAGTGATAAAACCTTACAGTCATTTTGCCTAAATTCGTTCTGCCTTAAGTCGTTTTGCCTAAAATTTTAGGCATCTGTTTAGCTTGCCTACAGTCATTTTGCCTAAAGTCATTTCGCCTAAAAGTCGTTTTGCCTAAAGTCGTTTTGCCTAAAGTCGTTGTGCCTAAAGTCGTTTTGCCTAAAATTATAATCACCTGCTTAAGTTCCCTTAAAGTCGTTTTGCCTAAAATCGTAATGCCTAAAATTCGTTTTGCCTAAAGTCATTTTGCCTAAAGTCATTTGGCCTAAAGTTAGTTTGCCTAAAGTCGTTTTTCCTAAAGTCGTTTTGCCTAAAAGTCATTTTGCCTAAAGTCATTTCGCCTAAAGTCGTTTGGCCTAAAGTCATTTTGCCTAAAGAACATTTTAGGCTAAATGACTTTAGGCAAAACGACGTGTACTCGACAGGTTGTGCGCGTAGAAAGGAAATAATTATATTTTGTTTCTGTTACGGACGCATGGTGCAAGAATCAATGAGAGTGGAGTGAGAAGCTATTTTGGCAACAAATTGTCGAGATATTACAATACTCAGGCGTAATTCCTGCTTTACAAATTAATTAATGCTATTACTTATGAGTAGAGCCAAGATTATATGGTTTTATGCGAAATCGCGAATTTTCACGCGAAATTCATCCCAAACCGCGAAAAATGCGAAATGTTTTCTAACCACAAATAAACACCTCAATATTGATTTAAATCGTTTACTACCGACTATTGGTTGATTGACAAAAATTCCGTATCTGTAGAAGAAATGGTCGTCATCCAACTGCAGTGTGGTGGTTATTTAATGCGTTAATTATTCATCTTAAAAAATTACAAGATATCACAAAAATTGACGATTTCACGAACAAAAAACAGATCGTTATCGGAGTTAGGTTAGGGTTTTTAAACGCATCTAGCCACTAGAGATCACGCAATTATAACAACCGGCGATCGTAAACAAGTTAACAAACACAACAACGTGAAAAATCTCAGCGCCTTGTTTGCTGTATCCTTTGAAAAATACACGTGAACAAAAACTGCATTCATTAAATAAATACGTATGAAAATAAAAGCGAACCTTGATATTTAATGATCACTTGATATTTAATGAAATTTCACTGTAACGCAATTTTGTGTGCTTGTTGAATAAGCAGTTTACCGTGAAGCAACGCCGTGAAGCCTTCATTTTAATTTCACACTTCACAGGCGAGAGAGCCGAAATCGTAACATACTCGAAGTTTTCCGATCGCTAATGAAAAAGCACCATATTGCAAGGATTTATTTATTTTACGGTCATTAAATATTTTAAATAACGCTTACCTACCCAACCCTCCCGGAAAATAAATAAAAACATTTATTTCACTGACCTGACATAACCTAACCTTTTACTTCGGGTTGAGTATATGGTTCTCTCGCCTGTAAAAAGTAGGCTTCCCGCGGTTTATTTTTTCGCTACAACTTCAATAAATACTAGTTTTTGGTACCTCCGGGATTTGTTTACAAATGACGTGCATAAATGAAAGCTAAATTTCTTAATCATGCCGAAAAATAAAGCTACTACGGCATCACGTGCTGACGAGTTTAAGAATGAGGGATTATATGTCAGTGACGGAAAAATACTTTTCTGTAAATATTGTAATTGCCGTTTGGAGCATGAACGTAAGGACACGGTAAACAAGCACATAATTAGCGACAAACATGTAAAAGGTAAACGATCCCCATGCACTTTGAAACGACAGCTTTCTATCCCAGAAGCAGGAGTGGCGCAAATATGCGCAAAAAAACAAAAGGAAGATTTTGTTCTCGAAACTGTTGAAGCCTTTGTAGCTGCAGGTATTCCTCTTGAGAAACTTGACAACAGCAAGCTGACTGCATGGATGCAGAAGAATGTAAGGGGTGCTGGTGATCTTCCAACAGCGGATTGGATGAGGAAAAAGTACATTCCCCTACTTAGAGAGAAAAAAGAAGTGGAAATCAAGCAGCAGCTCTTGGGGCAAGATGTGGTCATACTCGCAGATGAAACCACTGACAAGAGTAATAATTGTGTTTTCAACATCTTGTTTAAAATTCTGAAACCAGGTGCTGAACAAGATGTTATCTTAGGGGCTTCTTGTGTCCTTGATGCAGCAAATGCTGTTTGTTGTTCTCGGGCAGTGATTGATGTATGCTCCAAATATGAAGTCAAGGAAGAAAACATAATTGCGTATGTTACAGATAGTGCCAGGTACATGACAAAATCTGCTGGCACCCTTGAAGGTCTATTTGGTGACCACATGTACCACATACAATGTTGGGCCCATAAAGTAAACATTGTTGGGCAGATCTGGCAAAACAACTTGGAAGAACTGAACCTCTTCGTTTGTAAGGTAAAGATGGCCTTTCTTAACACCAGAAAGAGGAGGCATGCATACCTTCAATTTCTTCTCCAGAAACATGGAGAAAACAAGGCTCTGGTCAAGTTATTCCCCATGCCAGTTGTTACACGTTGGAACACATGGTTTGAATCTGTAGCATACCTCGCACTCCATCTGCACGACATTGTGGAATTCTTTGAGCAGCTTAGCGAAGATAACTCTGGTGTTAAATATATCAAGGGACTCCAGAAGGAAGAGTTACAATGTCTTGAGGCCACTCTTACATTTGTGGCTCAAAACTGTAACACCTTTGTAGAGCTAATTAATTTTCTTGAAGGAACAAAGTATCCTACTGCTCATCAGTTGTGCACAAAATTGAGTAAACTTCAAACTACTCTTGATGTCTTGGCTAAGGGAATATTTCCTGAAAATGTTGAAGACATTTTGGCTGAAATGAAAACTGTCAACTCTGCAGCCCTTAAAGAGCAGTTCAAGAACACAGCTAAACTCAGTCTTATAAAACTGATTGATCTGGTGAACACTGATCCATCTCGTCAACTATTTCTGGGAATCAGCGCTCTAATGAATCCTCAAAATGTAGAAAACATTCGTGTGGAGGAAAAAGAATTCCAGAAACATATTGGGAACCTACCTTTCCTTTGCAAGGTGCAGAAGACCTCTGTAGCGACAGGCTACATAACACTCCAAAACCTGGTTTCCCAAGAGCAGAAGAAACCGCATGTAAACTACATAGACATGGTGGACATACTATGCAAAATGAAAGCGGATTATCCTGAATTTGCAGCTGCTGCTTTAAAGTTAATATGTATACCTGCAACGAATGTGGACTCAGAGAGATCTTTTTCTAAGTATTCTGTAGTTGTAAGTGACAGAAGAAGATCTCTAAAACCAGAGAATGCTGAACTGCTGACAATGGTGGCTTTTTCCTTAGCTTAATTATATTGCATTTATAGAACAAAAGTTTAACTGTAGTTTCTATTTTAATTAATTTAGACTCTCTCCTGAACTCAGGAACAGTACTTACCTGCATAAGAATACTGAATATTTTAGTTGTTAATTTTTTATGTACTCTCAACATAGTATTGTTTAATGTGCATATTTTAAGTCTCTAACCACGAATTATTGAAGCATTTGATCAAGGCAGCTCTGCTAGGTGTGTACATGTTATTACATGTGTTTTAATTTTTTATGACGATAAAGACGAAATCCATAATTCTTAATGACGAAAAGTCCTTTTTCATAACACCATAAAATCTTGGCTCTACTTATGAGTCACTAGCAAAAATTGAAAATAGAAACATTTCGTAGTTAGAATAATGAACTGAAATTTTTATGTAACCTATAACCCATATTTATTAATATGTTTAAAACTTGTGCTGACAAATTGCTGGTCAGATGTCACGGGGTAATCATTTGATAGTTAAAATAGTTACTTACTAACACCGCCAACAGATGTCAGATACATCGTGAAATTTCATTGGCTGAAATCAACAGTAAGATTTCAATTGTGAACCCAATTCCGCACAAGTCGTGTGCACAGTCGTGCGCATGGCCTGCTGTGCGCTCGCTTATGTATTTGATATTATTGTGACCCCAGGCTGAAGGCACCGGCAGAAGAGGGTCCTGACGAGGGTGGGGAGGAAACCCAGGGAGCGGGAGGGGAGACTGCCGGACAAGGATGAGAGAGCTCGCCAGTGGACAGTGAATTGAGTCTTTCCGTGTGACCGTGCGTGCAGAGGTGCGTAAGTAAATCTTATAGCAAAATGATGTTGTTTACCCATTTTACAGCCCTACATTATGATAATATATTGTTAGTAATAATATTATCATTCGTGTTTTTTTAAAGAGGTTTGGTTCACTAAATTTAGTTGTGATACCTCTGAAATCTGTACACGCACATGTGTATAAACTAAAAACGGTACAAATTATTGCTGTTTGGTGTAAGAGATGTGAATGTGAAAATTTTCTTAATGACATTTTCTGCCAAAATGTAAAGTAATTCCGGAAAGTTTTCCTTTTTGCCTGATACCAGCATCGATTTATATGATTAGAGATAGGTTGCATAAGTACTAAGGTAATGGTATTTCTATGCTGTAGTCTGTGCTCGTGTAATTTGTTTATTATTCATCCTCTATTATGAAATTTTTATACCCCTTAAAAATGATTACCATTATATTAAAGAACAGGTAAAACAAAATTTGAGTTAAAAAGTAGATATAGAACAGTGGAGTATGCCCATATTTTGTCTCTCTTCGACACTTAATGGCTCAATTAATTTTTAATTTGATTATGTTTGTACAAAATGTTTGATAAAATTTGTTTGCGTAAAAGTACAACTCAATTGGAAAATTTTCCGAATTTACAGAAGACGTTCTGGTGAATGACAGGAATATTTTTCCCCCAGAAATATTTTTTCCAGAAAACATTTCTACTGAATGGTTAGTGTTCGTGTGCCGCTGACCACGACGTGACACCTCGCAGTCACGCGGTGGGACCGAGGCCCGGACTCACGGCTCAGGGGTGTAGAACGGGTCGGACGAGTGCCGGATGTACTGCGTGCAGTGGAACACTCGGAACGCCAGGCCGGCCAGGAAGTCGCGCGGAGTCAGGTAGCCCGCCACGGGACGCAGCTGGAAGCCCGTCTTGCCTGCCGACACAACACTCGCCTGCAGCCCGCACAACACCTGCGGCTGCGGGGAACATCCATACCTTCACAGCAGCTGGCTGCCCGTCTTGCCTGCCGACACAACACTCGCCTGCACCCCGCACAACACCTGCAGCTGCGGGCCACATCCATACCTTCACAGCAGCTGGCTGCCCGTCTTGCCTGCCGACACAACACTCGCCTGCAGCCCGCACAACACCTGCAGCTGCGGGCAACATCCATACCTTCACAGCAGCTGGAAGCCCGTCTTGCCTGCCGACACAACACTCGCCTGCAGCCCGCACAACACCTGCAGCTGCGGGCAACATCCATACCTTCACAGCAGCTGGAAGCCCGTCTTGCCTGCCGACACAACACTCGCCTGCAGCCCGCACAACACCTGCAGCTGCGGGGAACATCCATACCTTCACAGCAGCTGGCTGCCCGTCTTGCCTGCCGACACAACACTCGCCTGCAGCCCGCACAACACCTGCAGCTGCGGGGAACATCCATACCTTCACAGCAGCTGGCTGCCCCTCTTGCCTGCCGACACAACACTCGCCTGCACTCCGCACAACACCTGCAGCTGCGGGCAACATCCATACCTTCACAGCAGCTGGAAGCCCGTCGTGCCTGCCGACACAACACTCGCCTGCAGCCCGCACAACACCTGCAGCTGCGGGGAACATCCATACCTTCACAGCAGCTGGCTGCCCGTCTTGCCTGCCGACACAACACTCGCCTGCACTCCGCACAACACCTGCAGCTGCGGGCCACATCCATACCTTCACAGCAGCTGGCTGCCCGTCTTGCCTGCCGACACAACACTCGCCTGCACCCCGCACAACACCTGCAGCTGCGGGGAACATCCATACCTTCACAGCAGCTGGAAGCCCGTCTTGCCTGCCGACACAACACTCGCCTGCAGCCCGCACAACACCTGCAGCTGCGGGCCACATCCATACCTTCACAGCAGCTGGAAGCCCGTCTTGCCTGCCGACACAACACTCTCCTGCAGCCCGCACAACACCTGCAGCTGCGGGGAACATCTATACCTTCACAGCAGCTGGAAGCCCGTCTTGCCTGCCGACACAACACTCTCCTGCAGCCCGCACAACACCTGTAGCTGCGGGGAACATCCATACCTTCACAGCAGCTGGCTGCCCGTCTTGCCTGCCGACACAACACTCGCCTGCACTCCGCACAACACCTGCAGCTGCGGGCCACATCCATACCTTCACAGCAGCTGGCTGCCCGTCTTGCCTGCCGACACAACACTCGCCTGCACTCCGCACAACACCTGCAGCTGCGGGCCACATCCATACCTTCACAGCAGCTGGCTGCCCGTCTTGCCTGCCGACACAACACTCGCCTGCACCCCGCACAACACCTGCAGCTGCGGGGAACATCCATACCTTCACAGCAGCTGGAAGCCCGTCTTGCCTGCCGACACAACACTCGCCTGCAGCCCGCACAACACCTACGGCTGCGGGGAACATCTATACCTTCACAGCAGCTGGAAGCCCGTCTTGCCTGCCGACACAACACTCTCCTGCAGCCCGCACAACACCTGCAGCTGCGGGGAACATCCATACCTTCACAGCAGCTGGCTGCCCGTCTTGCCTGCCGACACAACACTCGCCTGCAGCCCGCACAACACCTGCAGCTGCGGGCCACATCCATACCTTCACAGCAGCTGGCTGCCCGTCTTGCCTGCCGACACAACACTCTCCTGCAGCCCGCACAACACCTGCAGCTGCGGGGAACATCCATACCTTCACAGCAGCTGGAAGCCCGTCTTGCCTGCCGACACAACACTCGCCTGCAGCCCGCACAACACCTGCAGCTGCGGGCCACATCCATACCTTCACAGCAGCTGGAAGCCCATCTTGCCTGCCGACACAACACTCGCCTGCACTCCGCACAACACCTGCAGCTGCGGGGAACATCCATACCTTCACAGCAGCTGGAAGCCCGTCTTGCCTGCCGACACAACACTCGCCTGCACTCCGCACAACACCTGCAGCTGCGGGCAACATCCATACCTTCACAGCAGCTGGAAGCCCATCTTGCCTGCCGACACAACACTCGCCTGCACCCCGCACAACACCTGCAGCTGCGGGCAACATCCATACCTTCACAGCAGAAAATTTATATAAGATCAACAAACTTGTGTTTGGTTATGGCATGTCTCATCCTTGGTTGGCAGTGTTTATTTTAATTGGCATTTACTTTTTTTTCCCTCAATGCACGATTTATGCCATTAGCGCTATCGTTGTTATAGTGCGATGTGTTGTCAGATAAAAGCCATAGAGTATGAACGTTTCAGACACAACTTGTAACGCGGAGAATATTTAAAGATGTATCTTAAACATTGCACGAGGTTTGTTCAAAACGTAAATGAAATCGTGTAAATTCGCGGGTTTTAGTAGTCCTATTCCCACAAGTTTTTAAGTTTTTGTGTTGGTAAACATTTCTGAAAAGTATGTGAACATGTTTAGCCATATTGTACGTTTAGTTTGTTTTCAGCTGTCAAAAATGTTACATTTGTTTTGGCACCAATGGTGATTTGTCATTTTATTTTTTTTGTTTAAGAAAATGGATTGCAGTATTTGCATTAAATGTTGTTTTAATAGTGGAATAAAGTTTGTCAATATTTTAGAATTGTTAAATGTTTTAGCACAAACACTCAGCTCCGGACGAGGTCTCAGCAGTCCGAGAAGCTGAGCTTGGCCACGCGCCGGCAAGTGCGGCGACCAGCAGAATGCCAGCGTGCGGCGGGAAGTAGCTAACCAGGAGTCTGTTCGGCCTCGTTTCATACTAAATATTTTGGATCTGTTTTAGCATAGCATATATATATACATATATATAGAACGCCTTGTTATTAGTAGAGTCCGACAGCCGAAATAACTTCGCCTATGAAATAATAGTTGGTTTTTACAAGAATAAAAAAAATTTAAAATTTATTAGAATCAACGATGACATAGAACATAAGATTTGTAATATTGAAAAGCCGGGTGGTAAAAATCTGACAACAGTGGGCGTCATTTACTTTCTGTTGCGATTTAAGAGTGAGACACACCGAATTCCGGGGTTTCTATGGTTTATTACATCATAATATTCAGCTATGAAAGTCTGAATGTTCCCTGCAGCACATGTCAAAAATATCTCACATTGTCTTAAACAGAGTGTACGACATGTATAGAGAGTTTACGTACGAGCTCTGATAAAAGCATCCAACAAAACTGCCGCACGAGCAGCTATGCAGGTTTCTGTAGAGTAACCTATCCCATGATGCGTTAGCCACAGTTCCTGCTATTTAGTTTTCTAATGCGTTTTACAGTTCATTTACTGTGGCATACGTGCTTTTATTTACTATTTACTCGAAACATCAATGCCTACAGAAATATTTTCATAAGCACTTATTATTGCGGTATTAAAAAAATCCCACCAATAAACTAGCGACATATTTTATCTCTGAGAGCATCTTAAAACAGTGCTTCTGATTTGCCAAAAATCTAACTTGTGGGAAATCTTCTGGACCAAATTGCGACCGACCAAACACTAAAACTTTCTTACCGTGAATTATTCATATACGTGGCCGTGGAAGCTTACAAGAAGCCTTAAGAGGAACATTCCATCGCGGCATACTCACTTTAGTAGGAACGTAACAAAAATTCAATGTACCAGCACTTAGCTGTAGACACATCTGGAATATTATGCAAATTTCAAAGCCAACTATGGAATGGAAGTCTGAAAAGAAGAAAATAAGAGGGAAGTTCGCTCCTGATTTTTCGGGGCCCTAATATTTGGGAGAGTGGGCTTACCTAGGGGAGGAGGGGACGGGGGAGTACAATAGACGCTAAAGAAAAGGTGGTCTTAAGAAAATTAAAAAAAAAAAAAAAAAAAAAATCTTTAGTTCAAAGTTTTTAAGCCAATTAGGAACTTAAATAGTTCTTTAATTGAGTCATGCAATGGAGAATTTTGATTTAATACAATTTTTTAGACAAACGTCATTGCAGTTTTGCACTGTTTGTAAATTCATATATGTATACAAATAAGAAATAAAACATGAAAAAAAAAAAATAACTCACAGAAAACAGTTATAAGTCTTTCTGTTTGTGCCTGATGACGGGAAACGATTCCAGTTCCCGAAACGTCACAACTGTTTTGTCATAGGAAACCTAATGTATTTGTCGTAGTTGTGTTGTCCTTAATACATGTTTATCTTCATCGTTGTGTTCGTATATTTGCTGAGTTGTCCAGGTTTTGTTGTCCGTTTGCATTTACTGTTATTGTTGAAACTGTCTCGTCGTTGTTAGCTCACTGAGTTCGTCTGCGCTGTTATTATTTTTCATGACTAAATTCATTCCACAGAATTCTTGTTCTGTCTGATATTTAAGTCTGAATGTGTTCGTCTGTGCTGTCGTCGTTGTGTTGTCCATTATAACTGTTTAGGCTCATCGTTGGGTTTATCTGTTTGAAATAAGCTGATTTAGGCTTGTTTGCTGTAGGTTTTTTTTTTCATTGTTAATTTCTTATTTTGATTGTATGTATTTTTTCCCGTGACTAATAGTGAAAAACTGAAATGGCGTATGTCTAAGAAATTGTATTAAATCAGGAACTTAAATTTTGAGAATGATTTTGGTAATTTATCAATATATTTAATGAACAAACAATTAATAACAATAAAATAAATTTAGCGTTATTAAAAAGTAATAATATATTTAACGTTAGATAGTAAAAAAATTGTTCAATTTAAGACAAACATTTTACTTTACATGCATGTTTGTATAGTAAAGGAGCTGGCGCAGGGCTCTGCTAAGCGCAAGCTTGAAGTGTTTGAGCGGATGCTCGGGTCTGGAGCTACCCCTGAAGGAGCTCGGGCTACCCGCCAGGGCTGCCTACCCACCAGGCGTGAACTGCATAAACATCATGCGTCTAATACCTACCCACCAGGCTAAAACTGCTTCTCCAAAAGGCAAGAACAATTTACCCACCAGGCGTTAGCTGCCTACCCACAAGACGTAAACTTGCTTTCCACCAGTGGTCATCTGCCTCCACTGCAGACGTGTGTTTCTCACCTACCAGGCGTTAGCTGCCTAGACACCTTGTATGTGCTCCCCACCCGCCAGGCCTGAGCTACTTATCCACCAGGCGTAACATCTGCCCATTTGTTTAAGAGCTGCCTACCCACCAGGGGTAATCTGCCTACCCCAAGGCACGAGCTGCATACCCACATGGCGAACGCTGCCTACCTACAATGTGCGAGCTACCTACACATATGCATCAGCTACCTAACAGGCGTCACCTGACTAAATACCATACGTCAGCTGCCTAACAACCAGGGTTAGCTGCCTAATCACTAAGCATCAGCTGCATACCCAACAGCTATACCACAAGCTATGAGCTGTTAACGCACCTGGCTTCCTACCCAAAGGGCGTGAGCTGACTGCCATCCAGGGGTGAATTGTCAAACCACCAGGCGTGAGCTGCCTATTGACCAGGCGTGTGCTTCATACCCAACAAGCATTAGCTGCCTACCCGCCCGGCGTGAGCTGCATGCCAAGCCAGTGTGAAATGCCTACCCAATAGGCGTCATCTTTCTACCCACCAGGTATGAGGTGCCTTACCAACAGTCGTAACTGCCTACCCACCAGGTGTCATCCTTGTACCTCCTAGGAATCAGCAGCCAACACAACTGTCGTTAGCAGCCTTTGCAGTGAGCTGCCTAGCTACATGGCGTCAGCTGCATGAGCTGGTTACCTAACATGCCTGAGCTCCATACCCATCAGGCGTAATTTGCATACCGTGTCAGTTGTATATCGATATGTTGTAAGCTGCCTACCCACAAATCGGCATTTACCTACCCACCAGGCGGCAACTGCCTCCCCACCAGGCCCTTTATGCCTACCCACCAGAGTAAGCTACTTAGTCACTAGACACCATATACTTAACCAAACTTATTGAACAGCCTACCCATCATGCGTCAGCTGCCTAACCAGCTAGAAGAAGCAGACTACCCACAAGATGACAACTGCCTACCGACAAATCATGAGCTTCCTACAGGCATAGCTGGTACCCACCAGGCTGCCTCCGACCTGGCTAGAGCTGACTACTCATCAGAGGTAGGCTTCCTACCCACCCGGCGTGTGAATACCCCCAAGCGTGAGCTATCAACCCACCAGGCGTATGCTACGTAACCACCAGGCATGAGCTGCCAATCCACCATGTGTCAACTACCTACCCATCAGGGAGCCTTTAGCCGGGGAAGGGGGTTCCCCCTTATATTTTGAAAAAAAATGTAATAATTGCGTTTAAATAGGATATGTTATTATAAAACAGTTTAAATACAGATTTTTTTTTATATCGTTCCAAAAGGATATTAAATCTTAGTTTTGAGGTCATATTTTGAAGGGGGAAAAAAAGGCTCTCGGACACATCTACTGTGCGGGGTATTCCATATTCTTCCACCCCCGGATAGGTTGGTCCCCCCCCCTTCCCCCCATCAATTGTTCCTAACGGCGCTGGTGTCACCAGGCATCAACACTCTCCCATCCAGGAGTCAGTTGCCTATCCACAAGGCGTATGCTGCCTATCCACCAGGTGTCAGCTGTCTACTTACCAGGAGTGAGCTATTGTAAGATATAGACGCTTGTTGCGTCGTATCCAAGCGTCTCTAAAAATTTGATAGTCTTCGAATGTTCGCACGAATTTTCTTCTGAATTTTCACACTACGTTTCGCGTAAGTTTTGTTATGATTTCGGTTACTTACTTGTGCGTGAATTTCTGTAATAATGTTCAGATTCAACTAAAACAAAATAACTTGTATTGGTACGATTAAGAAAATTGTTTTAACTCTCAGAAAAATTCATGAAGTGGAGAGAACTGAATTTTTCACATATCTATCTAACAGTGCCAAACGAGTCAAGCCAAATTTAGATGATATTTGTTTTATAGCGTATTATGTGCTAAAAGTTCATTTGCTATCGTACTATAGCATCGGGACTCACTTGAATATTTTTTTAAAATCTATATCGATAGCAATAATAGGCTAAGATAAAAGTTTTAGCTAAATCCGACAATCATAAGTCCAGGTACAATGTTAAGTACCTGTGGCTGTATGCAAAATCTTCCTCATTTGGAAGAAGCGAATCATAAGTTCCTTCTCGCAGGTCACACACATGTGGCTGTTGATGGAAAAACATACTCGTATCATTGAAACTACTTTTATTTTCTTTTTTACTTTCCTGTAAAGTATTGTGACCTAGGGTCGTTTGGTACAGATTTATCATTTACGCAGTGTTGTGTTGTGTTGTGCTGTTTACATCACTGAGAATACTACTTGTTACTTTAAACAACTGAGCATTCAAGACTTAAGTAGAAGGAAAAATTATTAAGTTTTTTTTTTTTTTTTCAAAATGCGGTAAAATCACTCACGTTTTAAGAAGACGTTCACATCTTGCAGTTGAGGTATGTTATCTTCCCTGTAACGAAGAAACATCAGCAACAGTCACTACAGTGTTGTATATAGATATGTATGCATGTGGTAGTAGTGCTCCAATGGGATGGTCTCACCTGTAGCCGCAGTACTTGACTAGTTGCGGCCAGTTCTCCAAGTACTCCTTGCAGGCGTGTTTCACGTACAGCTTCTGCAGCTCTCTGAACACGGTTCCCCTGCAAACTCCAAGCAACGTTAGTCACTGGCTGATCGCAGTGGAGGCCCTACACTTTGCGGGGTCCTGGACAATTAAATTTTACAGGGGCAAATGAAAATGGGCCTTTTTCCAGGGAACCTGGATAGTATTTAATGACCCAGAAAATATGTTAAATGTAGGTAGGTACTCTTGCAATCAACTTTTAAGAAAAATCAGGCACTTCAATTTCAAGAATTTTGGCTAGTATATTTGAAGACATTTTGATGGTATTCCTGGATATATTATCCTCCGATTAGCTTTATAAATGCTTGCGATCTGTGAATTAGGTATTGACTAGTACTTTAAATTTCATGTAGTAACAATCTAATTTTCCTTCTCCCTTAATGTCCATATTTCTAACCGAGAACCAGACAAAGAAGGAAGGTAATGAAGCCGGTTGCCCGACTTGCCCTGCCCTGCAGTCGCCTCTGAGCTGATGAGCGTCTAAAGCAGTGACGACCAACTTCACTCTTTTCGGGAGTCAGATATCATATTTGAAACTAATCTGAAGGCCGGACAATATTAATTAGTATTACATTTCTTACAACAATTTATTTAATGTGTTATTCAGGTCAGTAACCACTAAATACTGTAAACAGTCCGTATTCAGTCCTTATTTTCTTGTCATGACTATTATTTTTTTATAATTAATTTATATTTTAATAGAGTAAATTTGTATGTTTGTAATTATGTAATGGTGAAGAGAGCAACATTATTAGGAGCCATTTCATTCCACCCAGAGTTTGACTTTGGTACTATTTAATTTCTGTTTGGCAATTACATATTTCTTTGAGTTATTATTCCGTTTTAGACCATCCATGCACCAAACGGATGTCTTCAGTTATTTTTCTCTTTTCCAAGGTTTTATTAGTTTCAATCTATAGTATTTCTCATAGCTCTCTTGTTCCTGGGTTATCAAAAGTTAAGTTAGAGAATTTTTGGGTTTATTATAGTGAATGTATGGAAGTACGCCATTAAGAAAGCAAGAATTTTTTTGTGTGAGCGCTATAGCTAGAGCTCTTCAGGAAGTTCAAGGATTAGGAATATCTTATTTTTATCTATCATAGTTTGGGAGTTACGACGTTCCCTATACACCACGTCGGTAGCAATCGTTGAATAGTGCAACACGACGACGATGAAGTAGAGCCTATTGCCAAGAGGTCGGCGCTGGGGAGCTCTTTCTGAACTATAGGATTTTCAGATGCCATAGAAATCGTGGATTCCTCATCTTCGTTCCAGTAACACATCTCGTAGCCGTAGTTAGCGTTTTCAGCCATCGACGTTCCAGCCATCGTGAGGACGCACCAATGGTCCAGACGATGCGGAGATCATCTCTGCAGTCACTTAGTAGCTAGTAGCCGACGACTTGTGTGTTCACTATTTGCAGAAACAGATTCCTATCACTTATGTATCGCATCATAGCTTACCGGCCCGTATCGGTAGTACTGAGGTTTGCTCACTTCGTGGCATAAATTTTACGTCAAAAACGTAATGAATATTGTACAATTATACGTAATAGTTATTATCCTAAACCTCAAATATTAAAGGTTGTAATAACTTTCTGTTATTATAATTTAATATAAATGGAAAGTTTATTCGAATACATTGAATGATTAGAAAGATAAATATATTTGTTTTCTTATCGACTAGAGGTGAGATCACATGCATGATTTATTAAACTAAATGCGATATCAAGTGCCAAATTGGAATTGATGCGTTACTTTAAGTCTGTTTGCAATAAATCTTACGACAGAACACTTACAATATCTAAAGGCTAAAATAATATTACTATTTTACTCTAACACTTACACAGATTATTTTTTTTATTTATTCTATAGCGGAATTTACTTACGCACTAATGCTAGCAGTGAAATGTTAGTTAAACTGCTAGGCATAAACAAAAATAGCCAATACCATTTCATTTAATGAAATTATGGGATCATTCATCAGGCACGTCTATCGTGTGTGCTAGTTTCCGCTACAGATAAAATATTTGGTATGTGATGAAGAAACAAGAAATAACTTTAAATCTAGGAAGAAGTTCCATTAAATAATATATGAATCACAAAATCATAAATAATATTTTTGAAGTTATATATGATGAGAGTGAATTTTTACGGCGCGTGCATACCATGCAACGAACTCTTTACTGGATGACAAAAGGTTTCATCCAAAGCAAAACTAAATACAAATAAAAATTATAATGTGCTTTTAAATCTTATTCTTTTACTGGTCCATATCATTAAACACATTTATTTATGGTGAAAATTAGTGATAAAAATTGTGCTTCAAGTGTATTTTCAAGTGAATGTATACAAGTGAGGTTAGTTTATACTTCTTTAAGAGTGTTATGAAAAAAATATGTGAATGAATTTTTACGATGCGCACATAGCGTGCAACAAAAATTTACAGGATGAAGAAAAGGCTACTTACAAATAAAATTATATAAGTGTTTTTAAATCCTATACTTAGAGTGATTAATATTGAATAGCTACTGGTCCATATAATTATAAACATTTATTGTGAATATAAGTGATGTAAATTGTTTTTATATACTTTTTCACGTGAATTTATGTAAGAGAGGGTTTTTTCCAGTATATACAACGATGTCAGGTTGCTTGTAAGTTTCCTTCGTCGCTGGCAGGGAGTGTTTGTAGAAGGTTTAGTAGTCTCCTGGTCAATTTCAAACAGTGTTTGTAAGGTTATGTTCTCGAACGTATAATTTATTTTAATTATATATATTAAATTATTATTTAACAAATAATTAATTGATTTATTTAATTTTATTATAATTTTTGAAATTTTTTTCCAAATTTATAGCATACAAATTATGGTTTTTCAAGATGGTGGCCGTAACAAAAAGTGCAAAGGTGTTTTTTAAAATATATTTTATTAAAATTTATTTAATTATTTTTTTATAAATTTTAAAATTTTTCCTGAATTTCTAGCATTAAAATTACGAATTTTCAAAATGGCGGACATGACATTTTACTGACGATATATATATATATATATATACACCTAGACATAAGTGGTGGGAGGTCAGTCTGCCAGCGGCTTCCGTGGAGAAAGGATCGATCGCCATTTTTTATTTATTTTTGTCCTCTTCGGGTTCAAACCGAGGACTCCGAGCTCCATGTCGTAGGTGTATGTTTTTTTTAAATATTTCCTACTAAAATTTTATTAATTAAATTTGTTATAAATTTATAAATTTGTTCATTAAAATCTGATAAAAAATAAAGATTTTCAAGATGGCGGCCGTAACGGAAATTGCACAGGTGACGTCATAATTCAAAATGGCTGCTATGGCATCCTAATTTTCAAGGTCATGGCCTCGGTGGCTTAAAGCGGCTAGCTCTTAGGACTTTTAAGCCGCTTTTAGGATTTTGGGCAAAAAGACTTATGAAGTTTTTCGAAATACTAATTTTTGAATTATAAAATTTTTGTGATTTTTTGGAGGAATATTTTTCCAAAAAACGGGAAATTTTGGCGCATTTTGTCACGTTTGGACAAATTTTGGCAAATTTTGAAGGTCAAGGTTATCCAAGATGGCCGCCGTGACGTCAGAGCAATCGGTCATTGACCCGGCTCCAGCTCCACGCGCCTGGCGCCTGGCGCAGGACCGGCCAATACATACTACTATTGTCTCTCAATGTACAACACGTCTCTTCTGCTGCTTCCATTCTCTTTACATGTTTACTTTATCATGTCGTGTCCTAATTTATTTTTTCTGTCAGAAATTTACCAGTCTTGACAGATTCACATTATTCGATATTGTTCTCAAATCCATGGCTACTCCATAATAATTTTCTGTAAAAGCTAGTATTACCAGTATTATTATTAAAACCTTCCCTTCGCGTCACAGAATGACAACTAAACAACAACACAGGAAAAACAACAACTAAGTACTATTCATATAATCTTAGGAAACCCATTTTATTAATTTTTCTCTTGCAATACTGTGTCTCGTTTCCTCGACGCAGATTCTTAATACTTTTCACTGTAGAACATGTAGTGTTTTTCAAGTGTGTTATAATTATATACCAGTTACACGCACATATCCGTTCTAACACTAACATTTTTCTCACTAGACAACCAAAACATACCTACACTGGTCTTTACGTGATTATTAAATTATTGCTTAGACCAAACCATCTATCAAATTTAATATTTTTCGTAAAGGACTCTCACTCAAGATGTTTTTTTTTTATCATCTCCGAAAACAAGCAAAATTATCGTAAGGAGATAGCACACACACCAAGTGCTAGTCAATCATGTGGTAAGGACCATATGTTCGGCGCCTATCTCGGGCATAGAAGCCACTTTATATTTTTTTCTTGCCTCGTGTAGAAAAATAATTTCCAATACAAGTGAAGTCAAAATTATTCACGTACCGCTAGTCAAACCACCTAAATTAAAGTTCTTTAAAAACAAAGGTTTTAAAAATGTCTCAATGATCGAGCCAGAGACTGGTCCAACGAGGCATGCCTACGGACGCCTGCAGATGAACATTGACCCCGCACACGAGAGTTGCGAGCTTGCAGAGTGCCCCGACAGCCTGATGTTCGCTTTCCCCCGCAGCCGGCTAGGAGGTGTTGCTGGAGTTTTGGGGAGGGGGGAGGGGAGGCGTCAATTGTCTTCGTTTGCCAGGTAGCACGGCCGTCCGGGCGCGGGCCGACTGGCAGCTACAGGCGCCCCACTCGCATGAATGGCGGCCCTAATTGGCCTGATTGCCCCGACGCCACGCCTCCGCGTCTTCCCGAGAACACCCGCGTCGGCGGCGCGAGCGAGCAGATCCCTCGCCATGGACTCGCTGTCGTCAACGTGCGGGTTTTATTTTCATTTTAATAATATCACACGCGCCATCGATGTTTACAGGTTATCACTGTGCGTGAAGACATGTCAGTGACTTCAGAGATGAATCTAGAAAACAAAACCTTTTAAAAAAAAATACGTACACGAATAAAATATGCGCCAGTGTAACGATCTTTAGAAAACAAAATTCTAAAGCTCAGTCCAGTAACGTCACGCTTCGCGATGCGATGGAAATAGAAAAGAATTTCTAATCGGGATATCTGTCGCGCCCACGATTTGAACGCCGCAGATGCGTGGAACGTGACTGGTTAGAATGTTATTTCATTCGCATCGCGTTTTTGATGTGTAAACGTCTTAGCTCTCGATATACGCCATTTGGTAGGAGTAATTTCGTGAATCTGGAATGGAAGCCGATGTTACACAAAGGACAAAGATGGCGGACCCAAGTGAAGTAACATAAACCAGTGCACGGTCACTTTTGTAAACATTAGGGTATATAACAAACGTATTGTTGTGCCAAATGAAACTTTATGATGGTGAAACTACCTTGACTATATTAGTCATAGTAAAAAGTAATCTCAATTTCTAAAATACCTAGGAAAACTGGTATTGCACTGAATATAATATAATAATTGTAATATATCAGCGGGCTCGGTAGCACAGAGTTAGAGCGCACCTCAAGGAACGTGGTTCAAATTTCGTCACTGCAATTTGTTTTAATTTTTAAAAACATTATAATATAATTATAGTTTATAAAAATAATGTTGAATCAGATCAATAAGGTTAAAGATTGTTTTTAGGAAGTATTTACAGACTAATTTAAATAGTTTAAGTAAAAACAAATATACAAAAATATACTAAGTGTTATTATACGTGTTTTAAAATGTTTCAGGTTAGTATTTTAGAAATGAAATAGAAGTATAACTTTGTGCGGAAACTTTGTGGTATTAATTGTTTAGTGAATTTTAACAAGATGGGTAGTATTTTAATAAAATTCCTTGTCAAAAATCAGGACCAAAGCAGGTGTTAAAATGTTTTCACTTCTGTTTCGCATTTATCGAAGTAATTTTAAATTGTTTAAAATTTCAGTTTGTTTCGAGCTGATATCTTCGCGTGATGGTGGAAAGCAACGTTTACGATTCAGGCAGCGATTTATAGTAGCGGCGGGCGCATAAAGTACGTGTGTGATTCGCAATCAGAAATCTTGGTTTATGAAAAGAAAATATTTTATTTATCAGTTCATTTATCAGGTTCGGGACTTTTTAAGTTTTATATGTTAAATTTTGTGTCCGAGTTTCGTATTATGAGTTTATTTGCAACATGAACAACATCAGCACACATGCCTTTACTCGTTACTAAGGTTAGATGTTTACACATCACTGAAAGACTCGATCACATTTTTTTTCTAAGGTTAATCCTTTTACTCGTTCTATAAACTGTCTGTTTTAATTGTACGTATTAATTCTTAGGCACCTACAAGCAGTGGCGTAGCGTGGGTGGGGCGGAGGGGGCGGCCCGCCCCGGGCGGCAGCCCGCGGGGGCGGGTCGCCGGTGAAGCGGGTTGAGATCTGATCTATGATTCATTCATTACATGTGTCAGACACACTATAATGTTACATTTTTATCTCAAATTTTGCGCACCAACTATTTTTTAATATTTATTTAAAAGAAAAACTGCGAAATCACTGACAGAGCTCTTTATAACGTTTGTTTGTTTACATAGGAACGGCAACATCGCATCACGCCGCGCCGCCGAGTTGAGCGGCACTCCTTATTATGTTCATTACTCATACAAAATCTTTTGTTTCACGCGTCGGCCCGTGTCGATGCCTCTCTTTCGCACTCATTGAATTTAGTACTACGCATTGTACTGTAAAGTTTGACCTTAACCCAGGGCAAACCAACAACTTCCACAAACCGGGACACAGTAAAACTCCTATATTGCCCCGTACCGCGAGCGCAGGTAAACCCAAAAAAATATTAAAACCCAAACTAATAGCACGCTTAAAAAATACTAATAAGGTTGCGAACAGTGAGAGGAGGCAGCAAGTTAAAAAGACGCAAAATTTATATGACAACATTTAATATATATATATATATAATAAAATCGTTTCATCACAAATCGGCGCATCCATCATAAAATACATACCCTATTACTACTTATAAAAAATAGCTATATAATAATACTAAAAAAAATACTTTAACAATTCCCCCCAAAAATTATAATTTGATCATATACTTCGGAGCTCCGAAAATTAAATATAATTACCAAAAAGGCATTAAAAATATATAAGAACATATTAATACAAATACAAATACAAATATAGATACGCACTGGGCGTATCACCGCTGTAAATACCAATTAACATAGGCGAAATCTAGCAAAAAATTGACACACCTTAACATGCAAATAAATATACCAAAAATTTAGCAAATTACAAATTATGGGTTTACAAGCCCTTCTCAGTTAAGCCATTTGCTAACGGTCGACGCCTTTTTTCTTCTAGGTCTGGCAGGGATTGGGTGAAACACGCTGAACGTAAAATCCCAGTTTCAGTTTTATTAGTCCGTTAATTTAAATCCCAAAAATCCACAAATTATAGTTTCGCACCGGGGGTCAAAGGGGTCAACGGGGCAGTGGCACGGCTGGCACTTCCTGTTTGACGTCGTGATGTCCGGTCACCAAATACACTCGTTTGCTCACGATTGTTTTTAATGGCAAACCCTTGCCATTATACGTTACCGTACCTGCAGGTAATTGTACGGATATGACGAATTCTTCGCCATACCGTCTTGGAGTTTATTTCGGCGCACATAATTCATCCTTGGAAAATCCTCGCGATATTCACACACGCCTCACCAACCACTCGCGTTCATCGTACCAAAGCGTTCTAAATTATATAAATAAACCCCGTTCATATTCAAAAAGGAACACACGTATACAGTTACTTCGATGTGGAACCATCACCATGGCCAACCCGCGTTTCACTTCACGTGCGCGCCCGCCTGGGCCTACCAGGCGACTCCGCTCGCCCGTCTCACCTGACGTCACACAATCAGCTGTTCTGCTCGCGCGCCGTCTAGCGCAGAGATTACCAACATATTCGGTAGTGTCCTCGAACTTTCCAGACCAATTTAATAACTTAAAATCTTAAACTTTAAAATAATAAGACTAAACAAGAGTTACAAATTTCTTTTTTAAAACAACATATAACAAACTTAAATCCAAAATTTCTCGTATTACCAGAGCATCCGAAAGATTAATAAAATACGTTAACCATTTCTGCCAACATAAACATTATCAAAGGTATCAGCTGTAGCACACATGCTACAGTACTGATCTTTGTTTGTTTTAGTGCATCGTGAAGTACCGTTACGCAATCACGCTTTACTCGTATGTTTGTTTCGCGAGGGTTTCGGATACGGAACGAAAGTCATTTTGATTGTGTTTCGATCTTTTAAATACTGTTGAATCTTCTAAAACTAAACATTTAGAACTTTACCCAATCTTTGAACTAGTTTTTGAAAATGAAAAGAGTCAAAGAAAGCGGTGCGGAATTCCGCAAAAAAAAAAAAAAAAAAAAAAAAAAAAAAAAAAAAAAAAAGCTAAGAAAGAAGCAGATGCGAAGAAGTCTCAAGGTGCATTACTGAAATATTTTAGTTCCAGTTCTGGTTCGAAAGCCACGTTAACGTCTTCGGTGGCATCCTGCAGCAGCGGAAGTGATTCCAGTGTAAGTAGGTATATGATTCCTCCATCTAGAATCATGCATGGCCTAGAATTACTCCAGTTATTTATTATTATTATTTATTTATTGTTTACAAAAGTTACAAAAATTTCTTACATTAGTCTCGCAAAACCTATTCACCTAGGTTTGTCTGCGAGTACGGAGTCACACTCGTTCATTAAATCTTATTCACTTAAAATTGCTCTAATAGCTGTTTGAACATTGATTATTGTTTAAAAAGTATGGAGTATATTAACATAAATTACATTGAGTTAAGGTACATCTTTTTAAGTTTACGACTGAATTTTGTCCTGCTACTTGAATTTAAAACTTCAATAGGAGATGTTTTATAAATCTAGTAGGGGAAAGGAGTATAAGAGTGCGCACTTAGAAAGTTGGTAATTTTTTAGGGCAGTAATTGAAATGATATCTAAACACAAATTTTACAGAACATGCTTTACTCAATCAGGAAACATCAGAATTTTTTTCTAGCAATTATGATTTAAACATGAGACGAATAAAAATGTTTTACAAAATAATTCCAAATGCGTACTCTTGGCCTACTATGCGGGTAAGAGTCCGCATCAGTGAGGGTAAGAGTCCGCATCAACAGTAGTCGCACACAAAAGGTCCATAGCCTTCATAACTGGAACATCCTTCATGCCACCAGTCGTTGCATATTCCACACTGGATCCAGTCTTCGTCATAGGATTCTTTACAAGCAGGGCAGGTAGTTACTTCAGTGGATGGTTCACCATGACTTGTAGAGGGACCTTGACTTTGAACAGTTTCAAAATTGGCTCTAAGTTTATTTTTTGACTTTACTTTCTTTGTATTCGCATTCTTTGTCTCGGCCTCATGTCTTGTTTTCAGTAGAGCTCGATCAGCTTTTGCCTTCTCTATTTCTTGCTTTGCCTTCTCTTTCTCTTCTAATATATTTTTGTAAGGGGATGAAGTTATGATATTTGATTTTTGAGCTGGTCTTTTGTTTTTGCTTTCTTGCCGCTTATGTTGTGGAAGTGGCAGAACTGACTGAATTTGAATGCGTATTGTGCCAGATGTTGTGGGTTCTGAAGAAAGCAAATTGCCATTTTCTTGATCGTTATTCAAATTATTGGAATCACAGTTCTTCTCAACTTCAGTAGACATGGTTTCAGGTTGATGTAGGGCTAGCCCTAAGCCCTCTTCATTAGAAATTTGAGCAGTCACCAATGATGGAGCAAACATATCTTCGCTTATGACATCAGGATCATATGGCTCTATTCCAGTAGCTTTGAATGCTCTTTCAGCAAGTTTTACACTCGCAGTGGCACTGTACGCAGCACCAAAAATGCCTGCAACTTGGTAAAGAGTTATCACCTTTCCTGGATTTTGTACTAGCCACTTTTCTGCTTCAGTTGCATATGCTGTCTTCAGTGGTGCAAAAACAACCCTATCCAGAGGCTGGGTAAGATGACTACCATGTGGGGGTAGGGTTAAAAATGTTATGTGGTTTTCCCTGCAAAATAAAACTGCACCGAGAGAACAGTGAGTTGAGTGGTTATCTGCTATTAAGAGAACTGGATCGTCTAGTGATGGTTTGACATACATTGCAAAGTGTTTGAGCCATTCAATAAAAAGATCTGTGGTCATGTATCCTGTGTCACTGATCAGAGGCAAAGTTCCTGTCGGAGCATCTTTGTAGAGCATGTTATTCATTCTTTTTCTGGGAAAAATTAGTGCAGGTGGCACATAAAAACCTGTAGCGCCAATGGAGCATACAGCAGTTACAGTTTGCCCCCTTTCTGCGCTAGACACCTTGCAGACAGTTTTTTTTCCTTTGGGGCTAATTATCTTGGGTGTTTTGTTGGGAACCGTAGTGACCCCTGTTTCGTTCATATTGAAGATCCTGTGCGGTGGAAACTTTTTTTCGAGACGACACTGCTTCAAGTTTTCAAAAAATCTTGAAACTTGAACTTTATTGAAACCCACCGCTCTTGCAACACTGCATAATTCTGGCGCACGAACAGAAAGTTTGTGGCGTTTGCAAAACCCTTTTAACCAATCTTTTCCTGCCAACTTTTTTTCTTGGTTGAATCTTTCAGAAACTCCATTCTTCTCTGCAAAATCAAAAGCTACTTTCATTATGTGCTTTCTTGTAAGGCCGTAGAACCTGTTGTCCAAATCTTTACAATGCTGTGCAAGTTCTTTTTCCATTTCATCTGACAAAGCATTTTTAAAGCGCCCAAGTGATACCGGAACCGTCCCCTGCAACAAACAGAGCCATAACTTTGTAGCCTAGACCACAAAATAAAAACTAAAATAAAACGGAATCCCTAGGCTAAAAGAAAAGGAACTGTTTTGAAGAAAGCGCAAAATATGTGGTTAGGTTTTTTACCCTGTCAAATGTTTCGTTTGAAATAGGCCCTACTAAATGTTTTTAATGGCAAAGTATTTAAATGCTTTGTGCAACTAAGAAATAGGCCCTAATACATTTACAGAAAACATGTTTACTTAACACTACAAATAATTTATCATTAAACAATTGTAGGCATATCTATGGTAGCCTACTGGAATGTATGTAGGTCTACACCACGATGTCTACACATAATATTTAATGGCCTTCAAAAAACTGTTTCATTTTTTCATGCAGCCATGCAAACAAAATTTACTTACTGCTTTGAGTCTTTTCCTTAATGTGCTTTCCTTAATTCCCAAATCTCTGGCCACTTTCCTTTTACTGTCACCAGCCTCTATTTTCCGTTTTGCTTCATCTAAGATGTCCTGTGTGGTCAGAACCCTCTCACTTTTTCGCTTGTATGGAGCCATTCATAAAGATATCATATCTGCAACAATGAAGGTAAATTCACATCAAAATAATAAATAATGTTAATAGAAACAAGTATTTATGTATTATTTAGTATTGCTGTTATCACTACACTTAAAGTAATATGATACATTTCCATAGAGAAAAGTTTCTTTTGATAACAGTGGAACAAATGTGGGAGGCTAAGAGTACGCATTCACAAACCCAGTGCGCACTCTTAGCCACATACGTAGTGTTTCGTTACATCGTCAACAGATAGCAGCACAGTACACATAGAGAACTGCTAACCACGCCATGTTGTTCTCGACATGACGTACTTTATTATGAAATAAACTTTAAACGAAATAACAAATCTTAAAGAGTTCAAAAACACTAAATTGTTTACTAAAAAAATTACATACCTTTTACAGTAAATCACTTATTCCTCTATAACTTCCAGGCAAAATACACGTAACTCGAAACAACTTAGTAGGAAACAGCGTTCACGCATACACACCTAAACACCGCACTGGCATTAGCTTGCAGTGATACCAACATAATAAAAATGATCTGCGTACTCTTACCCGACTGCGCACTCTTATACTCCTTTCCCCTAGTAGTCTAGGAATATATATATATATTTTTTGTTTTTGGATAACTTGATTATTTATGGTACCTGTCATACAAAGAAAACATAATTTTTCATTTAGCTCAAAAATGGCACCAACGATTTTTCTCAAATTTCTCGTCATTTTATATTTTAATAACATCTATAACATGGCTTACTCAGTCAGTTTTTACCGGGAAACTCTAAAAAAGGTTGCTGCCATACAAAATCAATTTTGTTTGTAAATTTTCCTATAAGCCCGGCAAACCGCGCCGTCACCACAACCACTTTTGTTTTGTGATAGATAAAATACTTATTTGAAATTCGAACGTGTCCTCCGGCCAATATTCATGGGAATACATAACTTATTTTACAGGTACAAGAAGAAGACGTACCTGCCGTCGCAGTTGGAAGTAGTTCTGGTCCCACCACAGAGCAGGGTCAAGACCAAGTCGACTCATCAAAAGTACCTCAAGCATCTAGTCATAAGCCTGCAGAAAAAGTGAATGTTGCCAAAGAAGACGTAATTGAAATCGTGCCTTCTGCTCCTGCCGAAATCAAAGATGTGAATCTCGACGATGTAGGTTGCTGGCCTTCTCCTATGACCGACGAAGTAAGAACGCTTCTAGTACGTCGCGGATCTGACTCAGTACAGCACATCGATTCCAAATTTGCCGATGTTGTTCGCTCAGGGACTTCAACGAAAGGCGGTACCCGAAAACTAACCAAAGAGTGGTTCTACAAACCATTATCTAACGGTGAAAAGGTTCTCCGAACATGGATGGTGTACTCGCCTTTGAAGCAATCCTTGTATTGTTTTTCTTGCAAGCTGTTTGGCAATTCCGGCTCTAACTTCGCATCTGAAGAAGGATTCAACAAATGGTGGAAGCTAAATCCAAGAATAGGAGACCATGAAAATAGCCTGGGCCATGAACAGAGCTTCTTGAAATGGAAGGAGTTGGAAGTTCACCTGAACTGTAAAGCAACCATCGATCAGAAACAACAAGAAGTTTTCGAAAGTGAGGAGAAGAAGTGGAGGGATGTACTGTACAGGTTGCTGAATATTATCCAGTTCTTAGCCAAACAGAATCTGGCCTTCAGAGGACATCGAGAAGACATTCGAGGAGATGATAGTGGCAATCGCGGGAACTTTCTGGAGTTAGTGCACCTCCTAGCTAAATACGACCCTCTTCTAATGGAACACCTGACAAAGATAAAGCTGGGAGCAAGAGTCTCAGTTTCGTATCTATCTCCAGAAACCCAGAATGAATTTATAAACTTACTGGGACAGCAAGTTCGATCCACCATCATCCGTCGTATTCAAGAAGCTAAATATTATTACGTAATCTTCGACAGTACACCAGACATCTCCCACAATGACCAAATGAGCCAAGTTCTGCGATACATACATATCGAAGGAGAAAAAGTTGCCGTGGTAGAATCATTCATTGACTTCTTCGAACCAAAAGGAAAAAATGCAGAAGATCTCAGCAACGATATAATCGCGAAGATAACATCAGACGGACTGGACATACAGAATCTGAGAGGACAGGCTTATGACAATGCTGACACAATTTCAGGGTTCCACAATGGAGTTCAAGCCCGGATTAAAGCACTGAATCCGAAAGTTATATTCGTTGCATGCACAAACCACTCACTAAACTTGGCTGGGGTACACGCTGCTTCTGAATCAGTGGATTCCGTGACGTTTTTTGGACCTCTGGAGAAGCTGTTTGCCTTATTTTCCGCATCAACTGTTCGATGGAACACTTTGGTTGCAGTCACAGGTCAAGCAGTAAAACGAGTCACTGAAACGCGCTGGAGCGCTAGACATGTAGCTGTCAAGATGCTTAAAAATAAGTTTGATGTAGTTCTTGAGGTACTGGAACAATTAACAGATTCATCTCAAACTTCCGAAACAAGATCGGGAGCCATTCTTCTCCTGACAGCCATGCAGTAATTTAACTTCCTAACTTTTCTTGGCTTTTGGGCTGCAGTGCTACCAGAAGTAGATGACGCACAGATTTACCTGCAGCAACGAGGACTAAGTGTGGATAAGTGTGCTCAGAAACTCTGCGCTTTGAAAACCCTCTTAGTAGAAAGTAGAGACCGTTTCGTGCAAGAAGCAATTGACTTTGCTAAGACTCTCTGCGAAAAACTCGGAATCGAACTCAAAACGAGAAGAATTCGCAGGAAAAAACGCATGCATGGCGATGAATCTTCTGAAGATGCAGCTTTGTCTCACGAACAGGAAATCCGTCGAGAGATTATCGCATCAATCGACAAGATCATTCAAGAAATGACGACTCGATTCCAGCAAATTCAAGAAATATCGGACAAGTCAGCCAGCGAAACTTTTGGACAGCAAGTTCGAGTGTGATCTTTCCCATGTATTAGAAGACATCGACAAGGACGAGTTTCAGATGGAGCGGAAGCGTCTTCAGCAGTTTGTTGTTGTTGCCTGTTCTGAATCAGAGGAAGATATAAGTGGTAAAGGACCACTGGAGCTCCTCCAGTTCATTCAAAAACTGAATCTCGGAATTTCGGTTCCAAATATAGTCATCTTGATTCGTATATATTTGACTTTGGCGATTAGTGTTGCAAGTTGTGAGAGAAGTTTTTCGAAGTTGAAGCTAATAAAAAATTACCTCAGGTCTTCTATGAGCTCCGTTGAACTATCAAACTTGGCTATATTGTCGATTGAACAAGAATTGGCTGCTAATATTGATTTTGACAAAGTTATTTCTGACTTCGCTGCTCATAAGGCCCGTAGAATCCGCTTGTAAAACCGCTCATCCTATTTTAACTTCAATAAAAGGTATCTCATTGCATGTGAAATTTAATTTTAATTAAGCACCTATAGAATGGGGGCGGCAAAATGGGTCTCCCGCCCCAGGCGCCGAGATGGCACGCTACGCCACTGCCTACAAGTAACAAATCAGGAAATCATGAAATATGTACTGCATAGCTGCAAAAATTGTAATAATTTTTGGTAGGTCTTAGGTTAATAACGTGTTATCACCACTGCGATACGAATAATTCATTGATTTTTAAGCGTATTTACACACAGGTATGTCCGCTGAGGAAAATACAGCATATTTCGTTCACCGTTAGTTGAAAATAAACTATGATACACACATAAATATGTTTATAAAAAGTAGTATGTAAATGTATTTCCTAGATCAGGGTTCAGGGTGTGGAGCCGAGAGCCGACTCCGCCATCTTGGATTTGTGACGTCACGGCGGCAAAAATTCCTCAAAATTCCTCAAAAATGACTCAAAATTACTCAAAAATTCCCGTTTTAAGAAAAAATTTCCCGTTTTCGAGGGAAAAATTCCCGTTTCGAGGGAAAATTTCCCGATTTATTCCGTAAAAATCCCAACGGCTAGAAATGTCCTGATAGAGGCTTAAGCATCCTTAACTCAAGCCTCAGTTAAGCCTCTATCAGGATGTGACCTTGACCTTTGACCTTGACCCCGACGGCCATCTTGGATCCACCATCTTGGATGACGTCATTTCGTTTTCTCGAACATTCCGGCATTGTGTTATCGGCCATTTTGAATTATGACGTCACCGTTGCAATTTCCGTTACGGCCGCCATCTTTAAATTTATTATCCGATTTTAATGAAAAAAAATTTTAAAATTATAAAAAATTAAATAATAAAATTTTTAATGAAAATATTTTAAAAACAAACATTTACGACACGGAGCTCGGAGTCCTCGGTTCGAACCCGACGAGTGCAAAAAAAATAAAAATGGCGACCGATCCTTCCCTCGTGGTGGGTGCTGGCAGACTGACTCCCGCCACTTTTTATCATCATCTAGTATGACGTCATGGCCGCCATCTTGTCTTCGATGCTGGAAGCCATCATCATTGTATCGTCGGTTAGAGTGCGCCGATGACATGTTAGTTTAATTCGTATCCGCTAGAGTGCAGTAATCATTTATTACTGTGACACCCGCCATCTTGTCATTTGGCCGCCATCTTGAAAATCCGTAATTATTTAGCTAGAAATTCGGGAAAAGTTCCAAAATTCATTAAATAAATCACTCATTAATTTACATATTGATTCGATCGATTCCCGTCCTCGGTTCGATACCCGATCGATGCAATAATGTTTAATCTTATTTAAAAAATAATAATTTCAATATACCATGTTCAACATTCGTAAAGAGTCTCTAAATCCTCTACGACCACCATCCTATCAGACATCAAGACCACCATATTGGAAATGTGTAATTTTAATGCTGGAGATCCGGGAAAAAGTTCAGAAATCATTAAAAAAATTCCCGATCTATATACTGATTAATTAGATCGACTAAGGTCCTTGGTACGATCTAGGATGATGCAAAAAATTAAATATAACATCAATTTAACATAATAGTAACAGGTTCGAGGAATTAAACACCGCAAGTTCTTTTACAAACATAATATTTATTACATAATTTCTATTCTACTACAGGATCACTTACGAAAGCCAGCAATCTTATAATCATTTAGTTCCACAGCGGTGTGAAATGACTAATTCTTAGCTCCAATCGGTTTATACTAGACAGAGTCCAGCCAGAACCTTTACAGACATAGTCCACCTCTTCTTGACAGAGTTTCTGGATACCGTTTTTAACAGTTTGCTTCACATCGTTAGAACTGTAAATTACTGCAGCCGATGTCTTGAATGCACACTTCTCCACTTTGTCATCGAACGGATATGGCTTTCCATATATACAGTCCAACCACAAGTTATATTTCAAAGGTCCGTTTGTTGCTACATCATCAGTAAGCTGATTGATTATCTTCTGTCTGATATCGTCAAGAAAATTACAAATGTCCTTCGACTCACCGAAAGTATTTAGATAATAGTAGTCTTTCAACGTTCCACGAAATGCAGACTGCGCCAAGTAGAAGCCATTATCGTTCACTTGTAATGCTCCGAACACAGTCTTAGGTTTAGTTCCATGTGCAGACGTCATAACAATCGGTTGCCGAGCATCTGTTTTTTTTGGTTGTACGCTTTCGTGTCTCCAATCTAAAGCGAGGAGTCGAAATGTCGGCAGGTAGTTCAGCAGTAGGAGCACAGACTCCACCTTTACATTTTTTCGCATGATGTCGCAAACTGTCAATTCGAGTAAACCATTTAAGGCACTCATCACATCGAAACTTCATGCGAGAAGGATTCTTCGTGCATTTGCTCCGCTCATGTCTTCATGCATCATGGGAAAATGCGAACGACGTATCACAGTAGCTGCAAGGATACCGTGGTGATGAAGACGATCCTTTCATACCCGATCCAGATACAGGCGTTGCAACAGTAGTACCATTTCCAGGCATTCTCTTATGCACATCGATGCATCGTTGTTGCGCCGAAACCTTTACTTTCTGCCGCACAGCAGGACCTTTGCATGCCTTCATGTGCGTTTTCATATTATCTTTTCTGGCAAACTGCTTATGACATTTCTCACAAACAAACATTTTACGATATAGGTTCTTGGCACATTCGCTCCTCTCGTGCCGCCGAGCATTGCTGTTGTTTGAGAAAATCTTGACGCAGTAACAGCACCGATGTTCGCTAGTTGTCAAATCAGCATCCATTGAAGTCTCCATCGAGGTCGTATCGTCGATCGTCGTGGTTTCCTGCACATCCAGCTCAGTAGTCATTAAGCTATCTTCTGCTGGTGGTATCACATCTGTTGAAATCTCCTCCAATGTTGACGTCGTCGTCGTTGCCAACGAGATCTGCTCCACCATTGTCGTCGCTGACGTCAAGGTTCCCGTAGACGATGGTACAACGTCCATCGAGTTCGGCGTTAAAGTTGGTAAAGATGCCATCGAGTTCTCAAGAACAGGTAATTACGCGACTTATGCACCAGATGAAATAATCTAGGTGATCCTTACACCGTCGACGACAGTAACAAACTGAGCGACCTGCTGTCTAGGACTCGCTTATATACATGCACCGGATGGAATAATACGCAAGTCAAATCAAGAACCATTTACTATAATACTAGAGTCAAAACAACATTAAAAATAGAAGGACCATCAACGAAAAGGCAGCACATTTGGAAGCACCGACAACGAAAAGGCAGCACATTTGGAAGCACCGACAACGAAAAGGCAGCACCGACAACGAAAAGGCAGCACATTTGGAAGCACCGACAACGAAAAGGCAGCACATTTGGAAGCACCGACAAAGAAAAGGCAGCACCGCCAACGAAAAGGCAGCACATTTGGAAGCACCGACAACGAAAAGGCAGCACCGCCAACGAAAAGGAAGCACATTTGGAAGCACCGACAACGAAAAGGCAGCACCGCCAAAGAAAAGACAGCACATTTGGAAGCACCGACAACGAAAAGGCAGCACCGCCAACGAAAAGGCAGCACATTTGGAAGCACCGACAACGAAAAGGCCGCACCGCCAACGAAAAGGAAGCACATTTGGAAGCACCGACAAAGAAAAGGCAGCACCGCCAACGAAAAGGAAGCACATTTGGAAGCACCGACAAAGAAAAGGCAGCACCGCCAACGAAAAGGAAGCACATTTGGAAGCACCGACAACGAAAAGGCAGCACCATCGACGAAAAGGAAGCACATTCATTTGTCATTGACTCCAATATTCATTGGCTCCAATATTCATTGGCTCCAATATTCATTGACTCCAAATATCCATGAGCTCCAATATCAATTGGCTCGAATTGCTCCAAAAGGTTCCATCAGCCTTTTGGCTTCAACAGCCTTTTGGCTCCGATAGTCATTGGCTCCAATATTCATTGGCTACAATATTCATTGGCTCCAATAATCATTGACTGCAATATTCATTGGTTCCAATATTCATTGGCTCCAATATTCATTGGCTCCAATATTCAATGGCTCCAATATTCATTGACTCCAATATTCATTGGCTCCATCAGTCATTGACAACTACAGTCTTTTGGTCCCAAAAGTCTTTTGGCTCCAAATATATTAGGCTAGAATTCTTCGAGTCTAAGAGACTATGAGACCACATGGCTACGAGTCTAAAATGATCTAGCTGGTTACGAGTTATACATGGCTTGCGAGGCTACAGAGCTACGAAGTTTCTAGTACACAGGTTTACATGACTGCGAGGATACAGGACTACAAGTCTGCAAGAGTACTTGACTACGAAGGTACTCGTCTACATGACTCCAGTTATCGCATCTGTCTTCGATGGAATTTTCTCTTTTGCTACATCTACACCCTCAGCATTATGTTATAAGATTACAAAACTTCTTGCTTACGTAGCTTCAAGTCTACGAGGCTCCAATACATCATGACTACGAGACTACGAGCTATGAGGTTACGAGACTATGCGATTGCAAGTCTTCAAGGTTACGTCATCGCAAGGCTATAGGACTACGAAACTTCCAGAACGCATGGTTACGAGAATGCATGACTAATTAGCCGCATGGCTACGAAACTTTATGTCTCTAACTGACTACAATAGCACTATTCAGTGGTGAGAGTTAATTTATTTCATGCAAAGGTACTTGCTGCAAGCAGTTCCGCTTTTCAACATCAGATGACGTCACGTTTTGCTTGCAGGTAAAATAATATTTATTTATTTTATGCGGGATGCGGGTTGTTCACTATCGATCGCATAAGAAGAATGGCATCGATAGTCTTCAAGGAGAAGGAAGTTCGTCCTTCCTGCTAGTGCTTCTCAGATTTCTCGCGGTCCGCCATCTTGGATTGCGACGTCACGGCTGCCATCTTGGATGGGTGTGACTTTGACCTTTGACCGAAACCGCAGGAATGATCGCAAGCACACGGATTAACCATCATAATATTGGCAAGAATAATCAGGAGCACACGGAGAAAAACGACACATGGTTTCTTTGATATCATAAAATTACAGAAAAAAATATTTAAAAATAAAAATAAATTAATAAAAAAATTTAAAATAAAAACAAAAAATACATAAAATTCTGGCTTGTACTAGAACTCTATCTTTGCTCAACAATGATAAGTTTACAAGCTAGCAGAATCTGTTTATGTATTTTTTGTTTTTATTTTAAATTTTTTTATTAATTTATTTTTATTTTTAAATACTTTTTTCTGTAATTTTATGATATCAAAGAAACCATGTGTCGTTTTTCTCCGTGTGCTCCTGATTATTCTTGCCAATATTATGATGGTTAATCCGTGTGCTTGCGATCATTCCTGCGGTTTCGGTCAAAGGTCAAAGTCACACCCATCCAAGATGGCAGCCGTGACGTCGCAATCCAAGATGGCGGACCGTGAGAAATCTGAGAAGCACTAGCAGGAAGGACGAACTTCCTTCTCCTTGAAGACTATCAATGCCATTCTTCTTATGCGATCGATAGTGAACAACCCGCATCCCGCATAAAATAAATAAATATTATTTTACCTGCAAGCAAAACGTGACGTCATCTGATGTTGAAAAGCGGAACTGCTTGCAGCAAGTACCTTTGCATGAAATAAATTAACTCTCACCACTGAATAGTGCTATTGTAGTCAGTTAGAGACATAAAGTTTCGTAGCCATGCGGCTAATTAGTCATGCATTCTCGTAACCATGCGTTCTGGAAGTTTCGTAGTCCTATAGCCTCGCGATGACGTAACCTTGAAGACTTGCAATCGCATAGTCTCGTAACCTCATGGCTCGTAGTCTCGTAGTCATGATGTATTGGAGCCTCGTAGACTTGAAGCTACGTAAGCAAGTAGTTTTGTAATCTTATAACATAATGCTGATGGTGTAGATGTAGCAAAAGAGAAAATTCCATCGAAGACAGATGCGATAACTGGAGTCATGTAGACGAGTACCTTCGTAGTCAAGTACTCTTGCAGACTTGTAGTCCTGTATCCTCGCAGTCATGTAAACCTGTGTACTAGAAACTTCGTAGCTCTGTAGCCTCGCAAGCCATGTATAACTCGTAACCAGCTAGATCATTTTAGACTCGTAGCCATGTGGTCTCATAGTCTCTTAGACTCGAAGAATTCTAGCCTAATATATTTGGAGTCAAAAGACTTTTGGGACCAAAAGACTGTAGTTGTCAATGACTGATGGAGCCAATGAATATTGGAGTCAATGAATATTGGAGCCATTGAATATTGGAGCCAATGAATATTGGAGTCAATGAATATTGGAACCAATGAATATTGCAGTCAATGATTATTGGAGCCAATGAATATTGTAGCCAATGAATATTGGAGCCAATGACTATCGGAGCCAAAAGGCTGTTGAAGCCAAAAGGCTGATGGAACCTTTTGGAGCAATTCGAGCCAATTGATATTGGAGCTCATGGATATTTGGAGTCAATGAATATTGGAGCCAATGAATATTGGAGCCAATGAATATTGGAGTCAATGACAAATGAATGTGCTTCCTTTTCGTCGATGGTGCTGCCTTTTCGTTGTCGGTGCTTCCAAATGTGCTTCCTTTTCGTTGGCGGTGCTGCCTTTTCTTTGTCGGTGGTTCCAAATGTGCTTCCTTTTCGTTGGCGGTGCTGCCTTTTCTTTGTCGGTGCTTCCAAATGTGCTTCCTTTTCGTTGGCGGTGCGGCCTTTTCGTTGTCGGTGCTTCCAAATGTGCTGCCTTTTCGTTGGCGGTGCTGCCTTTTCGTTGTCGGTGCTTCCAAATCTGCTGTCTTTTCTTTGGCGGTGCTGCCTTTTCGTTGTCGGTGCTTCCAAATGTGCTTCCTTTTCGTTGGCGGTGCTGCCTTTTCGTTGTCGGTGCTTCCAAATGTGCTGCCTTTTCGTTGGCGGTGCTGCCTTTTCTTTGTCGGTGCTTCCAAATGTGCTGCCTTTTCGTTGTCGGTGCTTCCAAATGTGCTGCCTTTTCGTTGTCGGTGCTTCCAAATGTGCTGCCTTTTCGTTGATGGTCCTTCTATTTTTAATGTTGTTTTGACTCTAGTATTATAGTAAATGGTTCTTGATTTGACTTGCGTATTATTCCATCCGGTGCATGTATATAAGCGAGTCCTAGACAGCAGGTCGCTCAGTTTGTTACTGTCGTCGACGGTGTAAGGATCACCTAGATTATTTCATCTGGTGCATAAGTCGCGTAATTACCTGTTCTTGAGAACTCGATGGCATCTTTACCAACTTTAACGCCGAACTCGATGGACGTTGTACCATCGTCTACGGGAACCTTGACGTCAGCGACGACAATGGTGGAGCAGATCTCGTTGGCAACGACGACGACGTCAACATTGGAGGAGATTTCAACAGATGTGATACCACCAGCAGAAGATAGCTTAATGACTACTGAGCTGGATGTGCAGGAAACCACGACGATCGACGATACGACCTCGATGGAGACTTCAATGGATGCTGATTTGACAACTAGCGAACATCGGTGCTGTTACTGCGTCAAGATTTTCTCAAACAACAGCAATGCTCGGCGGCACGAGAGGAGCGAATGTGCCAAGAACCTATATCGTAAAATGTTTGTTTGTGAGAAATGTCATAAGCAGTTTGCCAGAAAAGATAATATGAAAACGCACATGAAGGCATGCAAAGGTCCTGCTGTGCGGCAGAAAGTAAAGGTTTCGGCGCAACAACGATGCATCGATGTGCATAAGAGAATGCCTGGAAATGGTACTACTGTTGCAACGCCTGTATCTGGATCGGGTATGAAAGGATCGTCTTCATCACCACGGTATCCTTGCAGCTACTGTGATACGTCGTTCGCATTTTCCCATGATGCATGAAGACATGAGCGGAGCAAATGCACGAAGAATCCTTCTCGCATGAAGTTTCGATGTGATGAGTGCCTTAAATGGTTTACTCGAATTGACAGTTTGCGACATCATGCGAAAAAATGTAAAGGTGGAGTCTGTGCTCCTACTGCTGAACTACCTGCCGACATTTCGACTCCTCGCTTTAGATGGGAGACACGAAAGCGTACAAGCAAAAAAACAGATGCTCGGCAACCGATTGTTATGACGTTTGCACATGGAACTAAACCTAAGACTGTGTTCGGAGCATTACAAGTGAACGATAATGGCTTCTACTTGGCGCAGTCTGCATTTCGTGGAACGTTGAAAGACTACTATTATCTAAATACTTTCGGTGAGTCGAAGGACATTTGTAATTTTCTTGACGATATCAGACAGAAGATAATCAATCAGCTTACTGATGATGTAGCAACAAACGGACCTTTGAAATATAACTTGTGGTTGGACTGTATATATGGAAAGCCATATCCGTTCGATGACAAAGTGGAGAAGTGTGCATTCAAGACATCGGCTGCAGTAATTTACAGTTCTAACGATGTGAAGCAAACTGTTAAAAACGGTATCCAGAAACTCTGTCAAGAAGAGGTGGACTATGTCTGTAAAGGTTCTGGCTGGACTCTGTCTAGTATAAACCGATTGGAGCTAAGAATTAGTCATTTCACACCGCTGTGGAACTAAATGATTATAAGATTGCTGGCTTTCGTAAGTGATCCTGTAGTAGAATAGAAATTATGTAATAAATATTATGTTTGTAAAAGAACTTGCGGTGTTTAATTCCTCGAACCTGTTACTATTATGTTAAATTGATGTTATATTTAATTTTTTGCATCATCCTAGATCGTACCAAGGACCTTAGTCGATCTAATTAATCAGTATATAGATCGGGAATTTTTTTAATGATTTCTGAACTTTTTCCCGGATCTCCAGCATTAAAATTACACATTTCCAATATGGTGGTCTTGATGTCTGATAGGATGGTGGTCGTAGAGGATTTAGAGACTCTTTACGAATGTTGAACATGGTATATTGAAATTATTATTTTTTAAATAAGATTAAACATTATTGCATCGATCGGGTATCGAACCGAGGACGGGAATCGATCGAATCAATATGTAAATTAATGAGTGATTTATTTAATGAATTTTGGAACTTTTCCCGAATTTCTAGCTAAATAATTACGGATTTTCAAGATGGCGGCCAAATGACAAGATGGCGGGTGTCACAGTAATAAATGATTACTGCACTCTAGCGGATACGAATTAAACTAACATGTCATCGGCGCACTCTAACCGACGATACAATGATGATGGCTTCCAGCATCGAAGACAAGATGGCGGCCATGACGTCATACTAGATGATGATAAAAAGTGGCGGGAGTCAGTCTGCCAGCACCCACCACGAGGGAAGGATCGGTCGCCATTTTTATTTTTTTTGCACTCGTCGGGTTCGAACCGAGGACTCCGAGCTCCGTGTCGTAAATGTTTGTTTTTAAAATATTTTCATTAAAAATTTTATTATTTAATTTTTTATAATTTTAAAATTTTTTTTCATTAAAATCGGATAATAAATTTAAAGATGGCGGCCGTAACGGAAATTGCAACGGTGACGTCATAATTCAAAATGGCCGATAACACAATGCCGGAATGTTCGAGAAAACGAAATGACGTCATCCAAGATGGTGGATCCAAGATGGCCGTCGGGGTCAAGGTCAAAGGTCAAGGTCACATCCTGATAGAGGCTTAACTGAGGCTTGAGTTAAGGATGCTTAAGCCTCTATCAGGACATTTCTAGCCGTTGGGATTTTTACGGAATAAATCGGGAAATTTTCCCTCGAAACGGGAATTTTTCCCTCGAAAACGGGAAATTTTTTCTTAAAACGGGAATTTTTGAGTAATTTTGAGTCATTTTTGAGGAATTTTGAGGAATTTTTGCCGCCGTGACGTCACAAATCCAAGATGGCGGAGCCGGCTCTCGGCTCCACACCCTGAACCCTGATCTAGGAAATACATTTACATACTACTATAAAAGTAAGTATTTCATTAGTATCCTCTTGTTGTTCGGTTTAATGCCCTATGTTCACTTAACAGCTCTGTAAATAATTTTAATTACTACGTTGGCGATAAACATAAAAATACATTTTTAAAAGATTTAATTCTACGATGACTTACGTGATCCACACATATCTCCGTAGCTGTGTGTTTTCCTCTGAACGGCAGCATTTGACATTTCAACTGTCCTTGGTAAAGAATGGAGAATTGTTTGAAAATATAAATCTGGGAAGGGAAAAGAGGGAAAAGCAGTAATTTTAAAGTTCCGCATATTAAATTTCAAATCCTCGTTCCACAAACGAAAATTTACTGCGGAAATTCTGGTCAACTGGTTTAATCTGTTGACATTTCTTGTAAAATAGCACTGATGACCTCAATTCATATATGTGTTCCTGGAGTCGTGCGTACTAGTATAACCATGAATGTGTGTGCATGCCAATTTCCATTCAGTCACCCGGCAATAAATGAATTAATAATAATCAATCAATTTGTTCATTGTCGAGTAGTATAGGAATGACGGAACTAGATCTGGCGCCGGCGCGTGGTGCCGGTGCCGGTGTCCGCCATCTTGGATTGTGACGTCACAGCGGCCATCTTGGATGGTTGTGACCTTGACCTTTGACCTTGACCTTGAATTTGATCCTCAAAATCCGCCAAAATTGGGCAAAATTTGCCCAAAATTCCTCAAAAATCGCCAAAATTTCCATTTCTGTGGAAAAAAGTTCCGCCAAAAAATTTCAAAAAAATCCACAAATTAAAAATTTCTCTTTTCGAGGGAAAAATTTCCCGTTTCGAGGGAAAAATTCCCGTTTTTAGTCCTTAAAAATCCCAGCGGCTGAAAATTCCTAAAACTGGCTTAAGCATCCTTAACTCAAGCCTCAGTTAAGCCATTTCTAGGAATAAGGATGTCATGGCAACCATTTTGAAATATGACGTCACCGTTGCAATTTCCGTTACGCCCGCCATCTTTAAAATCTTCATTTATTATCCGATTTTAATGAAAAAAAATTTAAAATTTATATCAAAAAATCAATTAATAAAATTTTAATATATTTTTTTTAAAAACAAACATTAACGACACGGAGCTCAGAGTCCTCGGTTCGAACCCGACGAGGTCAAAAATAAATAAAAATGGCGACAGATCCTTCCACCACGGAAGTCACCTACAGACTAACCTACCACCACTTTTTATCATCTAGTATGACGTCATGGCCGCCATCTTGTCTTCGATGCTGGAGACCACCATCTTGTTTTCGGCTGCTAGAGTACGCTGACGCCATGTTAGTTTAACTCTTACCCGCTAGAGTGCAGTAATCATTTATTATTGCTGTGACACCCGCCATCTTGTCATCTGGCCGCCATCTTGAAAATCCGTAATTATTTAGCTAGAAATTCGGGAAAAATTCCAAAATTCATCAAAAAAATCACTCATTAATTTACAGATTGATTCGATCAGTTTCAGTCCTTGGTTCGATACCCGATCGATGCAATAATGTTTAATTTTATGAAAAAATAATAACTTCAATAAGCCACGTTCAACATTCTTAAAGAGACATTAAAACCTTTACTGTCATCATCATCCTATAAGCCACCAACACCAACATATTGGTAATTCATAATTTTAATGCTAGAGATTCGGGAAAAAGTTCAGATATCATTAAATAAATTTCCAATCAATGTACTGATTAATTAGATCGACTAAGGTCCTTGGCACGATCCTGGACGATGAAAAAAATATCAATTTAACATAATAGTAACAGGTTCGAGAAATAAAACACCACAAAGTCTTTTACAAACATAATATTTATTACACAATTTCTATTCTACTACACGAACACTTACGAAAGCCAGCAAATTTACAATCATTTAGTTCCGCAGCGGTGTGAAATGACTAATTCTTAGCTCCAATCGGTTTGTACTAGAAAGAGTCCAGCCAGAACCTTTACAGACATAGTCCACCTCTTCTTGACAGAGTTTCTGGATACCGTTTTTAACAGTTTGCTTCACATTGTTAGAACTGTAAATTACTGCAGCCGATGTCTTGAATGCACACTTCTTCACTTTGTCATCGAACGGATATGGCTTTCCATATATACAGTCCAACCACAAGTTATATTTCAAAGGTCCGTTTGTTGCTACATCATCAGTAAGCTGATTGATTATCTTCTGTCTGATATCGTCAAGAAAATTACAAATGTCCTTCGACTCACCGAACGTATTTAGATAATAGTAGTCTTTCAACGTTCCACGAAATGCAGACTGCGCCAAGTAGAAGCCATTATCGTTCACTTGTAATGCTCCGAACACAGTCTTAGGTTTAGTTCCATGTTCAGACGTCATAACAATCGGTTTCTGGGCATCTGTTCTTTTGGTTGTACGCTTTCGTGTCTCCAATCTAAAGCGAGGAGTCGAAATGTCGGCAGGTAGTTCAACAGTAGGAGCACAGACTCCACCTTTACATTTTTTCGCATGATGTCGCAAACTGTCAATTCGAGTAAACCATTTAAGGCACTCATCACATCGAAACTTCATGCGAGAAGGATTCTTCGTACATTTGCTCCGCTCATGTCTTCGTGCATCATGGGAAAATGCGAACGACGTATCACAGTAGCTGCAAGGATACCGTGGTGATGAAGACGATCCTTTCAGACCCGATCCAGATACAGACGTTGCAACAGTAGTACCATTTCCAGGCATCCTCTTATGCACATCGATGCATCGTTATTGCGACGAAACCTTTACTTTCTGCCGCACAGCAGGACCTTTGCATGCCTTCATGTGCGTTTTCATATTATCTTTTCTGGCAAACTGCTTATGACATTTCTCACAAACAAACATTTTACGATATAGGTTCTTGGCACATTCGCTCCTCTCGTGTCGTCGAGCATTGCTGCTGTTTGAGAAAATCTTGTCACAGTAACAACACCGATGTTCGTTAGTTGTTGTCGATTCGGCATCCATTGAAGCCTCCATCGAGGGCGAAACGAAGTTCGTCGAGTTTTCCTGCACAGCCAGCACTACCGGCATTAAAGTCTCTTCTGCTGGTGGTATCGCGTCTGATGAAGTCTCCTCCAGTGTTGTCGCCGTGGTTGTCAACGGAATCTGCTCCTTCTCCGTCGTAGATGTCGTCAAGGTTCCCGTAGTCGACGGTACAACCTCCATCGAGTTCGACGTTAAAGACGGTAAAGACGCCATCGAGGTCTCAAGAACAGATAATTGACACGACTTATGCACCAGAAGAAACAAACTAGACGATCCTTACACCGCCGACGTCAGTAACAAACTGAGCGATCTACTGTCTAGGACTCGCTTATATACATGCACCGTATGGAATAATACGCTAGTCAAATCAAGAACCATGTACAATAATACTAGAGTCAAATCTACAAAATTAAAAAAGAGGATCATTTGATCGAAAAAAAATTCGATCTCTCCAATATACGCCAGGCTCCAAGAGCTACAATTCACGTCATCAGATCCATATACATTTTGCTCCTATGCTTCAATTGACCATTAGCTGCAAGTTCTCCAACAGCTCCATCAGCTCCAACACGTAATGTACGTAATGTACGCGCAATACATGCAATTTACGTACAATAAATGTAATGATTACACAGTACACACAGGAAACGGAACGTACACACAGTACACACAGGAAACGGAAACGTACACACAGTACACACACAGGAAACTGAACGTACACACAGTACACACAGGAAACAGAACGTACACACAGTACACACAGGAAACGGAATGTACACACAGTACACACAGGAAACGGAACGTACACGCAATTTACGCAAAGTACACGCAATGTACGCAATGTACGCAATGTACACAATATATATGCAATGTACACACAATGACTACGCTTCGTTCGCGCAGGACAAGCATTTAATGAAAACGAAGCACGTTTGGACGGAAATTCTATAAAACGAAAGCTCATTTAACGAAAAGGAGGCACATTCTCTCGTTCATTCAACTTGGTAGGATACGATCGTCAATGATAAGTTAGGATATAATCTCTCCAACAGTCTATGAATCCAACAGTTTATATTTCCATTAGCCATCGACTCCAACAGTCATTGACTCCAACAGTCATTGGCTCCAACAGTCATTGCCTCCAACAGTCATTGGCTCCAACGGCCTTTTGGTTCATCAGCTCCAATGATATTTGGTTAGAATGCTACGACTCTAAGAGACTATGAGACTACAATTCTATGAGTGTACAAGACTCCTCCAACTACCTTCAAGTGTACAAAGCTCCAACTACTTCAGCAGCATTATGTTATAAGATTACATGACTGCTTGTTTACATAGCTACAAGTCAACGAGGTTACTTGGCTACGTAGCTACACGTATACGAGGCTCCAAGCCATCATGACAACGCGACTACGAGCCATGAGGTAACGAGACTACGTGACTACGGGTATTCAAGCTTACGAGACTGCGAGGCTACAGAGATACGAAGCTTCTAGAACATACGTTTACGAGACTGCGAGAATACAGGACTACAAGTGTACACGAGTACTTGACTACTTCTTAGCTTCATCAGCTCCAAATGGCTCCAACAGGTCCAACAGCCTCCAAATGGCTCCAACAGCTCCAACAGCCTCCAAATGCTTAACACAGCTCCAAATGGCTCCAAATGCTCCAAACGACCTCCAAATGCTTGACAGCTCCAAATGTCTCCAAATGCTTAACACAGCTCCAAATGGCTCCAAATGCTCCAAACGGCCTCCAAATGGCTCCAACAGCTCCAACAGCCTCCAAATGCTTAACACAGCTCCAAATGGCTCCAAATGCTCCAAACGGCCTCCAAATGCTTGACAGCTCCAAAAGGCTCCAAATGCTTCAAAAGGCTCCAATTATCGCATCTGTCTTCGTCGGCATTTTCTCTTTTGCTCACACTGCTCCAACAGCATTATGTTATATGATTCCATGGATACTTTGTTACGTAGCTACAGGTCTACGAGGTTCCAATGCATCATGTTTACGAAGCTTCCAGAACACAGTGTTACGAGACTGCGAGGCTACAGGACTACGAAGCTTCCAGGACACGAGGCTACATGGCTACGAGACTACATGACTCTAACTGATTACAATAGCACCACTCAGTGGTGAGAGTTAGGTTATCTAATGCAAAGCAAATTGATGCAAGTAGTTCTGGCTGTCATCAACAGATGTAGCCACGTGTTGCTTGCAGGTGAATATTAATTAGTTATTTTATGTGGGATGCGGGATGCTCACTAACGATCGCAAAAGAAGGAAGGCTTCGCTAGACACCAAGGAGAAGGAAGTTCGTCCATCCTGTTAGTGCTTCTTAGATTTCTCAGAGATTATTTGACTGAATAATGATATATTTTTTTTAAATTTCCACCTGATAAAAATTTACAAGTGCTGATTTATTGGCAGAATTTCAATAATTAAATGCAACCTTGAATAAAAAATGACATGACTCATTAAGTAAAAAATTCTTCATGCAGAGATCAATTCCTCATCAGTAACCAGAAGCACTCGGAGAAAACCATCAGATGTCTAGTCAGGAATAATCAGGAGGACACGGAGAAAACCATCATAAAATTAGCAAGAATAATCAGCAGCACACGGAGAAAACCAACAAAATATTGACAAGAATAATCAGGAGCACACGGAGAAAACCACCAAAATATTGACAAGAATAATCAGGAGCACACGGAGAAAACCACCAAAATATTGACAAGAATAATCAGGAGCACACGGAGAAAACCGCCGCAAGTTTTCTTTGATATCATAAAATTTCAGGAAAAAATAGTAATAAAAAATTTAAAAAAATAAAATTAAAAAAATACATAAAATTCTGGCTTGTACTAGAACTCTATCTTTGTTCAACAATGAGAAGTTCACAAGCTAGCAGAATCTGTTTATGTATTTTTTTTATTTTATTTTTTTTTAATTTTTTATTACTATTTTTTCCTGAAATTTTATGATATCAAAGAAAACTTGCGGCGGTTTTCTCCGTGTGCTCCTGATTATTCTTGTCAATATTTTGGTGGTTTTCTCCGTGTGCTCCTGATTATTCTTGTCAATATTTTGGTGGTTTTCTCCGTGTGCTCCTGATTATTCTTGTCAATATTTTGTTGGTTTTCTCCGTGTGCTGCTGATTATTCTTGCTAATTTTATGATGGTTTTCTCCGTGTCCTCCTGATTATTCCTGACTAGACATCTGATGGTTTTCTCCGAGTGCTTCTGGTTACTGATGAGGAATTGATCTCTGCATGAAGAATTTTTTACTTAATGAGTCATGTCATTTTTTATTCAAGGTTGCATTTAATTATTGAAATTCTGCCAATAAATCAGCACTTGTAAATTTTTATCAGGTGGAAATTTAAAAAAAATATATCATTATTCAGTCAAATAATCTCTGAGAAATCTAAGAAGCACTAACAGGATGGACGAACTTCCTTCTCCTTGGTGTCTAGCGAAGCCTTCCTTCTTTTGCGATCGTTAGTGAGCATCCCGCATCCCACATAAAATAACTAATTAATATTCACCTGCAAGCAACACGTGGCTACATCTGTTGATGACAGCCAGAACTACTTGCATCAATTTGCTTTGCATTAGATAACCTAACTCTCACCACTGAGTGGTGCTATTGTAATCAGTTAGAGTCATGTAGTCTCGTAGCCATGTAGCCTCGTGTCCTGGAAGCTTCGTAGTCCTGTAGCCTCGCAGTCTCGTAACCCTGTGTTCTGGAAGCTTCGTAAACATGATGCATTGGAACCTCGTAGACCTGTAGCTACGTAACAAAGTATCCATGGAATCATATAACATAATGCTGTTGGAGCAGTGTGAGCAAAAGAGAAAATGCCGACGAAGACAGATGCGATAATTGGAGCCTTTTGAAGCATTTGGAGCCTTTTGGAGCTGTCAAGCATTTGGAGGCCGTTTGGAGCATTTGGAGCCATTTGGAGCTGTGTTAAGCATTTGGAGGCTGTTGGAGCTGTCAAGCATTTGGAGGCCGTTTGGAGCATTTGGAGCCATTTGGAGCTGTGTTAAGCATTTGGAGGCTGTTGGAGCTGTTGGAGCCATTTGGAGGCCGTTTGGAGCATTTGGAGCCATTTGGAGCTGTGTTAAGCATTTGGAGACATTTGGAGCCGTCAAGCATTTGGAGGTCGTTTGGAGCATTTGGAGCCATTTGGAGCTGTGTTAAGCATTTGGAGGCTGTTGGAGCTGTTGGAGCCATTTGGAGGCTGTTGGACCTGTTGGAGCCATTTGGAGCTGATGAAGCTAAGAAGTAGTCAAGTACTCGTGTACACTTGTAGTCCTGTATTCTCGCAGTCTCGTAAACGTATGTTCTAGAAGCTTCGTATCTCTGTAGCCTCGCAGTCTCGTAAGCTTGAATACCCGTAGTCACGTAGTCTCGTTACCTCATGGCTCGTAGTCGCGTAGTCATGATGGCTTGGAGCCTCGTATACTTGTAGCTACGTAGCCAAGTAACCTCGTTGACTTGTAGCTATGTAAACAAGCAGTCATGTAATCTTATAACATAATGCTGCTGAAGTAGTTGGAGCTTTGTACACTTGAAGGTAGTTGGAGGAGTCTTGTACACTCGTAGAATTGTAGTCTCATAGTCTCTTAGAGTCGTAGCATTCTAACCAAATATCATTGGAGCTGATGAACCAAAAGGCCGTTGGAGCCAATGACTGTTGGAGGCAATGACTGTTGGAGCCAATGACTGTTGGAGTCAATGACTGTTGGAGTCGATGGCTAATGGAAATATAAACTGTTGGATTCATAGACTGTTGGAGAGATTATATCCTAACTTATCATTGACGATCGTATCCTACCAAGTTGAATGAGCTTTCGTTTTATAGAATTTCCGTCCAAACGTGCTTCGTTTTCATTAAATGCTTGTCCTGCGCGAAAAAAGCGTAGTCATTGTGTGTACATTGCATATATATTGTGTACATTGCGTACATTGCGTACATTGCATGTACTTTGCGTAAATTGCGTGTACGTTCCGTTTCCTGTGTGTACTGTGTGTACATTCCGTTTCCTGTGTGTACTGTGTGTACGTTCTGTTTCCTGTGTGTACTGTGTGTACGTTCAGTTTCCTGTGTGTGTACTGTGTGTACGTTTCCGTTTCCTGTGTGTACTGTGTGTACGTTCCGTTTCCTGTGTGTACTGTGTAATCATTACATTTATTGTACGTAAATTGCATGTATTGCGCGTACATTACGTACATTACGTGTTGGAGCTGATGGAGCTGTTGGAGAACTTGCAGCTAATGGTCAATTGAAGCATAGGAGCAAAATGTAGATGGATCTGATGACGTGAATTGTAGCTCTTGGAGCCTGGCGTATATTGGAGAGATCGAATTTTTTTTCGATCAAATGATCCTCTTTTTTAATTTTGTAGATTTGACTCTAGTATTATTGTACATGGTTCTTGATTTGACTAGCGTATTATTCCATACGGTGCATGTATATAAGCGAGTCCTAGACAGTAGATCGCTCAGTTTGTTACTGACGTCGGCGGTGTAAGGATCGTCTAGTTTGTTTCTTCTGGTGCATAAGTCGTGTCAATTATCTGTTCTTGAGACCTCGATGGCGTCTTTACCGTCTTTAAAGTCGAACTCGATGGAGGTTGTACCGTCGACTACGGGAACCTTGACGACATCTACGACGGAGAAGGAGCAGATTCCGTTGACAACCACGGCGACAACACTGGAGGAGACTTCATCAGACGCGATACCACCAGCAGAAGAGACTTTAATGCCGGTAGTGCTGGCTGTGCAGGAAAACTCGACGAACTTCGTTTCGCCCTCGATGGAGGCTTCAATGGATGCCGAATCGACAACAACTAACGAACATCGGTGTTGTTACTGTGACAAGATTTTCTCAAACAGCAGCAATGCTCGACGACACGAGAGGAGCGAATGTGCCAAGAACCTATATCGTAAAATGTTTGTTTGTGAGAAATGTCATAAGCAGTTTGCCAGAAAAGATAATATGAAAACGCACATGAAGGCATGCAAAGGTCCTGCTGTGCGGCAGAAAGTAAAGGTTTCGTCGCAATAACGATGCATCGATGTGCATAAGAGGATGCCTGGAAATGGTACTACTGTTGCAACGTCTGTATCTGGATCGGGTCTGAAAGGATCGTCTTCATCACCACGGTATCCTTGCAGCTACTGTGATACGTCGTTCGCATTTTCCCATGATGCACGAAGACATGAGCGGAGCAAATGTACGAAGAATCCTTCTCGCATGAAGTTTCGATGTGATGAGTGCCTTAAATGGTTTACTCGAATTGACAGTTTGCGACATCATGCGAAAAAATGTAAAGGTGGAGTCTGTGCTCCTACTGTTGAACTACCTGCCGACATTTCGACTCCTCGCTTTAGATTGGAGACACGAAAGCGTACAACCAAAAGAACAGATGCCCAGAAACCGATTGTTATGACGTCTGAACATGGAACTAAACCTAAGACTGTGTTCGGAGCATTACAAGTGAACGATAATGGCTTCTACTTGGCGCAGTCTGCATTTCGTGGAACGTTGAAAGACTACTATTATCTAAATACGTTCGGTGAGTCGAAGGACATTTGTAATTTTCTTGACGATATCAGACAGAAGATAATCAATCAGCTTACTGATGATGTAGCAACAAACGGACCTTTGAAATATAACTTGTGGTTGGACTGTATATATGGAAAGCCATATCCGTTCGATGACAAAGTGAAGAAGTGTGCATTCAAGACATCGGCTGCAGTAATTTACAGTTCTAACGATGTGAAGCAAACTGTTAAAAACGGTATCCAGAAACTCTGTCAAGAAGAGGTGGACTATGTCTGTAAAGGTTCTGGCTGGACTCTTTCTAGTATAAACCGATTGGAGCTAAGAATTAGTCATTTCACACCGCTGCGGAACTAAATGATTGTAAATTTGCTGGCTTTCGTAAGTGTTCGTGTAGTAGAATAGAAATTGTGTAATAAATATTATGTTTGTAAAAGACTTTGTGGTGTTTTATTTCTCGAACCTGTTACTATTATGTTAAATTGATATTTTTTTCATCGTCCAGGATCGTGCCAAGGACCTTAGTCGATCTAATTAATCAGTACATTGATTGGAAATTTATTTAATGATATCTGAACTTTTTCCCGAATCTCTAGCATTAAAATTATGAATTACCAATATGTTGGTGTTGGTGGCTTATAGGATGATGATGACAGTAAAGGTTTTAATGTCTCTTTAAGAATGTTAAACGTGGCTTATTGAAGTTATTATTTTTTCATAAAATTAAACATTATTGCATCGATCGGGTATCGAACCAAGGACTGAAACTGATCGAATCAATCTGTAAATTAATGAGTGATTTTTTTGATGAATTTTGGAATTTTTCCCGAATTTCTAGCTAAATAATTACGGATTTTCAAGATGGCGGCCAGATGACAAGATGGCGGGTGTCACAGCAATAATAAATGATTACTGCACTCTAGCGGGTAAGAGTTAAACTAACATGGCGTCAGCGTACTCTAGCAGCCGAAAACAAGATGGTGGTCTCCAGCATCGAAGACAAGATGGCGGCCATGACGTCATACTAGATGATAAAAAGTGGTGGTAGGTTAGTCTGTAGGTGACTTCCGTGGTGGAAGGATCTGTCGCCATTTTTATTTTTTTTTGACCTCGTCGGGTTCGAACCGAGGACTCTGAGCTCCGTGTCGTTAATGTTTGTTTTTAAAAAAAATATATTAAAATTTTATTAATTGATTTTTTGATATAAATTTTAAATTTTTTTTCATTAAAATCGGATAATAAATGAAGATTTTAAAGATGGCGGGCGTAACGGAAATTGCAACGGTGACGTCATATTTCAAAATGGTTGCCATGACATCCTTATTCCTAGAAATGGCTTAACTGAGGCTTGAGTTAAGGATGCTTAAGCCAGTTTTAGGAATTTTCAGCCGCTGGGATTTTTAAGGACTAAAAACGGGAATTTTTCCCTCGAAACGGGAAATTTTTCCCTCGAAAAGAGAAATTTTTAATTTGTGGAATTTTTTGAAATTTTTTGGCGGAACTTTTTTCCACAGAAATGGAAATTTTGGCGATTTTTGAGGAATTTTGGGCAAATTTTGCCCAATTTTGGCGGATTTTGAGGATCAAATTCAAGGTCAAGGTCAAAGGTCAAGGTCACAACCATCCAAGATGGCCGCTGTGACGTCACAATCCAAGATGGCGGACACCGGCACCGGCACCACGCGCCGGCGCCAGATCTAGTTCCGTCATTCCTATACTACTTTGTCGCTATCTGAAACTCCTGAAAGAGTACACAGTATCTTTGTTAATAGTACATGCTAAGTCAAAGATATACCTGATACAATCGGACAGGCGAAGACTTAGGTATAGCCTATATCTCATTATATAATAATAGCTTAGATAAAATAATACGACTAAAAACTGAGCATTCATAACGAACTTATGCTGAGCGTAGGGTAAATGTGTTTGAGTGGAGTAATAGGCGAGGGTAGGGAGCTGTAGTCCCAAACTTACCAAGTTTGTATTTCTTCGGAGGTGTACTGCACCTTCGGGATTGGCTGGCCGCTACAGCGCGCGTCAGTGTCGAGAGAGAGCGAGAAAGAGACAGGGAAATGAGAAATCTAATTAATTTACCACCGACAACTTCACGTATATACATGACAGCTCACACCTTCTGACGATAAGACACAAATTAAACTCTCTGGGTTATTGCTTCCTACACGAGGAAGTTACAGTAGCAGACTCCTAACTTAACTCATGTACTTATACATTTATTCACACATAAAATTATTTTCTAATCAATATCATTACTATTAAGTGCCTATTGTAACAACTGTGTGGACTCTTGTGTATAATACTAAGGTAATAAATCTAGATATTATCCTATAAAATGTGTATATCTGTACCTCACAGCCAAACGTCTCTCAAGTCTAAATTTTGCGATTTTAGTTTTATTCTATATTGTTTTTTAGACGTTTATTTCACAACGAATAATAACACCATACACTAAATGTTACTAAAGCATTTAGCGAGAGTTACAAGAGCATAAATCCAAAGTTCCAGTTGAATCAAACAAACAAATCAAGTTTATATTATACGAGTATATGCACATGTGGCTGTTGTATAAAGTAGTCCATTTGGAATAAATTAATCATGTGTTTCTTGTCGACCACAAGTATAATATGTATATTGATGGAAAATAATTATCAATTGCTCCCCAATTATGACTTTAGCCTCGTTTGGTTTTGAGCTACCAAGCAAATTACTTGCAAGTACAATTAATTTTTAGCCTTTTATGTTACCTCCACTAGAATGTAATTATTTTAATATTTATTTATTTTAATCAATCACAACAATCAAAATTTGAGATGTAATATACTCACTGTTTGTATGAGCTGGCTATGTCAGCGAACTCCACGCGTCTCTTCCGGTACACCGGGTCTTTGAAACCCTACAGGCATAAAAATCTTCAAAATATATTTTTGTAAGGAGCGTTGGTATTTTCATTTATTATAATTTTTTCCTACTTAAGCTTAATTATGGATTTATCTTGGACTCAGTCCTATACCTTTCCTTTTGGAAATGTGAGCAGCTCAATTTTTCTCAAAAGTAAAATTTCATTAACAGAGCCAAATAACAAGATGGCATAGTTTCTTCAAATCATTTTTTTGCACTTTTACAAGCAAAAATCATCGGAAACTCAGTTGCCGACGATATCACTTGTAAAACTTCAAGACAGCGCTTTGTGAAACTGCAAATGGTACAAAGCTCTGTCTTGCAGTTTTACTAGTGGTATCGTTGTCGACTGAGTTTCCAAGGACTATTCTTGTAAAAGTACGAAATAATGTATACAGTGTTGATTGACATGAGTCCAATGCAGAAAGCACAAGTGGTTGGTCGTAATATTAAACTGACAGCTGTACAGAAGCGATTGTGGATCCGGGCTGGGTTTCCTAGTATCGTGGGGACCGCGAGTGGACGCAGACGTGAGACGACGGGCTGACTTGGGGCGCCCCAATTTCTTCCATCTCCTGGCATTCCGCCTGTCTCCGTGGTCTGACCAGTTTACTTTCATTCCTGGAGTTCAGCCGCGATTACAAAAGTCCGTCACCTCCGCCTGTCACGTGACCTGCAGCCAATCAGAGGGCCCAAATAAATGCATTTTTCGGCACGTAAAAAGTTTGGCAAACTCATACTTTTGATGGACGTACGGTTGGATTATATCTATGGTTTTAGCTGCGGCAGTCAATTGTTACTAGTATACAGGCCGGTGGTGCTCGTATAGGTCGTACAGAAGTTTTGTATAATAACATTGCGGTTCTTATAAATCATATCCAAACAATTAAATCACGACTCTATATTTTTCCGAGGATATGATAATAAAACACGTACACAAAAACGACATAAGTAGCAAACAAAATCTATATAAATCCCCGAGAGAAAACAGATTGTTAGTAGCACTTACTTGGGAAAGTATTTTGACGGACGGATGAAGTCATGCTGTAAATCGCTTGGCTAGCTGCGTGGCGCTGACGGACGAATAAGTGACGGACGGATGACGGAAGGAGGCGACGGGCTATGGTAATTCCGCCTTCAGTTTGACCTTTACTGGCATGTAAAGTTCAATTTTAGACTGTTATGTTACCTCCACTCGATTGCTCAAAATGTACAACAATCACAACACGCTGACGCAGCAATAACCTGTCAATGCGGCGTAGTGGTACAACTTTGGTGTCGCATTTGGGATGCTTGGCCACAAATATTAATTTCTCCCAGAGTTGCCCGAAATATCTACAGGCAAATGCTGGGATGACTCATCACCATAGGCCATGGCCGACTTTCTCTCCCGCCTTCCTTGCGCTGTGTTCACCGAGTGTGTGCCTGTGCGTTATGGCTTTGCTACTTCCTGGGTGTTCCTGCCGTGCTGCAGCCTTCTTCATTGCCCTTGAAGATGGCTGCAACTCGCCTGCCGAAACGTCTGGCACATCACTACTTTTATTGTGTGCATTGTAAATTACTTTTGCAAGTGGAACAGAAATATTCATGTAGAATTACAGATATTTGTAAATTTGTACATTTACATGAAAACAACTATCACTACAAGATAGTATTCGCAGTAAAGCTGGGCTAAGCATTTATGCTCTGTGTTGTCAGAGTGCCTCCAATAGTTAAAATTATTTTGTACACCATTCCCTGAATAGCTTTCCAGTATCAACTGCGCACATAATAAGCATGATACAACAAAATAAAGTCCAATGGTTGAATGTTCGATTATATTTTCCATGGTTTAAAATTTAATTCTTGAATTAAACTTTAATTAAAATATGAAATTATGCACCAATTTTCGTAAGAAATACTAAGTATTATCTGGAAAAACGTAATTTATACATCCAAAAATAACCATATACATGTGTTGTACAAAGTTACAATAGTGTTACAAACGCAGACAGGACGCGTCGCGCACCAGGTTCGGAGCTGGCTGGCGGCCCCGCACGGCCACTGAGTCACGTGACGTAAGGCATTCCACGCGTGCCTGGCCGGATTACAAGGGTCCTCGCCATCCCCCTCTCCCTTCCGCTCCCCTCTCGCCGTCCCGTGTCAGGGCATTGTCAATGGCCCTTTTAGTGACATGGGAATTCTGCGGGTTTCCCGAGGCAGCCGCGCGGAGTGGCGCGAATAAACACCGCCTGTCTGGACTTTTCGGGCGTCCGGTTGGCCCAAGGGGACGCGACACTCCCCCCCCCCCCCCCCCCCTCAAGACGGTTCCAGAAAGTCTGCCAAGAATATAAAAACAGAAACGCTGGCCTCCGCGGGAGAGAAGAGCGAAGAGCGGAGCAGCGGAGAGTATCCCCCTCAAGGAGTGATACTGGCGATACCGTGCGATCAGCGAGAGTTGAAGAGGGCAAGTGGCCCTTGCTGAGCGAACCGGATCTATCAGGAGGCGATACCTGCGAGAAGGCCTGGCGAGCCAGTCGGGTGCGACGAGCGATAGCTGGGGACTGTACTGCGGCGCGGAGTGGGTGAGTGTGCGAAGGAAGCGGACAGAAGAGCGAGCCACTGTCGATCCAAGCTCCAGTTGAAAGTGTTAATGTTTCAATCACTAGTGTAAGACTAATTGTTGTGGACAGAGATCTTGAGTGCATTAATTAAATTTATGGCATAGACATTAGTAATAAATAAAACTGAACCAATTTATTGGGCTGTACCTTACGAACCCAGTCTTATCCCCACACTATACTCGTAAAAATATACTTATTGTAGTATTACGGATTATTTCTTGTCAACTGGTTTCCAAATGAATCATTTGTAGAAGAACAAATTTTTTTTTCTGTGTGGTCTCAACTCAGAAATGCTAAGAATCAGTTCAACCCCTGACCACGAACGCCTGCGATCAAGATGGCAGTGGTCTTGCTGTCGAAGAGATGCAAACCCACAGAGAGGCCACGTCTGCTTGAATCCATGGCAAGTGTATGAAGCAGTTTTTTTTATCATTCAGTTAATTTTTGCGCCATATTGGTTGGATACCTAAAACATTGGCTTGAGTGTAGTGTTTTCATTGTGGAAGCAGTATTAGACCACCCACTTTTTTTTAATGAAATTGGCTGTTTTTTAAAGACGGAAATTATAATTCATTCTTACAAACAATCATCTAGCGTTTTGGGCGAAACACCATGGCGGCGACGAGGTATAAACAAGTGACTTCAACCACGTCTGCTGACTCCGTGTGGGAGGCCGGGAAGATCAGCCGGGGGTCGACTCACGGGGTGGTCGGCGTCCAGCTCGTTGCCGTACATGAGCACCCTCTGCGCGCGGTCCAGGTCCGAGATCTTCTTCGGGAACCACGGCATGTCCCCGAAGTCTGCAACGAGCCGACACGTCCGCAGTGTTAGACAGTACCTCGGCGAGCTGAACGTGAGGCAGTGAGGCGGCGAAGCGGCGGAGCGCACCGAAGCTGGCGGCGGCGGAGAGCGGCGTGGGGGGCGGCAGGTCCTCGCCGCCCTCGAACTCGGCCAGGTTGATGGCGGACACCTCGCGCCGCAGCAGGCGCACCAACTGCTCCATGCGGCGGTTGTCGCACTGCACGTCCACCAGGATCTCGAACTCGGCGGGCCGGCGGGCCGACGGCCGCGACTCGATGTGCAGCACGTTCACGCCCATGTCCTGGCCAATTGTCACGGCGAGTCAACCTCAGCACTTGCACGAGTGCCGTCACAGGGCACACACGCACGGGCATATATTTCATCAATTAACACAATAATTTAGATCAAATCTATTAGAGAATTATTTAAGTAGAACTAAACAATATTAATCAAATTTTATTAAAAGTATTTTTAAACTAAATTTATACTTGTTAGAACTAAAATTATATGGAGTTATTTTAATATAACTCAATGAAACCTCTTGGTTAAGTGGTTTAGAGGTTCTGGCTGGTGAAACAAACATCTCGGGTTCGTTGATTCACCTCCAAGCTTCGGAAGGCGATGACATACCATCGTTTAGTAATCTCACTTAAAACGATCTCAAGGCTGACCTTGGCTATCAGATAACGGAAGTACGTGCGAGCATCTGGCGTGTTTCTGTGCTTGGGAAGTGAAGTCAGGCGACGAACCTCGTCAGGTTGGTAGCGCGTGAGAAGTATGGATGCGTTAGGGTTTAAGGCGGCGTGTCTATCGGGAAAATATTTGCTAGAAAAGGGTTTAAATTATATAAAATATTTCTACGTTCGTGGCTTGCTGTGCAGTGACTTGCTGTGTCGTGGCTTGATGTGGACTTGCCGTTCCTACGAAAGCCTGGAGTACGATTGTTCGGTTGCGGGCTTAGGTAACTTAATACACGAGTGGTTTGAAACTTTACTGCGTTTTATTGGCATGTAATTAAAATGCTTTTTTGCTATAGCTAACGAATGCTTCGCACAACATCGACGAGAACTGTAAGCACTTTTGATCCTTTTTTTGTGGCGTTGGTGTTGACATTTGCTTCGTCGTAAAAAGAAGTCTTGCTTTTAATTACGCCTTTTGCCAATATAAATGCTAAATCGTTGCTCACGCATTTTGGAAGAATTGTAAATTGGCAAATTTTATGAGTCCTTTTTTTTTTTTTTTGCAATCAATATATGCTGGTTGTAAATGAGAACTTCAGTGCTTTAATTTTTTTTTGTAGGAAAATATGGTTACCAAGTTTTTGACACCTAAATTATACGAGTGTGTATATTCTTTTTGAACTTATGACATGAAAAGACTCGTTGGTTGAACGAACCTTTTGGAAGATAAAGTTTAAATTGAAGATTTAAAATATGTTTCTTCTAGTTGATTCACGCACTCCCGAAATTTGTATAGGACGTTGTATCTTAAACTTTATTTAAATTATAAACGGAAATGTATAATAATTCAAAGAGTTTAGTTGTAAAGTTTAATTGATGCTAGCTCTTTTAATAATTTTTAACTGTTTTTAGTTTAGGTTTAAATCTGTATATAACTATTTAGGTTATTATAAATTTTGGTATATGTTTGTATTTTTATTATAATATATTTTGTACTTTTTTCAGAATTTTTAATTATATTTGACTCTTGGGTAATCAATTGTAATTTTATTTTTGTAGCCATGTTATATTCTTTCGAAATTATATACTTTAATGCATTTTCTGAAATAAATATTTAGTAAAATAAATTTGGTAAACCATGATAGCGAAAGTTGATTTTGATTTCACGAAATGTCCACTTCAACATAGCACTTTAAAGTTGTCTGCTATTTGATTTTGTTATTTAGCTTAACACCTTGGCTATGTTTGTGAAGAAACATTTTGCATTTTTTTTTTTTTTTTTGGAGATTGTTTGAATTTCATTACCTATTTGTGGAAACAATCGGTAGATATCACAAAATTACTTTAAATTTGAATTCCTAAGTTACAAACATTTAAAAAAATTAGAAACACAAACATATAAAAAATATATGTCTTAGTTTTTTCCCCTAATAGCATGTTTTTTTTGTTTGGTTTAGAGCGTTAGTTTAGTCGCAAACGTATGCACTGGATAAGTATGTAATGAACTAAAAACTTGCCCATTCTTCAAAATTTTGGATTTAAGAAGGTCTAAATCTATTTTACTAACATCTAAAGCATCTGAAATTTTTTTAATTAATCGACTTACCAAAATTTCTATAAACCAAATTCTATCTAAACGCTAGCGACTATTTATGAGCAATAAACCACTTAGCCAAACAGTCAAACAAAAATTTTTGCTTTCGATAAATTCGCAAAGGAAAAAACCGAGTGGAAAGTACGTAGTCACAGAAACAATAACCACACATGTCAGTTGCAATCCTACAACCAATGATAACCGGACAAAGTATCAGTGGGCAGTGCAATATTTCTGCCGAGGCGGTCGACAGGAGTCCGCGAGGAGTAGCTCTTTGTGCCGCCGCGATAAGGCCTCTTTGAGAGACAGCTACCGTCACACGCCACGGGACAAAGGACAGTCGAAACCTCGGCTTCCCGTCAGTTCCTCCGCTTGAATCGCCGACGTAATTAAGACAGTTCCCTCGCCAGTTCAGATGTTACATCGAGTTGGATCGCTTTAAGTCATCGCTATGAAGTGTCTTAAAGTAAATGTCTACCTTCACCTCTGTAAATACCGGCGAAGACGCAAAAAAAAAAATCCTCAAAAAGCTTTTAGATACATTTAAAATAAATACTCCATATTGCGGTCGTTATGAGACGACTTCCGGCAAATTTCCACATAATAATTTAAACTTTATTATAGGCCATTAATTTTGCAAAAAATAAATTATATAAGTAAAAATAATTATAAAACTTAAAAATGTTTGCCTAAATATTTTATCTGAAACAATTTTTAAACGAGAAATGGTTGAAAAATAAATAGGATTTGGAAAAAAAAATTGATCAATATCTTAGTGGACACAGCGTTGAGACGATTTGAAATTGGAAATATTTTAAATATTAACAACATATTTCGTCGAAAACGATTTTTAAAGTGAAACTTCTTTGGGCGCGATAAAATTTCAAGGTCGAATTTTAATGCAACGTTTAGGTTGAGAACGGTATCTGACGCTAAAAGGTTGCGGAGAACTCGTTCCCTTGAGCGGGCTCCACGTGGTGGCGTACGGCTTAGGTTGAACCCCGCCATGCTGCAGGGATAGGCGTGTCGCGGCGGTAGGGACCCGCCTGACGCCAGCCGACTTGCTGGTATCTAGTAAGGGAGTATTAGGGCAGAGGGCAACACAACGGGGTGTGAGCTTATTATTGTGCACCGCGCCACGGGCCATATTCGCAAGAAAACTGTGTACTTTCAAGTACGTATATTTTTAATGTCTTGTGTTAAACAGTATTGTTAAACAGTGTTATATGAGTATTGTTTTAGCCGTGTAACTAAATAATTTTTGCTGGAATAATGCTTTTCACGCTTTAGTTTGACAGGGTAATTCACGAATAATTATTTGATAAACTAAATCAAACATCGTATTATAATTATGAATCCACGAGCGTGTAAATATTGAAGTCAAACTAAGCCCAAGCTAGTTAAATGTTTAAACAAATACCGTGCGTGGAATACTAAATGTTTTTTATTTTTATTTTCACTTTGTGGCAATATGGTTATAGTGTAAAGTTTTACCGTAAGATAAGTCCCTTTTCCGGTCGCGGAGCTGCGGACATGTCATTGTACATTCATTCGACGGCAGAACATTATCAATGGCTATGAATTATTTGCAGAAGATCTATGTAGCATATCGGCATAATTTTTTGCACTGTAGCTCAATCATAAGGTGATATTTTTAGAATTACAAAATCAATCTGGAAGAATGCTCGATATCATCTATGCTATACATAATATTGTTACGAACGTTAGCAAGGCCACGTCACGCGCAGGTGCACGCCGTAACATGAGATGTGCCGTGCGCACCTGGGTCGCCGCTTTATCTCCCTCCAACACTCCGCACTCCCCGCGCGGTGCCCTGCCTTTGACACGTAACTGACACCGGACAGCTGGGAGTTGCGCGAGCCGCCGACACGTGTTTCGAGAGATTTCTGCCGTCGGGACGGCTCGCGATGACGCGACTGGCCCCGGCCGCTCTCGTGAGTTCTGGAATTTCGCTGGGGCCTATATATAGGCCCGAGGACGTCAGTCTGAGTCAGTCAGTCAGTTCGGAGTGTTCAGTCGGGAGTTCTCCCGCGGCGGAGTTTCCGGGCGATAGTGCCGCGGGTGCGGCAGAGTGGCGAAGTCCTTGGACGAAGGTTCCAGGGCAGGGAGTGAGTGAGTTCAGTGGAGTCGGGAGTTTTCCCGCGGCGGAGCTTCCGGGCGATAGAGTCGCGGGCGCGGTGGAGTCCCGAGTGAAGTTCCGAGCGAGGCGTCGAGTGGGATCTCGGCGAAGAGTGTGACGGCGGCGGCGGAGTACGGCGACGGAGGACCACGAGGGGTGCTGCGGCGAGAGTTGCGCCAGAGGTGCAGCCCAGAGAGGCGTGTGGATTGTGAGAAACGAGTGACTGGGGAATAGACCTTTCTTTAAGTGTAATTAATTATTTGCCAATTTAGAAGATTATTTGTAAGTGACAAGTAGTGGTAATAAATAATAGTGTGTGTGATAAAAATCTTTAATTGGGCTATTCTTTACGAACCCGCGGTAAATCGTAACAATATATATTTAAATTAATAACTAATTTATTATAATTAATCCTAGCTTTTATATTTAATAAACAATTTTTTTATTGTGTGAGTACTTCAAAGTGAGTAATATTTATTGTTAATTAATCATTATTTATTGATAAATAATTATTTATATCTTGAGCTGTTATTTTTAAATGAGTAATATTTATTTTCAATTCATGTTTATTAATTTATTTCTTTTTAAATTAAATTTATAATAAATACAAAAATGCTAGGATTCTAAAATACTTGAAAAAGAAAAGAAAGCAAAAAACCGCGCTCTGTTATCTTTTTATTAAATTGCATAAAATGTTTTGTTGAGTAATTCTAAGTAATATTATAAATGTGGTTGAGGATAAAAAAAATATTATTGAAGTTGATTTACTTTTTTAAAACGTGTGTAAATTGTAGTCAGAATTTTTTTCGTGTTATAGTTGGGGTCCTGACCATCTTAATATAACATTTTATGGTGTGATTATTTCAGTAGTGAGTAATATTTATTGTTAATGAATCATTATTGACTGATTAATTTTTTTTAGATAGCCTGGGCAGTTATTTAAACGAGAACTGATTTTGTTAATAAAAGTTTATTTATAAAATTGTCTTCTTTATCTCTCTTTCTCTCTCTCTCTCTCTCCCTCCCTCTTCCTCCCTCTCTGCCGTTTTACACCTTACGATAGCCTATACTTACGACTCGAAGTTTAAATTGCCAAAGAATTTTCACTTCTATCACATGTATTGAATTACACGAGCCTTTTTTTAGTAACAGGAACACTTATCTTAAGGGGCAAATAAAAATTTTCAATGCTTAGCTTCTGAGAGTAAATGGGTGTGCTATGTTCATGGGAGCTTTCACTAGCGGCAAGGTACAGAACCTGCCTATCTGTGACAGGCCAATGACCATGTCATTATTAACGAGAATTTTTATAGAAATTCTACGAAAATGGAGGATTCAATTAATAAAGAAAATTAGAAAGCTTTTGGCTGCATTGAATACGCGAACATGTTAGCTATAACATTTTGGAATGTTCGAGAACCTATAAGATGCTTCGTACATTAAGTTTCAATAATGTTCCAAGATAAATATGAACTTGGAAATCCACCCTCGTCTGTATATGCCAAGCCGAAAGTAATTATTCACGATACGGAAAGCTAACTTCAGTTGCTGGCGAGCGTAATCCAGTAAAATTAGCAGTGGCGGTTGGAAGAGGAAGGGGAACTTCCTCTTCTACCCAATAAGCATGCTCGCGGTGGACGAAAAGTACCAAAGAGAAGGTGCATGGGTTATAACTCAGGTATAAAACTCAGTGTGAGCAGGCGGGGTGCTAACACACGCTACAATAATGTATTACGACACTATTATTTGCATGAAATCAACATGATTTATTACAACCATGTTTTGGTGTATTGGGCATGGATAATTTATCATACCTAGCTTTTGGCTGGAATAGACTTAATGAAAATATTTTTTCGAGCACAAAGTGTATGAAAATAAAATCGAAATTTGAATTTTTTCATATCACCTTCCAGCATAGGTACCATAGGTCTGACATGGCATGTTTGTTGGGTAAGGGGGGAAAGAGAGAGGCGCTAGCTGCTGCCCCCTACTCAAGATGCTTATGTGCAGCCAACGGGGATTCATTATTCCCCCTAATCTACCTAGTACTAGTGCGTTTGTAGTAAAGGTCCGGGTTAGGGAAATATCTAGATGCGTATCAGGCTGAAGTCTATATGCCTAGTTATGATGGGGATTGGCCATGCCAAGCATGGTGTGCTTCGTTCGGGGATTGGCCAGCCATGGCAGCGACTGAAGACATGATTAACTCCCCTATATTGAAACTAGACCATAGCTAGTGAAGTTGGGCCCAGGTAAAACATGCATAAACACGGAGAAAGCTCTGGGCACAGTGATGTGTTAAAGCTCATGGTACAGTGATGCAGAAAAGCTCAGGGTATAGTATTGCGGGAAAGCTCTGGCCATAGTGATGCGGGAAATCTCTAGACACACTGATGCGGGAAAGCTTTGGGCACAGCGATGCGGGAAAATTCAGGTCACAGTGATGCGGGAAAGCTCAGGTCACTGTGATGCGGAAAAGCTCTGTGCACTGTGATGCGGGAAAGCTATGGGCACAGTGATGCTGGAAAGCTCAGGGCAAAATGATGCGGGAAATCTCTGGGCACAGTGATGCGGGAAAACTCAGGTCACAGTGGTGCGGGAAATCCTTGTGCACAGGTATGCGGGAAAGCTCTGTGCACAGTGATGCGGGAAATCTCAGGGTACTGTGATGCGGGGAAGAACAAGAGTCAGAGAACGGTCCTGGTGAAGATTTGTTCGGGGCAGAACACACTGAGGTTTGGGCGATGAAGAAAGACTATTTCCGTAGAGAACATTGTGTTTATTAAAGAAAAGTTTTAGCTAGTTATTCATGTCGTGGTCCGTAGGCCCTGAAAACATCAACAGAATTTTTTATATGTAAATATCACTTTTTTGGAAGTGAACATATTATTGACACTGACGAACGTTTGCACAATATTATTGATGGATAAATGTCAAGAAATAAATGTATCCAGTAGTATATAATAGGGCAAGCTGGGACAGGCGCAGGCGCGAGGAGCGAGGAGACGGTCCGCCATATTGGATTGTGACGTCACGGCGGCCATCTTGGAGGAGTGTAACGGGACATAGCGTAACGGGACAAGTTTGACCTTGACCTTTGACCCTCAAAATTCGCCAAAATTGGGCAAAAATTGCCCAAAATTCCTCAAAAATCGCCAAAATTTACATTTTTTTGAAAAAAATTTCCGCCAAAAAATCTCAAATAATTCCACAGTTCAAAAATTAGGATTTCGAAAATCCTCAAAAGTCGCTTTGCCCTAGAAAAAACGAAAACTCCTAAAAGCGGCTTAAAACTCCTAAGAGCTAGCCGCTTATAAGCCGCCGACCTTGAAAATAAGGATGTCATGGCAGCCATATTGGATGATGATGTCACCGTTGCAAATTTTGTTACGGCCGCCATCTTTAACTTTTTTATTTATTATCCGATTTTAATGAAAAAAAATTTAAAAATTATAAAAAATCCATTTAATAAAAATTTAATAAATTATTTATAAAAAACATACTTTTTAGACACGGAGTTCGGAGTCCTCGGTTCGAACCCGACGAGTGCAAAAAAAATTAAAAATGGCTACCGATCGTTCCCTCGTGGAGGGCGCTGGCATACTGACCCCCACCACTTATGTCATAGTATACATATCTTCACCTAGTATGACGTCATGTCCGCCATCTTGTCTTCGATGCTGGAAACCATCATCATTGTATCGTCGGCTAGAGTGCGCTGACGCCATGTTAGTTTAACTCTTACCCGCTAGAGTGCAGTAATCATTTATTACTAAGGTGCCCGCCATCTTGAAATTTGGCCGCCATCTTGAAAATCCGTAATTATTTAGCTAGAAATTCGGGAAAAGTTCCAAAATTTATTAAATAAATTTGCAATCAATATACTGATTGACCCGGTCAGTTCCTATCCTTGGTTCGACCCCTGGCCGATACAAAAAAATTAAATATAACATCAATTTAACATAATAGTAACAGGTTCGAGGAATTAAACACCGCAAGTTCTTTTACAAACAGAATATTTATTACATAATTTCTATTCTACTACAGCATCACTTACGAAAGCTAGCAAATTTATAATCAATCATTTAGTTCCGCATCGGTGTGAAATGACTTATTCTTAGCTCCAATCGGTTTATACTAGACAGAGTCCAACCAGATCCTTTACTGACATAGTTCTCCTCTTCTTGACAGAGTTTCTGGATACCGTGTTTAACAGTTTGCTTCACATCGTTAGAACTGTAAATTACTGTAGCCGATGTCTTGAATGCACACTTTTTCACTTTGTCATCTAACGGATATGGCTTTCCATATAGACAGTCCAACCACAAGTTATATTTTAATGGTCCGTTTGTTGCTACGTCATCAGTAAGCTGATTGATTATGTCCTGTCTGATATCATCAAGAAAAGTACAAATATCCTTCGACTCACCGAACGTATTTAGATAATAGTAGTCTTTCAACGTTCCACGAAATGCAGTCTGCGCCAAGTAGAAGCCATAATCGTTCACTTGTAATGCTCCGAACACAGTCTTAGGTTTAGGTCCATGTTCAGTCGTCATAGCAATCGGTTGCTGCGCATCTGTTTTTTTGATTGTACGCTCACGAGCCTTCAATCTAAAGCGAGGAGTCGAAATGTCTGCAGGTAGTTCAGCAGTAGGCACACGGACTTCACCTTTACATATTTTCGCATGTCGTCGCAAACTATCAATTCGAGTAAACCATTCATGACAATCATCACATCGAAACTTTATACGAGAAGGATTCTTTTTGCATTTGCTCCGCTCATGTCTTCGTGCATCATGGGAAAATGTGAACGACATATCACAGTAGCTGCAAGGATACCGTGCCGATGTAGACGAACCTTTCAGACCCGATCCAGATATGGACGTTGCAACAGTAGTACCATTTCCAGGCATACTCTTATGAACATCGACGCATCGCTGTTGCACCGAAACCTTTACTTTCTGCCGCACAACAGGACCTTTACATGTCTTCATGTGCGTTTTCATATTATCTTTTCTGGCAAACTGCTTATGACATTTCTCACAAACAAACATTTTACGATATAGGTTCTTGGCACATTCTCTCTTCTCATGCCGTCGAGCATTGCTGCTGTTTGAGAAAATCTTGTCACAGTAACAGCACCGATGTTCGTTAGTTGTTGTCGATTCCGCATCCATTGAAGTCTCCAACGAGGGCGAAACGAAGTTCGTCGAGTTTTCCTGCACAGCCAGCACTACCGGGATTAAAGTCTCTTCTGCTGGTGGTATCGCGTCTGTTGAAATCTCCTCCAGTGTTGTCGACGTGGTTGTCAACGGAATCTGCTCCTTCTCCGTCGTAGCTGTCGTAAAGGTTCCCGTAGACGATGGTACAACCTCCATCGAGTTCGACGTTAAAGTCGGTAAAGATGCCATCGAGTTCGCAAGAACAGGTAATTACGTGATTAATCCACCAGAAGAAATAAACTAGGTGATCCTTACACCGCCGACGTCAGTAACAAACTGAGCGCCCTGCTGTCTAGGACTCGCTTATATACATGCACCGTATGGAATAATACGCTAGTCAAATCAAGAAACATCTACAATAATACTAGAGTCAAAACAACATTAAAAATAGAAGGACCATCAACAAAAAGGAAGCACATTCTGGAAGCACAATTAAAAAAAAGGCAGCACATTTGGAAGCACCGACAACGAAAAGGCAGCACATTTGGAAGCACCGACATCTAAAAGACAGCACCGCCATCGAAAAGGCAGCACATTTGGAAGCACCGACAACGAAAAGGCAGCACATTTGGAAGCACCGACATCTAAAAGACAGCACCGCCATCGAAAAGGCAGCACATTTTGGAAGCACCGACAACGAAAAGACAGCACCGTCATCGTAAAGGCACGGACCGCAAGTCCGGGTCATGTCAATATCAGACATATAGACCATGAACACAGTACACACAGGAAACGGATCGTACACACAGTACACACAGGAAACGAAACGTACACATAGTACACACAGGAAACGGAACGTACACACAGTACACACAGGAAACGGATCGTACACACAGTACACACAGGAAACGGAACGTACACACAGTACACACAGAAAACGGAACGTACACACAGTACACACAGAAAACGGAACGTACACACAGTACACACAGAAAACGGAACGTACACACAGTACACACATAAAACGGAACGTACACACAGTACACACAGAAAACGGAATGTACACACAGTACACACAGGAAACTGAACGTACACACAGTACACACAGAAAACGGAACGTACACATAGGACACACAGGAAACGGAACGTACACACAGTACACACAGAAAACGGAACGTACACACAGTACACACAGGAAACGGAACGTACACACAGTACACACAGGAAACGGAACGTACACACAGTACACACAGGAAACGTAATGATCACACATACAGTAGCGGAAACACACACAGGCTTAGTTGGAAATCAGAATACAAGAAATAAAAACATTAAATTTTTACTTTTAATATTTTATTACTTCTCAACATTACACAAATACAAGTAAAAGAAGCCATTATTGTATGTAGACAGCTTTCCTCAGTTCTTTGAGTATGAAGGATATTTCTTTGATGCACAGATAGTTTCCTGCACAAAGCGAGCCATGTAGAAGTCTTAGCCGGTCAACCAATATGTTTGGATCTTTCCATGATGTATAATCAATCTCTTCTACCACCATCTTACTTGCTTGTTTATTATAAATACTTTTAATATCACAATCGTCCCACTGATCATAATAAGCATTATCAGATTTATTTATTATAACACGACGTTTCCATCGTTTCGGTCTTTGGACATCGCCACATTCTTCGATCTTGTCAGCTCTAGGTGCTTCATCACAGTCTATGCCTTTGCCAACAGCCTCAGAGTCACTGTAACAATCACTGTAGAAGACATCCTCTTCACCAAGATTACCGTATGAATTCGCTATCGATGATGTCGAAGTGTCTTCATCGTCTTCATGCTTCCTTTTTAGGAGTCCATCATTTTTACAAAGAATGGAGGATCTACTGAATATAGGCTTGAATGTATTCTCACTTTTCACGGTGTTGATACTTCCATTAGTTTCAGTCTTCCTGAAGCCATTAGCATCCTTCAATTTATGTTCTTCCTCACGATCGGGTGAGCTAATACCATCACGCTCAGGACAAGGAAAATTATTGTCATAATGCAGATCACTCTTCTTTAGTCTAGTGGATCCATCGGTGTCCTCTATGCCGTAAGTAGTCTTGACTTTACATGTTCTACCATGTCTTTTTAAGCTGTCAATTCGTGTTAACAACTTGCTACAACGATTACAGCTTAACATGTTGCGTAGTGGGTTTCTAGCACAATCATTCTTCTCATGACGTCTAGCATTCCTTCTCATGACAAAATCCTTGCCACAGTATCTACAGCGGCTTCCTTCCGATTCAGCTATAGATAACAAACCACGAGCCATGGTATCTTCTGTGACTAATGTTAGATACAAACTGTCAGTTTTCTCCAATTGGAACCATTTCTTAAATAGAGTTTTTGAAATATTTCATCAGCGAGAGTTAAGTTATCTAATGCAAAGCAAATTGATGCAAGTAGTTCTGGCTGTCGTCAACAGATGGCGCCACGTGTTGCTTGCAGGTAAATAATATATATTTCATTAATGTGGGATGCGGAACGCTCACTATCGATCGCAAAGGGAGGTTGGCTTCGATAGTATCCAAGGAGAAAAATGTTCGTCCTTCCTGCTAGTGCTTCTCAGATTTCTCACGGTCCGCCATCTTGGATTACGACGTCACGGCGACCATCTTGTATGGGTGTGACCTTGACCTTTGACCGAAACTGCAGGAATGATCGCAAGCACACGGATTAACCATAAAAATATTGATAATTATAATCAGGAGCACACGGAGAAAACCATAAAAAAATTGGCAAGAATAATCAGGAGCACACGGAGAAAACCGCCACAAGTTTTCTTTCATATCATTAAAATACAAAAAAAAATTAATAAAAAATTAAAAATAAAAACGAAAAAAAAATTCAAACATTCTGGCTTGTACTAGAACTCTATCTTTGCTCAACAATGAGAAGTTCACAAGCTAGCAGAATGTTTGAATTTTTTTTTTCGTTTTTATTTTTAATTTTTTATTAATTTTTTTTTGTATTTTAATGATATCAAAGAAAACTTGTGGCGGTTTTCTCCGTGTGCTCCTGATTATTCTTGCCAATTTTATTATGGTTTTCTCCGTGTGCTCCTGATTATAATTATCAATATTTTTATGGTTAATCCGTGTGCTTGCGATCATTCCTGCAGTTTCGGTCAAAGGTCAAGGTCACACCCATACAAGATGGTCGCCGTGACGTCGTAATCCAAGATGGCGGACCGTGAGAAATCTGAGAAGCACTAGCAGGAAGGACGAACATTTTTCTCCTTGGATACTATCGAAGCCAACCTCCATTTGCGATCGATAGTGAGCGTTCCGCATCCCACATTAATGAAATATATATTATTTACCTGCAAGCAACACGTGGCGCCATCTGTTGACGACAGCCAGAACTACTTGCATCAATTTGCTTTGCATTAGATAACTTAACTCTCGCTGATGAAATATTTCAAAAACTCTATTTAAGAAATGGTTCCAATTGGAGAAAACTGACAGTTTGTATCTAACATTAGTCACAGAAGATACCATGGCTCGTGGTTTGTTATCTATAGCTGAATCGGAAGGAAGCCGCTGTAGATACTGTGGCAAGGATTTTGTCATGAGAAGGAATGCTAGACGTCATGAGAAGAATGATTGTGCTAGAAACCCACTACGCAACATGTTAAGCTGTAATCGTTGTAGCAGGTTGTTAACACGAATTGACAGCTTAAAAAGACATGGTAGAACATGTAAAGTCAAGACTACTTACGGCATAGAGGACACCGATGGATCCACTAGACTAAAGAAGAGTGATCTGCATTATGACAATAATTTTCCTTGTCCTGAGCGTGATGGTATTAGCTCACCCGATCGTGAGGAAGAACATAAATTGAAGGATGCTAATGGCTTCAGGAAGACTGAAACTAATGGAAGTATCAACACCGTGAAAAGTGAGAATACATTCAAGCCTATATTCAGTAGATCCTCCATTCTTTGTAAAAATGATGGACTCCTAAAAAGGAAGCATGAAGACGATGAAGACACTTCGACATCATCGATAGCGAATTCATACGGTAATCTTAGTGAAGAGGATGTCTTCTACAGTGATTGTTACAGTGACTCTGAGGCTGTTGACAAAGGCATAGACTGTGATGAAGCACCTAGAGCTGACAAGATCGAAGAATGTGGCGATGTCCTGAGACCGAAACGATGGAAACGTCGTGTTATAATAAATAAATCTGATAATGCTTATTATGATCAGTGGGACGATTGTGATATTAAAAGTATTTATAATAAACAAGCAAGTAAGATGGTGGTAGAAGAGATTGATTATACATCATGGAAAGATCCAAACATATTGGTTGACCGGCTAAGATTTCTACATGGCTCGCTTTGTGCAGGAAACTATCCGTGCATCAAAGAAATATCCTTTATACTCAAAGAACTGAGGAAAGCTGTCTACATACAATAATGGCTTCTTTTACTTGTATTTGTGTAATGTTGAGAAGTAATAAAATATTAAAAGTAAAAATTTAATGTTTTTATTTCTTGTATTCTGATTTCCAACTAAGCCTGTGTGTGTTTCCGCTACTGTATGTGTGATCATTACGTTTCCTGTGTGTACTGTGTGTACGTTCCGTTTCCTGTGTGTACTGTGTGTACGTTCCGTTTCGTGTGTGTACTGTGTGTACGTTCCGTTTTCTGTGTGTACTGTGTGTACGTTCCGTTTCGTTCCGTTTTCTGTGTGTACTGTGTGTACGTTCAGTTTCCTGTGTGTACTGTGTGTACATTCCGTTTTCTGTGTGTACTGTGTGTACGTTCCGTTTTATGTGTGTACTGTGTGTACGTTCCGTTTTCTGTGTGTACTGTGTGTACGTTCCGTTTTCTGTGTGTACTGTGTGTACGTTCCGTTTTCTGTGTGTACTGTGTGTACGTTCCGTTTCCTGTGTGTACTGTGTGTACGATCCGTTTCCTGTGTGTACTGTGTGTACGTTCCGTTTCCTGTGTGTACTATGTGTACGTTTCGTTTCCTGTGTGTACTGTGTGTACGATCCGTTTCCTGTGTGTACTGTGTTCATGGTCTATATGTCTGATATTGACATGACCCGGACTTGCGGTCCGTGCCTTTACGATGACGGTGCTGTCTTTTCGTTGTCGGTGCTTCCAAAATGTGCTGCCTTTTCGATGGCGGTGCTGTCTTTTAGATGTCGGTGCTTCCAAATGTGCTGCCTTTTCGTTGTCGGTGCTTCCAAATGTGCTGCCTTTTCGATGGCGGTGCTGTCTTTTAGATGTCGGTGCTTCCAAATGTGCTGCCTTTTCGTTGTCGGTGCTTCCAAATGTGCTGCCTTTTTTTTTATTGTGCTTCCAGAATGTGCTTCCTTTTTGTTGATGGTCCTTCTATTTTTAATGTTGTTTTGACTCTAGTATTATTGTAGATGTTTCTTGATTTGACTAGCGTATTATTCCATACGGTGCATGTATATAAGCGAGTCTTAGACAGCAGGGCGCTCAGTTTGTTACTGACGTCGGCGGTGTAAGGATCACCTAGTTTATTTCTTCTGGTGGATTAATCACGTAATTACCTGTTCTTGCGAACTCGATGGCATCTTTACCGACTTTAACGTCGAACTCGATGGAGGTTGTACCATCGTCTACGGGAACCTTTACGACAGCTACGACGGAGAAGGAGCAGATTCCGTTGACAACCACGTCGACAACACTGGAGGAGATTTCAACAGACGCGATACCACCAGCAGAAGAGACTTTAATCCCGGTAGTGCTGGCTGTGCAGGAAAACTCGACGAACTTCGTTTCGCCCTCGATGGAGACTTCAATGGATGCGGAATCGACAACAACTAACGAACATCGGTGCTGTTACTGTGACAAGATTTTCTCAAACAGCAGCAATGCTCGACGGCATGAGAAGAGAGAATGTGCCAAGAACCTATATCGTAAAATGTTTGTTTGTGAGAAATATCATAAGCAGTTTGCCAGAAAAGATAATATGAAAACGCACATGAAGACATGTAAAGGTCCTGTTGTGCGGCAGAAAGTAAAGGTTTCGGTGCAACAGCGATGCGTCGATGTTCATAAGAGTATGCCTGGAAATGGTACTACTGTTGCAACGTCCATATCTGGATCGGGTCTGAAAGGTTCGTCTACATCGGCACGGTATCCTTGCAGCTACTGTGATATGTCGTTCACATTTTCCCATGATGCACGAAGACATGAGCGGAGCAAATGCAAAAAGAATCCTTCTCGTATAAAGTTTCGATGTGATGATTGTCATGAATGGTTTACTCGAATTGATAGTTTGCGACGACATGCGAAAATATGTAAAGGTGAAGTCCGTGTGCCTACTGCTGAACTACCTGCAGACATTTCGACTCCTCGCTTTAGATTGAAGGCTCGTGAGCGTACAATCAAAAAAACAGATGCGCAGCAACCGATTGCTATGACGACTGAACATGGACCTAAACCTAAGACTGTGTTCGGAGCATTACAAGTGAACGATAATGGCTTCTACTTGGCGCAGACTGCATTTCGTGGAACGTTGAAAGACTACTATTATCTAAATACGTTCGGTGAGTCGAAGGATATTTGTACTTTTCTTGATGATATCAGACAGGACATAATCAATCAGCTTACTGATGACGTAGCAACAAACGGACCATTAAAATATAACTTGTGGTTGGACTGTCTATATGGAAAGCCATATCCGTTAGATGACAAAGTGAAAAAGTGTGCATTCAAGACATCGGCTACAGTAATTTACAGTTCTAACGATGTGAAGCAAACTGTTAAACACGGTATCCAGAAACTCTGTCAAGAAGAGGAGAACTATGTCAGTAAAGGATCTGGTTGGACTCTGTCTAGTATAAACCGATTGGAGCTAAGAATAAGTCATTTCACACCGATGCGGAACTAAATGATTGATTATAAATTTGCTAGCTTTCGTAAGTGATGCTGTAGTAGAATAGAAATTATGTAATAAATATTCTGTTTGTAAAAGAACTTGCGGTGTTTAATTCCTCGAACCTGTTACTATTATGTTAAATTGATGTTATATTTAATTTTTTTGTATCGGCCAGGGGTCGAACCAAGGATAGGAACTGACCGGGTCAATCAGTATATTGATTGCAAATTTATTTAATAAATTTTGGAACTTTTCCCGAATTTCTAGCTAAATAATTACGGATTTTCAAGATGGCGGCCAAATTTCAAGATGGCGGGCACCTTAGTAATAAATGATTACTGCACTCTAGCGGGTAAGAGTTAAACTAACATGGCGTCAGCGCACTCTAGCCGACGATACAATGATGATGGTTTCCAGCATCGAAGACAAGATGGCGGACATGACGTCATACTAGGTGAAGATATGTATACTATGACATAAGTGGTGGGGGTCAGTATGCCAGCGCCCTCCACGAGGGAACGATCGGTAGCCATTTTTAATTTTTTTTGCACTCGTCGGGTTCGAACCGAGGACTCCGAACTCCGTGTCTAAAAAGTATGTTTTTTATAAATAATTTATTAAATTTTTATTAAATGGATTTTTTATAATTTTTAAATTTTTTTTCATTAAAATCGGATAATAAATAAAAAAGTTAAAGATGGCGGCCGTAACAAAATTTGCAACGGTGACATCATCATCCAATATGGCTGCCATGACATCCTTATTTTCAAGGTCGGCGGCTTATAAGCGGCTAGCTCTTAGGAGTTTTAAGCCGCTTTTAGGAGTTTTCGTTTTTTCTAGGGCAAAGCGACTTTTGAGGATTTTCGAAATCCTAATTTTTGAACTGTGGAATTATTTGAGATTTTTTGGCGGAAATGTTTTTCAAAAAAATGTAAATTTTGGCGATTTTTGAGGAATTTTGGGCAATTTTTGCCCAATTTTGGCGAATTTTGAGGGTCAAAGGTCAAGGTCAAACTTGTCCCGTTACGCTATGTCCCGTTACACTCCTCCAAGATGGCCGCCGTGACGTCACAATCCAATATGGCGGACCGTCTCCTCGCTCCTCGCGCCTGCGCCTGTCCCAGCTTGCCCTATTATATACTTACTGTATCCTTAGTTTGCATTTTATTCACGTTAATACCCTAAAGTCGGATAAAAAATACTGTAGAGAATGGTGAAAAAAACTATGAGTAGATTTACAAATAGTTGTAGCAAGGAAGTTTTTCACGTTTGGTCCTCAGCATTATTTGTCTTGCACACGGGAAAATAAGTATCCCGTCCCATTTTTTCCCAACCTTTAAGAACTTCGGATATAGTTATATAAAGGTCGTGAGGTTTAACTCCAAGAACAATTATTGGAACGAGGCGGAAGAAGTTTTAACGATCAAAATATTTTTTTTATAAATCTACAATCTAAAAGATTGTGTACTACCTTACTTTTAAACTTTTATACATTCGGGATATTTTCCTGAAATTTTTTAAAATTCATGTCACATATATCCACGTTAATTAGTAGTTTTAATTTTTTTATTAACTGTTGTCATATATTAGCAGTGTGGAAGCAGGATATTTGTCGGGAAAAGGGGGATTTAAAACAATATTTAAATAAAAAATTTAAAACGTGTATTAAAATACTTACATTAATATTGACACTAACACACTGACATATAAGAGTAGTATATAATAGGGGCTCCGAGCCATCGCTTCTGTTTGTGGATTGATGATTGTTGATATTTTTCCTCCTCGTGAGGTGTCGATGTTCGCCATCTTGGATTGTGACGTTACGGTGGCCAAATAGGATGACCTTTGACCTTGACATTTGACCATTGACATTGACCTTTGGCCTTGACTTCGGCGGCCACCTTGGATCCGCCATTTTTTTTTTTTTTTAACTTTCCACGATCTAGGAATCGAAAGCCCACTCCAAAATTTTGCATTTTTCGTTACGGTCGCCATATTGGATTCGAGATTGTTACAATTTTCGTTACGCCCGCCATATTGAAAACCCTAATCATCAGAAAAATTCTGAATTTTTTTTTTATAATTTGTAAAAAATAATAAAAATTTAAATAAAAACATTTCGCCATCCTGGATTTGTACTTACGGCCGCCATATTGAAAGTCTGTAATTATTATCAGCAAATTTTGATAAACTATTGAAATTTATAAAAAGGTAATTAACCAATATTGAATAAATTATTATTTTAAAAACACACTTATACTTATCCTCGGTTCAAACCCAGTGAGGGAAGAGAAATTTTTTAGACAGCTCCTTCTTCCATGGAAACCGCTGACTGACTGACCTCCCACCACTAATACCAATGCAGATATTACATCAACTAATATGATGTAATGTCCGCCATATTGTTTTTGTCTGCTGGATGTTACTATCTTTTTTTAGCCTGCTAGAGTGCTACCACGTTAGTTTAATTTTTACCTGCTAGAGTGCAGTAATTATTTATTTTTACTGTGACGCCATCTTTAAATTTAGATGCCGTCTTGGAAATTCGTAATTATTAAACTATAAATTCGGGAAAAATTTCAAAATTCCAAAAATAAATATGCAATTTACATACTTATTTATTCGATCGATATCCGTCCTTGGTTCGATACTGGTTCAATGAAAAATTTGGCTTTAGACAAACAATACTTATTTAAAACCTTAAAAGAAGCTTAAGTTCCTCATGTACCTGACTCCTTTAAACCGTTATGACCGCCATCTTGGTAATTTGGTTTTATTGACCCAGAAATTCGGGAACAAATTTCAAAATTCTTCAAAAAATCGCTTATTAAAATAATGATTGATGTGATATATTTCTGTTTTTGGTTTGATTCTCGGCCAGTGATAAGGATAACTAAAGCTTAAAATAAACTTTTAAATTCTGTTTTCCCATTACCTTTCGTGGAGTTTATTAATCATTCACTGGACAAAAAACAACACTAGTCAAGATACCTGTTCGAAGAAATAAATACGTTGTCGAGCTACCTAACATGGAAATCTATTTTCTTCAATGCAAGAAACACATTTCGACCAGCTCATATATAATGCCATACGTATAGACCAAGCATATTCGAACCACGAGACCAGGTCATGTACCATGTCAGACGTATAGACCAGACATTTCCGAACCTCAAGACCTTCTTCATCGATAACTAATATAACATATTTCAAGCATTCAAGACAAAGTCTTCGAACTGTCAGACTTAAAGTATCGATAAAATCAAAATCAAGAATTTAGACAAACAGAACATATTTTAGGCTTTCTAAAGGACCAAAAAACTCTGAAAAATATTTTATCAAGACCAAGTGGTTTTGAACCAATAAATATTCAGAAAAACTACAGATTTGACAACGCGCATCTAAAGAAAAAAAACGACACACATTCAACAAAAGAAAAGAACACGCTGAACACACTTTACAAACTGGACGCACAGTGTACACAATATACACAATGGACACATAGTACGCATACAGTACACACACTGGCTGTACAGTACACACAATACACACCGAATCCACAGTACACACACTGATCGCACAGTACAAACACAGTATACACTGGTCAAACAGTACACGTTCAGTATACACACTGGACGCACAGTACACACATTCATCAAAAGAACACACAGTACACACATGGGACGCACAGTACACACACACACATTCAACAAAAGAACACATAGTACACACACTGGGGTGAAGGTCAAGGTCAAAGTCAAAGTTCAAGTTCAAATTCAAAGTCAAAGATCAAGGTCAAAGATCATGATCAACGGTCAAGGTAATGTTTAAAGTTCAAGGTCATAGATAATCCAATATGGGCTATGTGACGTCACAATCCAAGATGGCGGACACCGACACCTCACGAGAATCTATTCTCGGAGAAACAATGTCAAGAATCATCAATCCACAGCCAGTAGCCAGGGCTCGGAGTCCCTATTATTTATACTACTTATAATCATGTAGTATCTGTAGGCTATGTGGCTTCTCACACAGTAACATACTATGTTTACTGGTTTTTGAAAATGTCTACATATCCCCCCCCCCCCCCAACTGCATATTAGCTTACACAAAATATCTGTTTCCAGAATTTTCCTGCGTATCACATGGAAACAGGATATACATACTACAGAAAACTATAGAGGAAATTAAATTCTGACACGGCGTCTACAGTAACGTTAATATTACACGTAGGTAGAAAAAAAATTATATTTAAATTCCTACAAATAATAAGAATTATTGTAGTTTTATTATTATTAGTGTGACTCTAATATCTAAAGCATTTTCTAAGCAACTGTATGGTCAGTAAAATAAAATTGATGTATTTTAAAATTATATTTTTTGAAAGTTATGTTTATGCTAGTACATACAATTAAATTACATATGTACAATTTTCAGATCGGAAGAAGTAACTAAATTTTCAAATGGCAGGGTTAATTAACATATTATTTACTTACGATGTAGCTTGTCGAAGTCAAGAACAAATTAATTTTACTTTTTTCTTGCATTTATATTTTGTATTTTAAATTTTTTGTATATCAACTCTGAAGATGCCTGCTGCAATGGAGAGCAAAATGTCGGTCACCCTCGAAAGCAAGGTATCTAATCAAACAATGCCTCGAAAGCTTGTGGCCTACATGTTTTAGAAGTTAAGTAGATTGTCCAGGAAAATAAAATAAATTTCATCAAACTGACTCAAAATCAGGCGCCAAAGCCAAGCGTCTCCGAATCAAGAGATTTTTTCGACGATACTCAACATACATTATAAACAGGCCATGTTCAATGTCAGGCGTTTAGACCAGTAATCTCCAACCCCGATGTAAATCATGGCCTGACCCGAGGTCAATCATGCTCTTGCTAAAGCACATTGAAAAAAAAAACAATAATTAAATGAAGCACATTAAAAAAGGAAGCATATTCGTCAAAAAGGAAGCACATTTGTAAGCTATTCGACAAAATGGAAGCACATTGGAAGCTTATTCGACAAAAGAGAAGCACATTAAACTATAAGGACGTAGCTTTGATCAAAAATTTAACTCAGTAGAATACGATCTCGTCACAGGGATATATTCTCGAAACAAGGATACGATCTCGCCATAGGGATAAGATCTCGCCACCGGGAAACGAGCTCGTTACAGGGATACGATCTCGCCACAGGGATACTTTTTCGCAACATGGATACGATCTGGCCACAGGGATACAATCTAGTCACAGGAATACGATATGGTCACAGGGATACGATATGGTCACAGGGATACGATCTCGTCACAGGGATACATTTTCTAAACAGAGATACGATCTTGCCACAGGGATACGATCTCAACACAGGGATACAATCTGGTCAGAGATATACGTCCTCACAACAGGGATACGATCTGGCCACATGGATACGTTCTCGCAATAGGGATACGATCTGGTCACAGGGATTGGATCTGTTCATGGGAATACATTTTGTCACAGGGATACGTTCTCGTCACAGTGATACAATCTCACCACAGGGATACGTTTTCGAAACAGTGATAAGTTCTCGAAACAGGGCTAAGTTCTCGAAACAGGGCTATGATATCGCCACAGGGTTACGATCCGGTTACAGGGATACTTTCTCTCAATAGGGATATTTTCTCTAAACAAGGAAACGATCTCTCCACAGGGATACAATCTAGTCACATGGATACGATATGGCCACAGGGATACGATCTAGTCACAGGGATACGATATGGTCACAGGGATACGATCTCGTCACAGGGATACATTTTCTAAACAGAGATACGATCTTGCAACAGGGATACGATCTCAACACAGGTATAAGATCTCGTCATAAGAACACGATCTCGTCACAGGGATACAATCTCACTACAGGGATAGGATCTGGCCACAGGGAAACGATCTCGCCACAGGAATATGATCTCATCCGAGGGATACGACACAGGGATATAATTGGTAGGATACTACGAGAACTGAGTCTTAGTTTAAAATCTGATTACGAGGATAAAACTAATCCAAATAATTGATTTAAATTTAATTTTTATACACAATCAGGTAAAACGGGGTCTTTATTTTTTGTAGCCTACATTTTTTTGTTCTTTGAGTATGGTGGCTACTTCTTTAAGGTGCGAATAGTTTTCTGCCCTAAGCGAAGCCATCAGTAGTCTTAGACGATTAACCAATATGTTAGAATCTGTCCATGATGTGTAATCAATCACTTCTGCTGCTGTTATCTTCCTTGGTTGTTTATTATAATTTTTTTAATATTAATATCATCCCAATTTTCATAGTGAGCTTTATCAGAATAATTTATTTTATCACGACTTTCCATAGTTTAGGTTTTAGTATATCATAATTGATAGCTTCATATTCTTCTATATTGTTTCCATTTTCTGTAAAATAGGTATTTCTCTCACAGTTTCCTGTAATATAATTTAATCTTCCAGCTTCAGTAACAGAAAATCCATCACAGATTTCAGCAAGAATATCAAATCCTTCATGGCACATCTTAGAAAACGTGTCATCATTTTCCCCCTGTATTACTGTATTTTGCTGTCGTTTCTTCGAAGTTGTTACTTCATTAAATTTCAATGCAGGAGATGTATATTCCCAAGTGCGATGATTTTTTTGCCAATTCCAAAAACATTTGGTCCAAACACAGACTTTTTCTTAGTAGACGAAAAAAGTGTAACCTCACAGGATTTTTTTAAATTTATCACTTTGTTCAAACTGAAAGCCACAATTGTCGCAAATACTGTACTGTGGCATTTCGTTCACTAATACCAACAATACTCGACGTCATGAGAAAAGCAATTGTGGAACAGGTACTTTGCAGAAAGTGCTACGTTGTGTAATTACGGCTTTCAGTTTGGACTAAGTAATAAATTAAAAAAAAAACACATAAACACCTGCGAAGCTACACTTTTTTTTGTCTACTGAGAAAAAGTCTGTGTTCAGACCGAAGGTTTATGGAATTGGAAAATATCATCACACTTGGGCATCTGCATCGCCTGCATTAAAAATGAATGAGATAGCATCATCGAAGAAACGACAGGAAGATACAATACAACAGGAAAAAATTATGACAAGTCACGAAGGAATAAATCTTCGTGCAGAATAATCTGATGGATTTTCTGTTACTAAAGCTGAAAGAATAAATAATATTACCGGAAAATGTGACAGGAAAAGAGACTTTTAAAAAATGAGAACAATATAGAAGCATTTGTAGCTACCAATGATGATGCACTGAGACGAAGCACTGAGACGATGGAAAGAACATGATAAAATTAATTATTCTGATAAAGCTTACAATGAAAACTGGGATGATACTGATATTTAAAAAATTGTAAAAAAAACTGCAGAAAAGATAACAGCAGCAGAAGAGATCGATTACACACCAAGGGAAGATCCTAATATCTGGTCAATCGTCTGAGACTACTGATGGCTCTGCTTAGGGAATAAAACTTATCGCACCTCAAATAAGTAGCCACCATACTCAATTAAGAAATTCAGGCTACATACAATAATGTCCTGTTTTACTTGCTCCTGTATAAAAAATTAAAAATAAAACAATTATTTTAATTTCAAATTATAGTTTTTTCTCGTAATCAGATTTCTAATTAACACTGAGTTCTCGCAGTATCCTACCATTCGTATCACTGTGTCGTATCCCTCCGATGAGATCGTATTCCTGTGGAGATCGTATCCTTGTGACCATATAGTTTCCCTGCGACGAGATCGTATCCTTGCGTCTTTTCCCTGCGGTATCCCTGCGATGAGATCGTATCCTACTGAGTTGAATTTTCTACGAAAGCTACATCATTTTCGTTAAATTTGTTTCCTTTTTGTCGAATGTGCTTCTAATTGTACTTCCTTTTTGACGAATGTGCTTCCGTTTTGAATATTCTGAATTTTTATTCTATGTGCATCGACAAGACTATGGTCAGTCCATGATTGACCTCGGGTTTTGGAGATGCCTGGTCTAAACGCCTGACATTGAACATGACATGTTAAAAATGTATGTTAAGTATCGTCGAAAAAATCTCTTGATTCGGAGACGCTTGGCTTTGGCGCCTGATTTTGTACATGAACTGTTTAAAATGCGCGCTACTGACTGGATGTGTTTTGACCACCTACTGGATACGCCTGACCACAACTGGTCGTGTCTAGTCTAAAACTGGACGTTTCTGGTCGCTGACCAGACCTGCCTGACCACCAACGTAATGTTTATGAACACCGATTTCAATGTCTGGCCAATGACTGGAGGTGACTAGTCAACATCTGGATGTACGTGGTTAATCGACTGTCATGTAGAACTGCCCTGAAAAGTCATGCAAAGACTCGCTTTGCCTTCTATGAAGACTGTAGAAATTGAGAAACGCTAGTATTTTCCTCGTTTGTTGGTTTTTTGTAGTAGAATGTAAATTATGTAATAATCATTTTATTTGTAATTTTTTTGAACCTGTAACTTTTATTGTAATTTAACTTAAATTAATTTTTTTTGCATCCGTGAAAGATCGAACCGAGGTGTTTGAATCAATTACTAAAATAATGGGTGTTTTTGATGAATTTGGATTTTTACCTGAATATCTAGCTTAAAAACGAAATATTTTCAAGAGGGTGGCCAAATGCCAAGATGGTGGATAATTCAGTATTAAATTAATACTGCACTCCAGCGGGCAAAAATTAAACTATTATGGCGACAGTGCTATCCAGCAGACGAAAATGAGACAGCGACCTCCACCAGACAACAAGTTGGCGGACCAAAGATGGCTGTCATAATGGCATAATATAATTGTAGCCTCTTAGACTTGTAGCTTCGTAGCGAAGTAGCTTTGTAGCCATGTAGCCAAATGTCTTGGGAGCAGTTGACGTTCAAGACTGTTGGAGCCAAAGTCAGTTGGCGCAGTTGACTCTTGTTTTTTTAACCTGTATTTTTTGGTAAATTTATTTGATTATTTAATTAAATAACTTTTACAGATACCGATTGTATAAATCAAATGTTTGATAAGCGTTTTTATTGATGAATTTTGGAATTTTTCCGAATTTGCAGTTTAATAATTACAGAATTTAATGACGGTATTCTATGTCATCATTGATTTGCTGGAATGTGGTTGATGAGAATTTTAATGTTCTTTTAGTATTTTTCATAATATTAAATTGAATATTTTTTTTTTACTTAAAATTAAATTTATGCATCTAGTAAGTAACGAACCGAGGACAAGAATATATCGAATCAGTTGTTAAATAAATAACTGCATTTTTTATGATTGTTATATTTTTTTAATTTCTAGCTTAATAATTACGGATTTTCAAGATGGTGGCCACAATGGCTGACCAGATGTTGGATGTCAAGGTAATTAATACTCAGCCACTCTTGCAGGTAAACATTAAACTAACAGATAGCATGGGTAGGTACTACGTAACCCTAGCGCATTTTGTATCTATTACTGAAAACCTGGTTGCGACGGCACCCTCTAGCAAGCGATGTTTGATAACTTGCACTCCTGGTAGCTAATATTTAAAATAAAAATGGCGTCAAAGTCCTCTAACAGGTAACGCTATTATTATTTTAAATTTTAAAAATTTACAAGTCTTAATAAGTGTTATTTCTTTAAATAACTTATTTAAATCTCGGTCTGGTAAATATCTTGATGGTCGTGCGATTAAAGTTGTATGTTTTTCAACCCAGAGATCCGAGCTGTCTTGGTTTAAATCACCGCGGTTCCAAAACATTTTGTATAAAATAATTAAATTAAATATTATGGTAAGGACCACAACAACATTGGCAGGTAAAGGAACGTCGACCCTACGACAGACAGACTGTCTGGAGATAGAGCGATGCTGGCGCTCTCTAGGAACAAATAGGAGAAACAAAGATATCGGTATCCAGAATGGTAGCCTCCAGCAGAACAGAAAAAATATTTGCCGTCGTGACATCATCCATGTCGGTCTCCAGCAGACGGAAAATATATGGCGCAAATGAAGTCAGAATCGAAAAAAAAAAGGGTTTGTGATTTTAGATCCAAGTTGGCAACCGTGACATTAGAATTGCAACATTTGGGTATTGGGGCGCTCGATTTAAAAATGGCGAATTTTAAAATTGGATCTGTGGTCAAGTTCAAGGTCAAATATCAAAGTTAAAGGTCAAGGTCAAAGAACAAAGATCAAGGTAAAACAAGATTGCCGCCGTGACGTCACAATAAATGATGGCGGACATCGGCACCAGCACCTCGCTCCGGCTCCTGCGTAATTATCATCTAACAAATGTTTTACTTAATGTAAATAATTAAGTAATATTTTGTTAATATTAAATGTATTTATTGGGTGTTAACTATGTGCTAAAATAAAGATTTAATGAATGTATAATAATCTGTAGGTAAACATAAATCCGTGCGAGGCCTCGTGCACTAGCGCACCGGCAGCGGCAGGCAGGACGAAGCCAGATGGCTCACCTGGAACACCTGCAGAGCCCTGGCCAGGCCGCCCACCTGGTTCTTCAGCGAGAACACCACGGAGCTCCTGGGGTCCGCCGCCTCGGCTCCCGCAGCCGGCCCCGCGGGCGCCTGCAACACGCGGCCCGCAGCTCCGTGCAGACAAGGCGGTACTCCTGTACGTTCATCATACACAACTGCCTGGGAAGTATTTAACATATAGTGCCATCGATCGGCAGAAGATGCAACTTGCCGAATCCTTTGCACATGGTATGGGCGCTTGCAGAAGTTTTGTATTAATACAAAAAATATTTTTACAATACTTTTTACTTTTCTTGTAATTGTACAGATACACCGGTTAGCAAAAAAATTAGTTTTGTACCTTTACAAATATTTATACTATCAAAAAATAAAAAAGGGAGCGTGTAACTCAGTACATGTGATACAAGTAAAACGACTTTGGCAATTCAAACCTCCTCTCGTAAGTATATCGTAAGAGGTAAAATGGCAGCGAGAGAAAAAAAAAACAAGAGAGAAGAAATTTTTTTAAAAAAAAACATGAATTATGAATTAACCAAATTATTACTCATTAAAAATACAAGCATAAGATAACAATAATTATTGATCAATCAATAATGATTAATTAACAAGAAGTATTACTCACTGTTGAAATAATCACACCATAAAATATTACATTAAGATTTTCAGGACCCCAACTATAGCACGAAAATAATTCTAACTACAATTTATACACATTTTAAAAAACTAATATTATTTAGTATTACTCGGAAAAACCATTTATACAATTTAATAAGAAGATAAAACAGTACGGGATATTTGGCTTTCATTTCTTTTTCAAGTATTTAAGTATCCTAACTTTTTGTAATTATTATTAATTTGTTTCACATATAAATAAATAAACAAAAATTAACAAATTATGACGGACTTCAAAATAACAGGTCAGGATATCAATAATATCTGCTCAATCAATATTGATTAATTAACAATAAATATTACTCACTGTTGAAACACTCAAACCATGAAGAAATTTTATTAGTAAATATAAAAGCTAGGATTAATTATAATAAATTAGTTTTTAATTTAAGTTTTTATTATGTACTAGCTGTGCCACCGACTTTGTCCGCGTGGAATAGTGTCTTTGGGTAGCATTTTTAATTATTTAGGGTAAATATTTTACAAATAAGACACATACGTATAAATACTTTAATGAGCTATTTGCAGTGTTTCACTGCAAAGAGCTTATTAAATTATTTAAGTATATAAGTACATAAGGTATAAAGTATTAATATGAATTTATTTAAGTACATTTTTATAAACTACGTGTTTTGTTTTCCCATCTTTTGCCAAAACATAAAGATTTTGCGGATTTGATACACGTGAGCATGCCACATAAACATTTTTTTTCTAAATGAACTCCTGCAACTTTAAGCGTCTGTCCTTAAGCTTTATTAATTGTTATTGCTATGCTGCTTTCAGGGGAAACTGCACTCTTTTTAATTGAAATGGCAAATCAGTCGGAAATATTGGAATACGGGGTATCAAAACATGTTCTCCTTTTGTCATTCCAGTCGTGATTGTAGCTTTTATAAAGTTGTGCCCCAGATGTGTAATTTGTAGCCGTGTACCATTACATAGTCTTGGCGCGTCAAGATGTCTCATTAATAGGACTGGAACACCAACTTTCAGCCTCAACTTATGGGAAGACACTCCTGATAATTCTAAAGAGTTGAGAAACTCTATAGGGTATGATGTGACTTGTTAACAATATACCTATAACTATATACACTTTATTTTACTTTTGACCGTAAACACAGAAAACAAAACTTACTATTACGAAAATAACTTATTTACATTTATTCAATTTTATAAGAACCTACATTATATTTACGAACATAAATGAATTAGTATTCAACTACTTTTATTGATCCAAATAAACAAAACGTCTATACTATAACTTTTTACACGTATCTTAAGAACATAATCAAAGCATAATAAACTTACTTAATTTTTTTAAGAACATAAAGAACGCAAACGATTATGAAAACTACGTATTACGAAAATACACACGCAAATCAACTACAAAATTAATGACAACAATGGTAGTTTATGTATTATTCACAAAAACAATAAAAAAATCTATTGAGTGACTGGGTTTCATTTTACCTGATATTCTCATAGTTATACTTATGTATATTTTTTATAGGTAAGTTACAAACACCAAAAAAACTATTTTTACTTATATTACAGCTTCAGTGATGTATATACGTAGCGTAATTATGCCTGGTATGACGATTATTACTTTTCCAACTTTTTAAATCGTTATATCTCATAAACGTGGCTCTTGGAAAAAAAAGTAATAATACATTTTTATAGATAATTACATATCTACAGTTTTTGTCTGGAATCATTTTATGAAAAAAACTTACAGTTTTGCTGAACATCGCGAAAAACCCTATTTTTTTATCTTTGACCTCCAGTAAATGTTTTTCCAGGTACCGGATCGATGAAGTTTTATTAAATTTTATTTATAATTATGTTTTGAACAATTTTATCGACTTTCAGTTTTTTGTGAATTTATGTATCTTTACTCCTATTTTAGGTACTAAATTGACCGGACTATATATTCATTTGTTGTTAAAAGAAATTTCCGGTCGAATTTCGACCACTGATAGACCTCTAGTTTACATAATTATAGCTGACCAAATTAAAACGTAAATGAAAAATTCGACAGAAGTAAATGAGAGGAATAAACTTTTGGCATTTCGAACCGCTGTGTTGTGTGAGAATGTAGCGTTTACTACTGCTCTGTGCGTATGCAACTATGCTATTTGCGTGCTGTTAGCGTTGCTAATGTAGCCTGGCTCAGATACACAATGATGTATCTAAGCCAGTTGAACTATTTAAACCAGAAGTGTTTTAATTCTATCTTCAGTTAGTTTTCAGTCTCCCCCACCGTGTGAATAGAATTTTAATGATACCATATTTTTTAAAATAAAAAAGTCACCTAGAAGAAGAAACAATTGCAGTGTTTTGAAGCTGTGAGTAATTGTTATGATGCACCTGAACAGGGTAAGTTTATTCTTGCGAGGTGAATCCACATGAGAAATGAAGTTGAAATTATAGGTGCGATGTTTATATACAGTGGACATTAAGTGGACATTGGTGACCAGAAAAATAATTATTATCTGAATTCCTTAAAAAAAGAATAAATATTAATGTAATTGAACTTATTATAGTTCGTCAAAAACATTTTAATTAAAATTTCTTCCCTTAGTAAGTTAATATCACTATCCACCTACATTTTAAACATACCTAGTGCACAAAATCAGTCCGCAAACACCATCCTATGTAATAGTAGACAATACACACGTTTCAATTAAAATCATAGGTTCTCTCACAAATTACTTATCTGAAATAGTTCTTTAAAAAAACAATATTTTATATGTTTTTCTAAAAAATATTTTTCAATTATTAATATCTAAAAATCAAAATGTTATAAAACGAAATTTTTTAAAGATTCACTTAAAACATTCATGTTTAAAAACTTTTCCCTCGATATAAAATGTGATAAATATATTTAATTTCAATTGAAAACTCGATTCTCGCTTACCTATATCTCCCTTATCTGTTTTCAAAATAACGAGCTGACTTCGTGTAGCGCACCCCCTCCTGACTGGATCACCTCGGGGACAGAGCACGGAATGTAATTCCCGGCTGAAAGGGATGGAAGGCGGGATCCGAGCGGTGTTTTGGGCGGGCGCGAGGGGCTCGAATCACTCTGCAACAGTTGGTCGTCCGGCAGAGAGCCGCACGCGAGCTTCGATTGGCTCTCCAATTCGCCGTCCTTTGTGCGGTGCCGTGTTCGCGCCGTGCGGCCCCCCCCCCCCCCCCCCCCCCCCCGAGGCTCCCTCACGAGGTCAGGTCCTGGGGGAAGGGCGGGGAGGGACGAGCCACGGGCCTCGTTTCCTGCAGAATAGCATCACGTGACAGTTATATATATTATTCCCTGAAGAATGCCTGAAAGTGACGAGCATTGGTCCTTATTTCCCCGAGTATGGCAGTGACAAGGTTGTGTCCATTTCATGGATAAATACAGGAAAACACTAGACTATATTCATTCCTAATTCCTGATGAATGGCAGGAAGTGCAATCATTTGTTCTCATTTACAGAAGAATGGCAGGGGCTGACAAATTCGGGTTACATTTAATCCAGAATGACAGGAAGATGGTAGAATATATTTTTATTTCCGGGATATTGACAACAAGTAACAAGATATGTTTTCATTTTGTGGGGAAAGAAATGGAGTGACAATAACATATTCTTATTGCCTGAAGAATGGCAGAAAGTGACAATTATTTTTGTTCTTATTTCCTGGAGTATGGCAAGGAGTGACAAGTTTGTATTCTATTTCACGGAAAATGACAGGAAGACGCAATAATATATTATAATTTCCTGTATAACGGCGAGAAACGATAAGCATTTGGTCTCATTTCCTGGAGAACAGTATGGAGTGAAAATAATATTTTGTCATTTCGTGGAGAATGGTAGGACGTAATTGGTAAATGTTATCATTTTCTTGATAATGTTGATGAGGGCTCAAACGCATATCCTAGCATAGCTGTGCTCATTCGTACTGGAACTTATTTAACATAAACTCGACACAGCTATATTTCCATGACGTACTCGGTTGCATGTCTTCGTTAAAAAGAAAACAAGTATTCGAACGAAAGTATTGTTACGAACGCGGGAGACCAGACCGCGCGCCAGGTTCGGAGCTGGCTGGCAGCCCCGCCAGGCCACAGGTGTCATGCGCGCATCACGTGGCCGCCACAGACGTAAGGCATGCCACGCGTGCCTGGCCACATTACAAGGGTCGTCGCTACCCCCCTCCCCCCAGCTTCCCGCACAAAGTCCTGCCTCGGCGCCGTTATCCATCGCTGCCGCGTGAAGTCGCGTGAAGTCACGTGAGGAGCGACGGGCGTCGGGTCGGCGCGGGATGACGCGACTGGCCCCAGCTGCACTCGTCAGTTCTAGAAGGGCGCCAGCGGCAGTTTGGTGGCGAGGTTGCCGCGGGCGCGGCGAGAGTTCGGCGAGGAGTGCGGACTGTGTAACTTGACAGACACTGAGTGACTGCGGGATACACATTTATAAGTGTGAGTAATTGGCGATTACGCATTTTTAAGTAAGATTATTTAGTAGTGATGTGAATATTATTAATCGATAAAACTGTAATAAAATTAATTGGGCTATCCCTTACGAACCCAGTAGTTCTCCCCACAACATTACATAATTCGTAACAGTATGGAGCTAGAGTTTAATTGTTAATTTATTTTGACAAGTTGGAGGCATATCAGTAAGTACCAGCTTACAGTCTTAAGAATAGTTTGTTCAAAACCATACAGCTGTTTATTGGCAAAGTGTTTCAGCTCGAGGACAATTTATGGGATATGCCTCAGTTCTCTCTGCTGTCACTTAAAAAGTTAATGAATGAAAATTTGGTACTTCATTTGTCAATATTCGTTGATTACATCGATTATAGCAGGCGTCTAAGAGCCCCGTTTCAAATATTTAGTACTCTCATATGAAAATACCTTTATGGGACTTTCAATGGTGAACTTATTATCTATGTACATGATGGAATTCTAATGAAGAGCTGCGAGAAAATCTGATGTCCTTATAAACCCCAAATTAAATAAAGGCATACGGTAATTTTTGGGGTTATTAGCTTTTAAATTTTTTAAATATCAATTTTAAATTTTTAACGTAGTTTTTCTTTTTTTTTTTAAGTAAAAGAAGAAATGCGTACATTATTAGTAAGTGAGTTTGAATTGAGTTTATAAATTGTTTGAAACATTTTTGTTTTAAATCATTCTTTTCAGTGGGAAGAATCATTCAAAGCACGTATTTCAACTTATTTTTAAGCTATTGCTAGAAGTGTGTTGTCGAACGTTTAACTCCGTACACCAAAACGTATATTAACTATGTGATATGGAACAAGACTGTGTTCTGTTGCAATGATCAAGCGTGCTTAGGTCGCGACCGTTTCCAAAAGTTTGGACATTCACCCGCGCTGGAGGCGCCTTTATAATGTTCTATGTACGGGACATCCTGGTGATAGTGTCTGTTTCTTTGCAAACCTCTTGCAGAACTGTCTGTCCTGTCGTCATTTATCTGTTCACTTTTTTCGCTCGACGCACGCAAAAGTTAAAATGGCGAGCTGACATGCGTGGAGGTGGTGGACTGGACTGGAAGTATTACAAATTTGACAAAAAACAACTCTTATTTGCCCTCCCGCTTGAATAAGTTTTAAAAGCATGAAACGCTGTTATCCAGCAGAACAGTGAAGCCAGACGGCGCGGCTCGCACCTGGACGGGCGCCGGCGCCGGTACCTCCTCCTTGAGCGCCCAGCGGCCGCCCGCGCGGTACAGCCACAGCCCCAGCAGCCCCTTGCCTGACGCGCTCATCCCGCCGACTGGCCGCTGCGGCCCGCTGCGCTGCTATAGCCTCTCCCCTCCCTCCCCCAGAGCCTTGCTGGCGCCGGCGCCGTGCGGCTGGCTCCACTCCCTCCCGCGGCATCGACCCGTCCCTAATGACAGTCCTTCTTACTTAGGCACCTGTAGCACGCTGGAGCACGCTGGAGCTGTCAAACAGTTATACAAATATCGTCCTCAAATGCTGCAGGAATTTTTTTTTGGAAAGGAAAAATTCGGGGGGGGGGGGGGGGGGGTTAACGGAAAAAATAAATAATAGGAAATTCTGGAATGGTTCCTTAAAATAGGCCGTTGTTTACCGCCAAATGAGTGTCGAGTGTTCGAGATCAACCCGCTAGCCGAAACACGTGTGAAAGTCTGGATTTTTAGGAACCTTGTGTTTTCAAGTCTTTCATTTAAATATTCTTGCGGGGAAAATTTTTGGGATGGTTGGCCACCAAGGGCGAACGTCTATTCCTTCTCCAGTCCCTTGATAAACGCAGAATAAATACAGAAAACAAATATGAAATATTTTATCGTACTAATTGATATGGATAAAATTTGGAGCCCATAACTGGATTTACACATAGGCTACAAATAAGTAAATAAAAATATGGAGCGAATTATATACTAAACTTAAAAAAAACATTGTAAGTAAAACATGGGCATGAATTATAAACATAGCTTCAAAGGCAAGTGTGGTTATTATATGCACAAAACATTTGTACTTCCATGTGATTACAAGCTGAAATCTCGTGACCTTTTACGCTACTTCAATAAGCATAAAATATTCCAATGATTTCAGCGACTTGCCAGAACTTTAAAAAATGAACTACAGAAGCATGCTTGCATTTTATCAAGTAAATAAAATATTTATAAAAGACTTCACGGATAATGTCTCCATTTAACAACTTATTTAACTCGTGTTCATTCCTACCGCAAATAAACAATAGAATATCAATATTTTTTTATTTCCTTAGGAGCAAACATGCATTTTAAACGGAATATAATCATGTTTTTTATAATCCCTACTAATATGACAGTTTGTAATTTTGAAAGTTTTATTAATCAACCACTTTTCAAGTACTAAACCTATTTGGATAAAATTTGGAACAGAGGTAGCCCATATATTGGTTAAACACATATTTTATATGTCATTACGAAATTTAGTACTTAAATGTGGGAAAAGGGGTGAATTTAAATTCATACAAACATTTCCGAAGAAAATGAAACGATGCGGTAATATATTTGGTTTCAATATTAAACATACGAAAAATATCAACTCCTTTTTTTACCGTTTTCATAAACTCCTCACTAAGTCTTGGTCTTACACGCCATGTTGACTTTTCGTTTTCTAATGATTGCTGTTATTTAAAGGATATCGTTAGGTAACTCCCTAACACTTTGTCGTCAGTGTGGTAACTACACTTACATGTTTCGCTAGTTCTATAAAAATAGATATATGTAACATTTTAGTTATCACGTTGGACGACATATTTATGGGACTACTTTCGTTACTATTATATTAAATGGTATGTAATTTAATGTATCTCAATAACAACCGTTCCACAGTTGTGTGTATCTATCTCCTAACAAATATTCACCTGAATCAAACATAGAATTTCTTAAATTCCACTGATGAATTTATTTATGCCGTGGGCACCATTTTCCAACTAATAATCTGAAATAATTTTGACTGACACATACGTGTCTGGTAATATATATTTTTCATCTAATGAACATTCACGTGAACATAGTATCATTGATTCACTACACAAAATTCAATCTTGGTTCTTAAACGATTCAGTCAGCTTAAGACTAATGTTCAGTGCAGTTGGAATAGTAATGTTGCGGACCAATAGATTAATAAAATATAACAATTCATAAATGTCACAGTCAATTATTATTATTACAATTCAGAAAAACAAAATGTAAGCACCAAATATAAGAGAATTTATTGAAATTTAAAATTACTTCAAGTATAATCAAAGTTGTACCACTGGTTCACGGAAACACCTCGACAGGACTTCAAATGGCAGAGCAGTTACCACTGGGATTTACGTTTCAAGTTAGTGAACATTTAAGCAAATTCAAGTAGCAAATACATATAAAATTTACCTATCAGTTTTGGCAGCAAAACTAGTTCACTCTAAACTATGTAATATCTTTAATTTGACATACAATATCAGTAGTATAAGAATACCGATTCTGACACAATGTATTTCTTATGAGGCTACGACTTGATAACATGATGGCTTGTTGGCTTTCCAATCGTAAGGATTCGGTCATGTTCGGGCGTGGTCGCCCTTTGGTGCCTTTTATCAGGACCTCGTCGGCCATCTTGGAATCCACAATTGTTGAAAACCTGTAATAATGTAGCAAGAAATTCTGAAAAAATTTCATAAATCATCAAAAAATTAACCTAGTTAAATAAATATTGATTAGAGTGAGTTGTCCTTGGTTTGATTCTTGATCGATGCAAATAAAAAGTAATTTCAGGTAAAAAAATATTTATTTAATACAATATGGGAAAAAATCCTAAAATAAGCATACATTCCTCAACTACCAGCCCCAAATTGATTCGATTGTATCTTGCCCTTGGTTCGATTCCTGAATGATGCAAAATGTTAATTTCAAGTAAAAAATATTTATTCAATAAAGTATTGTGAAAAATCTTAAAAACTGCTTAATTTTTTTATTTACCAGCCTCCAGTAAATTGATGATGCATAATGGCCATCATTTTGAAAACCTGTAATTTTTCACCTAGAATAAACTAACATACTTTAAGATAGTAAAGAATTTCGGCAATAGGTATCTTGCTAATATTATTGAGGTTATTTCATCCGTCCGACCGTCGAAAGCTAAAGCTTGGCAAGGTTTTACGGACAGACGTATGGAATTTCCCGGGCCATTGGCTCAAAGTCACGTCATTGACGGACGGGCGGGTGACAGACGGATGAGACGGATCATTGTGACTCCAGATTAACACACCAACTGTTCTAAAAACATTTATCATTGCAACGACACTGGTGCGCGTCAACACGTTTTCAACTGATCAAATGATGTTTTTTTTTTAACATTCTTTGGCATCGCCCCACCGATAAGGCCTGTTTCACACATATGTGGTTCCATTCGGTTCTGTTAGTTTCCGGTTCTTTTTCGGTCGCTACCGACAAGTGTGAAACCGGAGCTTCGGTTTATATTCAGTGCCTAATAGAAACAGTAGAGCACCGAATACTCTCTCGATACGAACAGGTATCATCAGGTTTCTGTAAGGTACGAACACGTGTTCAGGGGCTCGATTCTGAAATGCACACCGCGAGTGGGCGGTAGGCGTGAGTGTTGTCGGGTTCCCCGCCTGCCGGGCGGGTCGTGGTATTCTCTAATACATACTATCGACAAGCCACGGGCGCTCTCTACAACCAGAGCGTCCTTTTACAAGCTCCTCAGTTGCGAGGCTATGCGCCTTCGTGTTGCAGAATTAGCCTATATATATCCAAATTCGTAAACATAATGGAGGGGGGGGGGGGGAGGGGGACGCTCCAATCGTACTGGTGTGCCACATGAAAAATTTTGGTAGCAAAACTATATTCGGATACAAATTGTAAACTTAAATAGTCATTTAAAGGAGTAATCGTAACTTTGAAAATACGTTAGAAATTTGGCTTTGCTGTATTAATTACCACAATATCTCGGCAATGTATGTTGTGCTTTGATAACGCACTTGGTAAAGTGTGCGTCTCCGAGTTTTAAGATGTTCTTTTTGATTGGCTTCAACTCCCGTCACAGGAAAAAAAAACACTTTTTTTATAAATGTATATTACAGCATACAAATAGCACTTTAAGAAAAATGACTTATTATTTTTTTTGTATCTAATTCCATTTATTTATGTTGTACCACGTATAGAGCTTCAGAAGGATAAAAACTTGTTGAAACCTTTTTTTTTAGCATAAAACCTCTAGCAAGGAAGTTATTATTTAACTAAATCCAAAGCGAGAAAGCGTATTTTTTAATGTTTGTACAATTTTTTTCTTTGTTAGATTTGATGGCTAAATATCCGGGAAGAAATTACTGTCAATTTAACCAAATAATGAAAAGAAAGAAATGTAAGCCACAATTATGAACTAATTTTACCGTGGAATTGATTATTTATAATTTTCTTCTGTACCTCACTTGCACAAAATAATGCAACGTAAGTGTCATCGATTGAAAAAAATCTGCTCAGCTCTGGACTAAATTAAATGAATTTTTCTTCTTAATGGGCTAATCTAGAAATGTATTCATATAATATTATTTAAAGAAGTACACAAGAAAATTTTTGTTTAATTTAACGTAGGAAAATTGTGAAATATACCTAATCGTAAAATAACATGTATTTAATTCATAGTGATAGTCCACGTGCACAGTAATAAATGTGTTCATCGCAATAGTTCAAATTGCCAACGAGTCATCATTTTTAATAGGTTATTTTGTGTTAGTTTATAACTCTGTTGTATAACTTATCAAAATTTATGAGAAATTATAATAAACCATTATTTTCTGAAGTAATAACTTAGAAACAAGCTAAGTTAATAAGTGAAGCCCTCATCATAAACTAAATTCCCTAAGTGAATGAAAACCACCTCGCATTCCTATCAATTGTTTATTTAAACATCAATAACATTTGGACATTCACTTCCTTGTAAATTTCCCTCAGTTACAAAGTTAATATAAAGTTATAACTTTTTTTTACTTTCATGTTTATTGATTATTTTTAAATAAATTTTTTGAATTTTTTCAAACATTTTCTAACTATTATGAGATAACAGAACAAACGGGCAGAAATATGTATTAAAAGTTATTAGAGCAATTAGAAACACATACTATTAATAATCATTTTTTTGCATTAAGTAAAGTATATATAATGCAGTAATAAAGAATATATAAAATTTAAAAAAAAATTATTGCAATGACAGGGTCTGAAAAATGTTTTGTTGGCCTTCATGTTTCGTTCATTGGCACCATGAACTTTACCGTTGTGCTACAGACACACATAACCTGCAACGTTATCTAATGAAATAATAAAGCTAGTTTAATCATAATTCTTAAAGTTGTGTTTATTTCGTATTGATATTACCCAAGTTTACGAAGTATATTCCAAGGCAGTTTCACTATGACAAAGTTTCATTTGACATACCTATATTTTTGGTACGTTTTCCGATGCCCAGAAAATCAAACACATACGGGTGCGTGTTGTCACATGCGCAGGTCCGCCATCTTGACAGCTTCGGCTCGTGGGTATAGCAGGAACGATAACGCAATTTCCCAGCATTCAACAGTAGTCGTACCGCCTAGTGGTCCGCAGTGCTCGGAGGCTACGACAAGTAGGCGGGTGGCTTGATGTCGCCTGCCCGTGTGTTGAGGATACCGATACTGCCGGAAGACGGGTTGTGGTGAGCGGGAGTCACGACAAGACGGGGCTAGTGCATTTCAGAATCGAGCCCCAGGGAACAGAGAACAATCAACGCGTTTACACACGCGCCGTTCAGTTTCTGTTTTAACCTGATAGAGAGTGCATCTCTATTTTTTGAAAGTATCGCAATGTTTCTGATATATCCTAAAGCAATTAAAAAAAAAATTGTCTTCATGCTTTCTTAGCTTTGGGAAAAATGGTGTAGAATGCTCCGAATTCGTGCCTTAAATTGATGAGAGGGTGTTCCCAATGAATTCTAGTATTCCTCCTTTTTTTAAATTTTTATATACAGAAACAACATGGCAGAATCTTACCTTCTCTCCATAATCACTACTGAGTGTACGGAAGAGAACACAAAACATAATATGATCCGTATGAGAACCGTGTATGTGTGAAGGGGTTTCATACGTTTTCGGTTGCAACCGAAAACGAATCGTAACTAATGTAACCGCATATGTGTGAAACAGGCCTAACAGGGAGGAGAGAACTAGAGGAGCTGGCGTGATGCCAGGGCCGTCTGCTCGCGATAATCTTTGGATAGTCAGAAGTTGCATGACCTGTAATGTGCACCAGGAAGTTTTCCCCTGTGTGTACTAAACATTTATGTTGCTAAGAAATGTAACCAGTGTGCTTTGATGAGAATGATGATTGATATCGGTCGCACATATTGTTTGTCAGTTGGGCAGCCTACGGCTATCAAAATAGGTTTGAAAAAGGATCGGTTAATCTGTTTACAAGTAAGTACTTACTGCAGCATTTGAGTAGTAAATATGTTAGTACTTTAAGTACTGCGATTGTGTAACTTCTGGATATGTACATTTGCTTTTCAATTTACATAACATAACCAACCATTCATATGGTATTATAAATGTAGCTAACCTAACATAAAAAACCATTCTCACAACTGCATAGTATTTCTAATAATGCTATTTACACAAGTTCCAGAATAAATATTCAGACGTTGACAGCTAATCCTGTAAGAAATAACTAGGTAATTTCTTAATACACAAAAAGCTGACCTGGTGCGATAAAAATCTGTGGCTGTTCCGTTTATTAGTTACTTTATTAGGTGACCGAAGACCGAATATTCGCTGCAGCACCTGTCTGAATCCTAACGCCATACTTGAAACAATCAATCATTGATCAGTTTCAAAGTTAACAACAATTTTTCACAGATAAGTCAGATACCTTTTTAAACTGACGCAAAAGCAATTTTTTTTCTTACAATGGTCTATGACAGCCTTTTTTGTAATTCTTTATGCCTTTAAACAACTACAGCTACTTTGCTTTGTCTACCAGAATGTGGTGGCTAAGCCACGCCCCCTGGCTCTAAAGGTTTGTGCAGCCGAGATCTGCCTGGGCAGCTACCCTCCCCCTGGCTGTAACGTATTCCCTTCCCCTACTTCCCCACCGCGGTGCTGGAAGCCCGTGAGACTTCTGGCAAATATTGTAATAGGATAATATGGGAAACTCAGGCCAATTAGCATTGGCGAAGCGCGAGACACCAGACTGCAGCGCATTCTAGCGGCGTGGACTGAAGAAAGCCCCGCGTAATTCAATTTTACGTGCATATTAAAGGCAACATGTTTACACAATTAAGTGCTGTTTTTACCAAAATTAGAAATTCAAACAAATTTAAAGGCTATTATTCATACAGAACTGTTCTCAGGCTTTATTTAAAGGTATGTGTCAAAGATAGATATGTAATTATGTGCAAAATATAATCTATCAAAATAACTGAACAAGTAGTAGGTAGTATCTAATTGGTTTTCCAGCTGTTTTATTTTTAAGGAAACAAGAATTAGTTTTAGTAACGGAAGTAAATTGTATGTATGAAATTAACTTCTCACCTGAAAATGTGACTGCATTTTAAATAAAAATCCTTAATTAAACCGAAAACATATATATATATATATATATATTTATTTATTTATTTATTAGGTTTAGAAGATTTTATGATAGTGTGATATTGAAATTGGGAGAATTATTAGAAGGAGACAGCGGGAGGCTATAGAAGTGCATAGAAACTAAAATCATTAAAAGTTCTTATGCTGTCACCACCGAGTTAGGTTATGTTTTTTGGGCTGGGGTTATAAGTGTAGCATTGCATGTTTGTTTAAGAAAGATCTAGACATTAATAAAGAATATTAGTTTTGATAACTATTATAGTTTTGTATACATAATTGTATAGTTAAATATGAAGTGACTTTTGAGCATCAATAGTCATTGGCAAAAAATGTTGACACCCTATTTAACAAAACAGACTTAAGGTATAGGATAAGTGTAATTATGACAAAACCTAGCTGCAAGTGTTAACACATTGCTATTATTAACATTAAAAATGGTCTAGCAATAGATAAATTACTACCAGTAGTATATTAGCAAGAACCTTCTTAATTCCAGAGTAGTCTAAGGCATGCCACATTTTTGTTCACTATGGATGCTGCAGCGGATAAGTTTTATTCTCCATCAAAGCAGTGTGATTCTGGAACTGCTGTTTTTAATATTGTTAGGTTAGGTTAAGTTCAGTTAATTTGAAGGTGATCTCTGCATAGCTTGCCAGTATACAAGGGAAATGGCTCACTTTACAATAATTACAAAATTTTATACCTAATTATAAGCATATATTAATTTTACGGCAGTACTTTTCATGTTAGGAAATGAAAATGTAAATCGATATTAGTTTCCATGCAAGAGACAAGGTGTAAGTACCCAAATGATAAACCTGTTGTTCCCACCAGCCTGAAGAATGGTGAATAAAATGGGAGTGCCCCGGTAAAACCCCCAGGCAATGCAAACGTCCACCATGTTTCCAATTAGTTAAATATCTGTGCTGGGAATCAATTCCCAGTCACCTTGGGAAGCGAGTGTTATCACTCAACCAGTGCATCTCCGTTGGAAGTATTTCTATTTACACACACTACATAATATAGTAAAGTTGATATACAGGAAATAAATTCTTGGTGGACATGTAAATACTAGACTTTGTCTAGTATATAAATATGTATGTCATGTTATATCAGGTTTCTTCCATTTAATATTTTGGGAATTCCTTCAATATTAGTTATGCAGACACTCATATGTAATAGCTGTACTGAAATTTTTTAAATTTACTTACTTCCACTGGTATATATGAAATGTGCATTCCAGTTACAATATGGAACAAAATTAATTTCTTTATAATAAATAACATTTTCAATACGAGAAATACTGTGTTTTCATGCAACAATTAACTTGATTCAAACTAGTTGAGCATGTTAAAGAGGGTGAGGTTAGTCAGCATTTATGTAGAACTTCATATCCATAGGAACACTAATAGCATGCAAGTTGGGATTGTAGAAATAAAAATACAACCTCCACACACAAATTTTATATATTTATTTGTGCTATATATTTTTTTTTCAATTGTGGATTACTAGTCATCAAGATATATTAGGGCATAATCTCTTGTTATCAGATATTTTTTAAGATTGGTTTTACAGGATGAATACACAGGACATCAAATTGAATATAAAAAATTGAAATACAGTTGTTGTACTTTAATGAAACACATTTCAATATAACAGAATTATACCAAACCTTATTTTCATAATTACATACTTTCAAAATGCAGAAGTAACTACATAACATAATCCTTTAAGTGCATTATTCATAATATTTGTAATATCTGCTTCTAGAAATATTACAGAATACACTTGATAGTTTAAAAATTTAATTCTTACAATTTTTTTTTAGCTGTAACTTAAAATTCGACGTACCTACAGCAACCAAACAATTTTACCGGCAGGTGTGACACAAAATTAAAAAATTTTCTTCACAATGATATAAAGAATCAACACATTTCAGATGTATGTATTAGCATTCTTCTTGGCTGGCTTCAATTTTATGTAATTCGACACATTTCTAGCTTCAATCATTCAACCACTATATGAATTGGATACTTCATCTTAAGGTTGCAACATAAACATAAACTTTAATGTCATTAAACTCGTTAAGTATAATAGAAATTGCCAACACATTACAATATAAGTACATGAAACATTTATATATACAAATAAAATATTACATTATTATAACTTAGAAAAACATAAGGTCACTAAAATTTAAATTGTTACATTCTTCCAATGAATACAATGCATGAGTTTTAAACCACTGTACCAAAGATCATCTTAACTTATTAAAAGATACTTAACTGTAACCTGTTACAACAATTTTACACCTATGTTATTTAAATTCATTTGAGTCTTGGATAACAGTCAGCAATTAACATAAATTAAATCTCTTATTTCTAGTATTGTGATCATGCACACTTTTTCTTAAGATATGTCGCTAAATTACTTTTAATAAACAATAAACAATGTAAAATAAAAATACAAGGTAACGACATGAGTATCTTTAGATTTATGAAATGCTATCTACATCATTCTGTCAGAAATTCCTACCATACTTTTGATTACTTTTTACTGCCATAGAAAAAGCCATACGCTCCAGCTGAATTACTCCATACTCTAATTCCATAAAGGAGATGAGTATGAAATGAAGCGTAGTAGGAATTAATTACTAGTTGTTGATTTGTACAATATTTTAATTTTCTTAGTAAATAGGTTACCTTCGAAAGACGTTTGTTAGGACATTTGTGTAAGAATTCAAATTTAAATTACTCTCAAGATAAATACCAAAAAAATTTACAGTATTTAATTGTTAAGTTTTTAAAGAAAAAAAAATTGTTTTATCATGTTTAACAACTAACTTATTTATCTTAACTCAGTAATGAAACTTATCAGAAGCTTGTAAAATTGTGAGATGTAAAAAAATCTGGATATTTATCATTATTTATAAAGGTAGTGTAAACAACATATAAAATACATTTCCCATTTTGTACATAATCAGGTAAGTCATTAAAGAAGATTAAAAAAACAATGGTCCAAGGACTAATCCTTGTGGTACTCTATCTTTTTAAGGCCCAATATGCCTAATGTTTTATCTTTTATTTTGAAAATTTGCATCCATTTAAATAAGAAGATAATAACATTAATTCCATGTTCCATCCTATAGAATTTAAAGATATCTTTAAACAACTTGGATAATCTCCTTCCTGAAACAACCAATTAATTAAGAAAGTGACAGGAACTAGTCATACATCATGCAATTGCCTAATAATTTAATTAGAACCATAATAATCCTCAGAACGAGAATTACTTAAACTAAAGAAAACATTGTTTACATCACTTACTGTTATTTCAATACATTTAAAAATTGATGTACCATTTTTTTGTTTGTGACTTAACAGTTGTAAAACATTATCCAAATCAACACCATGATCATTGGGGCCTAGCATTTTCACAAACATTTGCAAAGCATTGAACTGATATAGGTGTATCTTTATTTTTATGTTTTATATTTTTTATCTCGGCATTGATCGCTCTCCAAGCAGACATATATTTATTATTAAAATTATCCATATGAAGATAGTCAATGTAAAAATACAAAATGTCTTGTTAACATCATTTACTATATCAATAGAAAACATAACAAAAACAATTTCACAGTTGAAAAATATTATAAATGTATACACAAGTCTAAATTATTTGTAAAAGTGCATTATTCTGAAATAAATATATATATATATATATCTGCATGAAACTATAGTAAGTGTCTTAACTATATATACGTTGTAATTTTTGCAGCCAAACACCGCACAAATATTTCCGGCCATTCTGAATTACTGTTCACATAATAATGAGTTCATTTATTCGCAAATAGAACCATAATCTTATCACACCAAACACACTTCAATGCCTTTTACCGCCGTTTCCAAAGCGTAGGTTCAGTCCACGCCGCCAGGTTCGCTGAAAAACATGTCTCGCATTTCTTTTGTCTGTTTCCCATATTATCCTATTACAATATTTGATTCTGGCCTGCACTATACAACCACCACCGCGCCGGCACCTCAGCCGGGCTCCGAGTGGACAGCCGGCGCCCCCACGGCGGCGGGGAGCGGTGTATCGGACGCAAGGAGAGAATCAGGGCTATTTATCAGCGTGCGCGTGTGTGCGCGTGTGTGTCGGCCGCGGCGTGGCTGGGCGGGGAGGGGGGAGGGGGGGCTGGGCCGACGGAAGAGTAGCGCAGCGGCCGGATCACTGAATGTTCATGACGTCGCCTGACGTCAGCGGTATAACTCTCCCCGCCGTCAATTCCCCGGGGCCCATAAAACAAACCTTTGCTGGGGGGGGGGGGGGGAAAACCGAAATGCTCCCGCCATCTGATAAGGCAAGCTTCACTAGCTCGCCTAGCTTTCTGTTGTAATGTATCCCCCTCCCCCCAACCCACTCCAAGGACACGATGTACGGAAATAAAAAACCAGTGCGCCAGGGAAGGGACATGAGCCGGAAAACGAGGAACGACGTGTTCACAGCGGTCATGTTTGGCGTGGAGACCCCACCACCTTCAAATTACTTTACAGTTAATGTACATACATTACGACATAATCACAGAGTCCCCTAATGTATTTACAGTAACTGGTGTTTTTTAACATTGTATGACAAAATAAATTTAAGATAATTAAATACTTTTAACCTTGGTTAACATACGCGACAAAACTAACTGCAGTTAAATATGACGAATTATAAATAACATTCGAAATATCATTTGTGCGCTGATGCGGTCAGATTTAAAAAAAAATGTTATTATAAAATTGAGGCATGAATATATGTCTATATATACACACAAATATATATTATATAAGTATACAAAATTATGGGGTCCGATCCACCTTCGTCATTGAACATGACACTCGCCATACTGAAGAAGCCTTATATTAATTACGAATTTAAAATAATGTTTGTATAGCTATTCTCAGTTTTAAATTCAAACCCATAAGTTAGAAATGTGGTTACATAAAACTTTTTAAGATTATCAAGTGGGCTATTTTTGGTTCGTGAAATTTGGGACTTAATCAAGGTTAAAATGATAAGTATTAATATTAATTAAAATTTTATAAGAGTAAAAGTGAGGTTTAGTTTGCGGGTTACAAAAGATGTTTGTACGCGGTGATTGCAATATTTTCTGATGGCTAGGAAAACTTTCTTTTCCCATAAACTGCTGTTTGTTTAAGCTTTACCCTGCATGTTTTGATCACACTTCACATACCTCACAGAGCTCCTAAAAACCCAAAACACACGGCAAATATAAATTATTTAACGTTTTGCAATGAAACCACAACTATAAGAAGAGTGTACTTATTGAGCAAAAGAAAAATAAAGCAGTTGCTTGAAAATGTTATGCAACTCTGTTTTCTTTGAAATGTTTTGGGATTATTGCGTACTAGCAGTAATGTACTGCTTCTGGGACAGATAATTTGTGACACTTTTTGGGGTACTTGAACATTGAAACTAATTGGACAGGCATATGCTTGCAAGGAACAGAATAACTGTTCACAATATTTTCCAGAAGAGGTTGTAATAAAAATGGGCTCCTTAAAACCCTTCATGTGAATTAGTCTTAAAGCAACCAACTGAATATTTTTTAAAGTTTAATTTAATATTTAATATTTTGATTTACAACCTGGCATGAAATGACAAATTAGTAGCAGTCAAGGAGGTAATGAAAGAAAAATAACAGAGAAAGCGGGGCAGGAAAAGGTTACCGTGTTTGGTGCTGACATCGGGAACTAAACCCGAGACTTATAATGGAATAACAACCGCCCGACAAACCTGACATCGAAATAACGCATTATTGTGAACTTGCTGTATTTAACCACGCCACAAACATAAAAAAAAAAAACAAGTACAATATTTTTCTTCGCATTTTTTACGAGTTTCTTTAATGTACCTGTTCGAAAAAAACTTTGTTTAATCAAAATGTAATATTTATTCGGATTAATAATCATTTTACATAACCGTATTAAAAAATTTCACAAATGAATTGTGTAACAAACAAATAATTACTGTATACCAATGCACCAGGTTTAGCACAATTGGAAAACAAAATCCACGACGTGATAGAAATACGAGTATGTGATATTTCCTTCCTGAAAGTCTGTCGGTTCCGCCATTTTTGGCGCGCTGACGTCACGGATTTGTCCCATGTTATTGGTGACATTCGCTTCACATCCGTAGTGCTAGTGTGGTTCCAGCTTTGTGCATGCGGTTCGTTAATGGATAAAAGGGGGGTGGGGGTGAAGGCGAAGGAGGAGGGTGAACAACTCTCGCATTAAGATGCTCGTTGCTAGCATTTGAGCCATAGCAGCAAATAATTTGTTATGTAAACAAAAAAGGATTAGGTTTGATGGGCTGGTAAAACATTTAATGTGACGTTAATATTTGCACGGCTAAAAGGAGGAAAAAAGTTTGCTCTAAAACCTCGTTTGTCTGTTTTACAAAGCAAGTGATTTAATTTATCCGATTGAAGTGAGTTTAAGTTACTTATAACTTTTAGATAGAAAAATACATCTTTTTTCCCTACCATTTGTTGCAAAAGAATTGAGAAAGAAAATTAATGGCGTATATTTTTAACGTATTTTCATATAACTATTTATTTTTAAGATCAAGTAAACTCAAAAGCAGATTCAGCTTTAATTACTAGAAACGGCCTTCCGGACTATTCCAAATGACTTCGCAGAAATCATAATTCACTGTATTTCATGGAAACGAAGAGCAAACTTCTCGTAGAGCTGCTTGGCGGTAATGGATTCGGTCTATTAACTTGATGGACATGCGAAACTCATCAATCTAAACTCGCGACCAACTCACGAGCTGTGACATCCAAGCGCCCAGTCGTATCGGCGTGAGACCTTCGTTTATCCCTGTTTGGTGGTTGTTATTTGCCTTCGTTGGCACAAACTATTTTACTAACATTTCCTGAATTTTCAAAACCTCTATTAAACTTATACTTCGCAAATCAAGACGTATTTTCTTAATCCGTCACCGTTTCACACGACATTGAGAATACATGACTTATGCGTGGGGTTAAATATTGCAGGTAGATGGCTGTAAGATAATTATTTAGTTAAATTATAAGAGTTAGAATTAAGAGGTGGTTAACACCTATAAAATAAAAAGTCAAAATTTCGCATGGGAAGTGGTGCATTATTTTTTCTAGTTGATAATAGGCCTGATTTCTAAAGTTTTTTTAATTAGACATAATATTCTATACGTCTCTATCTCACTCTATATATATAACTCTATCTCTGTCTCTCTTTTATATTTAAATAAATTGTGTCATGCGTGCGCACTTATACAACAAAAACAGACGAAGTGCCGCTATATAAAATGAAATAAACACATTTTTTGACAGGATTAGTGCTCCAACTATTGAAAAATAGTTATACCATCTCAGTAAACTTCATGGGCATGCGCATAACAAATCACCAAAATTTCATCGCAATCGGATGAATGGTATAGGAACGCATACGACACAAACAAACGAAAATTATAGACATGACAAACGCATCAAACGATGGTGCGTTTAAAATTCAAGGCTACTCTATCTATTGACGAAGTTAAGAACAAAACTGTTATTAGCGCCTTTATTTTGCTGGCCGCTGCGAGCTCCACTAAGCGGACTGGTCTCACTAAGGAGAAAAATATTAATTTGCCAGACCTTACTGTGTGTATGATCGTGTGTCAGACATAGAGAAATGACACTCGCTCACTATTTGTATGTCTATGACCTATGATTTTTTCTGTTATAAAATGAAATTATCACTTTTTCACTCCCTTAGGGATGGAATTTCATATTAATATGGGGTCTATGTTTTAATCCAGGTTATAAGCTAGCTGTAGACCAAATTTCATTCAAATCCATTCAGTAGTTTTTACGTGAAAGAGTAACAAACATCCATTCATCCATACTTACAAACTTTCGCGTTTATAATATTAGTAGAATATATATGTATATTTCTGAAATATATATATGTATCCTAAATATTTCTCAACATTTTAGTTTGGTTTCAAAAGAATGAAGTCACCTGGAACCAAAAGTGCCATCAAAGGTTAAGTGTCGCTGGTGTCGCAGTAAATCAAGTCGCCAAGCGTGTTTGCCACTCACGGACGGCCTACGTGAAGTAACATGCAAAACATTTGTCACTTTACAAAGAAGGTATTTGGAAAACATTTCTTGTTCGTCTACGAATAAAACAGTGTAAAACTTTCAGTATGTTACTGTGGAAATATATAAAAAGTAATTCTCCATGTTAAGCGATAATAATTATTACAGTTTCCCCAATTATTACAAACAATGAGTTACAGCTTTTCTTATATGTCAAAAATACATTTTCTATTTTTTTTTTGTAAATTATTTCCAAAAAAAATCCCTTGTAAAACATACAAACATTTTTTCTGTAGGATTTTATGAGCGTAATAATCATCGTGGAGGTGATAGCCTCTCGTAAGCCCCAATTTTATTATTTTATTTTTAAATTAATGTGTTAAAATTTTTTCACAAAAAGGTTTTACAGAACCATTAAAGTTCAGTGTTTGAAACCATACACAGGAAAAAAAAATTCTGTGCTTTTACAAAAGATTCCTTTGGTAATCGGTTACCAAGAAATAATTTGAAATACTACAAGAAAGATATTGTAACTTTGTACAACATGTGGCTATGGTTATTTTGGCATAAATGAAATACGTTTTTCGAAATAATGCTGGTATGTCTTATTAAAATTGGCACGTGATTTTATTTTTAAAATTGATATACCATTCAAGAATGAATTTTTAAACCGCGGAAAAGATAATAATCGAATATTATATAATTTGACTTTATTTCGTTGTATAATGCTTATTATTCGCACAGTTAATACTGTAGAGTTATTCGGGGAACGGATTACAACGGATTTTTATGAAAATCTCTGTTCCATTTTCCAAAAAAAAAAAAAAAGGAGGGGGGTTGTCTGTAAAGTCGGTTTACGGACGATAAATTTACTTAATAACGTCATATCAAATTTTTTTAATTTCTTCTTTTAAAAAGCCCGCCTTAACCTGTTTGATATTATAGAAGATTTTCCCGCACGGTGGTTGGCCGGTTCTTGCACGCTCGGCTCAGGCGGAACGTGACAATAAGTCATGCTTTTTCATGCGTACAGCCGGCGTTCATCGATTTATAAGACGTTATCACGTCAAAAATTTGTGTACATTTGTAAATATTCCTAGGATAATCTCTGACTTATTTAATGGACAATTGCAACCTTTATTTGAACGGTAGTCCCTCTCGGCAAGTATTCCCGGACTCGATCCTGCCGCAGATACGTACATTCCTTCATTTAAACGCACGCGTTCTCTTTCACGGCGCAATAGTACAATATTGTTACAAACGCGAGAGTTAAGACAGCGATGCACACCAGGTTCGGAACGGGCTGGTGGCCACGCACGGTCAATGACTTCACGCGACGTCCATTGACGTTAGGCATGCCACGCGTGCCTGGTCGGATTAAAAGGGTTCTCCCTACCCCATCCCCCTCTGCCCCCACGCATCGTCCCACCACGGGTTATTATCACTTTTAGCAGCCTGGGAATTCCGGGTTTACAGAGGCCGCCGCGTGGAGTGGCGTAAATAAGCGTCGCCATTCTTGATGTTTCGGGCGTCGGGTCGGCTCATGATGGCGCGACTCGTCGCACCTCCTCTCGTCAGTTCGAGAAGGGCGTCACAAGTATATAAGCAGCGATTCCGGCCTCCGAGGGAGTTCCCAGCGAGTTCCTAGAGTTCGGAGAGTTCCGCGAGTGAAGGGAATTGCGACATCGGTGAAGAGGGTGAGAGACCCCTCGAGAGTGGCGCGACGAGTAGCGATGGGATCGAGGAGTGCGACTGAGTGGCGCGAGGCTGTGTGTGTGGACAGATACGAGATAAGGGCCGAATCATTGTCGAGCCTAGATCCAGTGAGGAGTGCGAACTGTGAAACTTGACAGACTTTGAGTAACTGGTGAATAATCATTTTTAATTGCCAGTGATTGGTGATCAGACATTTTTAAGTAAAATTATTTATTAGTAATGTAAATACTAGTAATTAATAAAACTGTTGCAAAATAATTTATATAAATAAATAATAGAAATAATAAAAATAATTGGGTGATCTCTTGTGAACCCAGTTCCGCCACATTAAATCGTAACAATATTTACACTAACAATTTATCTTTTATTTCAAGATATAACCGCGTATAAGAGGCACATTAGACCGACGTTTCATTCTGCATTGCAGCAGGCATCTTGAAGGTCGATAAATTAACTGAGAGTAATAAAGTGGGTAGTCTTCATACATATGTGTGTATACACACACGCGCGCGCTCGTACACATACATATTCGAGGGAATCTTAGGAGGCCAGTCAGGAGAAAACTCCTCTTATTGGCTCTAGTATCAGTGGGCTCCCCTTCCAGTGGTTTCTGTATCGGCCAACCATGTATGTTCTCATTTCATTGCTATGTTTCTCAACCTTTTAGTCAAGATAGTTTATTATAAAATGGTTGCGAAAGCCTGAAATACATATATTCACATACACTCGTACATAAACATACAGTATATGTAATGTTGGTAAACTATTCGCGGTTTATGGTTAATTTTTTAGCCCTGCTATCAGCAGCTGACGAATGTTCCTTTACGTCCTTTACAAACATGAGCAGAGGAATAGTGTTTTGGGGTCTCAATTGAAGGTTGTACCATATGCACACGATGATTTATAATGGTAAAAATAGGAGGTTATTTTAAACTACACTTTTATTCAGGGGAAAAATTGCGGTGTGGCTGATAATTGGTTGGAAATACGTAAGTGTCCTAAGAAGAGACAAAAAAAAATATCAAATTGAATTGTGAGCCTGCTATTTAAATGCCTGACATTTCGCGAGACAGAGCTGACTGCGCTACTCGCCACTGCCGCGCTGCTGGCAAAGACGCTACTCGGGGCCACATGCAGGCGCACTCCAGATGACGTCAGGAACGAGGTCTCAGAGGACACATGCGCTCGAGCACACCTCCTCTGCCACGTCAGGCGCTCGGTCGCCGGCGCTGAGAAGCCGGCCTGCCCGTTGCTGCGGAAGATACGGCGGGCTGGGTTGAAGTGGAAGGAGGGTTTAGGGGGGATTGGTAAATTGGAAAGCTACCCCGTCCAGGAAGGGAGTGTATGGGGTGGAAGGGAGGGGAGGAGGCTGGTGGCTCTCGGCATCGCTGCTAATGTGCTGCATCTCGTTTGTGGCCGCGCGCGCTTTTATAGCACCTCCCTCCCGCGCCAGAGCACAATCGCCGGTAACACTTGCGTGGTGATGGATTGTTTTGTGCCGGGCGCCGTAATGAACGAAGCGCTCTCTTCGGCCGACACTAACAACTGCCGCGCCGGCAGGCGGAGTTGTCCGGCTGCGACTGTTCCCGGCGGATTGTCCCGCCGTCGGTCCTATAGTCTGTCCCACGCTTAGATTGCAGTACAGTACATACACTGTTGCCAGAGTGATACTACTCGGCTTGTTAACATATTATTTTGTACACCATTGATAATTATAACAATATTAAATATTTAATTTTTATCATTTGTTAAATTTCTTAGACTATAAATTAGTGTCGTTTGACAGTATTAGAACAGTTAATATACATTCCGAAAATAAAATGTGAGCGAGTCTTCAGTACTCGAGCGTTGTGTAAATACCTAACCTAAGGAACGAGCAAATTCATGTGCTCTCATGTTGTTTATGTTGCAAATAAACTTAAATAATTATTCAACATAGAATTCTTCAAAATAATGCAGAGAATCATAAATATGTTGATAAATAAAATATTAGCTTTTAAAGTAACAAAATTCCTGGACGCGAATCACACACGTAATTTCTGCGCCCGCCGCTAGAATTCTCTGCCTGAATTGTAAAACTTGCTTGCCACAATTACGCGCAGATAGTAGCATGAAACAACCGGAAATTTGAAACTATTAGAAACGGCTCCGATAAAAGTGCAAAAAACTTTTAAAAATCCTAAACGCTAGCTTTGGAACTGATTTTCAACTAAAAATTTGGTTAAAATTCCGTAAACAGTTAATGCTATAAAGTTTCCGCACACGTTAGAATTCATACTTCTATGGCATTACTAAAATATCAACCTGAAAAATTTAAAACACTTATGGCCGGTTTCACCAATGTCCCCTAACTTTTAAGGGCTGCTTAAGGCATGTATAAGGGCTGCCTAGCACATTGAATCGTTTCACCAACAGTTAAGGAACTCTTAAGTAATCTTAAGCATCCCTTAGTTTAAGTGGTGGAAATCGGGCCCCTAACTATTTAAGCGGCACTTACTGTCACAAAACAAGAAAAATAAAATGGATGCCGTGGAGGAATACGAAGAACTAGCCGAAGATGTACATTTTATTTTTGATATAAATGTTATTGCTGAAGTTTCGGAACATTTTTAAGGTGAACTTAATGTGAAATCCTTTATTATAAATACATTCGAGAATGTTCGCATACTCCACTTTTATTTAAGAACTCATTTAATAAGGAAGTAATTAAAGGTTTTTCTTTTGAAAAGTCTTAAAAGAACATTTATTACAAGGAATTTTGTATGTCCTAAAGGAAATAAACTGATATATTTTTATTTTCATCTGCTATTAAAACTTAGTTTAAACTTAGACAAAATTACAATAGCGAATAAATTCTCCCATGCTGCGTCCTTTTCTTTGCTTGAAACAGCATCCGTCCTCTTATTTTCTATTATATTTTTATGCCTCTCAACTAGGCTCAACACCTTCATTTTCTCATCAGAAGAAAAGTTTTGCGTTTTCATTCTCTTTGTTTCAAACATTTTCACACTACTTTGCAACGTCCATATAGCTAGTACTTTCTGTGAAAATACACTAACATCGTAACATCCAATTACCGCGAAATTAATAAACATTCAGATATTTGATTACTGTTTAGTAAAAATATTTGATTGGCTTATGTATGTCACGTGACAACAAGTTCGAAGTACCAACCTGAAAACTATTAGTACTTATATACGTACGAACCCTCGCTCTATGGCAAGCCAGTCCCTAACTAAGCAACCCCTACATAAGTAAATGTTACGATGGTGAAAACCAATTTCGTGACAATTGACTTTAAGGAACGCTTAAACTTAAGCAGTCCTTTGCTGAGGGTGTGTTTAGGAGGCGTTGGTGAAAATGGCCATTATTATAACATTAAGTGTATGTTTGTATATTTGCTTTGAAATCAGTCTCTAAATACTTCCTACAAACAAACCTTAACCTTAACCTGGTTAAACATTATTATATTACAGTCGAACTTGGATAAGCTAGAGTTCAAGAGACCACGATTGTTTTTCGCTTATGGAGGTTTCTCACTAAGTACCCGAGTTTCTAGCTTATAGAGGTACAGGAGTGGCCTTTTTCAGTTATAGTGGTTTATAAAAGAACAGCAAATATGTAGTAATAGACATACATATGTATTGCATAGGTATTACATATTCATTAGAATGTCATAGATGCTTGCAAAAAAAATCTTACACTAATTTTTAATTAAAGAAATCCGCTATTTTCTTCTGCGTTTCTGATTTTGCATGTGTTTTTTCAGTTCATAAATTTTATCAAATACCGTCGAGTATTCAAAAAACTTGTGGACCGTCTCCAGTGCATTCAAAGCGTCTTGCTTCTTTGTAATGTTCTCTACTTCTGTATTCAAAATCTGTGATCGTTCGGCTTCATATTCACTGTCATTTCCGCCAGCATACGTGCCCACACAATTCTGAACGATATCTTCATCAGTGTATTCTCCAGCGGTAGCCACATCGTCGTCAATCTGTTGCATTTTGCACGAAAATCGAATAAAGTTGGTTGATAATATAAATTTAATCTCTAAGCAAATCAAGCGGAAGGTAATAAATCGAGGACGAATAATGTAGAACTGAGAAAGAATAAACTTCAAAAGAGAGTTAAAATTTAGTCAGCTTTGATTTATAAAAAAATATTATATAAACGAATCTAATCAAATTGGGGGGGGGGGGGAATATTTTTAGGGAAATTTTATTTATTGGTATTAAGCATAACTATTAATCTACTTACATGTACGATAGTAAAATTGATGCCTATCTGTATTATACATTTCAAATTAAGATGCGATAGATTTCAAAATCTTACAATAATGTAGGGGTCCGTAATGAAGTGAAAAAGGGTAAGTTTAATTTTAACCATTCCGTGAATATAATCAAATTAAATGAAAGTGTTAATTTCGGAGATTACAAAATATAAATTAAAGTTAAATAGACGCGCGTTTCACAAATTTTAAAATAGGCTAACTCATAAAATGCAAAAAAAAAGTTTTATTTCAGTGATTTCATATCTTTGAACACACTAAAACGAAAGTTATATAATTGGTGTTCTTAAACAATATCAAAAATTAATCAGTTTTACTTTTGCGGTGACAACGTCAAATAAATCGATGAAAGCCGGCTGCACGCACGAAAAGGTGTCCCGTAACACACATTGTCCCACTACGATGTGTCCCGTTACACTCATTGTACACTTGCGTCGCATCTCTCTTCCACGCGATTGGAACAACCATTGATTTGACTTTTCAATCATGTTTTCGTCGTTTGAATTATTAATATTATGTAATTTAACGATCGTCCACCGATTTTCAGCACAATCGGTATGGTTATTTAAAAGTAATGTTGAATTTTCAAATACGTTTTTGTACGAACAATGGTGTTTTACAGTTACACATAATAATTCAAATTACACCCGGGATATTTTGCACAATGTTTTAAAAAATATTGTAACACATTATAAATACGTTTGGTGTATTTGGGATGCGTATATGTTATAAAATCGTATTATAAAAACGAAATAATATTATTCCCCTACGGTGCTGTAATCTACGGTGACGGACGCGAACCGAACGTATCGCGCTATCTATCCGCTTCCGCGGCAACCAAGCACTCGTTAATACATATTTTCCTTTGTTTATCGCGAGGGGCGTTATTATTAATGAATTATAAATAAAATTTCGTGCCCGGGGCACAATTGCATATCATTTTGAGCACTGGAAGTCAAAATCGTAAAATATTCTCGACGAATTTTAATCTCGGCATCAGCGCACCTCGAGCGTCTGGGTTGGAGATTAAAGCCGAAATTCTTTCTTAAACTTACTAATACTTATTTTATTAACTGCAAGGGCATTTTTATTAAATTCTACGTTTAATTTCACGACGAACAAACTTCATCGTTAAATGTGTAATTGCGAAAAAGCGTAAAACTTTCTCGACGATCTTGAAGTTAAATAGCAAACATGTATAAAAGTTATAGTTAAAATAATCTCTTCGTTAACGTAATAAACATATTTGAATTAATGAGTGCAAATAAAAGTAAATTTATCAATTAAAATGTAGAATTCATTTCACTCCTTTGTATCCAAACAAAATAGTGATAATTCAATAAAAATGATTCAATTTTATTCATAAATGTATGCAATCATTTCATCAATGTTTTGTTATGACGTCACGTTAAACTATCGTCCGTAAACCGACTTTACAGACAACCAATTTTTTTACAACAGAAAGAGGCGCGGTGGTCGAGTGATTAGAACATTCAACAACTCCCTCCCCCCCCCCCCCCCCCCCCCCACCTTATACACCCACCACAAACCGAAGCGACCCGGTTTCGATTCCCGACGGAGTCGAACCCGGGATTTCGCAAGTGGGAAATGTGGTGGACGATGCCATGGTCTGTGGGTTTTCTCGGGGTAATCCCGTTTTGCCCACCAACTCATACTCCATCTCACATCACCTCATCTTTATCCAGGCAGGACGGGAAATACAGGTCTGTCCCCCGGGCGGGGCAGCCGGCTCCTGTGAGTGTCAGCCCCATTCCATCCATGCAGACCCTGTCTCAGGCAGGGAACATACACGTCGATTATCGAGGTACTTTTTGAAACATTACAAATATCAATCTTACATAATTTTGTTATGAACGAAATCTTAAAAATATCTCGTATTTAATGTGATTTTTGTTAGTTTGAAATATTGTAATTATTTACAAAAATGTCTGGCAGCTGTGCAATTATCAGCGAGGTCTTGAATCTGCCACGAGCAAAGCCGTGGGTTGTAAGCTAGTTGCGTACACGGAGCCGCGCCTGGTGTGTGCGGGGCTGGACCGGGTCTGGGTGGCAGAGGCAATCCCGCGGCCTGCTACGAGCAGATAACAAACAGCGCGGACACAGGCTCGCGCTGATTGCCCGCCGCGCGCTCTTCAGGCTTGAATGGACCGCCTTCAGCGCGGCGCTCAGGAAACTCGCTGTGGCAAGTTGTTTTGTGTTTCGCTCGGGCTTTGTGAGTTACTCACACACGAAAAAAAATAATTGTACCTTTAAAAAAGATTCCTTTGGAAACCAGTTCCCAAGAAATAGTTTGTATTATCTACCACAAAAACAAAATATTTGTACATTGGCATGACACAACCATGTGGTTATATTTGCATTTATGAAATACGTTTTTGGAAACAACACTGAATATTTCTTGTCGTCCTGAAAATTATTATTTTTTATTTGATTGATTTTTTTGTGCAAGCTTTAAATAATTGTAATCCACGTGAAATTTAATTGAATATTCAACCATGGGTGTTTATTTTGTTTTATAATGCTTATTATTCGCGCAGTTGATACTGGAAACCTATTCAGGGAACGGTTTACAAATAACTTTAACTAATTTAGGTACAGAGACAACACAAAGCATAAATGCCCGGTCAAGAATCCGAACCCAGTATTACTGCAAACCTTTTTTTATGTAGCGATACAGTTGCTTTCATGTTAATGCACAAATTTACAAATATTTGTAATTTTACATGATTATATCAGTTAAATTTACAAAGAATTTCTACAGTGCAGAGACAACTAATACAACAAAGGACAAAGAAGAAAGCGCACGAAAGCACGAATCAGTCATGGTCTACACAGTCTTTTCTTTTCTGCATTAGCATAAAAATTTCTTCAAAAGTGATGTTTTAACGGGGATTAGGCCCTGCCATATAATAATTTCTAAATATTTGGCCACACCTTACGATACAATTCCCGTATAACATATTTTGACTCGACATGGTATAGTTCATAGTTTAGGGCACGTATTGAAGCCAACTTTCGCGTACTGTACTAACATGACAAGTTCTTGATGCTTGTGAGAAATATGCCTACGTAGATATTTTTTCCCGGCGGTTACAGACTGGTACCTGCTAGTATTAATTTGTTACACTACACGTAGAATAGTGTAAATTCTAAAGTACATTACCATGATATAGGATATCAATCTAATGATTTAATTGAACAATAAATAATTATATAGTTTTCATTAGTGATGGGCCAAATCCCAATTTTCTCGAATACGATTTTCGAATCTAAATCCCAAAGAGTACCTCGAATACACCCCTTGAATCCGAATTTAGAGCACAAGGATCAAAAATAAAATAATGCACAAGAAATAAAAATTTTTGACTATGGTGTTGAAACATTCAACCATTTAAATTTTTGTTTCACAAAATACGTTTTCAGAATCAATACATATTGTAATGTTATTTATTTAAACACATGTGAAATTACAATATCTTGGGGGATTGGTAACAGGGTAGGCATGAAGAAAATAATTTGGCTAGTAAACTTCAGAGTTATCAGTGTTGAGTTTAAAAAAAAAAATTATTATTTCCTTTAAAATTTTTCTTTGAATATCGAATCCTTCGAACACTAAGGATTTGAGTTTTCCCAAGTTTCCATTCTTATGACAAGCATGGAGATTCTGCAGATTTTTAATGTTACAAAAATACATTGGCTGCTAATTTACGTAGTTACGGTTTTTGTTGAAACGTTCAAAACTATTTACTGCGTATAGTATGGAGCTACCCGAGAACTGCCAGGAGTGCGACTTGGGCAGAGCATGGCAACTCTGCACCGGGCTTGTTGATCCGGGAAGGCGCGTAGCTCATCCAAAACCTTGACTGCTCGTCACGAACTACGGCATCTGTTCGCTCCGGATGCCGAAACCACACCAGCAGCAGCCAAGACCCAGCTAGCCATGTGATAGCTGTAATCATATCTACTTTGGTCCAACTGGAATTCCACTCACATTTTCCTCGTTTAAAATGGTTTGATCAAAGAATACCTACTTGAAGCAATTGTACGGCCTGTTGGAATAATATATCACATTGTCCAAACTCAAATGTTGAGTTTGACGACTGCGCCGGAATAAAATCATGAAAAACTGAGTCGATATATTTGTTTCAAATTCATTACATTAAGCAATAAAAGTTAAAAAATGACAATAAGGGAAATAACACAATTAACATAATAATTTTTGTTTATAAACAAGTCGGAGAATTTTACTAACAAATGTTTTAATGCTGAAACATTTATCTGCCTTTTTTTTTCATTTTATGATTCATCTCAACCCATATGGATACATCTTCATTTTTAATACACGTTTAATGTCATCATTGCTACAGGAACTAGCATGTTATGTAACTATATATAATATAAACAATAATAATATAGGTATACTGAAAATAGATATTTTTACGTACGTGATACAGCGAAATACTCTAAACAAACTGAAATTGTCAAGGTAAGTTCCTAAGGACAACCCAAAACACGAGTCGACGACATATTCAATAAATATCCAAAACCATAATATTAAAGTATCCCCCCATTTCAAACCAAACTCAAACAAAGTCTATTTTTATGCATCAGGCTAATTATTATCGAAGTTTCATTTCTTTCGTTCATGTTTGGTTTTATGTTCTCTTTTATTACTTTAGGGTAATTTAAATTATAAATAAAAATTAAAACATTATACCCATCGTCATCACACTATTAATAAAATATATTTCTCTTGTTTATGCTTAAAAGCAACATGTATATCGTTATTTGCTCTCATTGTTAAAATAATATTGTCACTTGATTTTTGTTTTCGCAAAAATGATAACTGAAATGTTGTTTTATACAACGTATTTGATTCGTTTGAAAATAAACACGTCATATAATTTTTTTCCAACTAAACTTGTAAGAATAAATTGTATCAGTATTTATCTATGGCAGAGAATTTTCTAATAAAATATCTAGACAAATATTATAAACAGAGAGGGATATGGATTTTTTTGTAAAAAGTAAACTCGAAAGCTACTTGTGTGATTTAAAAATATCTTTTAAAATGTTGTAAATCTAATGGTTCCAGATGGATAAATGAATCGCTTAATTATGAAAGGGCATAAGTCAATTTACTAAAAGTTGTGGGAATATGCAAAAAAAACTATATATCTGTTATACGTTCAATACATCAAAATTAATATTTTTTCATTACTCTGTACCTAAATGTTAATACATTGACAAGTGCATGCCTTGCAAGTATTTCATTTACTGCGAGAAAAAAATTGTGAAATATCACAGACTTAAGCCTTTTTATAACTTAACCTTGCAAGTCAACAAAAGTTATGTAATAAAACATTCCAATCGAAAAACAATGATGTAATTCAACCTACATATAGTTTGGAAAACATGTACACAATGGTATTGAATACTTTAAAGCATTTCCGCTGACCTAATAATGCATAACATCACAGGCATAACCTTTTTACACAACACTACAAAAGTTATGTAATAAAGCATCATTCCACTTTAAACAACAGTGACGTAAGCCTACACATTGTTTTGAAAACATGTACAAAAGGTATTAATAACTTCTCACTGTGTATGTTCTAATGTAACAATGCCTGTTACAGTGACATGCTAGCTCTGTCTGTTTGCTTGGTCGGCCACTGGATAATCTCATCATAGAAGTCTTTGTGTTCATTTGAAACATAACGGAGAACCTTCTTTAAGTCGGTAATCTTGTTTGCATTAATTGGCACTTTTTTCGCAGGATACGCCTTTTGAACAGGAACAGTAGGATTCAAACCTTTGTTGGATGTTTGACAAAGCACAAAAGTATGTGACGCAAGGCCGTCAATGAATTCGTAAGCAACTACAGTACCTTTATGGCGACTGTTGTACTGGAAATCGATAAACTTTGATACAGCAAAATCTTTCTTTTGGCTCCGCGGAACTGCGGCTTTCCAATGACAAGCATGTTTTTTTTTATAATGGCTGGGCCACCAATTCTTGAAGTCCAACACATCAGATGTTACCATGTTGACTGTGAATTTTCCAGCAACCCCTGCAGATGTAATAAATTGGCAGACTTCCATGGGTACATAATACTATCGGTCTTTTTAAGAACACGTTTCACCAGTGCAAAGTCGCGATCACAAGCAAGATATGAATGACCACGTATCGGAAACCGATGGATAATAATGTCAAATCTGTTGGTGTCAGTAAGTGATAACAAGAATCTTACCATGCAATTGTTCTTATTCTGCCCTCCGCAAGCATCACTGTAAAGTTGTAGTTCTTTAACACATGGAGGCACGTTGTCGTTTAAGTATTTGTGGAAAAAAGAGCATGTTTCATTTGGCCCTTTATTTGCCTACCCTTCGTGATACAAAAAGAAACTCGCCTCATCTGTTTTCAGGTTATGTATGGCAAAGGGGAACACAGAAAGCTGGCGGTAGTAGAAAAGATCTTGTACTGGAATGCAGGGCAGTGAAATGTTCTGCATATAATCAAATGTTAACCCTAACACACTATCATTGGTTTTGCAAATGTTTTTCATGTCTTTCAAACTTGTGTAAAACTTTTTAGTCCTTCTTTCATGAATGGCCAGCTCGGCCATAGCAACTCGCTTAGCACAGTCATTAAGATTAGGATTTTTTATCTTGACCTTCAGTTGTTCTCTCCACAAGTGTCGAACTGTGGTCTCCCAAAGTGGAGGTTGAAATTGTCCCTAAAAATCTTGTAATAGAAAGAATACTTCAATTTAGAATCAGGAAATTTCTCTTTGAACATTGTATGCATCTTCATGTCCAACTGTGCATCAAGATATTTAAATTCTTTGTATGCATTGTGGCTTATCTTGACAGAAAATGAAGATATGTGGTCTTTGATGGCCTCAACATCACCAACAGGCACCGACTTCCCATTGTTTTTTTTTTGGCCCCGCATGTCTTTTGGAGATGTCCACATTGTAACAATGTTTGCAGTCTCCTTACCCTCTTGGCAGATACTCCATATAACTGAATGAATGCTTTCTTGCACACTTTCACTCTTCGTTCTTGAATAACTACATGGGAAGTGAAGGAGGATAACCTTTTCCCGGACTTGTCACCAATCCTTGGTCGGCGATGTTTAATTGGCACAGCATCAAGGAACCCCTGAAGAAATATGTCTTGCTCACACTTGCATGAAAATGAAAACGTTATCTGGGACCGTATTAATTTAAAATATTAGTTTTTTAATAATGATTCCTTAAAATACTGGCTCTTTTTCTAACATTTATCCACCCTAAGCTTGGCACCAGGCTGGTATTCCAAGTATGGCTACTTTTGGCGCACGAAGTTGAAGGGGGTTTTAAAGAAAGTCTCTGTGGACCACGATGACGCGGATGTTCTCTTGCGGTGTTTGAACTCGCGACTCCTCCCAGCGCGGAGAACGCTATTAAGCAGTGCTTGACCTGGGTTCTCACCCCCTCACCCCGTGCCAAGGGGGAAGTTGGCGCGGGACTGCGCGGCGTGTTGGCACAGCCGATGGCAGTCCCGTGTCCGTCAACAGTCGCGGGATCCCTCCAGCTCGCCGGAGCGCACGAACACCCGCCCCAGCCCCGCGAGACGGCTCTACCCCTCCCTCACCCTTCCCCTTCCCCCGGCCGCGCGGGTAGACTGCGGCCGGTATTCCAAGACGCCCGGCTGAGGTAGCGAACAAGCACTGCCTCGCTGGGACACAACCGCGTTGCAGAACGTGTCCAAACCGAATACCAGTAAGGAAACTAAACGGAAACCGTGTCAATAAACGGTGCCCTGCGCGAGGCTATAAACTGGTTTTAACGATTTATAGCGCGGACGTTTCGCAAACATCGATACGATTGTTAATGCAAAAAAAAAAAATACTGTATATAGCAGCATCATGTAATTTTCTCTAGCACATTTTTAGTTGTGATTATTTCTTGTTATGACCATTAAATTCTAAAAAATGTATTCCAAGATGGATTCTCTATTTTAAAATTTAATTTGGCACGTAATACGTTTGGTACGTCCCCCCAGATTCACAAAAAAAATGACTATACATGAGTAAATGGCGCCAGATGCGGCTCTGTCATCTGGACGAAATCAGCGAAAAAGTGAGCTCTGCGCATGCGCGGAATTTGGGCAATATATCAGCAACGGATAGGACATTAAAATCCGTTCCCTAAAAATAAGGGACTGGCCATGTCCTATCTTTCACTAGGAATACGGTTAGGGCACAGGTGTAGCATATTCAACACCCGAACTCATATTTGTGTATATTGGAATACCGGCCTGCATCACTCTTTTTTAAAGACATGAAAGAGATATAAGGAAATGCCATAGGTAGTGAGGGACAATTTAATTTATGTTTGTCTTCTTACCAGATAAATTATATATTACTCTATGAATTACATAACTGAATACTATCACAATTCATTTGTACTTCAGCAATCAACAGCTTTAGATTTTTTTATATCTTTAAGAAATATTACGAAATTATTTTTGGAAAACAACTGCAATGTAATAAAATTAGTAATTTTGTTATTTAGAAACTTTTGGTAGAATGTTCTCAGACTTCGAGAAGTGTGTAATCGGGCTGTGTGTAATATCAGGCTCATGTAAATGTCATATTAATTATTGAACAGTACCATTGATATGGAAGTATTTAATTGGATTCTACAGACAAATGCGGAATTTAACTAGTTTTTCAACGAAGAATAATTAATAATTTTTATCCTGCGAATGTATATTTGGAGAAGTTTCAGTTGGATCATCGTTTTGAACACTGGATTGTTCAGATACCAGAATCTACATTCCCAGCAATAGAACCAGACACCGGAGTAAGTGAGACTTTGAAGATATATTTCGTCAGTGACCATCAATTTGTGACAATGTTCACCACACAATTTTAATCAATACGCACTACTATTCGAGAGGCGTCAGTGTTAGTTGTATTTAAACTATAGTCGAAAATCTTTGACGGGGACTAGAAGGTTGTGTCTACGAGTGTAATATAAACTTTTCTTTGAGGCACGAATTCATTCAAGAGGTACCTGGTCTACATCTGAAATGAATGGACTTAACTACATAAATTAAAAGACAGAATTGTTCTGCAGTGCGACTGAAGATGCAGCTGAAATCGTAGTTGATTTCACAAGCACTAGTTTGGCAGCATCGGACTTAAATATGCTTTTATATAATTACAGACTTGGGATCCATTTGTCCAAGGTTATCGATGAAGAGGTGAAACATACAGGTATTTCCGGTGTAAACTCACGGTACGTACCATATATTAGTTTTTATAAGGATAAAGTACTATATGTGTTGTTTGGTTTAGCTTACAAAGTTATATTTTCTTCTCTACAGTTTCAGCCGCGTGTTAATGAACGCTTTACTATCACATGCAATTAATATCTTCTTTCTATAAGTTTGTGCACTCAATCTTACTTATTTTAGTCCAGAGGTTCCTGAACAGATAGTAGTTCTCTTTCCATATGCTCAATGATTTTAACCAGCCCATGATAATTTATAACTTATGTGTCCAGAGGTTTGTTTTGGAAGGATTGAAGAGATACAGTCATATATAATTAATTTGTTTAACTTTAGTAACTTTGTAGGTGCAAGAAACAATTTTGAATACCACATACAAAAGAGATCATATGTCCCTTTACCTAGTGTTTTGTGCGGATAAATCCATGTTTTTTTTGCAAACTGCTTTAAGCTTGTTGTCACGCCACAATGCATATCTGTGGACATTATTATAGATATAATACATGTTTTATTTCTCAAGTTTTATATTATTTCATTGCTAGGTATAGTTTATCATCAGATAGTTTCGTATACCAATAATAGTTCTAAATGTTAGATTGGCGCCTGGTAAATCAATTTATATTGTCAATCTTCCCGAACCTAACACACTGCATTATTTATTATAAGTTAATATTTAACAAAGAGATTGACGCCATTGCGAGGCGCTTGTAGCCTTGCAGTAATTTTGGCGTCTACGAGCGTGGTGTTACAGAGGAAATTCGTCAATGCTTCCAGGAGCGTGAACCAGGGAGAAGGTGGTGCAGTGGTAAGACGCTGGCCTCGAGTTGTGGGGGACCTGGAGTCGGTTTCCCGAGGTTTACCGAGGTTTCCCGAAGTCACTGCAAGCGCATGTTCGCATCGCTCCTTGCTGTGTCCTTGCTGTATCCTTGAAGTCCCGTCTCCACGGCCGGGCTGGCAACGAGACGCCACGTTTCAAATATATAAGCGTAACAATTAAATAAGCGTAGCGATAACAACTCATAACAACAAATACAGCGTATTTATTTCCTATGAGAGTCTTATTAATTACAGCTATTCCAAAAATTACTTCTCGCTAATTCCACATAGGCTATTTAATATATTCTATGGGCATTATTGGTGTGTAACATCTTAGCTCTCGGTATAGTTATTTGGTAGGAATCATTTCATGAATAGAACAGAAGTCGCATGTAACGAGTATGTGTAACCACGGTGCTGCCATCTGTGGCGGATGGCGCAAACCAAAATTCACAACGACATAGGGAAACTTTATAGTATTACCAGTAGCTAATATTGATTTTAACAAGATGGGCAGTATTTTAATCAAATTCTTTGTTGAAAATCACGTCCAATGTCGAGATTTAGAATCTTTTAAAGTCTGTTTCGCTTATATCGAAGCCATTTTATTATGTAGTTTAAAATTTCGGTCCGCAAATGTAATGTTTGTATAATCGACGTAACTGCTCCAGCAACGAATTTTAACGGCGGCAGTGGAAATTACTTGTGATTCGCGTCAAGAAATTTAGTTAAAAACACAATTTTCGTGTGAATTTATCACGCTCAGGATAATTTTTAAAAATTCTACGTTGAAATTCATGTCCGGGTTTTGTATATTGTATAAATGTATTTGCAATATGAGAACACAGGAATTTTCTCGTTACCGAGGTTATTTACATAATATTTTCTAGTTTTAAGTGACGTAAACGTTCCATTAGAGGTGTATACAAAATAAAATTATTATCAAGTGCCAGTTTAAAAAATGTTAAAGCTATGTTCCTTGAGAGAATGTGTATCATCGATTATGCAAGCATATTTTTGCACGTATTCAGACGCGCAAATGGTTTGCGAAAGGTCCTAGCCTAAAGCTCGCATGTATGCCGAATATGGAGCGACGACGGAACTAAAACCGGCCCGGGAAGGGAGGGGGAAGTCCTGATAAGGCACATCTGCTCACAATAAGGTCCGCCACTTGTCCCATTTGCGATAATATAGGATTTGACGCCACCGGAGTGTCTGACCGCTCGAGCACCGTGGTCTCTATGAACTCTCCGTTTGAATGAAATAATCTAGACGTTTCTCGTCTAATAATTTACATCTCAATATTAATAATATGCCAGTATATTCTTCGTGTATGTTGCTGTTGACGTGAAAATGAAAATTTGTTTGTCTTACGGCAGATTTGTAAACTACGTGAGAAACGCAAGAACGCAAAGCAAGCATCGGCTAAATTTCATCTTCTTGCGTCTCGACTTGTGTCTCCGCCTTCAATATTTGAAGTGAAGATTCCCAAAAATTTTGTTGACTTTTCAATTGTTGAACTCTCTCACAGTAGAGGAAAACTATACTTTTAATAAAATTATTGACAATGTTACATAATGACGTTAACTATCAAAAGTACCACAGGGAAGAATGTTTTCCTACTGTTTCACAATTTATATTTGTAGGGTTAGTGACGGTTTGCACAGCCATCATTTTCTTGCGTTGGTTGCGTCGTCGAGTCCATTGCGTATTTTCTTACAATGACTTGGAGCAGGAGAATAGGATTATAGTTGTATTTACAACCTCTGCCCTTTCAAGCTCAAAAGGTCTCCCCTCCCCCACTTATTTTATTCGTCCCCCTCTTCTAGTCTTCGTCGTCGTGACAGGTTATCGATGTTTCTCTGCGGCCTTGTTGGGTGTGAGTTGGGGCGACGCTGAGCGAACTTCATCCATCACTTTGTGTGGACGCGTCTACGTCATTATTCCGTGCACCGCGAGCCCACCTCGACACTCGGTTGGTTATTGCATGTTCTTGTCATCACTATTAATAATATACGCGTTAATATCACCCGATATTTACTAAACGTTTTTTTTCTAGCTGTAGAAAATCACGCAAGTGATCGTAATTACAAACACTTACAGACATTTTTACCGCTTTTACATAATATTTATCAAATTTCTGATTGGAAAAATTGAGCCAAAACATAAAACTTTAGAGAGATGTTGCGTTAAACTTACTAGTGAATCCCTTAAATAAAATATTGACATGTCCCGCTTTAAGCCCCACAGAGGCGAGTGGCCGCCAAGACTGACAACTAGTTTCAATGCTCGCGCGTAGAGGCGAAAAGGCAAGTGATTAACGTGATAGTGTCGCTCTTATCGCTCCCGCCGTTGCTGACCTCGTGCACCTAGTCGGCCGGCCACCTTAAACATCTAAGTAGGTATTAAGCGATTTTGGGCTACAGTTGTGTTGGGGTGTCGCGCTCTTTGTGGCCGCTTGTAATATCTACTCTATGGCAGTTCACATGGGCGGCGGTTTAAACGTTCTATTGGATTACTGAAGTGTGAATTTTCACTTAAAACTCGCGTGGTAACGCAATTATTTTTTTAAAAATAAAATTTGTGTCTCGAATTTTTACGCCCTCGCTCTCCTAATACTTTCCACCGAAACATGTCGTGTGATGGAAGAAAAAACAGTGCAAGGTATGGTTGAGTTTGAACGTCAAAATCATAGTGCATTTTTACTTTTCATGTCACGCAGAAAAATCATTAGATAAAAGTATACCATCTCAAAACTGATATGTTATGGGAAAACAACAATTTGAATTAAGTTCTCTATGAAGGATTTTCATTTGTACCCGAAATATTAGGTTACAAGATATAAAATGTGCGATTCATTTAAAGAAAAACTATACACTAAATTATAATAACCAACTATAAAAACCAAAACAGACATGCAAAGTATCACGTACACTTATCTAAATCTTCTTCGATGGAATTCGTTCTTTCGGCTCTGTGAACGCGATAATTTAAATATACACCGTGCATTACCTCGTTAGGAATTCCCATCGTCAAATAAACAGCAGGTTAAAGCTGGATCACTTAGTTACAGAAACAATAGTTTTGATCAATTTCCAAGCGTTTTTGTTAAATAACTTTGCTTAGATTTGCAGTTTTAATTTTGTTACTATGCCCAGTAACTGGATGGGTTTTTCTAAACCTAAAAACAATAGATGAGGCGCGCCTATGTACAAGTAGAATTTTATTCATGAACGGGCATAAGATATAATATATAACCCAGAACAACGTATATTATATAGCTCTTGCTTCACATAATTCTGGACGCTTTTATTGGCTACTGCACCAAGATCTCTCCATGCCAATACTGTAACAAAGATATAAAGTACCAGCATATCGGTTATAAAATAACAACACAAACATTATAAACTTGGGTTTTGTTTTTTGTGTGCACTGCAAATATTTTATTAACTGGTTATCATTATCCGGCACTAACATCTTATCCTAATTGACATACACTCGGTCAGAAGTTACGTAAAACTATTTTATAATCAGTTTTAAGAAGCTAACTCAAATGTACCAAGGAGCAAACTCGAGCTGTTTCAATAAAAATAATTATTTACAAATTAAATTGTAGCAGCTAATTGCTTTTCAAATACAAGTTGACAATCACACTAACTATTACTCAAATTATTGTTTCAAAAATTAAATAATTAACCATTTTATCAGCACACTATAAAATTCATAGTCTTATCCTATTTACTGGTATTATTTTAAAATGTTATTTTAAGGACACAAGATATAATAATACTCAACTTGTACGAAACTTGCAAACGTCTGGGTACTCTTGAAGGTCCGCGGGGGTTTATAGCCCCTCGTAATCAGAAGCTGTTAGCAAATGCCGACGCTTGCCTTGTGATCGCCGGCTCGCAGGGCGAGTTCCCCAGACTCGCTCGGGGCGGGCGAGTCGCTGCTCCGGGGTCGGCACAGCCGTGGGTAGCGAGTAGCCGCTTCCTTGGCGAACTCCCTGAAGTTGTGCCACGATGTCTTCCCTCTGGTGCAGCTGACGGCAGGTATGTCACTAGCGAGCGAGCAGGCTGCATCGGCGCCCTTGAACTGTCATCAAACACGTGGCTTACCGTTCACTAACGGCGAGCACATGCTTACCCCGGCAATCACGGAGTACATTACACTCGTTCCTCTCGCTCGTGCCGTAATACGTATCTACATGTGCAATTGTAAACACAAAGTATCATTTTTGAAATTCACCAAAAAACCTGTCATTACCATTTTTGCCCTTTCATGCAGAAGGGATTCTACCACAGCGGTTTTTTTTCCAAAACCGTAACCGTACTTCCGCTTACGTAGGCTACGTAACTGAACGTAGCCTCTTCGTGCCGGGCCTGACAAGTCTAAGTCCAGAGTAGGAAATGTTACAACTGCCACGCCGACCACCCACCAGCTCAACGACCAGACATGCCAACATTCATCATATGCCACCCGCCCATTTTTGTAAAGTCCCAACGTGGCTGCCATTTAGAAAATTGACCAGTTCAACTGCGACTCGTTAAAAGTTAATGTTCATCCCGGGCTTAGAATATTTTCCACCTGGGACTGCTGCACCTGAAAATATTCTATCACCGACTCCACTTGCTTTCATAAACTCTAAGTCGAATTTCGACTTAGTTTCTGGCTGTCATGCCAGTTCTGACGGGCAGCATGACGCCCTCGAAGAGTCGGAGGTCGGGGCGGCGCGAAGTGGGCGTCTCCGCGCTTCTCGGAGGCGGAGTGAGCAAGGAGCCAACAGTAGAGCCCCTTTTGTATCAACGTTCCGCGAACCTCATATAATCTGGAAAGTTTGGGCGAGAAAATATGGCCGACTTACTATGACGTCACTATTACTTCACTATGACGTCGTTTCCTGGCACTGGAGGGTGTTTTTACACTGCGACACTTCTTTTGCTGCCTTACGGCGGGTGGCCTATACCTCAGGCTTCACCCGCAACGCCGGTAGTCTACCTCCCAGGTTTCAAGTCGCTAAGCAGACAATCGCCGTGACGGCGATCAGTAACTTCACCCCATAAAATTTTAACACAAGGACGCCCCTCATGCTATGAATGTTCCTAGTGATTCAGAGATGTAGTAATCAGCAATTTTGCACAAAATTCAAAACAGTTTAGATGCGAACGTGTTAATTTCACTGGAAGAGCGAGGTGAGGGGGGGGGGGGGGAGGGGCGCGGCTGATGCTCTCGGCCGACCTAGAGAATTAATGGACAGAAAAATAAAAATGTTTGAAACCACTCAAAATATTTCTGTCATTACAGACATGACCAAATATTTCGAGTAACAGGCGATATGCCTAACGGCGGTTTGCCTAAGCATGAATTCTTTACGGTGATTTGCCTAAAGTCATTTCGCCTAAAGGCGTTTTGCCTAACTGCGATATGCCAAACGGCGTTTTGCCTAACGGCGATTTGCCTAACGGTGATTTGCCTAACGGCGTTTTCCCTAACGGAGTTCTGCCTGACGGCGATTTGCCTAACGGCGTTATGCCTAACGGCGTTTTGCCTAAATCAGATTTGCCTAACGGCGTTTTGCCTAAAATGTTACTATGATGGAAAAACCTCGTTTTGCCTAGCGGCGAATTGCCTAACGCCATTTTGCTAATGGCGATTTGCCTAACAGCGTTTTGCCTAACCTAACCTAACCTAGCCTAACCTAACCTAAGCTAACCTAACCTAAGCTAACCTAAGCTAACCTAACCTAACCTAACCTAAGTTAACCTAACCTAAGCTAACCTAACCTTACCTAACCTTACCTAAACTAAAAGCGTTTGCCTATCAGCTGTTTGCCTAACGGCGTTTTGCCTAACGGCATTTTGCCTAACGGCGTTTTGTCTAACGGCGTTTTGTCTAACGGCGTTTTGCCTAACGGCGATTTGCCTAACGGCGATTTGCCTAACGGCGTTTTGCCTAAACGGCGTTTTGCCTAAAATTAGGCAAAACGCCTTTAGGCAAAACGACACATGCCCAATATTTCGTGTTGACAGTAAAAACATTTGCATTGTCCACTTAGTGGATTATAAGTGGTAGTAAGTATTTTTTATGCTATATATTATTTTAATTTTGGCTATAATAATTAATTATTTATGAAGTCTAAGCCGATAAATATTTTTTCAGAGTAATCTATACTTACATTATAGTTTTTGTGGGTTTATTTGTAATAAATAAATTTAAAAACTACTGGCTGATTTCAAAAATTAAATCACTCTTATGAAGCTACATTATTCCAGATGGACAAGGGTTACTTTTATTTTTTTAATATATATATTTCCGTCAAATGTAGCAATAATTGTATCTAATATTGGAGAAAAAGAAGAATTTGACTGTATAGTATTGTTACGATTTACCACTGGTTCTTAAAGTATAGCCCATTTAATATATTTTACTACACACACAGTTTTATTTATTGTCACTATTTACATTACTAGCAAATAATCTAAAAATGACAATTAATCAATTGTACTTAAAAATGTTGCTTCCCCAGTCACTCGTTCCACACACCTCGCTGGGCCGCACCTCTGGCGCAACTCTCGCCGCAGCACCCCTCGTGGGCCTCTGCCGCGGGACTCCGTCGCCGCACTCCGCCGCCACCGTCGCACTTCCCTTCACCGAGGTCCGCTCGACGCCTCGCTCGGAACTTCGCTCGGGACTCCGCCACGCCCGCGACACTATCGCCCGGAACTGAACTCTCTGCCCTGGAACCTTCGTCCAGGGACTTCGCCGCTGTATCGCCCGGAAACTCCGCCGCGGGAAAGCTCCCGCCTGAACTCTGACTCAACTCCACTAAAACTCTCACTCTCCTGAGGCCGGCGTCCTCGTCTTATATATCAGAGACGCCATTTCTAGAATGCACGAGCGTGGCTGGGGCCTGTCGCGTCATTCCACGCCGACCCGACAGCAGAAATCTCTCGAAACACGTGTCGGCAGCTGCCAGGTGGCGCGCGGGACTCCGCAGCTGTGAGGTGTAAGGTGTCTATCAGCGCCGCGCGGGGAGCGGTGAGCTGGAGGGAGGGTAAAGCGGCGCTCCTTGTAATCTACCACACGTCTCATGTTGCGCGGCCACATGATGTCAGCCAACTGTGCACCTGCACGTGTCGCGGCCTTACTCACGTTCGTAACAGTATGTTGAAAAGTTTATGTTGTGAAATAAATTTCCAGAGCAACTTCCACTGTGTTTCTCCTTACCTGTACGTTAAATAATTATATACACGTACTTATACAACATATTTTGAATATGTGAGCCATCTAATGGAGTTTACTTGGATCGCTCACTTGACACAAATTTAGATGTCTGTTTTTATATAGATTCTTAAAATAAAAATGGGCATGTTAAAAATCTCAGCCACAGCAGGTGTTTGATAAAGATGGGTTCAAGATATCCGGTGAGAGGTGAAAGATATCCGGGGGAATAACGACTGACAGTGCAGTAGCGTCCAGACGCTACCGTGGTGGTAATGCCCATTAAAGATCCCTTGACTTGTTAAGGTTTGGAATGCAACCAGTGACCCTAGAAGCAAAATTATTTATCTTATATTATTCTATAATCTTTTTATTCCGTACATGTATTTATTCATAGGTAACTATATTTCAAGAATATGTCGGCACTCTTTAGCAGAGTGATGCTTTTAAGAGAGAGCTATTTATAAGCGGAGCTGCGTCTGAGCGGCGTGGGGAATTTAGTGCGGGCAAGTTGTCAGCCATCGGGAATTTCTAAAAGCAGCTGAGCTGGAGGTGCGGCGGCGACCAATCAATACCTTGTCTGGAGGCGGCAGCGCGCCTGCGCGGCGGGGGATACTGAGGAAGGGCGCAGCGGGACGGCGGTCGCCGGCTGGACGGAGGCTCTGCGCTGAGCCAAACAAACATGGCCGACACGGAGTTCGAGGAGTTCCGGCGCCACTTCGAGAGGCTCCCGCAGCACATCAAGGCCTCGGCGCACGTGTACACGTGAGTAGCCGCCCGCTATGCAGGGTCGCCCGCGGGGGAGGCCACTGCGCCGTCTGTGTCGGTGGTCACCCTCTCCTTGCGGCGCGCTGCACCAGTCCGCACTCGTGCAGGCGCCTGCTAGACGTCCTAGCTGCTCGTGATGGCCTTGTGAACTATCACGTCAGTGCAATCACAATCTTACGAAACCATCGTAACTGTTTGCTCACGGCGAAATTCCAAAGAATTCGCTGTTCTTTGAGCAACAGTTCTGTGGTCGACAAGCTGTTTCACTAATATGCGTCTCTCTCTTCCCAATTCAAACTCCAAAAATCTTGAAAAAGTTGTTTTCTATTTTCTTCTGTTAATCTAGTGCATTGGAACACCGATATTTTATTCGTAGAACAGCACAAACATCGTGATTTCAGTTCTCTTTTAGCCCCGACTTACATCGAAAACACTTTTTCCTGCATCATTCTTTCTCCTCCCAGGATTTGCCTGTCCTATCATTCTTTTAAATTTATTCTTCTCTGCTGTCCATGCATGTTTCTTTATTTTTGCATTACGTTTCTTTTTCCCTGGTATTACTTTACTCCTGTTTGGTTCATGAATATTTTCATTATTGTTCTGTTCAGAATGTGTCTGAGCACCATTGTCATTTGGTCTAGTGTCTTGTATAAAATTGTCTATAGAATCAGATTGTAGATAATTATTTACTATTCCATCATGTGGGATGTCTTCTATATTTGTCATTTCACTGCTTCCTTCTTTCTGCTCATTCGCTACAGTCTTGATGAAAGTTACTTCCATACCACATTCTGCAATACTTTCCTCTACTAAAGGCAAAGGTATTTCTAAATCAATAATGTCTTCCATCGACAATTCTTCAGACATCACATCTGTATTAGAACAATCATTATATTGCATATTCTCATATGACATTAAAAATCATTTTCTTCTGCCAAGAACATTTGTCGATCTAAATTTCCATCATCGCATGATGTATCTTGATTGATTTTAGGTGAGTTCTTTTCTGATGACTTTGAAATTGACTGTAAAATATATTCATCACCACAAGGAACCACAATGAATTCAGTCATTTGGAAACTTGCTGGATTAGTTGATCCTTCCATTAGATTTGAAGCATAATCATGTTCAGATGTTACATGTTCTGAGCATAATATGTGTTCATGGATGTCTAGAAAACACAAAATAATCCCTGCATTAATAATTATAAAGGTAGGCCTACTTACTACTAACCTACATTAATAATGTTTCATCTTGCATTTTTTGTAACGTGTAAGAGTTTCAGGTAAGAACATCAAACTGATTATACCTAGCCTACCTGTATTTGAACAGCTGCCACCACGGGACACAGTGCCAGAAATTAATTCCTGTCCTGTTAACATTACTATTATTTCTGTTTATCCAATGGCTTCCGAGTCGTGTTTATCCGTACTGTCAGCATTTCCTTTAACTTCTGAAAGAGAAGAAAATAATCAGATTGTAACATTAAAACGTATTAGTAAATAATGTAACATAATTTTACCATATCAGGATAAGGTGAAACTTTTTTGACAGTTCTGTGGAATTTAAATTTTTCATTGTTCGTGTCAAAAAGAGTCTTCATCTACGATCAGTATCAATGTATAAATACACCAGCATTATTCTCATTTGGCCAGTTTCGGTTACATTTCAGCCTGTCAGACTCTTGTTAAGACTAACCTAACACATTGTTTTGGTCATCAGGTGTACGCATTGCAACAGATTATTAAACTGGGTAGTTTTTTTCATTCCTACTATACACTGTCATCTGTTTTCATTGATGACCACTAGTACATAAGCACGATCAAAACAATTATAATTAAACTGTCTAAATAGTCCACCTTATCCTGATTGATAATTAATGTTAATAAATTATGCATACCAGCAATTTTAGAAGAGTTACAATTATTCTCTTTCTTTTGAACATTGTTGTCTTCTTGCATTTGGATAGCCAACTGGACCAGCAACTTACTTCTAGAGTTCATGTCCTACAATAAAAATAATATTTTATATTGCTTTCAGCCATTTATTTCCATAACTTAACTTATAATTTAACTGAATTTAACTTTTAATTTAACTTAATTTAACTGAAAGAAAAACTCGGATAACATTCTTGTTTCTATTCAATTAAAAGTGAAAACCTCGTATATATGATGTACGAGGTTTTCAGAAATACTGCAGTGACCATATAAAATGTACAAGGTTTTCAATGATACAACTGCTTTTATATTATGCAAAATTAGGTAGAAATATTATCACAATACAAGAAATAACTAACTGGCTTATCTAAGAGTAATTGACTATACAGTAAAACTGCTGATAAAATGATGAACAACTTCAAAAACATTAGAATACAGACCAAGTAAACTTACCGAACATACGAGGTTTTCTCTCTACAATGTGGAGTGCTACTGATATACGTGGTTTCTTTTTTTCCCGATATAAAGCAGTGAGATGCACATTTTATTTCTTTCAGCCCAATATTCTGTGAGATACGAGGTTTTCTAGCCAAAAACATAAAAAAAACGTATTTTCGTCTAAAAATTGAGATACGAAGTTTTCATTCTAAGCCATCGTTATATTTTATGGGTTAAATATTACCGCAGTGAATTATCATTAAAGAGTGTTTTTACAGCAATTTTATTGAAAGTATTTTAGTATTTAATAAAACAATTCTCTCGTATCAAACGAGTTATAGAATCCATATTAATGAATAAACATTAGATTATTACGAATATAAAAAAAATTAGAACAGGTTACAGGCTAAATCTTAGTTGTGTTTTTAAAACTATTAACGTATAAATAATTCGGTATTTTTCTGAAACATGTATTGCTTAGTGCAAAGAGAATCGTAGTCTACGTCTACTAAATAAGTTTAAACCTACTGTAGCATTAAGAAACTTAAAAGGCCTTAAGGATCTAGCACAGGGAACTAACGGGAGTACTGAACACAAACAAGTTCATTGCAAAATAAACCATTAAACATTAATTTTATTAATTTGTAATGAAGTTAAAAATGAAATTTTACTTTATAAATATACTGTATCCTATGTTTTGGCTTATTTTTAAACGATATTGTAAACATCGCATCGATTTTATGTGATGTGTACTTATAAAACATTAGTTTTTAAATTCCTATGAAAAGTTTTAAACTTGACTGTTTATTGATGGTCTAATCTTGACGTATAATGAAAATATGTTTTTTACATTTTTTTCAAAGTTTACTGCTGATACGCAAGAATAATAACAAAACAAGTCTGTTGGAAATAGCACAAACACATTGTTTGTTTCAGTAGTAGTACAACACCTGAAAACACCTTGTGTTTCAATGAACACAGATTTAATATCGCGCGATAATATATCTTTACTTTTTCTTTACCCTTGGTTCTTATTCAGTCCTATATGGTTGGTAATATTTCTCTGGACACGTAATGCCTGTATACCTCACCTTTAAGTTTAATTAACTTGCATTGATTAAATCAAACATAAAGCTGATACTCATGATGCCACTGTAGATTTTTTTCCCGTGTGTTTCCTTACAAGTAATGGCTTGGGGAATGTATTTTGCGTGAAAACATTTAGAGACTAGCTGAGAGATGAAACACTGTAACATTGTAATATGTGTTTCGTTATTGGGTGAGTTGCTTTAAGGTACATGCCGACTTTTACGAACACCAACAGAAACTCAGTGCTGAAGCAAGCGCGTCCTGAGCTGCTCGGTCAAATAAGGCAGTGGCTTCTCTCGCAGACGGCCGCCAATCACAAGGAAGAAACCGCTGGCACAGGCATACCATAGGCGTTCTTTTTTTCCTCACGAAAAATGCCTGCCTCTAGTAATGACTTATTTTCTTTGCCTGACCGATTAATCTTGGCGTTTCTCATCTTATTCCAGTATCGATAAGACCTTTTCAGAATGATTTAAAAGAATCTTGATGCTGACGTCACCACTTATAACCAAGCGTTAGCGATGCGTCACTCCTGAAGTCTTGTAAACCTGTGTTAGATCACACTTTATGTTTCGTTTTAAGCAATGATATTTCCTTCGCAAGTTAATATTGGACATCCCAGAGAACGAATGTATTGTAGGCATTACTTTAGTAATCTCAAAACATAATTAATAACCTCTGGTTTTGGGAAACAATAGATACCCTGCTATCTCATACTCATAAATCCAACCATGATTCACTACACTCAGCATGTACAGCTAGAGTGACCAATTAAAAATAACTACATTTTGAAACAAATTATTTCATTTATTACCAGATTGTTCGCTCAAATTATTTTTTCCATACCTTTCCTTTATTAGCATTTAATTATTTTTCCTCGCGCATCAATTAAAACCTACTACTTCGCCTGTTTAACTAAAATATTTGTCCTTGTTAAAGACTTCCAGGCTAGGTTGTTTTATTACTTTTACTATGAAATTAAGTTATTTTTACAATAACTTGAAAATGTGATTTAAAAATGTCTGAATATTCATTTTTATCTCTTTTGTTTAATTTAATATCTTATAATTTTATATGAAATGTTTTTGTTTAGGATCACACCTTTGTTCTTAATCAGTACATAAAAATAAACATTATTTTGTTTTTATTTACTGTTTTATCAATTTTTATAAAATTTTATACTTCAATGAGTAATTCTTTATAGTTTTGAAATCCTTAAAGGCCAATTCAGATTTCAATCCTAGCAAGAATTAAAAGCAAAAATTTGAATTTACATTTTTATTTTACTGTTCGTATTTAAACTGTGTCGTAAAATTCTTAATTTTAAGGTTAACATTTGGTTAAAAATAACTATCAAAACTTTAAATCATTTGCAAACACGAGGAAGATATTGAAACAAAATAATGTTGATACTACTCCTTTAAATGCAATTTCTTGGTTGTATGTTATTTCTGTCGGCTATTGTCATGCTGTATTTTGTTTTGTACTATAAGTATATTCGATTTGAATTTATTGTTTTCAAAGATTTCAGTCAATCGAAAGTCCCGTTTTGAAAGCAGGGTACTTTACAGCTACCAGCCTCTCCACCTTGGAAATTCAAATATTTTGAAACCGCTTGCAATAAAGCTTCCCTGCATTGTTTTTGTTTGGCATGGCATAGGACTTAGCTTTGGATACTTGCAGAATTCAACACTAGTGAACTAGTGTGAGTATCATATTTGAAGTCGCCCGCGTGAAATAATAAGATGTTTCCTCGCGGCGCTTACAGACTAGAACAGGGATAGTGAACCTTTATTGGCGAACGTGCCATTTTATGGAGAAAAGTGGCTAATACGTGTCAAAGAATCTTGATTTAGTTATAATAATCTAATATATAAAAATCAATGTTTGTGTTAGTATTCTATGCGGCGCTCACGCATGATTCATCCAATTGAGTTGAAACTTTGCACGCTTGACCTTCGAAACCAGGGGAATGTTACTGCCTAGGTGAGATATCGATATAACCAAGCTACAAAGCAGAATTTAATTATTTCTGAGGAAATTTAGTCATTTTATTGGTAACCAGCGACCCGCCCCGGCTTCGCACGGGTGCAATGCTGATACTAAATATACTACAGAATGTCTTTATATACAACGTTCATGGCTTTTTTGTCAATTGACAATACAAACATGTTTTCTTTAAAGGTTACTCTTGAAAGAGCGACATATAATTGGCCATGTGAAAAATATTCAACGCTCAAATCTAAGCCTGCAACGTTGAATGTTTGACCCTGCGATTTTTTAATGGTCATTGCAAAATATATCTTTACCGGAAATTGTAGGCGTTTAAATTGGAACGGTAAATCCGATGGTATCAGAGGAATTCGTGGAATCAAAACATCTTATCCGGTACCACATCCGGTGAGTATTGTCATATACCATCGTGGACTTTTTTGTAGACCTTTTTAAGGTGTACAATACTGTAGTACATTATTTTGATCTATCTCGTAGGGGTCAGGCAGTGTTTGCAATGTAAGCGCAAAAAATGTGTTTTTTTACATCACATTATAAATCTCTAAAAATATCAGTGTTTCTCTACTGTATTATGCATATAAACCTTCCTCTTGAATCACTTTATCTATTAAAAAAAGCATCAAAATCCGTTGCGTAGTTTTAAAGATCTAAGCATACATAGAGACAGACAGACAGCGGGAAGCGACTTTGTTTTATACTATGTAGTGATGCATTATGCCTCTGCATGGCAACGGGCTTTTTCATTGTTGATGCCTTATGCGTATCCATGGCAATTCAATGTGATGCGTGATTAGTATCGGATAATAAATTACCAGTAAGTATTTTATGACAGTTCCTCTACTTACTAATGGTATAGCACGCGAGTCGAGAGAGAGAGAGAGAGATAAATATGGATACGGAAATATAGAGAGAGTGACATATAGTGAGATAGAGAAATAGAGAGAGATATAAATACATACAGAGACAAAGGTAGATATTGGGAGATATGGAGAGAGATAGGGGAGAGATTGAGACATAGAGGCTAGAAAGATAGTGCTATGGAGATATATAAAGATATAGAGATATTGTTAGAAATATGAGTTAGAGCTATACAGGGAGAGATATAGAAATATATAGGGCGGTATAGAGAGATATAGAGATGATTTGTGTATGTGTGCCTACTTAAAACTAATTACAAAAAAAAAATGAATGAGGCATTGCAACGCATGCCGAGCATTAGCGTACACTGGATAAAAATAAATCTAGATGCTATTAACTTAAAAACTCTTTATTTGCAACTCGAAATTTGTACAGCAAACGAAACGTTTACTATTTTATGTTTATTTAAATAAAGTAAAGTTTAGTGTGATCTGGTGTTGCAAATTAAATGCTAAATATATTTTATTAGGCTCGTACTTTGTTACTTTTACCGATCAGGTACATAGATTCTTAATGGCGTGCCCGAATTATTTTGTCACGTGCCACCTCTGGCACGCTTACCATTGGTTCGCTCTCCGTGGACTAGAGCCTGTTAGTCAATATGTGGTTGCAACAGGCACAGAAGGGCTGAGAGATATTATTAATGCCTTGACATGCCAAAAATTGTGATAGATAGCTCAAAATTAGAATTACGGCAAAAATATGGGAAAAGCCAAGACGGCGGAGCCTAATTCCCCTTAAGAACAATTCAAGTAAAACTTTCGAAGCAGGGACATTTGAGGTGATGTTCAACTCTGTAGTTAACCGTTCTCGAAGCATTTTTGCTGTATTGTGATGGCTGTATTGGTGTTCAGACAACCCCTTACCCCTCCCCCGGAGGGAGGAATGTGGTAAGACCCTGGACGCGCATCACAGGGGACACGGGGTCGGCCTCCCGGTCCGGCCATCTTGACTTCGGCATTGCAGGGTTTCCCGAGTCATACCAGGCCGATCCTGCACTGTCAAAATTCTTTACCTTCAAATTACGAATAACGCTGGTTACAGATTCTCCAGGGATCTTCGTAAATGCACGGCTGACACTGAGTTCCCTTACTTTGAACATGAATCCAAAAGAATATTCTTTGCATATTAACAAAACATTCAAAAACTGGTCAAGTCTACAACAAGAACACTCATCTTTTGTGCACGCGTGTGTTTACATTTGATTATAACGAAACATACAAATCGGAAGTCGAAATACGGCGTGGTTTCTACGAAGATTCAGTTATCAGAAATTACGAAGAAATCTTCGTTTATTTGAGCTAAATTGTTCGTTGGAAAGTCCGTAAATTGACTGTGATCTCCAACAGTGAGGGCCGGCGGACAAACACACGGCGTGCAGAGCTCCTGAAGGAACCACGCTTCCCGCTTCCAGGTGTCTGTTCACGGAAATAATACAAGATTATGACGTTCTGTTTCCACATTTCATTTATGGAACGTTTTTATAGAAGAGTTGAAATGGCTAAAACGCGTGTTTTCAGAACAATTTGAGGCACGAAACTTCCGGTACGGACTCCTGAAAAGCACTCAAGGGACTTGCACTACACCTTTATCTCCATTTATTTCTCAACCATATTATGTTATGGTTACTACTTAAATATCATAGTCAGAGGCAAGGTTGTGTGGTTAATAGCGATAGCACCGAAACAACGGCGAAATTTAGTCAAAACACAGCCAAACACTGAAGTGGAAGTCAATAACACCGCATAACACCGTAATGCAGCGAAATTCCCTCAATTACATAATTATTGTGGTATTAAAATATATAATTAATTTCATACATCTATAGTATGTGTTTATCGCTGAGTTGTCCAAGCTTGTTGTTTGGCTTCTGCCTTTGTATCTGAGCCGTTATGTATGTGTGAGTATATATATATTTATATGTATAAATTTCTTCCACGGAATTCTTTGGGCTGTCAAGGAATTTAAAATTGGGCATAAGCTGATTTTGGCTTGTTCTCTGTTCTCTGTTTTGACCATTCATAAGGTTTTTTCAATGACGTGTGTCCGTAAAATTGATTTAAATCGATCTTCCCCAGTGCAAAAGTCAGGTTAAGAGCGGGCCAAGCCGCGACAAGCTCTCGTAGCAGAATGAGACGAGCACAGGGAAGTTTATTTGCCAGCCTGGTTGTGTTCGGCCGAGGCCTGGGCGTGCAGCCCTGCCTGGGTGACGCAGGCGTGACCTGACCTTTACCCGCGCCCCGCCGGCGAACACAGCCTCTCTTTGGAGAGTCTCCCGTGGGTAGTCGTTGATGAGAGGCCGACTGTTGCACTTGATAGCTACAACAGTTGCATTCAAGAGCGCGTACAACTCAAAACGGAAAATGTGCGAAAGGGTTGGGGTGGGGATATTTTTTTTTATATAATTCAAGTACTTTCGTCGGAGAGGGGGTTCCATGGTGCCCTACAATAATGAACAATAAGAGCATGAAGAAAATAATTTATTTAAAAAATAAAACAATTTTTATAATAAGTAACAATATTTCTCTAAATAGTCTCCTTAATCCTTAATTTGTTTTACAATTTGACCCCCCCCCTCCCCTTGTTAAACATTGGTTGCATTCCAAGCAGCGATTAATATACAGCATTATTTAAATATGGTATATTATCATTAGATCGATTAGAATATATACAAAGTTCTGATTATGAACAGTACAAATTTGCGAATGTGAATGTGGCTAACTTTATCTTCGACAGGTTAGTGCATACATCTTATAAAGCATGTTACCCTCCTCAGTTAATACGTTACTACGCCACTGCCCGTTACCTTCACTGAAGGTTTTACGTAGTAGCTTTGGGTTTGCATCGTGCAGCTTTTAGTAGGAGAGTTTGGATGTGCAGTTTTGTTTATAAGGATAGCGCTGTATTGCGGTAACTTCTTATTGAAACCAAATACAAAATTACGTTATAAAAAGGTTTATGATAGTTTAAAAATAATCTTTGCGTATAGTGCCTTGTTTAACACGCTCGACAGGCACTTCACGTATCAGGGACCCAGCGTATCCCAGTGTTCACGGTAATGGATTTAGCGATAAAAAGAAACAATGACGAACTTATGTTATTTGGCATTTAAAATTAATATATTGTTTTATACAATATTTTAAAACGCCATTAAACACGCAATTTTGTTTCTTAGTCTATACAGTGGTAAGAAAACTTCATTATAATAATTATATCTCTTCTAGGTTTGTTTATAAATGTATCGAATGTAAATGTAATTTACCATACTTGTATGGCAAATAACATATTCAATTATTTTACCAGAAATTTATTATGGTGAAGTAATGTACGTCGATGATTTCTATTTGTATGGCTGAAAGCAGATGAGCATTATTGTCAGCTTAAAACATATGTGCATTGCAGAGCCTCGGTTTTCACTCCAATCTTGCATCTGCAGCAAGTTTTCAATTGTATGTTGGATACACCCTGTATTAATGATTAGTGTATAGTTAAGAGGCCCGTCTATTCAAGGCGGGAATATAAGTACGATGTTCGCTGGTGCTTCTAGCGCAATATCGCCTCTAAGCGCTAGTTCTGAACTGGCATGCAGTCCTCTCGTGATGCATAGGACAACTATGAGATATAAGTGTTAACTATAACATTCTATGTTATATAAATAAAGATAAATGTGTAATTCAAGTCCGTTGAGTGCTTTCAAGAATCTGTAACAGGTGTTTCGTGCCTAAAACAGCGTTTTAGCCATTGTCGCGCTTTTAAAAATATAGTTTAAAAACTAAATTCTGAAACAGAACTACTCATCCACCCTCAGGGTATTATTAAATACCTTTCGTATACCTTGAGCAGGTTTCAAATCGCGTGGTTTTTTTTTATGAAACTCTGCATGCCCTATGCGTGTTCAGATAAGCGAGGGCCTTAATAATCAACCATTTCATTCAAGCGTTTACGTTGTAGAACTAAATCGGGTAAAATTTCACTTTTTATTTCCGGTGAGTGTATTTACAAACTTTGCGCTTTGTAAATCTGAATTCTAGAGATAATGATGCGCAGTGTTTGAGCATTTCCTAGCAGTATCGTGTTGTGTGGTATTTTTTTATTCAAAGTGCTGCAATCCGCCATGTGTACGCATGGTTGCCAACATTACCAATCCCTCCGATATGTCTGTCACATATTCAGTTGCTTGTTGTTTTTTCGCTATTGAATAAATTTCAAACTAAGTAAAATATCACTGGATCATTCGCACATTCAACAGGTTCGATTTAGTTGTTTTAACACCATTGTAAATATAATACAACAGAAAACCTAAGATTCACTAATATTTTTGTACACGCCCAAACCCTCGCCTTCGTGTAAGTCATGATTTTTTAACTCCGCGTGTGATTCCGTTCCAACGCTCGCCTGTGCAGTGACGCGGGCGTCGCCTTGGGACAGCAAGTAGGGCGAGTGCTTGTATCCCTAGAGACAGTGATTTCACGCGAGAATGTTTCCTCTTGAATCTTTTCTGTGTTCCGTGATTTGTTGAGTTTCTTTTAGGTACACGCCCTCCAGGGGCACACGAATCACAAATATTCTGCGCGGGAGAAAATACTTTCTCAATGGCCTGGCCAAACAAGGCAATGCCTTCCGTTGCAGACGGCTGCCACTGGTTCAGACATGTCGTGTTGCGTGAAATCACTGGCTGTAGCTGGCCGCCACAGTTGCGGGCAGCAGCGCCGTGTGTAGTGAGCCGTGTGCCCGCGCAGACTCGTGCACGACGTGTCGCCCGACGCCGGCTCCCCCTCGCCGCCAGACGGCGCGGGGCGCTCCCCCGGCCACGTGACGGCGCTGGACGCCGTGCCGCCGCCGCCGCCGCCGCCGCCACTGTGGGGCGACACGGGCCAGCGCCGCCGCCGCCGGCTGCCCGAGATACCCAAGAACCACAAGTGTGAGTCCGCCTGCAGTCCGCTCTCTGACCTCTAGAAAACTCACTATGAAAACTAAGTGTTTATGCCTTTTTTTAAGCAACTTAAATGTTAATAATGTATCACACACAAGCACTAAAAAGTAAAACAATTCGTTTAAAAAAAATTGAACTGACTTCACAGTTAGATACGGACTGAGGTGGGTTATTTTTGTTATTATTTATGCATATTTTTTAAGGTTAAGGAGTTACCGTAGGACCGCCACTGTGTTAGTCCAGGTTAATAATCTACGCAAGGACGCAACAAAATCACGTTAGTTTATAAAGCAAGTCACTATATGTCACCAACCCTTAACTTAAAAATGTAGAACAGTATAAAACAATTGTTTGTGGTGTATATAATAAAAGTAACAACCATGCTTCTATGCATAATACTTATTCGTCTTTAACAGTTTTCTGAACATTTTTATTTCAATATGGCCCTCGGAAACGCAAACCAAAACGCAAGTTGTAATTTGAACAATACTTACGTTGCGTTGCTGCGCTTTGCGTAATTTATAGACTAGTACTGGTTGCTGAACATTTAGCGTCTTGCGCTATTACGTTCTTGCCTGAGTCGGCCTGCTCAGTCGCGACTCGAGGTGACCCTGGGCGTAGCGGCTCTGGGTTGGGCTGATTGTTCTGGGGTGAGGTCGGGAAGGTCAGGACGATGACAACAGAGAGTAACAAGTGCAAGCTCTGGAGAGGGGGCGAGAGTCAGACAACTGTTACACTATCTGGAGGGTTTTCGTCGCCGAGCTTGTTAATAATAAAAACCTCCTGTGTGAACCTCGAGTATTTAGTTGTAAAGCTCAATAACTCATTGAAAATTTAGTATTTTAGTTAGAGGCAGCTAGTTTTTAACGAAAAATTCAGACCACTCATTATACTGTAATAATGTTTGCCAGGAACAACGGTTTCTTCCTGTTGACTGGCGGCCGCATGCAAGGGAACTTGTCCGGCCCATTCATGGCGCGTTTGCTTCCGCACAGAGCGGCTGAGATTCGTTTGCCAACAGTAGACATGCACCTGCAAGAAACTCGACCAGTCACGAACCTCAGACGATGCTACAGTGTTTTAACACACAGCCTGTCTCCAAATATTTTCGTGAATATCACATGCCCCTATTTAAAATTCAAGTGGGTTATTGGAGTGTGACGTTTCACTTCTACCGCGCGTAGCGGCCTTGAACCCATTTTTGCTTGTATTTTGTTTGCTTCACTGTCCAAGCCGACCTCATCCTGCTGTTGTTGGAAAAAGTTGGTGAGTCCAGTTTTTGGAATCTGTTGTTTAGTAAAAACCTCAAGACGAAGAGAGCGGCGTCTGTGCCCAGAAGAAGTCAGGAAGTGCAAAGCATATTATTAATGTTTTTTAAGGCATTAAATTTTATTACAAAGGAAAACCATGTTTCGTAGTTGACAAGAAAGTAGTTGTACCTTCTGCGTTAGTTTCCATCATTTTTTCCAGTATTCCTTCGATGTGTCTTCAATAATATTTTGAATTTGGAGGGGGGGCGGACGTGGTACACCAGATATCGTCACGATATTAACAAGGAGCAGAGCCAAGCTGTAAGATGACTTACAGGTCGTTTGGTTCCAATGACTGCTCAAATACAAGCATCAGAGACAAAATTGCATATGCATTAGCTCGCATGGCAAGTGGATATTATACAAAATGTTTGCACCAGCATTTCCTACATACAATTAAAACTTATACGATTGAGCACACGAATGAATACACGCGTTCCTGATTTAATAAAAATCAAGCTAAAGCAAAAACCCTTAAACATGTAGAATCCTAAACCCAGACGTAACTAATTGTTGCTTAAGCATTTGTGCTTAGTAACCTTAACATTCCAAGGATGTGAATAACAGTATACAACATAGACTACCAAACATGGCGGACAAGGGTGAACTAGCGAGGTGATTCTGCGCTGACCCGCCGTTGCCTTCTGCAGTGTGGAAGCGAAGGGAAAAGGGACAACCCAAACACCCAGACCTGAATCACAGCATTAAATTTTCCACGAGTTAAACACGCCCTGGCTCGGCCGGGAATCGAACCCGGGACCCGTGATTCACCGGCCAAAACTCTACGTAACCGCTGAGACAACATGTTGGGACTTTTGTGAGATAGACACCCTTCCATATCTACTCTGTAATGTCACCAAAATAAATTTTTAGTCCTAAAAATCCCGTTTGTTAGTGACACATGTATAATATAGGCCACATATATAATTAACATATATTACCACGCTTAAAACGCAAGAATACTAGGAGTTAAATTATTACCTGTTCATATGCAAAGCGTTGGCCAAATTTCAACTTCTTGTACTTAGGTTTGCGTTTCCGCCTTTTGTATTTCAAGTGAAAACTTTTAAAGATGCAGAGTTTAGGCTATGTGTATAGATAGAATGCCACGATTTTTTTTTTACCACACACATAACGTTATCACTTATTAAAATATAGTGCAGTGAAAAAAATGTAAATAAATAATTTAATAAAGAATGTAAATGTTTTGTGAAAAAAAAACATGTACAGGTGCGATATAAAAACTTTTTTCAACAATTTTAAATTTTCAATTGGTATAGTTGGTGATGTCTTGTGATTTGCGTGTTTTATAAACTACAGTGGTTTTCTTGGGTTGTTGCGTGTTGCGTCCTATTGCTCTTGTATTCCTCACAAAGTTCCAAGCGATGGTTTATTGGAGCCGATTCCCGCGGCGAGGTTGAAACCACGCCGGTTTGCGGCGCGAGAAGCAAGCAGTCGTGTGAAAGTGCGCCGTCTGCGATCGACACCAGCACACGCCAGAATAAACTCGAGCTCTCGACATCAGAGCACTCGCCTCGAACTGAGACCAGCCCCGTCTGCCCCCGGCTACGCCCGCCTCCGTCTCCGATCCCCGGGTCGCAGGCTCGCTCATTCCTTCACTGTTTGGCAGCCGTAACGTGTTTTGTCTCGCATTTAGGACAACCCAGCTTTCGAACCCTGTTCAGCTACCCCGATTTATGTTTCAAATATGTTACACATAGGAACCTGAAAAATTCGCGGATTCATTTCGTGATAGGATAAACTTCAAATATGTATACATCTAAACTGCTTCCGCTATTGGCACACAACAGGGAATCATCCTTGCCAATGAGAAACCCTCAACTCAAAAATCACCGAATCACAGGCTATCCAGCTGAGACTTCGTACCACTCGACAGGCAATGAACATGTGACATTTGTCCAAGTATACACTGGATTGTGGAGTCTTTCCTAGAGGTCATTTAAAACGCAAATTTTTCCAATCTCTACTTATACTTAGGGACTGGAAAAATTCGTGGTTTAGATGACCTTCAGGATATACTGCACAGTCATTTGTTTACTAAGGTCAATAACGTTACTTCATTGGCTGTTGGCTGGTGTGTCATCTCAACTGGTTTACCTGTGATTCGATACTTCTTAGTTGAGGGTTTCTCATTGGCCCAGAGGCGTCCAAATGAACAGTGAGCAATCACAAAATAAGCTTAAAAGTATATGTATTTCATTTTTAGCCTATCGCTAAATGAATCCGCCAATTTTTCCAGTCTCTACTTATACTGAATCACAACGCTGGGATAGTGTTTCACAATACGACTTAGCTGTGTACCCGACTCCAGCTACAAATAACACATGTAGGTCCTAACGTTACAAGAACAATAATTTCTTCACTCCACAAAACTAAAATAAACTTTCTCCATACGCTGTGTTCTTGTATTAATATTGCAGTCCTTGCTGCGTGACAACAGGACGCACCAGCATGTTCAGGCGCTGTGTTTCACCAGATCACGTGACGACTGCCACCGAGGCGATCATTTGTTGAGTCTTGATGGGGTTACGCCAGAATCATCCAAAAATTAGGAAACGTGGCGGACGTTTTCGTGAAACTTGTTGGGTTTTCTCCGGGTATTCCTGTATCACCACACTCATTCATTTTGTCAATGATTCATTCTCAACCCAACAATAAAGACAGGAAAAATTCTCGTGTTCATTTCGCGATAGGCTAAAATTCATATAGATGCACCTTTAAGCCGCTTTCGCTATTGGATCAATGTTTAACGGGAGGACTCGGGGCCAATGAGACACACTCAACCGAAAAAGTATCCAATCACAGGCCGAGACTGCTCACAGGCCAACAACTAACGAACTGGCGTTATTTGCCCGAGTATACTGAGGACTGTGTAGTTACCCTGAAGGTAACTGAGTCCGCGATTTTTTCCAGTCCCTACCAAACACCTTTCAACGTCTATTTGATTAGACATGCAAATGAGCGGCCCCCGAGGATTTGTCTACAACAGTGGTTTCCAAACATTTTCAGCCGATGCCCCCCTTTGAGATATAGCAAGTCACCACGCCCTTATAACTTCTTGTCAACGCCGCGTGGTGAAATGTAAACTGGACCTTACTTAAAAAGGAAAAAAACTTTTTTTTTAACAAGAATACAGTGAATGGTTAAATGAAATACCTTCCTACAGTATGTTTATATTCCAGCAAAATATATACAAAAATTAGCAAATGAGCATACCTTAGTATTGAAAGAAAATAAGTACATAACCACTTAAAGCCACACATTTTTATATTACAACATGTTAAGATACATCAGAAAAGAATGGAGGGCTCAATCATTTTATTATTATTTCCAAGCAACTTCAAGTACGACTGTGAGTGTATGTTTTTGGTCTATATATTTTATATAAGTTAATTAGCTTAATGTGTATGGTTAAACAGTTTTTTAGTTTTTAAAGTAAAACTGAGTAGTTTACATAAGTTTTATTTTTGTAAATTGTAGTTTTAGTTATTGTTTATTTTTTAATTTTATATTTATATTGTGTACTTTTTCTCTGTAATTAATCAGACCACCATTTAAGAGCACATTTGGAAAAAATTACTAAGTTAACTATACCAACTTTTTCCCGTAGTTAAAATGTGGGGTATTTATTGTCTTGGTTTAGTGATTTTTTTAAATAATCACTTCTTTGTTTTTTTTCTATTTATGGGTCCGCCTAGCCGGAGAGTATTTGTGTTGGTGAGGCGGGATGATAAGCGCGATATTTGCTGGTGCCTCGAGCACGGTATCGCCTCTAAGCGCAGTCTTCTCGTCGTAAATAGGACAACCATGAAATTTGAACGGTGACTTAAATATGGCGGAGAAATTAAGATAAAGGTGCAATGAAAGTCTCTTAAGTGCTTTCAAGAATATGTACTGGTTGTTTTAAGACTAAAAAATTACTTTTAAAATACGCCTTTAAGCCATTTTCAATCTTCTAAAATAACAGTTTAAAAACTTAATCCGGTAACCAAACCCACTTAGCCATCCTCAGCCAATTCTTAAGAGGCCACTCCAGTGTTTCAGGGGCACTACGCAACCCGCGTTAACCTCATAAGATTCAATGCTATTTTCATTTTGCTTATAACTAATTAACTAATATAGATTTCGAAATGATGCTTGCTTGATATGTAAGACAACGACGCTCTTATCAAAGCCCCTTTCTTCAAAAACGTGCATAAATTATGGTTTTATACTAATCTTTACTAATATGCATAAGTGTACTGTCTAGGTTTGAACCATAATTTATGCACGTTTTTGAAGAAAGGGGCTTTGATAAGAGCATCGTTGTCTTACATATCAAGCAAGCATCATTTCGAAATCTATATTAGTTAATAAGTTATAAGCAAAATGAAAATAGCATTGAGTCTTTTGAGGTTAACGCGGGTTGCGTAGTGCCCCTGAAACACTGGAGTGGCCTCTTAATGTTTTTCGTAACCAGACCCCACTCGGATCTCAAATCGCGATGTTTCGCCTGGAGCTCTGCGCACCGCGTGTGTGCCCGGGCAGGTGAAGGAAGTATTGTTTGAAAGGTGTGGCCAAGTGCGAGGCAGTGAGACAGGGCGCGGGTGGTGCGCGCAGCGACCCTGGTGGCGGCGGTACAGCCCTCGCTGGCGGACGAGCTGGGGGGCGCGGGGGAGCGGCCCGACTCCTTGCAGTTCGCGCTGGGGGCGTGTGCGCGGCCCCTCGTCGTGCTCAAGTGCCGCCCCTACCTCAGGGGTGAGTCTGCATTGCTGCACAGCATTCACGTCACCTCAACAAGTCAACCTCCTCAACATCCTCATTGACTTAAAAAGCCATAAGGAAAAATCTTCATTGACCGGAACTGGGCGTACACAAATATGTGAATTCCTTCTTTTATTTATTTATTCGGTTCCGTAATATCCCACACAGAGCCTAACACTCCTAAATGAATGAAACACATCAATAATCACCCTAAATACTTTTACTCACATGACTACATGAATTGAAGTTGACTTAGTGGTCTAGCTTATTCAAATACTATAAAAAATATATTTCTCATAATAAAGCTGTACTAAGTGTACATATTAAATGCACAAATTAATTCTTGGTCATGTTTCAAAATACAGTAGTTGTAATCAATTATTTGTGTTAAAATTTACAAATCAGGTCAATTTAACCATCGTTCCATTTCGAATAACTTCTGTTAGATAAAAAAAATTACTTCACAGAGTAGGAATTATGTTTTTTAAAGAACTTGCTTTAGTGCTTTTTAATATTGTTTAAATGTTAATGTTTGTTTTATTTTGTGGTGATATAATGGATAGATTTTTATGTTTTCTCAAATTCCATGATATTAATATCTGGTTTCGTCAATTTTTCTGAAATTGTTGATGTGTTGTGTATGTAAATATCTTGTATATACAGAATGAGTCTAAATTCAACCAACATACTTCGGCTACAGTTTATTCACTACAAAATAGGGTTAAACCTCTACACAACTTATGGTCTAAAGTGCTTCCCAAGTCTCGTATACGCATTTGAAGTTGGGGTTGAACAACAATTTAATTGTAAATAATAGATAAAGTATTTGAAGATAAAAAAACTGTTTTAACACTGAGAATTTTATGGCTGTAGCTAATTATTTCATTGAAATGATTGGGATTAACACCTTTATTTTAGACATAATTTTATGTGTAAACATCTTAGCTTCTGGTAAACGGCATTTTGGTATGCGTAATTTCGTGAATGAAACGAAGTCAAATGAACATAAATGTGTAACCACGATTTTATTAATGCCATAGAAGTATAAATTCTAACATGTGTGGAAACTTTATACATAATGTAAACTATTTAATGAAATTTAACAAGATGGACAGTTTTTTTTTAAATAAAATGCATTGTGAAGAATTAGGTCCACAGCTGGAGTTCAGGATTTTTTCTTTCAAGACTTTTTCGCTTCTATCGGAGCTGTTTCTTTATATATTATAAATTTCCGTCTGTTTCGTGTTCCTATCGGTGCATGATGGTGGCAAGCAACGTTTACGATTCAGGCTGCGCATTCTAGTGGTGGGTGCAGAAAGTAAGTGTGTGATTCACATCTAGAAATTTTGGTGCTTGAAAAGCGAATATTTTATTGATCAGTATATTTATCACGCTCGGCATTATTGACGTGACAACGTCTAATAAATGGATGAACGCCGGCTGCACGCACGAAAAACCGTCCCGTTACGCACATTGTCCCGTTACGCTGTGTCCCGTTACGCTCATTGTACGCTTGCGCCGCATCTATCTCTCTTCCACTCAATTGGAACAACCATCGATTTGACTTTTTCGAGGCACATTAAACTTGAAACACTCCCATTCGTTTCCTACTTTTCCTATCATCGTTCTATCCTTAACAGAATAACACAGATTAGAAGAAGTTAAATAGCAAACATTATAGTTAAAATAATCTCTTCGTTAAAGTAATAAAGATATTTGAATTAATGAGTGTAAATAAAAGTAAATTTATCAATTAAATTGTAGATTTCATTTAACTCCTTCTTTGTATCAATACAAAATAGTGATAATTCAATAAAAATGATTCAATTTTATTCATAAAAGTATGCAATCATTTCATCAATGTTTGGTTATGACGTCACGTTAAACCATCGTCCGTAAACTGACTTTACAGACAATCAATTTTTTTTAAAGAATTCTACTTTAAAATATGTGTTGTACGTTTATTTGCAACGTTACCAAGGTTAGAGATTTACACATCACTGGCGAGTACGGAAAACTCGCTGACCTTTTTTCTTTGTGACGTGTTACTACCCCCGATTATTTCAATTTAAAAATTTTTCCACAGTAACAAATTTTGCAGTGGTTGTAGAGCTTTGATCAATTAAACATAATCCAAACGCTCAAGACCCATCTTAAATACTTTCTCTATTATTTGCAATAATATTTGTTGTTCAAACCCAACTTGAAAGACGTATACCAGGCTTGGGAAGCTCTTTAGACAATACGTTTTAGAGATGTTTTAAATTTATCTTGTCTCGTAATGGACCTGCAGCCAAGGTTTGTCAGTTGAGTTCATACGCACACTGTGTATATGTTAAGGGCGATGCTAGAAGAAGTGAACATATGTTTACCCGGTTTAAATTAGAATTATCCACGTTTGTTGGGCAAAGTAAAAATAATCACAAAAATAAATTTGAAAATCCGTGTACACTTATGCCTGTCCAACGCTGACTGGTGTAGAGGGATAAATAGTAGTATAGTGTTTGCTGTGTATATATGTATAGATAGATTAGTATGATAGAGTTGTAGTAAACAATATATTTTATATATATAGTTATCAGATGTGATGTGTGTGTATGTTAAGATGGCAAAGACACCACTTAAAACTATTACTGTGTAACTTGTAAGCATACACAAACAAATATTAAAATAAATAAAGTTGTAAAACAAGATTATTCAATCATAGGAAGTAACAAAATAACGAATAGCAGCTGCTGCTGTTTTTGAATCTGTGATATACTGTACGTTTAGTAAATTGTAATTCTTGTAGTGTCAATTGATGATATAACTTTATTTATATCACTAACACATTGGCAGTTTTAGCATAGAACATGTACACTAAACAAACTTAACCATTATATCATAAGAAACAAACAAAACATAAAAACATCACAGAACAATCAGCACGTGCAAAAACAGAATGTTTTCAATATTAAGATCTTACCTTTACAATTGTTTTATTTACACTACATATCAAATGATAATCGGGACCTTCTACAATTTTGCTCGAATAGAAAAAATATATATTATTTTAACTATCTAACTGAACAGTCTGTGATCACTAACTTTTAAAAATCTTTCTATATTTTATATTATTAACAGGGTATATTTCAAAAACAAATTATTTTTGTCCACGACTAGCTGGAGGTTTGCATGACAAACTAATCCCTAGGACTTCTAGACCTGAACTCACAAATCTGCAAAATATTATAGTTCATTACCAAAATAATGTCTGTGGTGCGAGTATTATGAAAAATATTTGAACAGATGAAGTTCATTTAAATATTTTAATTGTTGATTAGCAATACTTCATCAATTCTAAAATGCCTGTTTAATTCAGTACCAAAACTGCTAATAAATAAAATATGAAGGCTCACCAGTCTCTTCTAGTAATGGTTATAACATATAGAACCAATAACATAGCCATACATACATATATGTATGTCTGCAAACAAATCTTGATTAAGTTGCAAAATTTCCACGCCAATATTACGATAGCTTAATGCACTCCAATATTCAATGTTGGTGTGTTAATCAAAACAGGAATCGGCCTAAAAGCCAAATAATTCCTTCAAAAACTAAAGCCAGACCTGAAAACTAAGGTCTTCCATCATGGTTTACAAAAACTTTTTTCTACTAAACAAAATTCTCTCATACTGTGAAAATTTCACAATATACACTCCAAACATGAAAAACATACTCATATTAACATCAATCTCTCTACAGCATGGATGTCTGATACTATTATAATATTAAAATTAATGTTATGACTTTTTTCAATACTATGCAATAGTATTGACAATTAAATAACATTAAATAAAATTTTATACAAAATACTTAATTGTCCAAAATAATACATGAAAATAAAATATCACTGAATACAACCAATAGATTTGCCAAGGAGAACATTTTAAATTCAACATATATTACCAACTACAAATATAGCTTTGCACATTAGTCCAGAGAGAAACTAGCTAAACAATATAAAACTTTATAGGGTAGCCCTGTATGCACAATGCGTACACAGGGTAATGTTAAAAACGCCATTTGATTGATAAATTTAGTTTAATTTGTAATGAATTTAACGACCGACCAAAATTAACCAACATAGGCTTACCCTATGCAAATAATTTTGATTGTTAAAATTCATAATGGAATATAATCAAAATTATAATTATGTTAATAGTTCACTAAATCGCTTTAAATTAATAACAAAGAAATTGTTATTTATTTGAGTAAGACAAACTGCCGTGACACTTATAGCAAAATTTCCCTGTAGTCTTGCATTTACAATTCTTTGTACACGCTTTGTTTTAAAATTACACCTTTTATAGCCTTGACCTCCTGAAAGCAATTATTCATTTGCAATTTGTTGTAAGCTTTTTTTTCGGGCGATACATTTTCAATATTAATCAGTTTATCCTGACAAACCGAAAATTGGTTCCTTGAGAACATTTCCTCGATAATTCCATGTTCGTTAATGTTAATTGTTAATATTTTTCGTTGTTAAAGTAAAAGCAATCCCGTAACTTCAAAGACAATAACTCTTGGAACTTTAAATAAAAACGTTCACGGAACGCCGTACGTGCCCTCTGTTCGGCCGCTGTTCTGTCACCGAGCGGCGTGGGGGATGTCGGCGCCCGCGTGTCTTGTACCACGTGCTCGAAAATAACGCAACACCTAACATCACCCAGTCAGCGGTGGGTAGACATAGGTGTGCACAGGTGAACGCCATATTCATATGTATTTTAATAATTTATTCGGACTTGGATAGTGCTAAGTTAACCCGGGTAAACCTATGTTTACTTCTTCTTCTAGCATTGCCCGTAGCATGTGCATGGATGAATGTGCCGAGCGTGGCTGGGGTGTGGCTAATGAAGCGCGTGCCTTGCGCAGACGAGGACAGCTCCCCGGACTCGGAGTTCTTCCACAGCACGGACGTGGACTCGGGCAACTCGACTGCGCACTCGCCGGACGGGCCCAAGTCGATGTCCCCGCAGCTCGCGACGAGCGGTGAGCGGCGTCTGTGGCCCCTCGCTGCGTGAAGTCTGGTGCTACAGTGTCCCACTTACACACGCAGAAAACAAGCCAAAAGCAGCAGATGCCCAATGTTACATGTATTGACAGCAGTACAGAGAGTTCCGTTTCTCTGACTGATTCCTTCCACGGAATTCTCTGTATGTCTATACTTTTATATTTGATGTCGATTGATCTTGGCTTTATTTTGGTATGTTTGTGTACTCATCTTTTGACGTGACAACGTCTAACAAATCGATGAACGCCGGCTGCACGCACGAAAAACCGTCCAGTTACGCACATTGACCCGTTACGCTGTGTCCCGTTACGCTCATTGTACGCTTGCGCCGCATCTATCTCTCTTCCACTCGATTGGAACAACCATCGATTTGACTTTTTCGAGGCACATTAAACTTGAAACACTCCCATTCGTTTCCTACTTTTCCTATCATCGTCCTATCCTTAACAGAATAACACAGATTAGAATAAGTTAAATAGCAAACATGTACAAAAGTTATAGTTAAAATAATCTCTTCGTTAAAGTAATAAACATATTTGAATTAATGAGTAGAAATAAAAGTAAATTTATCAATTAAATTGTAGATTTCTTTCACTCCTTCTTTGTATCCAAACAAAATAGTGATAATTCAATAAAAATGATTCAATTTTATTCATAAAAGTATGCAATCATTTCATAACAATGTTTTGTTATGACGTTGTCACGTTAAACTATCGTCTGTAAACCAACTTTACAGACAACCAATTTTTTTTGGTGTGTTCTTCGGGTTTTCTCTGTCACATAGTGTAAGCTAGCAATGGTGGTTGACCAAAATAATTATGTAAATTAATATTTCCTATCGCAAAAATTCAAAGAAAGTACAGTATTTTTTTGTATTTATTAAATTTTAAGTGCAGCTAATTGACACAGTTCATAGTTAAAACTTAATACGCCAGTAATGGAATGTCAAACACCCACTGACATAAAACTCGGACATACAAAGTACCTACTATGAGATATCATAAGCTTTACAACTTACCAACTGCGTCCGCAATGACACATATACTTGACAGTTCTATTGGCATCTATTTTAGTACTAGGACCAAAAGTATTTTACTGCACAGCTTAGCAGTGATGTCTATCCATCATTAGTCTATAGTGTAGCGCGCGTCTGTACGGCGTAGTCTGCGCCAAGTTGTTAAACGTACCATAATCGTGTTACTTGTACTATTATTGTGAATGTCGTGTATTATGATACGTAGAGCCAGGATTATTTCGTAGATTCATTGGGTAGCAAAATAGACTTGAAGCACACGTACATCTGTTTCACGTTGATGATTGGACTGCAGTGTTCTTGACGACCCTGGGCCAGTCGTAAACAAGGAGAAGTGTTGAAACACTCATGTGTAACCCGCCAAAGGATGTGACCATGTTATCGACCAATGAGAATTTTTTTTTAATTATTATTTGAGACTTGCAAAATTCGCAGCAGCAAATGAACACGTGAAATCAATTTAATTACGCACACGGTTATGGATTCTAACTTGGCACCAGAAAATGACACAAACTTTTGCAGGTGTCTATTGCTTACACACAGGCATGCCAGGTATGCCAGATGAGGGCCAGACGACGCATCGCCCCTCTCCTTCTCGAAGCAAACCCGTCACTCGTGTTTACAACAATTCTGAGCCAATTTTTGCGTGTTTCACACACAAACAGATTATTTAAACAAGTTAAACAAACTAATTATGGTTGCACTGTTAGAAAATATAGTAAATTTATGGTTTTTTAACGAAGAAATTACTTCAAATAAACTAAACGTTCTTCGTAATTTCATATAACCGAGTCATCATAAAACCTACGGGGTACTTTGACTTTCTGGTTGCGTGCGCCGCTGTGAACAGGGTCAACAGTCAAGTGTAAGTATAAAGGGCATTCTTGCTGTTGAATTAACAAGTTTTGTTGGGTTGGCATGTTACATTGTGGAAAACAATATTTTAAAAGCATTGTATTTGGCTTGGAAACGCTTAGCACAAGTATTTATGGCTATGAAAAATAAAACAACAAAATCCGGTGTGATGGTGATGGTGGTGCGTGCGCCTGTGAAGCAAGCTGAGTCCAGCCTGTCCTGAAGTGACCGCGGAACAGCACAACAACGAGGACCGTCATGGAGGACTAGTAGGGGCAGGTATCTGAACACTATAGACTGCAATGAGGTATGCCCGCATCAGCAGTTTCTTCTTTGCAACTGGTGGACGTCTGCTAGCCATTGCCTCGTTTGGCAGGGCCATACAACCTGCTTTTGCTTCCGTTCGAAAGTGCTGTGTTTCGTATGCGTACAGTAGACATGTATATCTGAAAGAAACTTAACCAACTAAAAAACATAGACGATGCTTGAGTATTTTAACAAACAGCTTATCTCGAAACATACACAAGCACCTAGGGATCAGAGAAGACTACAGGCTTCCATGGCCATAGTCAAGTAAACTATCTTAGGTTTTGAGGGACGAGCCACGCCGAAGTGGCGGATTGTCCCGACATGTCGCTCTGTACCACTGCAGGCGTCCTCACGGTCTACAAATCATCTCAACCTTGAATATGCATGCTGCGATGCAGAGCGAAATGTCGGTACAATCCACCGCTTCGATGCGGCTCGAAGCCCGAAAGCCAAGAAATAGGTACTTATAGGAGGAACATAGAGACTCGGAAATTTAGCGGATTCTTTTGGTCACCAGTTAGAATGCAAAGATCTGTACCTCGACAAGGCCTTAATGAATGGACCACAATTTGCCCTACACTTCCCTCTACGACTCTTAAGTCAGTCGACTACCAACTAGCAGAAGAGAGACCGAATCATGTAGACACACGCAATATAACAGGATGTTCCACAGCAGTAAATCAGCCAATAAGGGAAAAGCGTATGAAGGTAAATTGTACATAGGACTGTGAATTTAAGCCTGACGCCAAATGAATCCTCAAAATTTCTGGGACACTCAAACACAAGGTAGAGACTGGAAAAATGTGCGTTTTCAATTACCTATAGGAAAGACTCCACAATCTTTTGTGTACTCGGGAAAATGTCACATGTTCATTGGCTGCCGACTGGTAAGAAGTCTCAACTGGATAGCCTGTGATTCAGTGATTCTTGAGTTGAGGGTTTCTTATTCGCGAAGATGCGAGCCGATGTGTGCCGATAGCGGAAGCAGCTTAGATGTGTACATATTTGAAATACATCCCATCACGAAATTAATCCGCTAATTTTTCAGGTCCCTAACAATAGGTCGTGAACTGTATTTTTCGCAAAAATCTCTGATAGCTCATTAGACTGCAATAAAGCATGCATGCGCTAGTGATTGTTCCCTTGTAATTATCGGCCTTCTGCCTTATCTGGCCGGGCCATTCAGAACATGTTTCCTTCTGATCTGGATGGCTATGATTGGTGTGCTGACAGTAGGCATGTATCTGAAATAAACCAAGCCAAATCACGAAACACAAACAATGGTACAAAGTTTTAAGCCACCTTTGGACAGGAAATATTTTCGCGTAAATACATGGCTTTAACAATAAGTACTTATGATCCGATCTCAAAGGCACCAAAAAAAAATTGTAGAGACCCGGATATGTCTCAGATTCGTCTGGCCTCATCAGGGTTGGATTCAAAGACATAAGATGTGCTCAACCCATGTTTGCTTTCCTATTGGTTGAATTTTTAGCAAAAAACATTTTTATCCTTGTTAATCGGCACTGCCTGATTCGCTTACTTCTCTCCTGGCCGGGCATCGTTGGCTCACGGTGGTGGAGGGGCGTGTCCAAGTAACCACGGTGCGAGAGTGTGGACGTGCCGCAGCGCCGTGCCGCTGCGAGTCGGGGTCGCCGTCGCCGCCGTCGCCCGCCAGCTCGGCCAGCGTGCCCTACACGCAGCTGGAGCTGCTGGAGGCCACGCACCGCGGGCTGCACAAGTTCGTGCCGCGCCACCGCGACGAGCTGGAGCTGGAGATCGGCGACCCCATCTACGTGCAGAAGGAGGCGGACGACCTCTGGTGTGAAGGTACCGCTGCTTCCAGCGCCGTCCGCTGTTGCCACGTGCACATTCTCATGTAGGCCTGATAACCGGCGTGCGTTGCAATGCCGCAATACCTACATTTTTTTTTTTTGTAATTTGTTTGAAGTAGGTAATGTGCCGCCAATTAGCATTTCTCGGCACAATTGGAGATTTGAATGTTTAAATTATTATTTTAGCAGGAATTTTACAACCAAAATTTTAAACTTGTTCAGCACACTACACACACCCACTTAATTTTGGTTCAATTAGTTTCTCGAGTCGTTCCCAGCGCCGTATCTGAAACTCTGCCTCATTTTTCCCCGTGCCCCGCGCCAGAATCCTTTTCGCAACTCGGTAGTGTCCTGGCCTGCCCACTGTTACCCTTCCGCGGACTACTTGTGAAGTTGTATATCTACCCCCCCCCCCTCTGGCCCTAATACTTCCATGTTTGACCTGCCTCGAGCTCTCGCACTACTTTCGGCTCCATGCGCACTGATACACAATGCATCCCGTGTCCCTCGGCTGCCGCCGCGCCGTGATGCTACATAGTGAATCCTTCACGCCAGACGCAACCACCGTGCTCGTCGAGTTCTGTTGTTGTGCAAGTGTGAGTGCCGGATGTGAATCAAGATGTAGTCATTCCAGGATGGGATGAGTTCCAAAATTTTATTTATTTTTATTATGTAGTTATTTTGCTGGCATATAATTTTTTTATTTTAATCTTCAAGTGTGTAAAACCACGCTTCTAAACTTGAACACTAACATGTTCCAACTTCTTCTCGTCATGTCTTGACATGTTTTCTACCCACATAATAGTGGGTTCGCGAATATTACGAGTTTCCAGATGTTCACGATTTTCCAGTTTTTCAACTCTTTTCTACTGCATTCCTGTGGAAGTCATCTCAATGCACAGCTTCCGGGACATCTCCTGAGCTCCTGTTTAAGGGAAGCACATTTTTTTTATAATAAAATATCTGAGAAGCACTGAAAATTCGATACTCATGACTATTTAAAATCAATCATTTGTTTTATTACAATTTTGTTATTTTAAGTACATTTTGTACGACGGGCCCTTTATTTCTATTCATTGCGTGATAATGTTGATAATTCAATGTAGTGTTAAAATGCTTATTATATGTCCCAAAAATAAAAGACCAGCAAAATACATAGTAAAACGTATAGTTGTTTTATTTTTATTTATTTAACTACAAATCCTTAGTATTTATAAATACTCAGATTCACTTAGTACTTTTGTAAAATCTATCTCAACATCTATTGATTTGCATTTGTTAATTAATTCTTATTTATCAATGTGCTACAGACAATAATCTGTTATTTATAAAAATAGATATATTTATTACATCCAATGTGTAGGTAATACTTTAGCATAATAACATAGTACAGTAAATATAAACGATCCGACATGTCGAGAATGTTCATGGGTTATAGTGTTTTTGTTAACCTTCCAAGTCATCAACGTGGTTATGTGAGATTCTATTGTGCGGACCCTTTTAGTGCTTTGTTTTTGCGAATGTCGAATGTGGGGAAACTTAATGTTATTACAAATGCCCCCCCTTTGATGGAGACAATTTAATTATGTTGGGCTTACTTTCTCTGTGTAAAACAATACTGCTTAGGTAACATACAGTTGGCATGTGTCAGGAATAATTATGCCACAGTTAGGGATTGGCTTAAAAACATAGGCATACATAGGTATACACTTGGATAGATGAGATAATAAATAACATAAAACCAACACACAATTAAAAAATTCACTTATTTATTTAAAACAAAAATATTTCAAATTTTCGCTTACTATTAATATTTAATTATTAGTCTCGAATTTCCTAACTGTTCATTGGCATCGCATTACACATAAAATTACCAACTGACAGGAGTGACGATGCGCACATTTCATAACCACGCAAAAGTCTTTGGTTAGGGTTCGACGATATTTACACAGTTTTAGTTCATCAAATTTGGGTTCTTTATTGATTAATTGCCTCGGCTAGATAGGTTTAATTAGGTCGGTAGAGCTCAGAGTCTCTCGCTCATCAGACCTCTGAGTTTAGTTAAATGTGTGTAAAAATAAAATAAATTATATAAAAAAAAATACAGTTTCTCGTAGACAATATTATTTAACTTCAATTCTCAATGTTTATATTTCCTTTAGGCCGCGATGTGACGATTTTATGGGAGGTACGTGACGATTAGCATTGAATTGGAATGACAGACTCTTACAATTCTTTTACTCACGTATTTATCACTCCTAATGTCTTCTTTTTAGATAAAGCCTACTTATGCATATATATATATATATATATATATACCCTAATAATACATCATTACCATCCTTAGTCCAGGATGCCTACTACTTTCCAGCTATTTCGTAGGAATTAGATTCATCGACGTCACGAAGCAGTTCTAAGCCGGCCATTACATTCCTTATCAACCTTCTCAAATTAAGTCAATTAACAATGCTTGACTTACTTTCAAATAGCGGGCCGCGATTGGCCGATTACCAAAAACAGTTACATTAATTACTAATAAACTTCAGAAATCCGCGGGCAACAATAGCGAGGAACACAATATTTCTCATATATTTTAAATAGACAAATATTAAAATAATAATTTACATTAAATAATAACGGCGTTAATTTTACCGTTTACCGTTTCAAAGTCATTACCTCCTTAGAGGGGTCTCGGTAATTGTTCATATTTCAAACGTCTATTTAGTCCATAGAACAACATTCTCATAGATATGCATTTAACAGTAATTACCGTTTTTAAATAAATCTTTGACATAGAGTACACATTAAATAAAACATAAATAATAATAATAACTTAACATGGTAAAAACATTAAATGATGCAGTACACTATAATCGCTGAATGAATTCCAGTTCCAAAAATACATGTAATATCAGTACACATATACAAAGCATCTCTCTAGCTCTCTCTAATTATCTATCCCTCTATGTATCTCAAAGTTTATCTATAGAACTGCATCTCAATTTATATATATCTTCTCTATATGCATGTATCTATATATCTCCATATCTATGTATGTAACTCTATAGCAATGAAAATATTAAAAATCAATGTTTTTATCTACCTGTATTTTTATATATATTTTTACCTGTCACAGATGTGTAATAGGTATATAAAAACACGCGCGTATTTAAATGCAGCAATGTGTCAAAATTTAAAAGCAATTGGTGAAGAACTTTCGGAGATTTAAGATTTGGAATGAAATATTTACATTTTTATTTATACAGATGTATAGAAATAATTGTATTTTTAAGTCAAAAAAATGGAATATGGGATTGTCAGAATTCTTTTTACTGTTGTATTTCATTGAGAGCAGCATCTGTTAATTTATTTTCTAAGGAAACGTACTTACTTGAAAGATACCATTTGGTTTAAACCATTTTTGCTGACTAGAATATTGTCAGTAGAATTATTTTATGGTCTTAAAAAAGTATAATTAAAAAAGTTAACATTATAAATAACGATGGTGTGCAAAATAAAACTTCAAATGTTAAGAAGCTGGATAGTATCAATATGGCAACAGTGTTCACCATTTACTCTGCAGATACAGCAATCTAAGCATGGAGCAGACTATAGCGTCGCTAGTAGCAAGCACTGAGTAAAATAGCGCTTTAGCGGATCGCATGTGCAATACGCGACTATATAGCGTCCCTAGTAGTTCCTGCAGATATTCATATCTAGAGAGACAGGAAAATTTCGCGAATTCATTTCTTAATAGTATAAAATTCAAACATGAATACATGTTTGCTGCTTCAGCTATTGGCTCACAGTTTATCCGTATGACTCAGACCCTGAACCAAAGAAGTATTAATCACATAACCCCATTCCCCAATTTTCAGGTCAGCAGCCAATGAACACGTGACTTTCACCCAGAATACAAGGAACTGGGGATTCTATCCTAGAGGTATTTGAACCCGTGAATTGTTCCATTCCCTATTGATATTCATTAGCCATTTATACAAATAAATAAAAAATCCCTTTCGGTGCAGTCTACAGGCGTAGGTCGATTTCGAAGTACCTATTTCTTCTGTACATACTTAATTTAGAAATTTTTATAATAAACTACTGGAACATTTTAAGAACTTAATGTAGCCTACATAACATCATATATGTTCGCCAATATAAAAAAAAATATTTTCTTATACTCCATGCAGCGAAAATGTTTTGAATGCTTTTAACTTATTGCATCCACCATTTCATATTACCTATGCTTACTAAGGTAGTTATGCAATTATTTTTTACCTTCAAACACTATTTTTCATCCCTTGCACTAATACTTGAGCGTATAATTTTTTTTAGACAAAGGTTTAAGTTAACATTAAGATGGTTATTAGTAAAAACCGATGAATTTGATACTAAGAAAAATTGAATTTTTTTTTATATTTCAACCGTTGGTTTTTACGATAATAGTTCGTTTCATAAAAATATTGTTTCAGCCAAATGTTTTAATTACAATTTAGGCATTTTACAATAAATCATCATTATTTTGATAGTGTATCTATTATAAAAAAGTAATGACATTTTTTTTTCTTTCTACTTTGTTATGTCCGCCCCTTGAAGCAACGGTTTCCATTATCAAAAATTGTTTCAGACAAAAGTTTTAGGTAAAAATTATATTTACAAAAAATCTGATATTTGATAAAGTACGGTACCTACTAAGGGAATTATAATTTTTTTTTTCTATTTGTCTTCCAACCCTTGTTTATTCTACCCCTTGCAGTAATGGTTGGTCGTATAAATAATTATTTTAGACGAAGATAGTAGATAATAATTTAAGATTTTACAATAAAACAAAATGGATTTAACGGTATACATGGTATGTAAATTATGCATTTTTTTTATTTTACCCCTTTATTTTTCTACCCCCAGCAACAATGGTTCGTTAGTAGTACCTATGTAAATGGTACTGGCACTGGTGCCAGTGTTTAACTGTGGATGGGGTCAATGACCAACCGAACTCTATTGTCACGGCAGCCATTTTTTAGTTAAAATTTCATAAAAATTCCTCAAAAAATTGACTCAAAATGACACAAAATTCCGAAATAAATTTCCCTATTTCGAAGGAAAATTTTTCCCTTTTCATTCCAAAAAAAGTTCAAGAATTAGAAATGCCCCACTGAGGATTAAATACCCCATGGGCAAGCCTTCAATAAGCCTTTGGTGGGGAGCTTTAACATGACCTTGAACTCAATCGCCATCGTAGCACTTCTCGTTATGGCCGCCATATTGAAAATCTTTAATTATTATTCAATTTTAATGGGATTGTTTTTAATTAATAAAAATTGTATAATAAACTCATTTTTTTAAATTCCCTCATTTTTAAAACTGGCATCTATTTTGAAAATGCATAATTATCCTATTTTAACAGAAAAATTTTAAAATTAATAAAAAATTCATTTGATTAAAAAGTATTTGCGTCATGGCGTCCTTTGTTCGAATCTGAAAATGGCGACTGATAAAAATTACGACGGATCCTTCCTCTGCTAAAGCCACCGACAGACTAAACTCTAGTGGTGGGCAGTGAAATCCATACCTGTTACTTTTTCACCGATATCAAAATTTCACGGGTATACCTGCGACCAGTTTCTAAAAGTATCAGTGAAATTCGGTGAAATTGATTACCTACAGTAATACGACCACTAGCTTTTAGTGTCCACATAATCGTTGAATTAAGTTTCTGACGTTTTCAGTCTTAGTACAATCATTTTTTTATGTATATATTTTGAAGTAAAACTGTATGTGGAGTATACGAATTGCATACTTGTAATAATTACAGTAAAAAAAAAAAATCACCGTTCACCGAATGAAAGCCTAGCCGAATATCACGGAAGATAATGAATTCTCATAAATGTTTTAAAATTAATATGTGTTCGTTATATTATTGAACTGAAAGGACAGGGATATAAATATGGAATGAATATTATTAAAAATATTTTAAAAATAATTATTATGTAGTATTTTTCAATTTTAACTCGAAATAAACTCAAAACAAAATGAAAGGTTTCTGTGAAAAACATTGCATGTATTTAATTTCATCATTCACCGAGAGGCAGTGATTTCACTTATCCCCTTTATTTCACCATTTTTCGGTGCGAGGAAGCACTTTACGATTACGAGCATTACTAGAGAGAGATTTCACCGTTCACCGTTTAATTTCACAGGAACCTAAATTTCACTGGAACCGATTTCACTGATACTCAAAAGTAACAGGTATGCCCACCACTACTAAACTCCCACCACTAATGCCAATGTAGATATTACGTCAGTCAGTATAACGTCATGACAATCATCTTGTTTTCGCCTGCTGGAGGCCGCCATATTGGATACGACATATAGTTTTCGTCTGCTAGAGTGCGCTACCAACATATTAGTTCAATTTTTACCCGCTGGAGTACAGGAATAATTTATTAAAGTGGCGTCCACCATCTTTTCATTTGAGTGCCATTTTAAAATTCCCTAATTATTAAGCTAGATATTGGGGGAAAATTACAAAAATAATTTTAAGAAATTATTAGTTAAAATAATGATTAATTCGATTGATATCAGATTTTGGTTCAATATTTGTTTGATGCAGTAAAGTATAATTTAATTAAAATTACCAAATTATAAATAGAAAATTTATTACAGAAATTTAACAAGTACAAAAAACAAACAAAGTACTAACATTTCTCGATGTTTACAGTCTTCTTAGAAAGCGAAGCGAGTCCTTTACATGCCTTGACATGTGTTTTCATGCATTTCCACATGTAAGTCGATTAACCAGCTACGTCCAGTCGGTGACCATGCACATCAGTCGGTTGGCCAGACACGCACGACCAGTCGGTTGGAAAAGAAATCACGTCCAATTGGTGGCAAAGTAAGTCAAGTCGGTAGCTAGACACGTCTATTCAGTGGTCAGGAACACATGGCCAGCCACATCCAGTTGGTAGCCAGGAATATCTCTTGGATACTGACTGGATGTGTCTGACCAATTACTATATCATCACAGGGATACGGCACAGGGATACAATCTCATCAGATGTATACGATCTGTCGCAGGATACGATAGGATTCCAATAGTATGATGTGTTCGATGGAATCCGATTGGTAGGATATGATATGATACTTCGAGAACTCATTACTAGTTAAAAATCAGATTACGAAAAATAAAAACAATACTTTTTTGAAGTCAAAATAATTGATTTATTTGTCAATTTAATACACATTCAGGTAAAACAGGTCATTATTGTATGTGGCCTGCATATCTTAGTTCACGTAGTATTGATTCATCTTAGGAAACTTGTATCATTTTCTTCCTGTAGTACGATATCTGGTGCCATTTCTGCGATGCTGAAATCTCATTACATTTCAATGCAGGCGATGCAGATGACCAAATGTGATTATTTATGCCAACGGTAAATATATTTTCGTCCCAAAAACTGACTTTTTCTCAGTAGACGAAAAAAGTGTAACTTCGCAGGTTTTCATGTTTTTTTTTATATCACTTCGTCCAAACTGAAAGCCACAGTTGTTGCAACGTAAAATTTTCAGCAAAGGACTCTTTGCACAATTGCCTTTCTCATGACGTCCAGCATCATTGGTTTTAGTGAACGAAACGCCACAGTACCAGCACATAGGCCCTACATGCCGACGACGACACTAGGACTGCTTTTGGAACCACGCTGACTGTTTGTGATGACATCAAAATCTTATTCCATATTTCCACCAGAAAATTATATAACCAGTGTCGACTCTCACTTTCAACGTCTTTTTTTGCCAATATTATTGCTCTTATGTGTATGTATTTAGATATTTCGTCAGCGATTTGTTACAAGTAGTTCAGATTATTGCCAACAGAAGTCACCACATGTTATGTTGAGATAAATATTATTATTATTATTATTTTTAATATATTGGATGCGGGATGCTCTCTCACTGTTGCAAAAGAAGGATGGCGTCGCTAGACATCAAGGAGAAGGAAATTCGATTTGGAGGATTGTGTTTTTCAGCTGGCTTAAGGCTAGTAATTGACTGAGTAATTACTTATTTTTTGTTTGAATTCCATCTGATTAAAATAATATTAGTTTTAATTCGGTAACAGGAATTTACCGATTAAAGGAAGCTCTTAATTGAATTGCATGTCTCATATAGAAAATAATTGCTTGCAGCAATAACGCGAAGCACACGAACACCAGCAGTATTCTTGCCAAAAATAATCTGGATCCCACGGGGAAATCCAACAAAATATTGTCAGGAACAATCAGGAGCACACGGAGAAAACCAACGTACGTCTTGCTAAATCAAGCTCAATGAATCACAAAAAATTATATTTAAAAAATATATACAAACAAATATATCGCTTTTGCTAGAACTCTATCCTTGCTGAACAAAGAAGTTCACAAGCTGACGCCGTGGCGGAAAACACCTCGACACCTCAACCAGGAACCATGTTCCAGGAGCCCTTTTTATATACTAAGTAATTACGTATTGGATTATCATTTCCTTGGAAAATTTCAGAGTAATGATTAAATTGTTTTACATGAGTTTTAAGAACCACAAAGCTATAATACAAAATATCTGAACGACCTACACAAACACCATAGGCCAGTATTTTGGTAAAAGTTGACTACCGCGGGAAAAACGAAAGATATTATAATCTGTCCGTCCGTCAAAAATAAGAGCTTGTCAAGCTTTTGACGAGCGGACGGAGACGATGCTATTGTTGTTCCACCTTTAGTAATCAGGTCCGCTTTTAATAGACGTGTGTTTGTTGTTCCAGCGGTCTAAAATGGCTTATAAACTTAAAGACTGAAAATTCCCACCAAACCTTAAACATATAGACATCATGCAAAAAAAAAAACCTATGGCGTGTGATGGATCCAGCAACCCAGAATTTTTTAATATATTGTAATATTGTACTCGTATGCATACTGTGTTTAAAAATTATGTTCACCCGATTTCGCAAGGCTATAACTCCTATACAACATCGAGGCAACCTCGGTTGCCGACAGGTGTCATCCTGTTGCCGCCACGGCCGGAACTGCTAGCACGCGGTCAGTATGCAGTGATGTGGTGACAACGCAGCTACGTAAAGCGTTTTACGTTCTTCATTTCAATGAGTGCGAGTTAGTCATAGATATTCAACGGGTTTCCGTCGTCGATCATGGCAGCAACTTTCCTGCCGCTCTGAGCCTTCGACGGTGGCGTCGGCAGTTTGAAGAGCCAGATTGTTTTACGAAAAGTAAATAAAACTTTTCATGGGCAACATCTAAGCTCTCGGTATACGGCATTTGGTAGGAATAATTTCGTGACTGGAACGGAAATCGCATGGAACGGAAATGTGTAACCATGGTGCTGCCATCTGTGGCGGATAGCGTGCACATAATTTCACAAAGCCAAGGGCAAACTTTGTAGTACTTAGGTATTAAAGGGGTGTTTACGATTTAAAATTAAGAATTAAGACTTAAGACTTAGTCGTGTACTTACCATATGACTCTATGTAAACTAGTGGAATGGTTTATGATTGTCGTGTGTGAATTTTGACGGGTCGTGTGCGAACCATATGATGACTTAAGACTTAACAGAAATGGTTATATATTATATTTTTCGTTAAGACTTAAGGGAAGCGACCAATCACAACAAACCGGAACCTTTCGACCGGAAGTTTATGCCTTATTATTGGACCGAGCGAGGCAGTATTTTGGGTTATAATTCGTATATTTGTCATTTGTAATCATCATCCATTTCGAAAAATAGATATCCCATTTGTCAATAACTTATTTCAAACCTGCTTCTCCGTTTCGAACAATGGCCGACCATGTGTTTTGTGCTGTGATTGGTTAGAATTAACGACTTCTATGTCAATCATAAACTGGAAAATGTAGTTTTAACTTAATCGTGTGCTCGATGTTAAGTTATAATTCTTAAGGAAATCAATCGTAAACCCAGCTTAACTGTTTAATGAATTTTAGCAAGATGGGCAGCATTTTATTAAAATTATTTGTTGACAAAATTAGGTGTAAAGAAGGGGGTTAGTATTTTTTCAAATCTTTTTTCGCTTTTATCGCAGGTGTTTAATTATATGGTTCAAAGTTTAGCTCCGCAAACTAAGTACAGAGGACTTCTATCATACTGGTTTTTAGGCCATATTACATACATTCTGTTTATGTTAAACATGCACGAATTCATAACAGCTGTGTGTATCCTAAAAATAAATTTATTTTTAATCTTTACAAACAAAACATACAAAATTATGTACCTGTTGTATTTTAAAGGTAAATAGGTATGTACATATTATTTTGTTTTAAATAAATAATTTAAAAATTATTTTTCAGATGTTGGTATGATTTTTGATATGTACCTAAACTGTAAATATTACAATCATTCATGTACAAAAGACATATTACACGGCCATATAATTAGGGACTGGAAAAATTTGCTGGTTCAATTCGCGATATGATAAAATGCAAATAATGATACCTTCGTGCTGGTTCTGCTATTGTTTATCTGTTAATCTAGATGACTGTTGGCCAATTGGAGACCCTCAGTGAAAGAAGTATCGTATCACGAGTTACCCAGCACAAGTCAGCAGCCACTGAACAGGTGATGTTTGCCCGAGTAAGCAGAGGATTGTGGAGTCCATCCTAAAGTCATTGAACCCGCAATTTTTTTCATTTCCAAGCCATAGTAAAAGGATCGAATGAATAAATAAACAGTGAGCAAGCAACGAACTGTTCCAGGAGTGAACCTGAGGTCCGGCGTGCAGGGCATATTCCCGTCGGCGTACGTGGTTGACATGGACTACAGCGACTTCGACCCCAGCACGCCCAAGGTGAAGCGGGAGCGCTTCCTGCTGGGCTACCTGGGCTCGGTGGAGACCAGGCAGCACAAAGGAAGCTCGGTGCTGTGCCAGGCGGTGCGCAAGATCGTGGGGCCGAGCAGTGCGCCCAAGCACAAGCCGCACTCCTGCATCCTCGAGGTGTCCGACCAGGGCCTGCGCATGCTCGACAAGCGGAAGCCCACGGTTAGTCGTCCCAGCCTCTTTCAAATACACTCCACTCGTATCAGCACTAAGATGCCATTCTGTGTTGGAGAAACACCTGGCCAAATAAGTAAATTGCTTCTCTTGCAGACGGTCACCAATGATAAGGAAGAAACCGCTGGTTCGGGTGTACCTTATTAGAGTCTAATGAACTTCCAGATATTTTTTTCACGAAAAATACATGGCCCTTTATTATGGTATGAGTAGAACCATGCACTTTTCGCGAAGAGTTTTCCAGACCAGATTTGTGTTAACACTTTGTAACATTGTCTGTGTTTCTTTCTTGGCTGGGATTATTTAACATTCACGACTACTGACAACTCTCAAATCATCAGTGCGGAAGCAAACACGTCCTGAATGGCCGGGCTAAATAGGGAAATGGCTTCTCTTGCAGACGGCCCCAATTACAAGTGAACAGTCGCTAGCACAGACATACCTTATTGTAGTCTAATGAGCGATCAGATTATTTAGCGAAAAATACACGCCCTTAGGGATGAGTCTTGACGTGAGTACAGTCAACACCATTGTGATAATAGCCATGACATTCCTTCGCATGCCAAGGAAGGATGATTCTATGGTGGTTTGCCATCCATGAGATGAAATTGAAAGACACATCACAAACACTGAGTCCTGAACCCAGGGAGAAGGTCTGAAGGGTTCCCTGGCCCACCAGCCAGACACGCTGACCACTGGTCCAAGTGTGCGGACATGGGAAAGCTTGAGACCTACAAATTTAGTGTAATTTTCTGGCACCAGGTTACAATCCATAACCTTGTGCGTAACCAAGTTGATGACGTGTCCATCGACTGCCGCCACATTTCCACCTCTCCAGGTTTGGTAGATTCAGTCGGATTCTTTCATAGGTTTTTGTCATTGGCTTTTCGTCCCTCAGAGAGCATTGAAGAAACCACAATCCATTGAAAATGTCCACAAAGTGTACAAACAATTACATTTTAGATAGTCACGAAATAACAACGAAAATTTTGCAGAGCTCTAGGGATAGCCAACAGTGGTTTATGATCCTGCTGTGGGGTTAGTTGGCACAGAGATAAGACACTGTATTCGCATTAAAGGGGACATGAGGTCGGATCCTCCAAGGTCGGTGTCACACTGTGGGGTTCCTCCAAGACTGGTGTCGCTCGTGCAGTACCCCAAGGTTGATGTCACAATGTGTGGTATCCTCTAAGGCCAGTGTCACACTATGCAGTTCCTCCAAAACCTGTGTCAATCTACGGGGTTCCTCCAAGACCAGTGTTAATCTACGCGGTTCCTCCAAGGCCTAGGCCTCTCTGTGCAGTACCTCAAGACCGAGGTCAGACTGTATAGTACCCTTCAAGCCTAGTGTCACACTTTGAGGTTACTCCAAGACAGGTGTCAATCTGTGGGGTTCCTCCAAGACTGGTGTCACTCTGTGCAGTTCCTCCAAGGCCGGTATCAGAATGTGCGGTTGAACCGGAGTGGTTGCCTTTTTCTTCTCGGTGATTTATTCTGGAAATCAATTGTTAGGCAGCGGAAACATTTGCTGTTTCAGTGACTTCTAAGATAGACTCCATAATCTTCAACATACATAGGCAATAATACCTTGATTATTACTTGCTAATTCGAGATTTGTGCAGACTTTGTTTCCTGTAATTCGACGCTTCGTTGGCCCAGAGTCTTACAGATAATCCGTTTGTCAACAGCAGAAGAATAATAGTACTAATTGAATTTTAGCCTATTGCGAATTGAAGCAGTGAAATTTTCCAGTCTCTGCTAATGGTTTGCATGCTGATAAATTTATTTAATACTAGTGATTTCTGGTCTTGTTAAAAAACAACCCAGCCAAAAAAAATGTTGCCGGAGTTTTACCCGCAGTGACAGAAACGCATAGTGCAACACCGGACTTAGGGCATCCTAATTTCAGAATTTCGTAGTTTTCATAAACCACTACAGGCAAAAGCTGGGACGTTTCCTTACAATTGGTCATGCACGGCCGATTACTAGGAGCATGCATATTTCGCGAAAATATTCCGAGCCTATTCGAAAGTTAAATACTGTAGCATTTTCTGTGTTTCGTGATAGGGTGAGTTTCTTCACCGATCACAGTAATTCAGTTCGGAAGCAAAGATGTCCTTAATTGCTCGGCCCAATAAGACAAATAGGTACTTCTCTCGCAGACAGCCGCCAATCACAAGGAAGAAACCGCTGGTGTGGTTAAACCTTGTTGCAGTCTAATAGGCGTTCAGATTTTATCGCGGAAAATGCCAGCCCCTTGTATTGACGTCGTCCGACCGAAGGCCACCCTAAAGTCCGATCTGCAACCGCCAGTATCCGATCCCGCTAACGGAATGCACCCCTAGCAATTGCCCACCTGAGTCAGGCGAGCACCGCGGAGCAAAGGTAGAATTAAAGCCCATGCCTTATTCGACCAGACAACACGATTCCAGTACATTGTAAATTCAACATTCATTAATGATCACATCACTTTTAATTAACAACCCCGTGCAAAGGAAGTGTGATGTAGGAGTGCCTGGGTCACTCATGTGTGGTTTCTTATTGATACAATTGTGAGTGCTCCCCTTGCGGCCTTCAGCCTAATTTAAATAAAGTAGTGTGTGACTTAATTAAAACCGTCCCAAATTTTCATGTATCATTCGCCACTGGAGCAGTCATCAAGCGACAAACAGTCTCCAATGTGACTCAGATTATTCAAACTCAATTAATGTAAACTTGTTAAATCCAATTTCCAAAATGTATATATGTATTAAGTTAATTGTTAATTTTTAATGTGTGAATTTAGAGTCACAATATTTTGTTAATATAATATTTTACGAATAACGGAACTTTAGAAACCTGGGTGCGAGAGGATGCTTACTCCTCCCCTCGCGCTAGGGCCAGATGCCAGTACAGAGCGACTCGTGGACCGGGACGGACGTGCGTCCCACGGCGAGCCTTCGACCATTGTCTACACTGATTTCATTCTGGTAATTATAGTCATGCTTCAAAACCTTTTTTTTAATTAACTCCCTGTGTGCGCCCGGTCCTTTTACGGTGTAGGGCCTATCCCAGCCGCTTAAACATAAAACTCCCCGCACAACGCATTATGTGGGGCAGTGCAGCATACGGCGCGGGCCGACTCCCGCAATAACAGACATTCGATTAATTGCCGAAGTGCACAGGCACTGGCCACATCTAGTTAAAGACTTTTAACTAATTTCCTAGCGAGCCGCGGTCCACACAGGTGGGCCCGAGCGTCGCCGTTCGCAATTTACGGGATTGGCCGACTCCAATCGAACTCTCCCCCTCAACCTCGACTGACGTGAGGGCTTAACCTTAGTTACAGCGCATCAAAGCGCTCAGTTTAAACATAGTGTAATTTGTGTAGGGAAAATAGTGTACCTGTAACTGCAAGTGTAATTGCCAAAGTTAATTAAACGTCCACTCCGCACACTCCTTGCGCGACGTGTATACGACAGTGCAAACCAGACTCGTGTATGTTATTTGTGAACCTCCCCAATCAAGTTAGGGATCAGAGTGCTATGCTGTGTAGGGCCAGTAGTGCATCATTAATCAGGGACCCCTAACATCACGACCACCGCCGCCATTCATAGTGGGCCACGCAGGGGCATTCGTACCCAACGACCCACCTCGTGGTTAACCACCGAGTTAGCCTGGCGCCCTCCCGGACACGTTTCACGTAAAACACCAGCCTTCCCGCTAGGAACTACGCCGGATCTCGAACACGAGAACCCGGGCGACGGCATTATGTATCATCTTAAAAATAAATTTCCATAGTCTCTTGTATTTAGAGTCTAGTCCAATTTGTTTGGTACTTATACAAAAAAAATCTTTAGAAACCAGTTGCCAAGAAATACTATAAGAACACCCTCATAAATTTGTTCAGTATAAACAATTTTTTTTTAAATATATGACATACGCTTTTGGAAACAACACTAAATATTTCTTGTTCTTCTTAAGATGATTTTAAATTTTGATTTATTTTTTATACAAGCATAAATCTTTTAAACCATGGAAAAATATTTGAATATTCAACATTTTGACTTTATTGTTTTATTATGCTTAAAACCATAAAACAGGGTGAATATTGCCATCGTACGGGTTCTCGTGTTCGAGACCGGGCGTGTATCCTAGCGGGAAATTGGTTCTTATTGAAATTACGTTCCGGGAGGACACCAGGTTAGCTCAGCGGCTAACCAAATGTGGGTCTTGTGGGTGCGTTGCCCCTGCGTGGCCCGCTAGGATCGTCGGCGGAGTTCGTGGTTGGAGGGGGCCCCTAGCTGGTGTAGGGATGCTGAATTCAATAATAGACACGGACTCGAAATTTAGATGGTTATTGGCACGTCGCGCATGGGGGGTGCGGAGTGGCCATTTAATTAGATGAATTATTATAGTCGCAAATTACACTTACACTACACTTGCGCGTCGCACACAGAATTACCCTACAAAGTTACAATTAGTTCAATATGAGTGCTCTGACGCACTGTCTCTAGTTAAACCCTCACGCCAGTCGAGGTTAAGGGGAAGGTTGATTGTAGGCGGCCAATCCCGAAAATTGTTAATTGGGCGGTGTCTGGATTCACTTGTGGGAATCGCGGTCCGCAGTTAAAATAGATACAAAGTTCACTCGTGGTTGTCGTCGGTGTCTATGCACTCGACGTTAATGAAAGTTCACTGTTAGCGGGAGTCGGCCCGTGCCGTAAAGTGGACTACCCCGCGTAATGTCTCTTGCGGGGAGTTTAAAAATTAAGCAGCTGGGTTAGGCCCTACACTGTAAAAGGACCGGGGACGCACGGGGAATTAACATAACGAATAAAATAGGTTTGGGTTGTATGACTATAATTACCTGAAGTACTGTTCAGTATGGACAAAGGATGATGGCTCCCCTTGGAACGCACGTCCGCCCCGGTCTGCAAGTCGCTCGGTACTGGCGTTTGCCGTTGGCGCGAGAGAACGCTGAGGCCTCCCCTCGCGAGGGGAGGCCTCAGCGTTCTCTCGCGCCAAAGTTGCTAAAGTTACGTTATTCGGAAATTATTTTAATAATAAGAAGCTGAGAGCAGCTCTAAATTCACACATTAATTATTAATACTTAATCTGATTGGCAGATACGATTTAATAATTATGGTTAACAAACTGACGTAAATTAAGTTTAAATATTAAGAGTCACACCAGAGACTGTTCGTCACTTGCTGACTGCTCCAGTAGCTAGTCACACATAAAAAACAGGGAGGTAATATTTACGTTAACACAACACTATAATTAATTAAGGCTGAAGGCCGCAAAGGAGGCACTCACAAACTTATTAAGGTAAGTTCCCACGTGAGTGACTCGGGCACTCCTGCGTCGCACTTTCCTTAGGCGGGGGTTTTAATTTATAGTGGAGTTATTATTAATTTGTGTTTGATTGTTCATGAACTGCGGTCGAGGTGTTTAATTAATTAGACACGGCTCTTGGTTCTACCTTGTCAACAGGGGCTCGCCTGACTCGGGTGGGCCATGGATAGGGGTGCATTCCATTAGCGGGGTCGGATACTGGCGGGTGCAGGTCAGGCTTTGGGGTCAATATAAACAAATTAAAAAATTTAAATAAAAAATTTACTTATTGTTTGTTAAGTTAAAACAAAAAACAAAAATACTACCCAAACCTCGGGTCTCTATTGCCCCATATCAGCTTATGATATTATTATCACATTATTGTTTTTTCAATTTAAAAAAAAAAACATGGTGCTTCTGATTACCCCGCAGACAGGTGTGAATAGAAATAATAGCTATAAAACCATGGTTGTTTCTTTAAAACTCAAAGAGAGATGAATAGAAACCATGAAATATGTATATTTTTTTATTAGAAAATAAATAGATAAACATTTATTTCACAAGATAATGATTTATTAATGTAAAAAGCAAGAAAATATTGGTACAAAAATTTTTATGTCACAGGGTTAATGTATTCAAACTTAAGGTGAACAAACAGAACACAACTCTTTACCATGACCCTGATGCCATATCATTAATAAACTGTTAAATCAGACAGAACATCCTCAAAACTTAGCATGTCTTTGAAACAAGCACTTGAACTAAGAACTGGCGGCGACAGTACTTGTACAACATCGTTTGTCGAGACAAAAGAATCTTCTTCAGTCATTAGGTTTGTTTGACTCGAGGTCTCTTTTTGACCTGTCAACTCTCGGGGCGCCCTTTTCCGGAAGCAGTATGGCGGATGGTCGTTTTACTCGCGGGGGCAAGTTGCTCTCAGGTCACTCAGGACATGCTCTCGATGCTCCTCCTCTCGAGGAAGAGTTGCGAGGGCAAGTCGTCTGCTGGTTGTTTTGGCGCGACTTTGACGATGGAGTCAATATGTTATCAAGCTACATTTGGTGATGACGGTAATATTTTAATAGATGACGACATTGAAGCGGAAAAACATTACAATATAACTTATTTGGCGTCCTTTATTTAACAATCAAAAGATTTGCAATAGTTTCCTAGTACAGGTTAGCTTATGCATACCACAGGCGGTTTAAAGTCAGAAAGCAATATTTATATATTTTTTTTACCTTCATCAAGCTCTCTCATAATTTGTAGTCCATTATATGGTAAATCAATAGCTACTTCATCTTCAGATGAATCTTCATTTCCAAACAAATTTCTCACGATGTCTGCTATATTTTTCGCCATCATTGTTTTACAACAAATCGCGTTTTCTTCGTGTATTAAAAGTTACCGACTCTTTTTGCCCTCAGGTCAACTTGCTCCCAACTCTTTCAACTCCCGAGGAGCACGAGAGACCTCGAGTCAAACAAACCTATTGTGAACTTTTTGATTTGAGGAACTATTTTTTTTTAAATGTTCCAACAAAACCATCATCAATAAGGTATCTAACTTTGCAAACATAACACCTAAAAGACGTTTTTGTTTTTCCATATACTTTGACCACCATATATTCACCGTGGCTTATGGAAATACCAGTATTTTCATCTTGATCAGAAGAATCTGAAGATGATAAAATCTGATCTTCATCATTGTCCTGCACTGAGAAGGTACAATCATCCTCTGATGATGAATAAAGGTGTTTTCTGTTTTCCTTGTCATTTTTTTTCGTTGGCTTGGCCTGTTAGATGTTAAAGGGCTTGGGTCACTGTAAACTTTTGATAAGGGCAGGGGGGTTACATCTTTCCCATCCACATCCTGTCATCAATGGTAACACTTCTGCCAGTTGGATATTTACTTTTGTCCTTTTTTCTTTTGGTTAAGGAATCTGGTTTTGCCTAAGATTTTGAAGGGATTATTTAAAGATCTTGTCAACAGCATTAGTGGATTCTTCAAGCTTGTTCATATACTGGTTTTTGTGTATACCATACCTGGGAACATTGACAACACATTATTGCGGTGTAGAGGCGCAGTCCTGCATTTCCTAAAACCTGAAATAATATTTTCTTTCTTCAAGGAGTGACACAACGTTTTCAAAAGCAAAGGAAATTTATCCTTAGGAACTGTTGCTTCATTTCTTCCTGGACATTTCTTCCATTCCTCTAATATTTGGCGTCCAGCAGTTCTAAGAGGCCAAAAAAAAAAGACATGTCCAACAGCTGTGTTAGGTGTGTTGAATTTGCTGTTAGGAATATAAATATTATGTCGTTGTCGTGACACAGAGCTTAACTGATTCTGATAGGTGTTAAGATAAATTGTCTCCAATGAGAAAATTTGTCTCTTGTAGCTTTTTCAGATATGGGACAGCAACTATAAGGACCAAATCCTCTAAGCATAACGAATCGAAACAGCCAGATTTCGTCAGATCATATCATGCATATTTTGCCCCACCTTCGGTCCAGATTTGATTTAAATGCAAAGTCTTATACACAACATATGGGAGTAGTACAGTGTCATCTACAGCAGCTGTAAACATCACGGAGGTTGATGCCTTTAAGGAGTTCATGACCCTTTCAGGATTTTTAGTTCCCCCTCCTTATGATTACCTTTCGTTTTCTTGGATCATCCATGAGCTTGGTCTCGTCATAATTTATTATATTAGACGGCAGAACATTCTCCATTTCGTTTGACAGTTCATCGAAGTAACTGTTGAAGGTTTCTTGTGTTACACCGGTTCTAAAGCGTTTTATGTTTTGGCATGTTAGCACTGCCAATTGATCTTTGTGTCGTCTAATAAAAGATTCTACAAAATCACGACAAGGCAGATCAGCCTTAAATCTTTTCACTTCCCACTTCTCGCCAGAAAGTCCTTTACTAGAAGTTTTAAGGTTGCAGAGTCGATATGATAGCCCCTTTTTCTGCATATTTTCAATCTAAAAACAGCTTCTCATCTTAAAAGGCAAGGCAGTTAGTCCACCCTGATGTTTATTGTCGGGTCCTCTTTTTAGGAGTCTGAATTGTATATTATAGTGAATTCCATGTTTTCAGCTGCTTTCCGCAGGCTAACGTCAGATTAGATGTCAGAGGGCATTTTTTATATTGACAGGACAGTGTTTTTTTTATAACCGCCTCCAACGATGGGTTTGTATTTCCATGGAATATTGTAACAGCAAATCTAAAACAAGAAAAATATTTTAGTTATGCATGTAACATAACTAGATAATGGATGATAGGTTTTTATATAGTATTGCCGTCGTCCGGGGTCTCGGGCTCGAGTCCCGGTGTGGCTCCTAGTGGGAAAAGGCGGCTCTTGATACGTATGGTCCGGGTGGGCGCCAGACTAGCTCGGCTCTAGTCGTGAATTTGGGGTCGTGGATGTATGTGCCCCTGCGTGGCCCACTAGGGCCGGCGGCGGTGTTGCGTGAGATGATTTTAAATAAGAGACGTGGAGTTGAGGTGGCGGTGTCGTACCTTTTATTCATAGGAGCGAGTAGTACACAATACAACACTCTACAGAGGTCCCGGGGGGGGGGGGGTTTACTCGTTATTCCGTGGCGCCGTATTGTTTGTGTTCCGCGTTACGTGGGCCTCGGACGCTGTTATGTCTCATACGTCTCACTGGTTACGCGGGTAACGTAATTTCGTAACACAAAGGCGGGACACAAAAGTACACTGAATTAAGGGGGTGCGCACAAGTTACGTGGCACTCGTTACTCGGGTAACGTAAGCTAGTAATACAAAATACGGGACACAAAAATACACTGAATTAAGGGGGCGCGCACAAATTACGTGGCACTCGTTACTCGGGTAACGTAAGTTAGTAATACAAAATCCGGGAAACAAAATACACTGAATTAAGGGGTGGACGGTTGGAGACGGCCAATCCCGTATACGAATGTCTCTGCGCGGGTGTTGTGCCCACTGTGGTGAAACACGCACCGCAATTAAGTTTGTCCAAGCTCCCTTGCGGGTTTGTGGTCAGCGCCGTGCGCGTGACCTTAAGTAAAGTTCTGTGAGTTGCGGGAGGCGGCCCGTGCCGTATACTGAAGATCAACCCCGCTGACCAAGTGTGGTGCGGGGTGTCTTTAAACTGATGCGGTCGGACTAGGTCCTGGACCGAAAAGGGGGACCGGGTACTCACGGAGAGGTTAAGTAAAAAAAGGGGTTCTGTTAATTAGTGACTATATTTACCGGACGTTACTTTCGATGAAGACAAAGGCTGTTGCCCCTCCGTGGGACGTAGGTCCGCCCCGGTCCGTGAGCTGTGCTGAACTGCCGAACTGGCATGGCGTCCGAGGGAGGCTCGGCCTCTCTTGCGCCAGGTTTGACCTCATTACGCTAGACTCTAAATGGGTGTGTCTGGAAGAGACTTTATTGTCGCTAAAATCCTAATTTAATGTTTCAGGAGGAATGGGTACGGTTCTTCTCTTGTCTACTCAGGTTTTCACGGGTTTGCCTTTAATCGCTGTTCAGCTCGCCTGACTCGGGTGGGCCATGGCCAGGGGTGTGTTCCGTTAGCGGGAGCGTATACTGGCGGGTGCAGGTCGGGCTCTGGGGTGGTCGTCGGCCGGACGACGTCAGTATTAACATGGCATACTGGATTTTTTTATTTTGCTGATGGATGAATAGAAACACCAGAATTGTTGTGTTTCTAATCACCCCCACAAACTTTAAAAACATAACCTGACAAATTTGAAAATTCTCAGAGCTGATTTAGTTAAAAGTAAAACTGTTTAGGTATATTGATGTTATAGGTAGTATTTACAATGCCATTAACTATCACATATAGAATACATGTTTACTTACCATAGAAGTTCGACATAGGTATGAAAACATCTTGAAAACTTCCAAGACAGTAACTCGGATAAACATCCACCTACAGTTCTGCAAACAAACAAAACATAATTTTATTGTTCGTCTAAAGTGTTGCCAATCCAAAAACAATAAAAGTTAAAAAAAAAATTCCAGTACAAACTTAAAGTGACGTTCCCAGGGGCCCTTAGCCCCTTCCCGGTCCCCGATTTATGTATGAAATATGGATTATTACGAATAACCCGGCTAATCCAGTGAGAGTGTTGGGGTTCAGGCCTACTGTGGTCGGGACCGGGAGCTGAGGAAATGAGGTTCAGATTGGCTGGAGAAGTTGGATGTCGGGTCGAAAATTAGGAAACGTCTGCTAATTGTTCACACACTGATTTATTTTGCGGCTTGTCCGCCTTAGCCCTGACCGCACCTGTCCCGCAGTCACGGAACACACACTTTCCGTCGCACCGCGAAAAGAATCTTCCGCCGAAACTCTTATTCGTCGACGTAGATGGACGAGTATTTTAACTGTCGAAGACTACGAGTCGATACATAAGCCCGTGCACGGCTGCGGACGTCAGAACTCGCGGATCCGCAGGTCCGCACTCCTCGACAGCCAAGCAGTGATTGACTCGCCCCTCCCGCGCCCGCCTCGCGAGCGCCCTGCGCCGTGCTAGGGGAGAGAGGTGGAGGGGGAAAGTCGGTGCGGAGAGACCGCCTGTTCGCTGCGAGCCAGGTGCGGCCCTTACATAACTATACATGAACCCTAATTAACATATAATTATTATTTAAGTAAAATTTACAATATTGAAGTGTTTTCAGAATTTTCCCTTTTCTTCTGTTATTTTTCAGACAGCTCCAAGGATGAGCGACCAAAATTTCAAAAGGGTGTGTCACCGTTGGGTGATCAAAAATTCTATAAGTATTTTTCCTAAAATGCCAAAATCTCTGATGTAAAATGTGGTCTAGTTGGGCGCCGTGAAAACTCTATAAAGTACTAGTGCTGTGATTGTGTATGTAGCACAACTACTAACCTCTACAGAATATTAACTAAAATATGTCTTGTTATGTTGATAGTGAAAATAAATTATTCTCAAGTTGTATGTACTGGTGTAGTTTGACTCAGTGTGAATACCAAACAATAAAATGTCGTATAATTCCTTAGCAGTATGTCTCCTTCTCTTTGGTGTAAGTATTCTGACCTTAAAATCAACAAATATAAGTAGTGTGTTTAAAAGCATTAACTTCTCTATGACTGCTGATTTCAGTGTAATAAAAACTAATTATTCTTTCAAGACAATCCAAGCTAAATATTTCTGTCTATCTGGTTTAACATACACATGATATGTAAGTATGGTTATCAATCGGAAAAATAAAATATAATGAAAATTTAACTTTTTACTAGGGTCAAAATCATGGTTGTATGGGTGACAATACTCTTTTGCAACATATCCAACTGTAACATGAAAAGTGACAGAGTCAATGATTAGCAAGCAACATACAAATAACTTTGAGACAATTATTCATGTTTACATAGGTTTTTCATTAAACAAAATTTCAATATCCGTTATACTTAAATGTCTTTCAGAACTAATTACGTTTTACGTAATTGTATCACTGAATAATAGTTTGGTTATCAGTCAATATTTTAAATATTATTGAAACACATTTTAACTGGCAAATTAGTCTTTTCTTTGTTTTTACTAGCTCAGTCTCTTTCGGTAGATCAAACTGTCTCAAGACTTCTGGACCTGGGACTATTCTTTAAACATTCAAGACAATTAATGACTTTAACAGATTTTAACTTTGATATCGTACATATTACTGATCAATGTCAGTTAACCAGGTCCAGTATGTACAAGCTACAAGTCTTTACGTAGTTAAGTAGTATTAAGTTGTTTTAGCGAGTTTCAAATTAGGTCTTGATCGTAAACATCATAGTTTAAGATATCTTGCCATTAAAATAGGACAGGTAACTTCTCGCTGTTCTTGTTAATTCGGGGATGGGGCAAACAAACCTCGTCGCGTCGTTACAATACCAAGAGGCTGTGGAAAACCTCTCCGAACCCCTGTCTCTCCTCCGATGTTGCTGGTTAGATCTCACTCTCCTCCGATGTCGCTGGTTGGGTCTCCGTCTCGATGCACCTCCTCTCGTGCTGCTGGTACTCCAGCAGGACTGGCGTCGGTCACCTGGAGTCGTCTAGAAGGATGATGTCCTCCGGTACACCGTCTACGATGCCGTCTACCGCTGTCGAACTCCTTCCATCTCGAAGATTGATAGTCCTTTTCTTCTTTTCTTCTTAATTCGTCGTTGATCCAGTTCTATTTATGCTGTTAGTCAAAACTTATCGTCGTCGTCGATTCTTTAGTAGAGCTTCGAACATCAGTAACTACCTCTTCTTCATTGTGTAGTTCCGGTATTTATTATAAAATCATCAATTTCACGTAGATTCTAGCTATTCAGTCGTCGTACCAATGTTTTACGTGATATTCTTACATTCATTTATGACTAAATCACGGAGCTCTTTCTCTCTAATCCTTCTCCCATGATAGTAGAACAGAAACTCCAGTTCCAATTTGTTTCAAACAGTCAAAGCTTTCTCTATTGAACACTCTCCGAAATCACACTGGAAATACTAAATTCTTTAAATAAAATATATGCGCAGTCGAGCGTCCAATCACATATACTCTTTCCTCAGTAATGACCCAAAAACAATATTAAAAGGTGTAAGCTCATTTCCTATTCGTCGCCGTTTAACAAATGTTTGCAAAGACATTTCATAAAATTATTACTTAGATAAAACATGAAAATACTTAAAGAGTAAAACCAAATTGACCTGACCATAGAGATACAATACTGGTAAATATAATTCATAACAGGACTAAGACAAAGTCATAGAGGTAAGAAGTAAAATAATAAACGTAAAATTCATTTCTATTGAGGGCTTCTCAAATACCTCTATAGAATAGTCCCCTTCAGAAATGTGACTAACGAACTATACTCTGATATAGGTCTTAGGACCATTTCTCATCATACAAACATCTCATCTATATTCTAATTATTTGCAGAAAATTTACATTTCATATTATTGACCTTATTTACATACTTACTTGCAAACATAGAGTATTGTCACCGATATATGTCTTCAAACGGACATATGTGTAACAGTGTATACTATTCTACAGGAGTGTAATATTTCCTCAACTGCGTTATATTATAGTGTCCTATTACTTGTTTCGTTTTAATGTCAGACAGTTCGTAACAGTTACTTCTAATAATCTTCGTGATCATATATGGTCCATCGAAGAGTAGAAATAGCTTCTTAGTAACGTACTTCCAAAATTGGCTTACTGGATTCGTTCTCTTGAGTACTAAATCTCCACAATTAAAACTCATCTTGCTGGAATCTTTCTGGTATTTTCTCCGAAGATCCGCCGTGGATGTCAACTTGGCTGCGACCAACTCTTCAGTTTCCTTCTGTATCTCGACTAATTCTTTATCTTCTGCGGCCAGAGCTTCATCGTGATGTCTCGGTAGTAACGATGACGGTATTATCAATGATCTTTTTCCTGTCAACGCTTCATATGGAGTAACACTGGTAGAACTGTGTACAGTATTATTCAAAATGCATTTTTCCGAAACTTCCCAATTTTCAGTAGTTTTCGTATTTTCTGTGTCATCCATAGCAGTTACCATCCAACTTGCAAAATTCAAAATTATTTTATGGCTAGTTAGAAAGTCTACACCGAAAATTACTGGTTTAGCCAATCCTTTTACGATTAATACATTAATGTACTTGGTGCTACCTAAACCTTCTACTTCCAATAAGGTCTGACGATTAATGATGGGACTAGCCCTTGATGTAACCCCTAGAATCTTTAAACTCGGTACTGGCATTCTCGGTAATGATATTCCGGTGCTCTCTATCATGGCTACGCAGTCTTCGCTGATGCAGGATATCTCTGAGCCGCTGTCTAATAGTACAGGCACTTTAACTCCGTTTAAAGTTAACGATATCTCCGGGCATAGCGCTTGTTTCGCTTGAACTTCGGTTTCTGTGGGCTCGCTGAGTAAAAATTCACGCTCGTTTTCTTTGAACATAATGGTGTGTATGCTTCGACAATTAGTCTTGTCATTTGTGTCGGGATCCAATTTTATACTAGCCCCGTCTAACTTACAATTAGGGACTGACGTGCGGAGCGGGTTTTCGCCATCCCTAATTAGTTTACCGCACTGTCCTTAAATCCTCTAATTTGCTCTTGTGACAAATTAGCAAATCCATTATTTGCATTCGGTGAAATCAAAAATGTGTTATTACCTCCTTGGTTTGTATCTGAGCTTCTGCTAGATTGCATGCGCGGCCATTCCGTGTTGCTTTGCTCGTGACTTGGCGCTATAGAATATGAATTTCTTTCTCCTTGTCGCGCGTCGTGAATGGTGGTGCTAAAGCTGTTCCCTTTTTCAGACGGTACAAACGTTTGTGCATTTATGCTGTACTGACCTCCGGAATGATTATTGTAATTTGCCGATCGTTCTTTCGTTGTTCGATTTTCGCCTGAATTCTCTCTGAAATTAACTGTCCCCTCCTGACGTTTATTCTCCCACTGTGATTCATTTTCGCGTCTGTCTTGTCGCTTCTCGTTTCTACGACGATAGTACTGTGGTTTATAAAATCCGTTACCATATCGCTGACCTCGATATCCATTGTGATACCAATTACTTCCGCAGTTTTCAACGTTCAGTGTGTGAATTTGAGGTTGTTTGTGTCCGCTGTTCTGCCCTTCATTTCGGTTACGCCAGTTATTGTATAACGGTGTCTGTTGGTTCGTGTTCTTGCGCTCGTTAGTTTCTTTGTGCGTTACCGTTTTATCGAGCTTAACGAGTCGTTCATACGTTAACAGTTGTTCCTTGAAATCTACAATATTACTGTATTGCCGTCCACTAAGTTGTAATTGATAATTGAGTGGTAATTGCGAAATTATCATGGCAATAAACTCTTCGTCTTCCATACGGCAATCAAGATAACGAGTTCTCTCGTACATATCGCTGATATGCGCCTCTAAATTTTGAAATTTACGATTTTCGAATTTTTCAGAATGCAACTGTATTCGCAAATTGCTTTGGATACGAGTATTCCAAAATTGGGATATGAAAGCTTTCTGAAACGATTCGTATGCGTGTACCGAATCTTTCGCCAACTCCCACCAATAATATGCCGTGTTTTTCAAGCAGTGGCTAACGCATTTCAATTTTTCTGCGTCTGTTAACTTAAATGTGTGGCAATATTCTCCAAACTGATTTAAGAATCTTCGAGGGTTTTCATTACTTTTCCCTGAATATGTTGGAACGTCATCCAACCATTTCTTAGAAGGGTGGTGTAGTGTAAGTACCGGATCTGCTGACATAATTGCAGTACTAATATTCGCGGGATTTCGCTCGGCTTCTATCGTTATCGATTTGTTTACCGGCGTGTCTTCCTTGTCGGTATTACATTCGCTAGTGTGGTGAGTCGTTAGTTGGGGCGAGAATGTTGCGATGTGTCTGGATTCTCTTTCTATTTCCCCTATTTTCGCCTCTACCATATCTAACCTTCCTGTTAGACGCTCGCTTAAGTGTACTACTTTATCGTCAGTGCGTTTACTGAATATTTCTACACCTTCAATACGAGTGTGTACACTGGAAAACTTCTGTTGCATCTCGTGCTGTGTTTCAGTTAAGTCATGCCTGATTTCTGCTGTTTCATCTGCAATCCTGCCTAAAGTGTTATTTAAGACTTGCACTAAATTGTCTAGTCTTTCGGCGTTTTCTCGCTCCTTTTGTTCCCTTTCTAACTTCTCCTCCTGTTCTATACGCTCCCGTTCTTGTTTCTCCCGTTCCCGTTCTCGTTTCTCCTCCTGTTCTTTACGCTCCCGTTCTTGTTTCTCCCGTTCCCGTTCTAGTTTCTCCTCCTGTTCTTTACGCTCCCGTTCTAATTTCTCCTTATTCATGAACTGGAACAGTGCATCTAGGGTAACAGTTGGTGTCGGCGGCGAATGACCCAACTCCATTTCCTGCTGTGACTCCATACCAGTAGTCTCGATGTGCTGTTCTGGTACTACTTCTCTAGGTTCTCGTTCAGGACTAGCGTCAGAAGTGTCATTGCTACCTCTCAAAAAATATGACTTCCTACCTGTGTCTGTCATCTTGACAAAATAAAATTATTGTCTGTATTTTTCAAAGTGTCTTGAGTTGTTCAAAAAAAAATCATAAAATAGTCCCTAACGTTGGCTTACACGTTGTGCGCCAAAAATTCTGAAGTGTTTTCAGAATTTTCCCTTTTCTTCTGTTATTTTTCAGACAGCTCCAAGGATGAGCGACCAAAATTTCAAAAGGGTGTGTCACCGTTGGGTGATCAAAAATTCTATAAGTATTTTTCCTAAAATGCCAAAATCTCTGATGTAAAATGTGGTCTAGTTGGGCGCCGTGAAAACTCTATAAAGTACTAGTGCTGTGATTGTGTATGTAGCACAACTACTAACCTCTACAGAATATTAACTAAAATATGTCTTGTTATGTTGATAGTGAAAATAAATTATTCTCAAGTTGTATGTACTGGTGTAGTTTGACTCAGTGTGAATACCAAACAATAAAATGTCGTATAATTCCTTAGCAGTATGTCTCCTTCTCTTTGGTGTAAGTATTCTGACCTTAAAATCAACAAATATAAGTAGTGTGTTTAAAAGCATTAACTTCTCTATGACTGCTGATCTCAGTGTAATAAAAACTAATTATTCTTTCAAGACAATCCAAGCTAAATATTTCTGTCTATCTGGTTTAACATACACATGATATGTAAGTATGGTTATCAATCGGAAAAATAAAATATAATGAAAATTTAACTTTTTACTAGGGTCAAAATCATGGTTGTATGGGTGACAATACTCTTTTGCAACATATCCAACTGTAACATGAAAAGTGACAGAGTCAATGATTAGCAAGCAACATACAAATACCTTTGAGACAATTATTCATGTTTACATAGGTTTTTCATTAAACAAAATTTCAATATCCGTTATACTTAAATGTCTTTCAGAACTAATTACGTTTTACGTAATTGTATCACTGAATAATAGTTTGGTTATCAGTCAATATTTTAAATATTATTGAAACACATTTTAACTGGCAAATTAGTCTTTTCTTTGTTTTTACTAGCTCAGTCTCTTTCGGTAGATCAAACTGTCTCAAGACTTCTGGACCTGGGACTATTCTTTAAACATTCAAGACAATTAATGACTTTAACAGATTTTAACTTTGATATCGTACATATTACTGATCAATGTCAGTTAACCAGGTCCAGTATGTACAAGCTACAAGTCTTTACGTAGTTAAGTAGTATTAAGTTGTTTTAGCGAGTTTCAAATTAGGTCTTGATCGTAAACATCATAGTTTAAGATATCTTGCCATTAAAATAGGACAGGTAACTTCTCGCTGTTCTTGTTAATTCGGGGATGGGGCAAACAAACCTCGTCGCGTCGTTACAATACCAAGAGGCTGTGGAAAACCTCTCCGAACCCCTGTCTCTCCTCCGATGTTGCTGGTTAGATCTCACTCTCCTCCGATGTCGCTGGTTGGGTCTCCGTCTCGATGCACCTCCTCTCGTGCTGCTGGTACTCCAGCAGGACTGGCGTCGGTCACCTGGAGTCGTCTAGAAGGATGATGTCCTCCGGTACACCGTCTACGATGCCGTCTACCGCTGTCGAACTCCTTCCATCTCGAAGATTGATAGTCCTTTTCTTCTTTTCTTCTTAATTCGTCGTTGATCCAGTTCTATTTATGCTGTTAGTCAAAACTTATCGTCGTCGTCGATTCTTTAGTAGAGCTTCGAACATCAGTAACTACCTCTTCTTCATTGTGTAGTTCCGGTATTTATTATAAAATCATCAATTTCACGTAGATTCTAGCTATTCAGTCGTCGTACCAATGTTTTACGTGATATTCTTACATTCATTTATGACTAAATCACGGAGCTCTTTCTCTCTAATCCTTCTCCCATGATAGTAGAACAGAAACTCCAGTTCCAATTTGTTTCAAACAGTCAAAGCTTTCTCTATTGAACACTCTCCGAAATCACACTGGAAATACTAAATTCTTTAAATAAAATATATGCGCAGTCGAGCGTCCAATCACATATACTCTTTCCTCAGTAATGACCCAAAAACAATATTAAAAGGTGTAAGCTCATTTCCTATTCGTCGCCGTTTAACAAATGTTTGCAAAGACATTTCATAAAATTATTACTTAGATAAAACATGAAAATACTTAAAGAGTAAAACCAAATTGACCTGACCATAGAGATACAATACTGGTAAATATAATTCATAACAGGACTAAGACAAAGTCATAGAGGTAAGAAGTAAAATAATAAACGTAAAATTCATTTCTATTGAGGGCTTCTCAAATACCTCTATAATATATACAAAATTGTCCGTCTTTGAGCGGTCCTTATCATAGCCGTAACGGCACATGCGGGTGCGTCCCTAATACGTCGCACAGCACTGCACTGCACTGGGGGAAACAGGGTGTGCCCCCTCAGGTACCCAGCGATGGGCAGAAACGGCCTCTAAGCCTAGGAGGGCACGATGACTGTCGTCAATAGTATTCAAAGTAATGTATGTAAATATATGTATATGAAGTTTTGTCTCTATTCACCCCTCTGTTTCTATTCACCCTGTTTTACGATAGTACTGCGAATATTTTTTTTTTGTAGCGGTACAATTTGCTTTCATGTAAATTCACAAATATATGTAATTTTACATGATTTTTGTTTTTATTTACGAAACTTTTTACAGTATAGTGCAACAATGGGTTGCACGCTTAAGTATTTGTTATTTGAACCTGGAGCATGGGATAAGTTTTGGTACCAGTATCAGTGTTTGAATTAAACCTACAATCGTGTTTGAATTGGTTACGATTTTGCTAGAAACTTACACAGTATTTTCCAGTTTCATCAAGTGATTATATTGTGTTTCTGCAGCGCAAAAAACTTTAGTTTCCAGTACCGTAGAATGGGGTGAATAGAATCACTAGGGTGAATAGGATCAATATTTGGGAAATTGTTTTATGGTTATACATTGTTCCTAAATTTATAAATATACAGCCACATGTTGCTCCTTTTTTTGTTAGTATATCTATGACTCTATATAATGGTATTCCCAGTCTTTATGTTGGTTCACCTGTTATATTAAAAATATTCAACTGTTTTGGAGCGAAAAAACATAACCTAAAAAACTTTGTGTACCTATTCACGTGTTTTATTAGCAGGAGCTAGTAAATATTTTTATTTTGTGCCTCAAAGGATCATGAAAGTAATTATTATTGCATTTTTTGAAAGATATGGCTTACCAATTTATTTTAATTGGATCAGTGTAATTTTCGTATTTTGTCGGGGTGAATAGAATCACCATGCCACGAAGTTATAAACTAGTTCCAGGTGGTAAGACATACACAGAATTTAACAAATTGGACGTTATGTATGCAAATAATGCCATAAAAAAGGTAGGCGTAGTATACGAAAAGCTTGTAAAGAATATAATTTATCATAGTCTGTGCTTTATCATTTTAAAAAAGGAGACAATGTGAAATAACAAGATCTAATAAACTCCACTTTCAGAAAGTGAGAAAATAATTGTTGACAGGTTATTAGTTTGTGCTGAATAGGGTTATCCCATTGATGCCTTCTCTTTATGATTGTTTATTAAGGACTATTTGGAAAGAAAGGGCAAAACAGTAAAAAAATTAGCTAAGAGGCAATATGCTGACGTCCCTCGGCCTGAGGTCCCTAAGTCCCTGTTGCGAATTGTCCTGAGACTCGCCCTGATTTGCCCGCGTAGCTCAAGTCGGAGAGAAAGTGGAGTTCAGGCCAACGTGGCTGGAACTGGGAGGGAAATTTGTATAGGTAAGAGGAAATGTAGAAGGTTGGAAGGAGAAGATGTTGCTGTCCGTTTTCACGAGCTCCTTTATTCCGTCGAAGCCCTATCGCAGCCTGGTCGACACGTTGCGGAACGAGTGTCTTCCCTCGCAGCGACCTGAACTCCCGGAAATACACTATTAACAACTGGAACACGACTCGATGAGACTGCGGAGGCAGTCCCGTGACAAAACGTACTGATTACGGAAGTTCAGTTGTGCAAAGCGTGCGTCTCGAGCGGAGCAAATTGCGAAGTGAAGAAGACGCGATCTGGTTGACGAGATTTATCACTGGAAATCCTGTCACAGCCTGGACGATCACGTCGGGTGACGGACGTTTCATCCACGCTGCGACCCGGACTCCGTAACGTACTACTTCTCGCGGAGCGGAGCGAAGCAGGTCTGCTCCGTGCGGCAGCCAGATGGCAACTGACACAGGGTGTCCACAAGGAAAAAATATTTTGTACCAACTTAGGCGAGAAAAAAGTACTAGATTAGAAAAAAAGTACTAAATTATAATTTGTTATGGTTTTTAACAATTTAAAAAGTTATTATGACATTGTAATGCTCGAACTTAAATATCACACCACACACACATACATTCCATAGTTTTTTAAAAAATAATTATGCTTAGTAATAAAACATATTGGAGTTACAATAATATTATATTAAAGAAAAATGTACTAGATCTGTACTAAACCACAAAAAAAGTTATAAAAGTACTAGATCTAGTACGAAAGTACTAACTGTGGAGACCCTGAACTGACACTGCGCCGCCCGCCCGCCCGCCCGCGCGGGCTGCGGAGACGAAGGGGAAGCGGGCCGGCGTGGGAGAGACGCGACTCGCGCGGCGGGCCAGGCTTGCGGTTCTACATGATAACATAGGCACTGAAAAATATATACAAAAATCTTTAAATGCAAATTATTAATGAATTACGAAACATAAATTACTTTAAAAGACGTAAACACAAGTTAAGAACTATGACAACATTACAAAGTATTATACAAAATGTATTTTACAACAGGTAATACACTGACACGATAATTATAAGATAGAAGGAATTATTTACATACACGTATTCGTTTAAGGACGTTCCAGGGCGCACACGGGTGCGTCCCTGATCGTAACCACCACACTACACTTCACTTAATGCAAGAGAGGACGCTGACGAGGCATAACGGCCTGAAGGAGCCGGGGAGACACTATGGTCGAGTCAATGCCTGGAAAAGATTTCCCTGCTAGTTTCATAAAAAGACAAGGATAAATTAGCTTTAAGAATGTGTCAAAACATCAAAAGTTCATGAGCAATTGTAACTTCTACTACCGTGGAATGGGGTTACTTTGATATTGAGGGGTTTCTTTGATCAGCTGCTACTCATATTAAATTGGCTCCATAACATTGCCAAATAGTTGAATGCAGTGTTGCTTTCATAGTAAATGCCAGCACAAGTATTTTCTAGGCCATAATATCATTTCTTGGTGCCATTTTGTTTTTGTTTTCTAAATGGAATGCCTATTTGTTGATGGGAGCCAGTTCATACATTAATTTTTGTCCCAAAAAGTGTAAGTATTGTAAATACTGCTAGCTTGTTCTCACTGTTTTAAGAGTTTAAATGTTTAATGTATGGTATATATGTTTTAATTTTGTGGTTTGTACAAATTTATGCATACCCATATGTTTATTATAACCAGTGGCGAAGGGTGAATTTCATAGTGGGGGAACCAAGTATGTTCACTGTTACCCCCTATGAAGGTGAGGGGGCCCGGGGGTCCTCCCCCGGAAAATTTTGATTTTAAGGTGCAAATTGGTGCTATTTAAGCGGTTTAACGTATCTCTTTTGTAGGAAATTTTATGCTCTTTAATTTTGTATCAAATTTATTTATTTTTTTTGCTAAAACCCATAGTTTGGAAAATACTCAAGCAAAAGCGATGAATTGTACCTTTAAACAGCCCTCCCATCTCCCATTCACCACCGACCAATGGGTCTATTAGTATGTTTTTCATCTATTTTTCTTTTGTTGCCTCGACTAATAAGGTGGCTTCCGCAGCAAAACAATTTTAAGTGTCGATGAAAGCTAGGCCTAAGAGTTTCTCTTCAAAATGTTAAGTCAACATTTCCTATATTATAATAAAATTAAAAATCTGGTATGACTAAAACTTGAGCAATCGTCGTTACACGCAGCAAGATATTTTAATGAGTGAAACAGTGAAAGATACGCTCGGAAACACATCACCAGCATACCTATATCAAAATTCACGAAATTATGATTTTGGTAGTCAGTGCAATACATGTTATAGTCACACAGAATTTAATAATCTTAACTCTTACTTTCAAGCATGAGCATGTATGGTCATTTTGTTAGGCTATTTCACTTATTAGATTTGAAGCGTCTTTTGCACTGCACACCGCTTGATTTAGCATTTGTTACCATACACGATGGCTGTATCCGAATACTGGCCTAATGGATCCCTTAGCTAAGGGATCCACTAAAAGTGCATCGTAGTGGACGCGGCCATTTTTGTGTTGAATCCGAATTCTCACAAGGGATGCCGATGCATCCCTTCACGCATCCACTAATTCGAGATTTCTAGGGATGCGACACTCGCATCCACTAACGCGTCCCTACATCCATTAGCTTCGGAATCGGGTTTTATTTTGTTTGTGTATAATATTACTTCAGATTTTCAGCATAATATTTGTTTAAAACATTATAAGCGAAAGTGATAACTTAAACAGAGACAAATGAATACGTTAATAAATATAATAAAAATACGAATTTAAACTTAAAGGATAATTCAAAACTCATAAGTATTTTTAAAGTTTACAATTTATAAAATGTATTTTATTTGGATCGCTAACATGTATAACATACACGTTACATTATTTTTTAATTCGTAGGTATTTATTATTTTCGTTTTGCTGAATATTCGTAGATATCCCTACACAAAATGGCTGCGTGAACATTAGTACGACTGACAGTCAACAGGTGGTGCTAGTAGTAAAAGTATTCGGATACTATCCATCCATTAGAAATGCGTCCTCTACATTGTGGCTGCATTTGCTAAGGGATGTAGGGATGTGTGTGCTAAGGACGCATCCCTATGTATTCGGATACAGCCGATATGTCTGGCGTGGGTCTACCTTGCAAAATTAAAACTCGTTTTTGTTCGAAACTTTTAGCAAAAAGATGAAACAAGTAAATTTTCTAGAGCTGTAGAAAACCGTATGTATTGGGTACTGAGTAACGGGTGCGCCATCTAGTACCGAGTAACGAAACGTTACACACTAGAGCTGTAGCAAACCGTATGTATTCGGCACTGAGTAACGGGTGCGACATCTAGTAACGAGTAACGAAACGTTACACACGGCTGGATTTCGTTACTCGCATTTTTCGTATGTTTTACGCATGCATGCGCATATTCGATGAATTTACGTTACAAAGAATGATATTTTTTTTCTTAAGTAAAGTATAATTTGGAAATTCGTCGTCCCAGTTTTTTACTGTTTATATGAAAGTATTTTTTTTTTACAAATTAGAAATAAGTATGTTTTTGTTTTTTATTATCGCGTATTTTCACGTTTTTATCTTAAAAGAGATAATATAATAAAACCGCTGTAATAGAGATTTAATTGTTTCTTGGTTACCATAAAATGTTAATTATCAAATATTGTTAATTGTTTATATTCTATTTATTATTATTTACGCGACGTCATACTGTACGTGTACGCAATACGACTCGATTCGTTGCTGCAACATAACATAGCATGTTATGCGGTATCAGAAGTAACGAGTAACGATACGATAGTAACGAGTACTAATTGTTATAGTAACGAATACATACGGGTACGCTTTTTTTCGTTACTTTTACACCTCTAAAATTTTTCTACCACGCAGTCACAAGCGCGTCTGTTTCCTGCCGCTCCCTCCCCTACTGCGACAGCTTCGTCCCTCCGCACTCCCCTTAAAAACCCTTCCATGGCCAGGGCCCGCAGAATAGACTGTTGGTTCCCTTGGCCAAGCCTACCGCAATGAGAGAGTTCAACAATGCTGTAGCTATGTGGCCACTTTTGAATTTGACGAAACTCTTCACCAAAAACTTGGGACGTAATTAAGTATTATAAAGTACGTATTCTTAATGTAGTAAATCTGCTTTCAGGCTGTCAGGCGAGTTATTTTACGCAACGCGAAGCACACAATTTCTCTAGAGAATATGCCACGCGGCACGCGATGGAACCAGCCCTCTGGCTTGGTTCCCCAGGTCGGAAGCCGAAGCCGAGTGCTCACGGAAACACCCGAAGGCGAAGGCGGAGAGGAGTCGGCCACCAATGAAGGCGCAGAAAGCAATGGTAGTGCCGGGGGGGGGGGGGGGGATGTGAGAGCGGAGAAGGCAGAGAGAGAAAGAGAGGCGTGAGAGAGATAAAGCGATAGCTGAAGAGGTTCAACGCGCGAACGCGCCTACACAAAGTGTTAGGGCGAGCTGTTCAAAAAATACGAGTTGAATTATTTACGACAGTAGACAAGTAGTAATATATTTATTTTATTTATTTGTCAGCAGTAGGGAACCAATGGTTCCCTTGGTTCCATGGAATATTCGCCCCTGATTATAACCTATAATTTAGTGTGGGGTTACTTTGATCACTTTAGTTTGAAGACAAGTACAACATGTACCTACCTACTGTAATTTTGTAAACATAATATTTAAACCATGTAAGCATTATTACACATATTTTTTTTCAATGTTAAAAGAACTAAACAGATAGGCTTCTAAAATAAAAACAGTTAAATAGTTACAAAAACAGAGAGAATGTGGACCTGTCAGGATTCCGAGAAAGAAGAAAATCACTGTCACACCTGGCAAAAGTGTAGTAGGTAGCAAGCTCTTCAGAAGATAGTGATGACAACGAGAAATTGGTGTCTTCTAGTGAGAGTGAAAGTGATGAGCACTGTGAGGAAGAGGAGGTTTTTTTGGAACCAGTCTTAAGTGATGATATTTGTCCTGGCCAGTATGCCCTGGTAAAATTCTACGGAGGATCACGAAAAAAAAACTGTTTTTAGGTATGCATGTATCATCCAGGAAGTCAATAATATGGATATTAAGGTAATGGGAATGAAAAGTGTGGATAATGGGAAGAAATTTTTCAAGGGAATGGAGAATGATATTTCAAGCATTACAAAAGAAAATATTCTCGGATTTTTACTGATTCCAAAAATTCAAATCGCAGGGCAAAGAGTACTGTATGACTTTGCAGCAGTGGTGGATGTGAAAGAAAGTTTAAACTATGTCTTCATTTGTTAGATATTCGTAATGTTATGCTAGTTCTGTTTTATTTTCCAGCATTCTTGGAATACAAAATTAATCTGAAAGTAGGACAGTGCGCCCTGGATATCTTATGTGAAGCACCACAAAATAAAACTTTTCATACAGTATGTTTGTGTGTTAGCAGGAAGTTAATTATAATGGCATTTTGAGCTAAGATAGAAACTGTGGCTGATAGGAAGAAGTTAAGGCAGTGGAGAGTAATATTGCATGCATAAAAAAGGACAGTTTTGGATTATTACCAACCCCACATATTTTGAACATTGGGGCAACATTGCAGCAGAAGTGGATATGGAAGAACATTGAATTGCAGTTTTAATGATAATGGATTTTTATATATTTGTATAGAAAAAGTAGAATAAAAATCAAATGTTTACTTTTGCTGAAGTGTGTGACCAAAGTAACCCCCACGACATAAAATTATATTGTGAAGATACTATCAAAGATGTTCTCATGGGGGTTACTTTGATCTACTCCATAAGCTTTAACCTTACTTTCTGTGTAGTTAACCTCATAGTGATCAAAGTAACCCCAAACCAGGTGTATCATTGATCACACATTTAATAAGCTGTATCATTTAAAAAAATATTAATTAAGTGAATAACTAAATTTTAACAAAAAGTAGGTACTTGTATGGCTACACCAAAAAATAATTATTTCATTCCCTTAAATAAAATACTTTTTATATGGAAATGAGAACAAAGGGGACATGTGATCAAAGTAACCCCATTCCACGGTACTGTTGTAGAATATTTCAAGAATTTGGAAGCAGGGATCAAAGATGTTCCACATTGTAATGTGGTTAATTACGATGAAACGACTCATAGTGACGATCCCACACACAAGATAATCATTACAAAACGGGGTTGTAAATATCCAGAGAGGATAATGAACTTTTCAAAGTCGGTTATGTTTGCTGGTTCTGGAGATGGTGCCCTCTTACCTCCATAAGTTGTGTATAAAGCAAAACATGTGTATTCAACATGGATTGAGAATGGGCCAAAAGGATGCAGATATAATCGTAGCTCATCATGATGGTTTGACTGTGTATGTTTTGATGACTGGCTCATTAAAATTGCAGTTCCTTATTTCAAAAAGCTAGAGGGGAAGAAAATATTTCCTGGGGGTAACTTATCTTCACATCTGACAGTGCATTCAGTTCAGAAGCTGGGTCTGGAAAGAATGAAAGTTCTGTCCCAAAAGATGTGTTTCCACACCTTCTAAATACACTGATACAATCTATCTCTGAACGCTCAGCTTCAAACATCAAAAATGAATTTGTGAAATGTGGGGTGATTCCTCTGAATGCAGACAAAGTGTTAAATCGTTTACCAAATGAGAACCCTCACAATATGGATGAGATAAGAACTGCTATGGGTGACTCCCTGAAAGTGCTGCTCCAAGAAATGAGACATAGTTACTCTTCCACACCACCAAAGGAAGAAGCAGCTTGATATTCCGGCTGGAAAAAGTGTGTCAATGGATGACTTTCATCTTGAAGCTGATGGAAGAAAGAAATGATCCTAGTACTCCAAATACCAGTGAGCCTGTTGACCCCTCATCTAGTGATGAAAGTGAAATAACTTCAAGATCGACTAAAGAAGCAACTTCGAACACTGTGAGAGTTGCAGTTGTTAGTGAATCATTTGTTGATTTTAATGTTAGGGGATACAGGCATGTTTGCCTTGTGAAAGACACTGATATCAGAGAACAGGACTGGTTACTGGTTGCTTTAAACTCGAATGATACTTACTGTGCCTGGTTGTAGCAAAAAAACATTGAATTTTATTGGTGTTATGAATATTGTAGATAGATGTGAATGGTGTCAAGGAATTGTATGGCTCTTTCCTAAGGCCAAAATGTACAAGAGACAGTTCTGGTTTCATTTTGGGCTTTCCTGACATCAGAGATGAATGTAATTTTGGCATTGAAAATGTCATTGGTAAGCTAGAGGAACCTGAGAAATATGGCAAGGGTTTGCTCAAATTTTTCTGTGTGCCTTAAATATATTTGTTAAAAGACCTGTAAGTTTACTGCCAACATTGTGTATGTGTAACTGATAATGGTACTGGTATGACTTAATCCATTGTGAATGATTGTTGTGGGTTCCATAGAACTCATACAGCAACACTTAATTTAGCAGTGACTTGTCTAACACTGCTTACCTGTAAATTATTTTTTTTTAATATATTTATAAATAAGTTTTACAATTTTGAATTTTGTAATTTTGTCTTTTTTCATTAAAAAATGTTTTTAAGGTGTCATGAAAGATGGCCTATGGTTAATAATGATTTAAAATACCTTTCAGTTATTCTATTCACCCCAACAAGAGGTTGAATGGAAGATACATTGAAAGTAGTAGACTGATTCTATTCACCCTGACTTATATATAATTACAGAATCATAAAGTAGGGGTTATAACTCATATATTGGACCAGTGTAGATTGTTTTATAAAATTTATATACATTCAGGGATAGTCACAAAAGTTAAAAAGTGGTCCTATTCACCCCATTTTACAGTATAAGATGAAACAGACTTTTGAATAGGCCTACCTACTTAATACAAATAGAAAAAATTCACGATCATATAAATCGTAAGGCTACTTGAATTTGGCCGCGAAAGTAGCATAACTTTGCTTGTTAACATGCAGTCAAAGATATTTTTGGGCACATTTTATGAGGAAAATATGTATTGTGGAAATGACCACACTGTGTTTATGAATATTGGTGTCTATGTGTGTATTTCACTGGTCATCCAGAAGTTTTAAAAACAATGTGGAGAGAGAATAGTTTGAACAAATTTTCTTTTAAAATAAGCAGTATAGTGAAAGACAACATATTATTAAGTAAAGTGCGAGAGATATAGCACAGAGCACCACCATCACTATCTCACAGCTGTTTCGATACAAACATTACGAAACAGGCTCAAGTTAAGTCATCTTTCTAAAATTAGTTACTCCTCACCCCCCTTTTCAATGTACAGCCGTCCCAGTGAAGACGTAAGTATACTGTGACGTAAGACGACTAATCATATAAGACGAGTAGCAACTTTAAACTCTCCAAAGTGACACAAATTATTGGATTATACACAGAAAAATACAGTGCATTTTCAACAAATTTAACTATTGGAGCATTTTTTTTTGTCCGAACAGAAGGATAATTTCAGCCTTTTTTTAAACTGGGGTGGCAAAGCATACCGGAGGGGTGGGGGGTTTGGAATACCTCCACGTGAAAGGGTTGGCTGGGGGTCCTCCCCCGAAAAATTTTAAAAAACAAGTCTTAAATTGTTAGTTTTTTTTTTTAAGCTTTTTCAGATTATTTTCACTACAAATCACAAAATATTTGCTAACATTTCCTATTTATCGTAGAAGATTCATTTTTAATTATTTTAATTAATAGCCAAACCATTTGTAAAGTAGATATAATTAACACACAACTCAAGAGTATGCCTATTTTTAATTGATTGAGTGTTCTGCATGAACTTTTATCATGTAAGTTAGTTGTAAATTATTGATTTTTTTTTTACTTTGAAATGGGGTGACTAAATACTGGTTTGGACAATGCTGCGCTGGCAACTGCCACCACTTGCCACCCCCGAATTATGCCTATGCCAAGGACCCAACTTTATCATAAAATCTCAATATGAAGACACTTTGATAATAATAAAAATATTTTGAAATTAATTTAATACAATCTGAAACCAAACACCACTTTATTTTATGTGTTGTATATTTCTCATGAACCCAACTAAATTTTGTTATAATTAACATTGGCACCTATCAAAATATTGTAAGAATATAGTGGTACCCAAACGCATTGAGAAGAGTATCAGGGGACTGCGGTATTCAACCATCTACGTGAATACTTTTATAGCAATGGTAAGATGTACTTTGTAAATTATTTCTTCTTGTGGACTTTCAGCCTCGTGACGTACCTTGTCACGACTACTTCTACTCGTTGAAGAACGTCTCTTTCTGCGCATTTCATCCCCGGGACCATCGCTACTTGGGCTTCATCACCAAACACCCTCAGTTCCAGAGGTTTGCGTGTCACGTGTTCATGGGTTGTGAATCTACACGGCCTGTTGCAGAAGCTATTGGGTAATGAGTTCTGCAATAAGATTACGTTTTTAATATTTTGTTTCATGCTCCCTGTTTACAATAAATTTAAAAAAAGCCTAAGTACGATACACACATGTTTTTTTGTAACTATTCAACTGCATTGTTATTGTGTAAGTGTGGTACATGTGCCAGCATTAGGTAAGTGCTATGCAAACTAACAATCTTCCTTGCAAAATGTAACAGGAAACTAAACATATTTTAGCTGTTACTAACAAACAAAATGCACAGTACAAAAATTATTTCATCAAATATTTTATTAAATATTAATCAGCAGCAAACTCACCTTAAGGCCCACTTATTCTGGGTGTATTTGTGTCAGTGAGGCGGGATGATAAGTGCGACGCTCGCTGGTGCTTCTAGTGCTGTATCTGGCTCTGAGCTTGCGCACAGTCTTCTCGTCGTGCATAGAACAACTATGATATTTGAGCGGTAACCATAGCATTACATGGTGGAGAAATCAAGATAAATGTGTAATGAAAATACCTTCAGAGCTTACAAGAATCTGTACCAGGTGTTTCATGCCTATAAATTATTCAAAAACACACATTTTGGCAATTTTCACTGTTCTAAAAATACAGTTTATAAACAAAATACTGAAATAGAAGTATGTACTCATTCAAGCTCAGCGTAATCTTAAATGCTTTTCATAAACAGACACCACTCTTGATATCTTATGCAGTTTTTAAATCGCCTGGTGTTTTCTGAAGTCTGGACACTGTATGTGTGCTCAGGTATGTAAGGGCCTTAAGGTGTTCAGGCTATTCAGTATTTCTTATTCAGATGTTAAGTGAGGCACTGTGATAAAATCTAACATTTTCTACTGATGAATCAATTTTAATTTCATTTATATCCCAAAATAATATCAAACATTATCATTATGTTTGATAGTATTTGTCCAACATAAAATCATTCACAACATTTACTGTACCTATAAAATTGCGAAGCACACCTGAGAGCACAGATCTTCAGTTCCAAGTATAGCTTGAAAATCTCCTGCCAGGGTGCACCGAGCGTTGGCTGAGCTAGCACAAGCATCGCAAACATGGAAAACTATGGTACATAACCACTGTTTGGTACATAAGTACGCCTATTTAAAAGTGAGATTGGCCCAAAAAAAAATCCAAACTCACTATGAACATGGAAGTTGTGCTATCTTAATCAAACATTGTCTCTGATCACCTTGATGGTGATATGTTAAACATTATCACATTAATGTGATTAAATCATCCTCCCTTTACATAACCCAGGACACAACACCCTTACATTAGTTTCAATTTTGTTGGAAAATGTATTGAATCATAAAAACACTGCTTACATAATGCATATTTGTTTCAGGCGAGCCTTTCAACGTTTCTACACAAAATTCATTGAGACAGCTTATCCAATCGAAGACATCTACATTGAGTAAACATTCAGATCTACTTCACGAAGAGGATCACTTCAATGTCAACCACAAAATGAGTGGTACATTAAAATATATAGTTTGAGTGGAGATGATAGAATTATTTTGTAGGCATTCCCTTACATGTAAACTTTACCAAACTTTTGATATTTGAAATACTTTTTTTTTAAAACCTATTGTTTTTAGTGATGTTTAGCTTTTAAATTCACGTACTTTTACTTTAAAAATAATTTAAATATTTTAATGCAAAAAAATTTCATTTGCTGTTTAACCCATTCGTGCACAGATCGGTCTGTCAGCCGTCGCATTCCTAAATGACCTCGTGCACGAGTCGGTCTGACAGACGTCCAAAATCCATAGCATTTTTAAACTTTTTTTACAAATTTAGTTCCTCGATTTTTCACTAGAATGCGTGTTTACTCTCTTTCCTAAGTATTATTCTTTGCTTTGGTGGTTAAGTCTTATTCTAATCTTTGCTGTAAACAAATATATTTGTTTTTATTCACGCACGTGTTTTTGTTATGACATTTGGTGACACGTGACAATGTGTTCAAAACGTAAGCGGATTTTTGATGACAGCAATGCGGTGGATGAAAGTGATTCTGATGTTGTGGAAATGTCAGATAATAGTGATAGTGACAGTGAAAGTAGTTATTCTTCATCAGTGAACATTTCTGAATTAGAAGAGTGCGGCCAAGGCGACAATCTGTCAAAATCTGACACATCTGCGCCTATCGGTTCTCGCGAATGGTCCAACGAAAAAGGTAATAAAATTATAACTAAAATACCATTTCACAGTAATGTTGGTGTAAATCCAGTGGCTTTACTCACCCACAATTTTCCACCAAACCCTACAAAATTAGACTGTTTTCGGTTAGTGTTTGATCATGATTTGTGGCAGTCAATCTGCACTGAAACCAATGACTATGCCACAGAGTGCATTGCAGTAAAACCAAATTCTAATTGGTTTCCCACCACTTGTGACAAAATACAAGCATACTTCACTTTGTGTGTTATGATGGCACAAGCAAAAAAACACAGCATTCGTTCATATTGGAGTGGCAAAGGTATGACTCGTACACCAGGCATTCGTGAAGTTATGTCTTTGAAGAGGTTTCTGGACATCTCCAGGTATCTTCACTTCCAAAACAACAATGCTCTGAACAAACATGATCGTTTGTGTAAAATAGCACCAGTGCTAGATTATTTCAGGAAAAAATTTCCTGAGCTAAATTGTCCAGGGGAAAACCTTTCATTGGACGAGTCCCTGATGAAGTTTCGAGGCCGTTTGTGTTTTGTACAATATAACCCTTCAAAGCGAGCTAGGTTTGGAATAAAAATATACAAACTTTGTGACTCGAAAACTGGGTACTGTTTTTCCTTTTCTATTTACACAGGGAAAACAGAAGGCAAACAAGCTACACTAGCCAGTGAAGCTATTGTAATGAAGCTAATGGAGCCATATCAAGGGGTTGGTCACACACTGTTTGTGGATAACTGGTACAGTTCGCCAAAACTTTTTGAAGAGTTACATAATCATGGAACTAATGCTGTTGGCACTGTTAGGCATAACAGAAAAAACATGCCTAAAGATACTGAATTCAAACAGAAGTTGCACAGAGGGGAAAGTATGATCAGGTACAGTGAAAGTATGAGCGTTGTAAAGTGGATGGACAAAAAACCAGTGAGTGTTGTCTACATGCAATAGTGAAATTGAAAATGCTATGACAAAAAAGGTAGACAGGAAAACAAAGATGGCTGTCATGAAGCCGAGAGTTGTAATCAACTACAATACTTGGATGGGAGGTGTAGATAAGCAGGACCAACAGTTAGCATCCTTTCCCATCATGCGGCGGTATGTAAAAGGTTACAAAAAAGTTTTCTTTTATGTAATGGACATGGCACTTTACAACACATATTTGCTGTGGATGTCAGTTACTGGAAAAAAGGCCAAGTACAGTGCATTCAGAATTGATGTCATGGAAGAACTGATGGCATCACTGACTTTGCCACACTATCAACGGCGGGGACGCAGATCTGCGGGTGACACTCCAATGAGGCTTCAAGCTGCTCACTGGGCTCATTTCCCAAGATTCATTCCACCGAATCCTGGCAAGCAAAACCCATCCAGACGTTGTGTTGTGTGCAGTGCTCATAATAAAAGGAGCGAAACACGGTGGGAATGCAAGCGCTGTGTGGTTGCGCTTCACATGCCAGAATGTTTTGAGATTTATCATACAAAAACCAATTATTGAATCTTAATTATGGTTTGATATGTTTATTTAATCAATGCACAGTTCTGTAATAAGTGGTTCTTAAAATAAATTTTAATATGTTGTGATCGAAACTATTTTTAACCAGTAATTTTTCCCATGATAATTTTTGTGATTTTGGACTAAATTAATTGGTGTAAAAGGGCCGCGTTTGTAGTGAAAAATAAAGTGAGCGAATGGGTTAACAGCAGCATATTCAAAAGGATAAATAAGGGAGCCCAATTAACAATAATTGCATAGTCTTAAAGATTATAATTAAGTGGATAAATTGCTATTCAGCAGTGATATGCTGTGATAAGGAAAGACCCTAACTGTAAACAACCTTAACTGTAACCATCTGTTGAAAAATTTGTTCATGTCTTGCTATTGCATTACTAGAATGTTATTTTGTATTCTCGTCTAAGAATTTTTATCATCTTTGCTTGCTACACCAAACAAAATACAAACCTTAACAGGAGTATTATACTACAATTGTGTAATAGTTCCTAGTGAGTTTCCCATTTGGATAACCACAGCTCTGGCTGAGTCAGGTCTAAATTCTGTTTTTAGCTTTGCTCCAATTCATTATAAGACTGAAAAAGTATTAGATGGGCAACTAACTACTTATTTGACATGTTTGTGTTGTGTGTAGTTTGAAACACGTGAACAAAGTTTTCTAGCTCATGTTGTATTTATTATATCATGGTCAATCTAGGTACAGAAAAAATAGATGAGATTGACTGTAGGTCAAAATACAAAAATACAATATCATGAGTAATACATTGTTATTACTTAATATGTAATTTTTCAGGAAGAAAGGAAAAGAGTACTTACATATTATTCCCTAGTTTTATAATTTAAAAAATTTCATAGTAATCCAGGACATTTTATTCTGGTCATATTATTTTTTGCTTGTAGGAAATATGGAAATACATTTGAAAGAAGCCACAGCAAAAGGTTTTACGTATATTTTAACCATTTTACAGGATTGCTATCATTTTTTGTTGTTAAGTGCCATATCTTTAGTAGTACAGTATTTCAGTTTAAAATATACCATACATGCCTTTACTGCACCAAACAAAACCGAATAAAATAAGGAACTCATATAAAACATTTATTTCAAGAAATATCACCATTTGTGGCACCCTTCATGTATAATTAGGTTTTCTGCTATGCTGCTTTCATCTTTATCATATTATATTTTTTGTATCACCTAGTAAAAACATATTGTATTTGTTTAAAAGTGTTTTGCATCAGATACTAAATCACACAAGGTAGAAGTTATTTTATTATGTAAGCAATTGAAAAAGTAATACAAAATTCCAGAACATTTTACATATTTTTTTTCTCCAGTGATTCTGTTAATTTTAAACTGTGTCCAAACTACATTCACTGTGAATTTCTTATGGAATGTTACTGTAAATTCACCAAACTTCTTCCATTTTCCTAGTTCTGGGAAGCCTTTAAATTACATATTTCTAAGTGCCATTGTTATTTACCTTGAAAGTTAGTGCTGAAAATATTGTATCATACCTAGTAATGAGTTATAATAACATAATACTTCTTATCATAAAAAAGTTGTTTTTCTACAGTTCATGAATGTAGATATAATCAGCTAGTTTCAAGATCACTACAGAGTTAAAACATGGCTGAGATTTATGAATATTTTTCTCTTCTTTAGGAGTAAGTAATTGTTTCAATTATATTAATTTTGATGTACCTACAAAAAATTAAGATGAAGTAGTCTTATATCGTCTATGTATCACCCCAAAAAAGGCTCACATAATACGAATTGCAAAGTCAAAATTGTATGACATACAAATACCTAAACAATTATTAAATATATTTGTTTAGGTTTAATACACCAACAAACCAGCTTTTTTTATTTTGTAAAAATAATATATATTTCTTTTTTCAAATTGTACATAACTGAACATTATTATATTTGTTGTAAAAAATCTGTGTTTAAAATGGCAGTGTTATTTTGTGCAATAAATTGTTTATGTACTGGGTTGGAATTTGGAATTGAATTTCATGATCTATCACAGTTCATTAACTACCACTTATTGAACTAACACTTTTATTGAAAAATGCATACTTAGAACCACATGGTTGCAGCCCACTCTGTGTTGTCAATGAATTTTTTTTTTTCTGTCTCCTAAAATTATGTTTCAGTTTGTAAAGCAAAATAATGTTAGAAATGTTAGTATGTACCGTACCATTTTACACGGAACAGAGATCTCTGCATACTTTACACATTTAAAATTTCACTGAGACGGCAGTTTTTTTTTTATTGCTAAGCTTAGAGATTAAATTCTAGATAATTAACATATATAAATTTGGTTATGCCCAGATATATACTTATAAATACTTACATTTTCTTACATTAACAAAATAAGTCACATTTTACTTTAAATGACACATTTGACACCTGAATAACTGAAATAAACGACATGGTTAAGTTGTTGAGTTCCTACATTATGACAAGAGTTATCATACATACATTATGTTAGTTGTTTGAAGTTGTGGAACATCATTAAAAAGTACTCATGTTAAAGGATTTTTTCACTTTCATTATTAAGTACCAAAACTGTGAGTTTTTCAGGTATGTTGTTTAATTAGTTAATTTTTTTTTATTCTGTGGATTCTACCTAGAGTTTAGTACTTGAGGATATAGAACAAATCAATTTGTACATGAGACATGTTTTAATGAGACTTCACTAATTTATTTTCAGTTATTGCACAGTACTATAATTTTCAATTGATTGTCTAAAATATTGAATGGGAGATATAAGTAATCACTACCATCACCCTCTGAAATAGTCAATTTAAATTTAGTATCTAAAAGTGTTATTTTTAGTGAAATGTATTTATTGCAATATTTTATGTTATATATTTTTTCATATGTTAAGTTACATGTAAAGTCTCAACAGGGATTATATTCTAGGTGTTATATATATATTTTAAAACATTTATGGGCTGAAATTGTATGCTCAGTATTTCTAGATTAAAGATTAGTATACCATAACTACAATTTGAAGATGACAATAATTTTTTGCTTTTGCATTATTTAACCTTAAAAATATTTTGAAGACTTCAGTAACACATAAAAGGGTTCTTTTTTTTTCTAGAATTTTTTTTAAACTGCATTGATATTTTTATTAACAGTGAATTGAAAGCTATTTCATTGAAGCATTTTCCTCATTAAATATGCACTTTAAATAATAAATAGTCAAAAAGAAAACATTAAAAATTAATTTGTTGGATTTTTTACAAATGAAGCCCCATGGCATGTTTTAAATTTCTAGGAAGATCTTATTTATCTATTTTTTGATTTTGTATATTGTGTATAATCACTATGTGAGTGCAAGAGAATGAATGGTTTGCAAAGAAAAAAAATGTAACCAAATAATACGACAGCTACAGTATTTGTTAAATAAAGATGTACATTAAATTCTGCTTTCTTTAACCCCAGAAACCAACGTAAAGAATAGCTCACATCATAAAATGCAAAAATTTTCAATACACTATGCATATACAGTAGGAATCTGCAAATACTCGAAAAGTATTCAATATTCAGGAATAATTTGAGATTTAATATACATGAATAATTTGATATTTGATTCAACGTTTCAATTGATTATTTTTTTTAAATTATAAATAGATAGCTGTACAACCATGTGGAACTCATTCACAAAAAAAATTTAAAGAATAAATGTAACATGTATGAGGCTAAGCTGATTTATTGAGACATTTAGAATTGTTTTCTGCAAAATTGATCATATATTTATTTTATATTTAACAAATAATCATTGTTAATGATTTAGATTATTAATAATTATTATTTCCCTTCATTTTACACCTATTTATTAAGGTTCCAATGTCCCCTTTTTTTATTTCACTGTAGTTTGGAATTTTTTTTTGTACTCCTGTGAGGTATTAAAAATAAGTTTCACTGAGTGTTCAAATTTGACTGAAATATTTTATATTAGTGAATATTGTGATATTTGAATCAAATGAAAAAAAACTTCACGGAAGCCTATTATACAACTCAATGTGAAGTTTGTATTGATGCTTTGTATACATTGTGAACTAACTAAACTTCATTTTTAGATAGTTTTAAGGTTACTCCAGATGAACACGCACACCAACACGACCACAGGCAGTGGCAGTCCTGGACGGGGCGAAGCCCTGGGCCATTTACTTCTGCGGGGGTTTAATATTTTTCTCAGAGAAATGGAGCCCCTGGAAAATTTGAAAAATAAACTTTTTAAAACAACATTTTTGAGCTATCTTGTAACTTAAATTCTGACAATGTTTTTTGCTCATTTATTTTTATAAATTATGGTATACTTTTCTCATAAATTATACTCGGATTAGTTTTATAAATTCTAACCAGTCAAAGTTGAAAAAATTTGCATAGTGTATGAGGCAATGAAATCTTTGAAAGTTTTTCTTTATGAAATCATGAAAACTCAATTTAAATCAATAGGTACTGATTTACCAGCACTTGATAATTACAATTTAATTCTTCCTTTCCCCATTATTGCTTACTTTCTCCACAGAAAACTGGGAAAGCAAGGAAAATAGAAATGAAAGGGCAAGCATGAGGCCATGGAGTCGCCCCTGACCACTGGTACCAGGGAAGACGTTGGCGGAGGCTCAGTGAAGAGTATCTTGGTGTGGGCCTTAGAGTGACTTGGCCATTTCTGGAGACAATGGGAAACCTAGCTCAGGATGGGTGAACTAGCATTCCAGCTGGGTCCTCTGGAACGCACTACACCGTCCAACGAGATTTCACTACATGGAGCGGCGGGAGTCAGGTCACCAACAGATTCTAAAACATCAAGCAATATAGGAAAAACATTGAAAAGATTAAAGTTCCTTTCAGGAGCATGGCTCCGGCCACGCAAAGGGTGTTTACGATACGTGTTCGTGGAAAGCAACAGAACTCTTCTCTGCTGGTGAAACCAAGTAAAACCCAAGCAGGAAACCACTGGCTGTGAGCTAAAGCAGTGGGTGTGCACCACTACAGGTCTGGTCCCAACTTACTGTTACACTTTTAGTAGAAAAAGACACAGAATTAATGTTGGGCTGATAGCAGGGCAGTGTTTAGAGGCCAAGGGGCCACATGTTTCAAGGGCCATACACGGCCATCAAGAATCCCTGGGGCCCGGAACTTGGGGGGGATTAAGTTTCTAAATTTTTTTATGTGTGAGTTTACTCTGATACGACAAAAATTACAAATCTATTGCTATTATAATTAATTAGAAACCTTGCAAGATATGTATTACACACAGATTACGTTTGTTTATTTTTTCGTTAATTTATTTTTATTGGTGAGGTTTTTAAAGTTGTACATTAGGTACTTAGGTGAAGCTCAACAAAATTGTTTGCTCCTGGGCCCATAGTTCTTCTTGAAGGCCCTGGAACCACAATAATTAAAAAATTATTTTGAATATAATAATAAGAATGGATTGACTTTATTAAATTGTTCATGAAACGTTTTGTAACTCCTGGATACAGAGCCGTTGGACTTTCTAAAAATTTAGTAAATGCTAATAATTTTTTTCTGACACCAACAGATTGTTTCTAGATCAGTGAAGAACTTTCTTGTAAATTTTTTTTAATGAATTTTTGCATTTAATATTATAGTGTTGATTGTACGTAGTTTAAAGTAGGCTTTATTCATATATATTTATTCTAACAGCAGCCTTACTATAACTTTATATTTACGAGTGGGCGAGTGTATGTGAAGGAGTCATTCGCCAGCCACGGCACGCTAAAGTTCTCTGCGAGCCTGCTATGGCTGTAATAGTGGGCTGTGTTTCACAAGTAACTTAAATGGAAGATGTGCAACATGTGTATTTGTTGGGCCATGATTTGGTGTGTCGAATTTACGTACGTGGGGGGAGAAAATGTGCAAGCTGCCTCGTGGGAAAGGAGTGTGTGAGTGCCAGTGTAACTTCAGCATCGAGCATTGTGGAGTATGCTACGACGACTAAGCAAGTAAGTCTTGTCAACCTATGTCCCGTTAGACCCCTGCCAGAAGTTTTTTTTAAGCACATCTGTGGAAAACAAAAGAGTTTAAATACAGTGATCAAGTGTGTCCACTTAGAAGTAACTTTGTATGTGAATGAGAGACCGCACTTGTAACGTGATAGACAATTCACGTGTTTTTCACATTTTGGATTCACACTGAAAATGATTTTAGTTTGGTTGCACAAGGCCTTGAACTTTTTGAACTTTTGTCTTTTCTTTGCTTGTTATCACCCCAACTTAAGCACTTTTCCCACACAGACTACAAACACTTTAAGATTGTAAAAAATAACCCGAGTTTAAATTCTAAATTTAATATTTTTTTAAGGCTATTCAATATGTTGGAATGTTATGTTAACATAAAGGTATTTTATGTGGCTACTTATTTATTAGTAATATTGTATTTTAGAGTGTTTAAAAATTGTAATATTTATCCTTATAATGTAAGCATAGTAATTTAATAGTGCAAAATCTAGAGGTGTATAACTATAAACTTTCCTCTTGCATACTGGTATTTTTTGTATGCGTAAAGTAATTTATTTATTAATAATATTTTTGTTATTATTATTTTTTTGTGCTGAAAACACTACTTTAATTTGAGAAGTTCTGCTTGCTGTTATTGATTTATGCCTTTTGAAAATCAAAGGCATGGCTTTAAGAATTAACATAATTTTGTTTCTTTTTGCATGTCATGAAAAACAGACACAAACTCCAGGAAGGGTGCGGGAAATTGTGGGTACTCGCCCTGGGAAAGGGGAGTAGCTACAGTTTGAGTTCCCCTATAATTTCTACAGGTAACAAATAAAATGAACAATAACATAAGCCTTCGCTTTACGATATTGTTGCAGGTTTTTAACAGCACATATTATAATCCCACTTGTATTTATGACGTAACGTGTACACAAAAAAAAAGATGTAAGTTTGGTTCATCTTCTTTCATGGCAGAAAAATTTATTCCAGTGCATTTTTTTTTGTTATTGTCATGAGAAAGTAGAAATGTTTTATAATGATTTAATGATATAAAACTAATATCATGACTCCATAAACCGGCCCTGGCTAAAAGTCTCCCCATTTGAGAGGAGAGTTACATTGCTGTAAAGTAAAAAACCAGTGAACTTTATCTTGACAAAAACTGTGAAAAAATTGAAAATGTGACCCACACACAGTCACTGCATTGTTTGCATTACCTAGATTATTTTTAATGTTTGATAGACAATGGGCAGCTAAAACAGAGCATTCAAATGGAGCAAAGATGTATTTTTATATCCAAATACAAAATACATGAATTTATTAAAAAAAACATGCCAAACACAGAAATTTAATTGAAATCAATTATAAAAATAACAGTCTGAAAATTTACACCAAACATTTTATTAATGCAGTGATACAGAATTGACAAACTTGCAGGCGGAATTTAAAAACATTAACGTAATATAACAGCTTAAGTTTCCATCTGGGAATAATCATACACAACTTTTAATATTTCATTGGTAAAAAAAATATGTAACACTTTTTCTCCCTAGAATATTGATTGCAACCTACTCAAGCTATAACAAAATTTTACAAATCAAGATATAGTTATTTCATGGTTATTATAGTAAAATTCACACATGATAATTATTAACTAATTTGTCAAAAGTCACAAATAAGAACCACTGATATTGTGTTGTAGCTATAATTACAAACAAATTTTATACTATAATTGTTTGTACAAATCAGACTTGTCTTGTAATTACTACTTATATTAGATACACAGTCTTTACAAAGTGGGAGTTTAAATAAGAGTTTACGAAAATGCTGAAAACATATTACAAATGCGAAATGCCAAGTGAGTTTTCATGTACACTACTTTATATGCATGATTGATTTTCAATGTAACTTGATGCAATTTTTTGCTAAATAATTTTAACTTACATATTTTCTCAAGTAGTACGACAAAAAAATTTTCTTTTAGGAAAATATATGTAAGACTAATGGTGTGAACAAATAAAAAAATATATATAAATTCTGTACGACATATGCCATCGCAACCTGAAAATTGTCCTTGTGTTAAACAATCATTCAAACCATTGTGATACCTACTTAATAAAATTAAAATCGTTGCTGTAATGTTTTAAGATTTCATGTCTACATGAATGACTCCGTGTAATTAATAAAGAGATTTAATTAAATTCCCATGAAAAAAACTTAGTGAAATGAGTTAAATAAAAAACAAAACACAAATAAATGTCATTTCATTAGAAAACCTGACATGTAAATTTATGTCCAATTCCAAATGTTTAGGATTAATTTTTCTCCACCTGAACAGCAAATGCTTGTTTAATTGTGCAGTAACCCATGTCATGAAATAAGATGTAAATGTTATTAATTATTGTCACACAACCTGCCACCCCCCCCCCCCCCCCCCCCCCCCAATAATCCCTGAAATGTAAATTATTTTAAAATACATACGTACATACTGAAACAGCTAAAAATATTGGTTCCTTGTTTTACTATTTTATTACTTTAACATGATCATTAAAAAAAATTATGCAGTATGAGCAGTGTTAGTCATTTTTGAACACAGTTAAGTTGCCTGTTTCAATTTGAGCAGAAAGAGCTGAAATCAAGTGTCCATAACAGACTAAAAGCTAAAAACAATGGACTATCAGTTCTTCATTTCTCCAGATAGGTAAGAAGCAATTCAACCTCCGTTAATTTATTATAACGTACATTCTCCTTGTATAGCTGAGACATACATATATTGTGACTTATAAACTATAAGTTACATTTAAGTATCGACTTTAGTGAGAAGGCACATATTTTACAAATTTACTGAAATTAAGTTGAAATAATTTTTTTGTCACTATGCACACAGTAATATTAACATATTTCTGGGAATTTGTAATGAACCTACACCTGAGCATAAAACATACAAATGTGACATTTATGCCAGTTGGAATAAAACTTTTACTTGGAACTTATCTTAGTAGCATTGTATAAGCCATAACTTGGACAGTACACACAGGCAGAATTTTCATTAAAATGAGCTTCATTGCACATATTTTATATTTAAGTAATTTATGGTAAAAAGTTCATAAAAATATTATTGAACTCAATTACAATTGCTAGGGAAATAAAGGTACTAATTACAAGTACTGAATATTGCCGAAGAAAGAAGCCAGTATAACAAATACAATAATTTAGCAGTGATATAAAATCTGTAATGCTTTTATTTCTAAGTATTTTAATTGTTTACCTACCAACACAAAATATTATATTTGAGTGCTACTTTAAATAAAATCTTGATTATGAAGAGAGTATTATTTTCAATAGGTTGTTGCCTTGGAAGTTCAAAATAATTTTTCAAGCACTCATAAGGAAATACTTGTTACTAAACACTAAATACATTTTTTTTTGACAAAATCATAATCATTACTTTTATGCTTGGCCATGTAAAAGGTTATTCATATGGAGCAGTAATTTAAGAGGTTAAAAGTTTTTAACAATATTTTTGAGGCCCATGTATTAAAATGTGAGTGTTCTTTTCTTACACTACACTAGTCACAGCTCCTCTAAAGCTTGCTAGATTTGCACGATGCCTACAGCTGCAGTGGCTTGAAAGAATTGATCATCTTTGCAGAGTAAATCACATTTTGTTGGTAGAAATGACATAGGTTTTATTTCTTAGACTAAATAACCAGTGTAGTTTAACTGAACAGAGTAGTTAAAAAGTTATTTTAAAACCACTCATGGATGAAATACTGTAGCATTTCTATTACTTTGTATTATTAAAAACACTGACATCATCACAGACAGTAAAAATCACTATAAATCTTAAGAATACTCCTCGAGTTTATAATATGCATGCATATTACCGCCTTCACGTGCAATTTTAGTGGAATCAAAATGTTTAAGCCAAATCAATGTTTCAAACCAAAATGTCTGTTAATCAGAACTGAACAAATTATAATGATCAGAGCCGTAAGTTTCTCATAAACTTGTTGGATTTTTTTAAAATCATATAGTTTCCCTGCACAAAATTATGAAGTAGTTACAACATTTATATAGGTATAGAGCCCTTATGAGGTGTTAATAATAACATAATGTATATCTCATTGAAGTCAGATAGCACACCATAAGTAGAGACAAGATTTCATGTTTTTATTTTTAGTCCAATATCCTTTTTAAAACAGAGGATTTCAATGTAATTTTAATTTTTATAAATCTGTTTTGTAATACTTATTCCACCAAAATAGTGGTAACATTTACATTCTGCATTTTCACGATAATATAATTTGTAATAAATTGGTCTAAAATGGATACATTCAGATCAATAATAATAAATTAGCGAGCATTTGTGGTTTAAAAGTGATTCAATGAGAGCTGCACAATAAAACAAATGAAATTAATTTCCCTGATCCATGCACTTCAGTAAAATTTTTTGTTGGAAATAATAACATTCCTTGAATTTCAAACATTAAAAGATTAATTTTTTTATGAATTTGGTTAAATTGTTACTTAATTCCAAGACATAAATTGCATGTTGGTGCTATATGGTGTATTAACTTGTGTTATACGATGTTATTTGGGTTTTATCGCAATGCACCGTATAATCTTGTCCCTAACCACACATTTAGAGAGCTGACAGAATAAGAGCAGTGTGTTCTCAACAAACGTGAAAATAGACCCAGTAAGTTGCGCAAACAGGTGCAACTGCGAGCTTTCCAACAGCTGCTGAATCTTCTCCCTCTTCAACCTACATCAGGGTTACTACAAACTTGAAATTCCCTGACATTTACAGCTTTTCCAGATCTGAATCTACAAGTTTCCCAGACCTTCCAGACACAAATTATTCCGTGGCACACTTGGTGTTGCTTTTTAGGGGAAAATATTGTGTGTTCTTTCAAATATGTCACTTTAGAAAAATTAATGCCATTTTAGATGGATACATGTGTTTGTATACAATTGCTCTAGATTTAACTAAAGCTTTCGAATGGAGGTACAGTAAAAAGACCAAGGTTTCACATAAAGGAAAATCAACGTAATTTTGTGATTAGTAAACATTTGAGCAGTTTTTGAGGTGCCTAAACGTTGGTGGAAATGGTATTTATTTTTTGTTTAATTTTGCATCCACGAGAAAAAATACAGAAATATTTGGTGATTTCCCTGACTTTTCCAGGTATTGCCTTACCATTTTAATTTCCCCGACTTTCCCCTATTTTTCTGTTTTCTATACCTGTAGCTACATTTACCAGCCGAGGTCTGGCCCTGCCCGAGATGGGTCTCTGAACGGCTGTACTCAGCCTCACGGGGACGAAGGAAACCTACTTGCAGGGACTGCAGTACAGTGGCCAGTATACTGTGAACGAGGGGTCAATTTTCTTTATAATTGATTTTTAAAAGAAATTGATTATAACACTAAAATATTCTCAGGGAATAGTAGACTTTTAAAATGCCACCGTTAACACACAGAAATTTGAGTAGGTAATGAATTATTTTGCTTAAGAAAAAAAAATTGAACATTTCACACTTTACTTTTTACGTAACTGATTTTAATACTTTGTTATTAAGTCAAATGTTTGAATATTTTGTTGAAACAAGTCATTAATACAAATATATTAATGTTATTAAATACAAGAAAACACAATTCCTGCAGCTTCTGTGCATGAGACATGTCGGGCTATAATGGGGAGGAAATACATTAGCAGCCCACTAAGGATTTCAATAATCTTTCTAAAATTAGCATCTATTATTAAAAAATCAGCGTTTTTAATTCAACTTATTTGAAACTTAATAACTAAAATTCTAAATGTTTGTAAATTAATAGTTACCTACAAATAACCCTCTATTTCAATTTGCACAAAAAAAAACACACTTTTTTCATGCCTTTCTAGATCAACACCACAAAATATGTTTAATTTACTTAAAAAAATTGATATTGCAATATGCAAGAAAATATCAAGTCTCATGTTTAATTCATAGAATCATACACAAATGAAATGGATTAATTAGGTGGGGCTTATATTTTTAAGTTATTTGGGTACATGTAAGGTTCAGACACATAGCAAGATCGCGGATCATGTTGGTGCAGAGAACAATGACCAGAAAACCCCCACATGGTTTAAGTGAGACTTTGGAAGAACACCAAGCACCTGTAGCACTGCTGATGTTTACTTCACACTCCCGCTAGAGTGCAGCCTGTTTTGTTTTCACTTACTAGCCAGCCACACACCTTTCGTCTGAGATGAGTAAATGTGCGGCAAAGATGGTTGATGTGTTATGTTTGTGAATTAACTGAAGTTCTCATAAGTCTTAAGTGCTGTACATAAATTAAAATAATTGAATTACACATGAGCATGTGTCCTAGACAAACTGCAAGGTACAAATATACAGGTCACTGAAAGTCCACAAGACTGGGTTGTCTTTCTGAGTGTTAAAAGATAGATTTTGTACAAAAATTTTGAAAACTCAAAAATATGTAGCAGTTAAGCGGCAGGCGCTTTATAAAGGATTTTACTGCAAATGAATTGCATTTTTAATAATCAGCTGAAATATGTATTTATAATAGAAAATAAGATAAAATAGCACTTAAGTTGAAAATTAGCATAGTAAATAGATCTACAGCAAAATGCTAATTTTTCTGGCTCCTACAGATAATTTGCTGTATTATCTTATTCTGTCTCGGGTTGTTTTTATTTTAAATCCTGGAAGAGAACCCCTTCCCCCCCCCCCCCCCTTCCGCACACTGCACGCTCAGATACTCTCTGTTGACATCTGGGCTGCTCCAAGTGGCCAAGCACTGGGCCTCTCTACACCAGTTCATCTCGGAGCTGCGCCAACCGTCTACGAGTGTCGAGTGTCAGCTGGTTGACTGTGGGTAGCTGTGGGTAGCACCACTTTTCTGTATGCCAACGAGTCAATTTTGCAGGTAGCCATACCACAAGTTTTAAAGTCTCACACCATTGTCATTTGAAGTGGTTAGCACCAAATCTGCATGTGATTGTAATCCTCTCATTCCTTTATAAAAATTCACACAAAATATTTTAAGCTCCGATGGTATTATGTGCATGAATTTTCAAACTAAAAAACTGCTATCCTTATATTAATGCTCATCTTAAGTTTTACTATCTTGTGCATCTTTATTTTTATAATTGCATCCATTTCTTTATTATTATTATTATTATTATCATCATCATTATCATCATTAATTTCAAAGATACATAAATCAAAAGCTTGACCAAATCATTGCACTCAATATTACAACTTATAGTTTCTCATTTATTTCTGAAAGAAACAAATTTATCACCACTGTCCCATCAGGCAACCACATTCACTCCAGACACTGTTTAGCTCATTCCTGTGTTTTTCTGTATAGTAGTATGTATTTTATATGTTTAGCACCTCTGCTCATTCTAAAATAGCATAGCAGCAGTTTCTTCTGTTTATGCATTGGAGGCATAAGTTCTGAAATGAATTTGCAAATAAAAACATAATCAATTAAATACATAGATAAATTGCAAAACGTCCATGAATTATCTTGTATGGGACAGAGGGAATATTAACTACAAATAATAAATTGCCCATATCTGAAGATTGAGAGATCCATATTTCTGATAATTAACAGCCACTAGAATACAGATTACTGTAACTTACATACATCATCCCAAAATTCACCGAACAATCCTAACTTTTAAGGAGAACGTGGCCTCTACTATGCATTCCACATAATGTAGGCCCCTTAAACTTTTATTCAAACAGGATTTATTTGATTAAATCTAAACTTCAATTAAAAATGGCATTTTCAACTTAAGAATAATTTCAAAGAGAAATAAACAAAAAATGTGTCAATATTAAAAATAATTACTATGAAAAGCAACTCATTAAATAAAAATTACTAAGCATCAACCAACAATTAACTGATTTAAACTTCCACACTGTGTAGTCTGCATTTCAAGGTATAATTTTTTTTCTTTTGTAATTTTTCAGTCTTTATAAAATCAGTCTGTGGTCACCAATTGAGCAGAATTATATGTACATAGCCCCTAAAAGAAATTATTTCCTACAAGAACCACAATTTACATAAAGAGATATCACAATTTACAACCACCAACCACAGTTAAGTTAATAACTCTTCTAATGCATTACACTGTACATAAAAACTAAAACCTGCTTACAATATCAAAAACATGTAAAATTAATTTGACACAGAATGGAACAAATATTAAAGAAATGCTTTAACTATTATTTATACATTATTATTGTATAACATCTGTAAAAGATACGGAGTATGATGATGTTCACATTTTGTTTAAATTAACAAATTTGAAATGTAGGTCTTAAGCACATACATGCCATACACAACTCATCATGATCATATATTTTATTTCCATATGTGTTAAGATTTTAAGTTGTTAGGTTGTAATAATATTAATAAATTGAAAACAATTGGTAGTAAACCTTTTTACATTGTAAGGTTGGTACTTTGAGAATTGTGGCATACAGAAATATTTTGTGGTGATCAGAACATTAGTCACATTTTCAGTGCACCTAAGACTGGCTTAGTTACTAAAAAAAGCATGAAAGCATTTTAGAAAATGGAGAACACAAAGTTAAAACAGCTTTCACCAATTTTAGTTTATTTTATTTCTACTGGAGATTGTAGCTTCTTTTGCAGTTACAAGCATTGTGGCTCATTGAACATGCTACAAGGAAATTATAAAACTGTTGCTCACGACAAAGTGTTTGAAGATGTTCTGACAGGAAGAAAGCCTAAGGGCTCCATCTACCGGGCACACACACAGTTGTGCAGAGATGCAGAAAACACCACACGATTGAAAAACTGCTCAAGATATCATAGTGACATCTATTTGAAAATCATTTACAAATATGATGAGGCCGGATAAATACCTAGTTCTGTTTCCGGATTTTGCTTTAAAACTGTAATATTATGAGTGAAAATTGCTTAAACTTGCGTTTTCAGAATAATTATTAGGGATAAAACACTCGGTAGATATTCTTGAAATCATTCAAAGGCCTTGCATTACATCTTTATCTTAATTTCTCTGCCATATAACGTTATAGTTACCGCTCACATCTCATAGTTTCCCTATGCACGACGAGAAGACTGCACGCCAGTCCCCAGCCTTGCGCTTAAGAGTTGATACCGCGCTAGAAGCACCAGCGAGCGTCGCACCTATCATCCCGCCTCACTCACACACACACATCTGACTAGGAGGGTGCCCGAAGGCTTCCCATCGTTCAGGCAGAAGCTGGTGTGGGACTTGCACCTGGTGACGGAGGTACGGGTACAGAGAAGTGTACGAGGTGATGTGGAAGGGGAAAAGGAAGAGGAGGAGGATACGTACAGGCCTTCCGTGATGGTCAGAGATCTGAAGGGAGGTACACTCAGGTAAGGCTGGTGAGACTGTTCAAGGAAACAGAAAGAGACCATGAATAAAAGATACAGAGGGTGTGGAGCAGAATGGAAAGGAAAGCACACTTGCTTTTGAGGAGCGCCTGGGCAGGCGGGAGTTGACTGGGATTGAGAGTAAGGTACTGAAAGTGTAAGTGACAGTAAAACTTAAGATGAAGCTGAAAGGTTTGAGAAGAGTTAAGTCATTGGGTGGAAACCAAATTGCAAGATTACAATTTCAATTCCATTCAACATTTTGTGTATCTCTTTACACAGGAAATGTAACTGAAATAAAAGAAAGGTTTATTTAATTTACAAATAATCTGTCACAGGCTGAATCATGAAATAAATTTTTGTGACATCTTAGGTTTCCCTTCTAGTCAGTTATTTTCTTTGCTTTTTTTAAATCAGGCAGATGGATGTATAAGTTGAGGCCTCTGAAATATGAGAAGCTATACACAAATGAGCAGAAGTTAAGCTATACATGACTACATGAAACTTAACAACTAGTATTCAGTACCCAATTCCTGTTACTGTAAAAAGGCGTAGTTTAAATTTTGTTGGTGGCAGTACAAAGCTATGAAAGATACCGTCAAGTGGGGTTACTTTGACCACTGGGGTTACTTTGACCAAAAAGTAATAAAATATTGTAGCACCTCTGGTGGCAATTGTATGAAAATTATCATATCAAACATGGCGTACTTTCCATTGTGTGAACTCTTTTAAATGTTCTCTAAGGACTAAAAAAGCTTTATATAATATTTTATGTTTATGTTATCTATGATGTTCATCTGTTATTTTTGATGCTAATTAGAAGCCAGATAAAATCTGCATGGTGAAAGAAAATCTTCACAGTTTCTCATTGTTTTACGATTTGGTAAGTACAAATTATTTATCCTGAATGGATTACAATAAATATTTACATGCTCATGGATGTTTAGTATGCAGTATTCATAATTCATTAAAACATGGCATATTTTTATGTGAAATGGGGTTACTTTGACCGGTCAAAGTAACCCCAGTGTCAAAATAATATTCATATTTTTTTTTAATATGGTAGGTACACCAGCTTCTACATTGTTTTGTAAATCTGTTCACAGGAAGATCATTACAAGGAAGTATATTAGAGAACTACTCAATAGGAAATACAATAGTATTTCTAAAGATGTCCTCAACATTGCAATGGCCGAAGTAAAAGCAGGAAGAATGTCCATAACACAAGCTGCAAAACACTTCAAAATTGCAAAAGGTACATTCATCAACCGACTGCACGCAAAACATGAGCAAAAGGTAGGTAAGCCTTTATGGCCCTCTTAAAAAATACTGGCACCAAATTCTTGATAACTGGAAAAATGGGCTGAAAAAGAAAACTCAAACTCTGTCAAAAGACAGTTTCCCTTCATTGTTAAAGTTTTTGTATGACAAAGTGAACGGTCCTGGTGAAGATGGCTGTAGTTAAAACCTTATATCTGGATTTAGAAAGTGTGGGATAAGTCCTTTTAACCCTGATGAAGTTTTGGAGAAATTGCCCCAGGAGGAAGTACAGATTTGGAAGAAATTATGCCTAGGGTTTCTGAAGTGGTGGTTGAAATGCTACAAAACATGAGGCATGGTAATGATGGTACTTCACAACCCAGAAGAAAACGCACCAAGGTAAATGTAATACCTGGGAAGAGTGTCGGAGTAGAAGACATTGGTAATAATCCGTGTGGATCATTTTCCAGAGAGGACAGTGGTTCTTTTGCCAAAGAGGAATTGGTTGATGATCCATGTGGATCTGTTTCTAGTAATGACAGTGATGTCAACAATTCATCGGAACCATCCACAGAACAGGCTACAAACAGCGAACAGGCAACCAGTTCACAAAATATCAACCCTGGTGATTTTGTGGTCTCGTGGATACCAACTATGCACAAAACACGCAAGATTTTTTGTTGGGGACAACTCCGAATTGCAAGTGAAATTCCTGAAACGACAAAGGAATACTGGTAAATTTGTGTGGCCTGAAATTCTTGACGAGAGTGTGATTTCAAGGGATCAAGTTGTCAGTGTGCTGAGCAAACCCGATCAGCTGAAACGTGATTTGCATTTTTTTACAGGATGAACTCAGAGGATTTGATATAAACTAAGTGTGTGTTACTGATGTGAAAAACTTTGAAAACATTTATGTTCAAGTGTTAAATGTGTTACAAATATTTTATGTGAAATATTGGTTCCTAGTTTTTAAATATGTCATTATTAAAGTTGCATGACACCTATAATTATAATATTTGAATATTTTATGTTTAACATTCTTAGTTTGAAGTAAAACAGAATGTAAAATATAGTATATAACAATATTAAAGCTACATTTTATCATTTAAAGGGTCAATCATTCATCCCTGTGGGGTTACTATGACTCAGGATGCCTCAACCTGAGGTTTTTAACACGTGGTCAAAGTTACCCCACACAAGGGATAACATTGACCATTTAGAAAAAAAAATCCTGTTCCAAATTAATGAGAGATAATTAAGATGTACACATTTGCACAGTTAGCTTAAGTGCCAGCCCCAAATGTGCTATGTTTGGTTTTACTTTCTATCAATATGCTTACGAATTATTTACATTTTTTTAACAAATTTGGTCAAAGTAACCCCACTTGACGGTAGTTAATACAGTTCTGAAACAAAGTTTTGTATGTGAAAATCTTATAAATGTTTTTTTCCAACTGAACTAACAATAAGAAATTGCCTGCACTCAGCTATCGTTAGCTGGCAATCAAAACTAATTAACTCCTGCTGACAGTGAGGTTTTAAGACTGGACCACAGCAAGGGAATGTGTGAGGTTTCAGAAAACACACACCAGATGTCACTACAAGTAATGTGGGTCGACAGGCTGTGAGGCATCTTGGTTGGCTGTGAATCAATGAAAGGAAACACATTTATTTTAGTTAAAAATGGAGTTGCAAGGTTTCAATTGCCAGCCAAAGCTAGAATGTACTCTATGTAACCTGTGTCAATTTTCTGTATTGTATGAAAAGTTCCAAATGCCCATTCAAACATTCACACAGACACATATTTCACGCTGCAAATTATTCACATCAACTTACAAAAACAAAAACAGCCCAGTCCAAAATCTTACATACATGCTATTGACATGCATATGTTTAGTGGACTTATGTGCTGTTATGCAGTACCTATTTCCATATGATTCACTTTACAAACATATATTACATACCAATGTGAAAAATACAAGTTAATTTTAGTTTTCTAAAACTACTATGTACAATAATTTACAATCAATGAACATGTGCAGTAAACATGCATGCTAATTTAATGTTATGTACATACGTGATATTAAAAGCAGTTCTTACAATTTACAGAAAATATATAAATTATACATGGCAGTTTTGTAATTGCAACACTTCATGTTTTATTTATTTACAATCCACCACCATCCGATCACATAATGCCTTTGCATTTGTTGACATTAAAATATTTGTTTACATTACGTACTTTGTTTCCTTTGAATACATCTCACTAGCTAGGTAGTTACAAGTGTTTATTCAATGTCAAATCTTCCATTATATAAATATCTAGAAACCTTAGCATGCAAAATCAATAACAGTTCAATCCTGTTGATATATGTTATCACTTAGATATATTTCTTGCATACCAGTACTTAACTTAATAAATGTCCCACAAATAAAAAACAAATTATTTCAAACGTATAATTGTCACATAATTTCAAACCTGCAAGGCAGGTTGAAAATAATAATAATTTCTGGGTTAAAAGTAAGGAGAAGATGTTATTTGCATAAGAATGAAGCACACTAATGTTAGGTATTCATGTTCAGCTGAATGTTAAAAATCCAGTAAGCTGCTCTGCTGATTGCTGGGCCTATGCGATGCTTTTTTTTATGCGAAGCAAATATCAAATTGTATGTTTAAAATATTCGCGAAGTCAAATAAAATTGCAAATATGTATTGTTTTCGGCGAAGCTGTATTAAACTTATTTAATAAATACAGGATTGAAGTAAAAAAATAATTGTCTAACATTTGTAATGTTTGAACCTTAAGTGATTAACCAATTGGGCCCTATATATATATATATATATAACATCAATAAAAATTACAAAATAACTATGCCTAATATTAATATTGATCATTCAAAACACCAAACGGAGTGCCAACTTTTGAATTTTTTTTATCAAATTAATTTAACCAACACACATACAACACAAAAAAAAAACTAAATATTTTTCATGAAAGAATCTTAAGCATCCAAAGTTTTGCAATAAATGTGAAAGCTTTGCATCACTAGTGAAGCTTCAATTAAAATGAATAGCAAATTTCCCGGTGAAGTCAAATAGAATATCAAAAAGTGCTTCAATTGAATCGCTTAGTTAAAGCTTTGCACGGGCCTGCTGATTGCTGAAATGAACAGGGCTGAACCTAAGAACATGTAATGCTATTTGCAGTTCAGGTAGATTGTCTCAGGACTAGGGTTATTTTGGCTAGTGTATCTTCAAAACAAATTGACAACTCAGTCAGACACCCTACAGCAATAAAGTTTCCTCCAAAATCATTTTGTCCATAATTCATTTAACTTAAAGAAACAAAAATATATATATATATATATTTATATAAACATATATTTTTACTGTGAAAATGAGTCACATAGTTACTCATTTTTATAGTGTTTTAAATATAAATCTCAAAAGAGAGAAAAGTTCTGAAAATTAATATTTTGGAGTCTATAACAGTATTAAACAGAAATAGCCTTCCTGAGAAGTGGGTGACAGTGATTTTTGGAATCTAAGCGAGGACATTGGGATAAGGAGACTTGTACTGCAGTGCACAGAGCACTGGCTGTGGCGTAGGTAAACACAACCTAGCAGTGGTGTCAAATAGATGTCAGCATAATTAATAAGTTCTGCTAAAATATAACACCATTAATACCATCTACCATTTTACTTATAAAAAGACAATGCATGTAGAGTTGGTTCACACAAAAAAATCATTTGGGAAGGGAGCCCTTCCTAAGATCTACTTTCAACTCACAGCGCAACCTTCCACCATAATCAAATCTGATGTGGACTTAGTAACTTGCCATAGTGGATCACATGTAGGGTTACCAGACACTGATAATAAAAAAGGAGGACATTCATCTCGCAAAAGGAGGGCATTTCACTAAAAAGGAGGACAATATATTTTTTAAAAAAAGCCATGAATTAATTACAATGGAGTACAATATATTACAATGTTTTGGCATTTAATACAGTTTCAGTATAAAGAATCAAACAAACTACGAATATACAGCATATTAAAAACACGTGCTTCTGCATGTGTTGCTAACTGTCAAGCTGTCATAGAACTACTTACTAGTGGGATGACTCTGCGGACAGCGCGCGCTTTACTCAGAGTGTAACTGCAGGAATTATCTCACTTTATAAAAAAGCCAGACATTTTGGAGCATTAAGGAAAATCCGGCCGGACGCAAAAAAATACATAAAAAGGAGGACATGTCCTCCTTTTGCCGGACGTCTGGTAACCCTAATCACATGAAAGTGTGAAACATAAATATGTGATTAAGTTTATTTTTATTATTATATATATATGAAATAGAATGTAACAAATTTCAGTGACAAACCAATAGAACACTATATTTAAAATAACGTATGTAGTAGTAGGATTACTTTCCATAGCTCGCTGTTAATTTAACTCCATGCATGCCAGGTTCACAGAAATATTCAGTGATAAGTTACATTAGAACTGAAGTATTCCTCTTAGATAATATCTAATTAAATGCAAGAAGCAACGTCCACATATTCTTTGAAGTGACACATTACGTTTTATAAGTAATTGAGACCTGGGTCACAATCCTTCAACTAATGCTATTGCTTTCTACCCGACGGGCTTACACCGAGTACGTATCTGTAATGGCTGTAGAATATCAATATATCTAACATTGAAATGCAAGTCAATACACCATTTAGCACCAAAATTTAACTAAAAATGTGAAATCAATCAGCTTTTTGACAAAATGTAACCCAAATTTAAAATTTCATGTTTTATCATGACAAAATCATCAAATGTAATTTATTTAGCATGAATTTTGTAGTAAAATGTATTACCTAAATAGATGGAAAAATAATTAATATTGTTCAATTTTGCGTGTCTTACATTAGTAACACGTTTTACATAAATGATGTCACATGTTTCAAACACACACAAAAATCTCCAATTTATTTTTATTTTTATAAGTAGTTCTGTACTAGAAATGCTTTTTACTAATGATTTTACTGCATTTGTGCATCATTTGTCAATCAAAATGAGACTATTTTGGTAAAATAAGCACTAAGAAATATTTTAGTTTCATATTTTTTGAATATCCCATTTTTGTTTAATGAATAAAGAAAATATATAAAAATAAAAACAAGAACTTCGAAATCTCCTGTTTTAAAAACAAAATTGTCCCTGAGTTAAAACCATAAAATCTTGTCCTTACGAATTGTTCATAGCAAGCAGTAGGATGCAGTGCATGCGTGTGATACATAGGGCATGTACCTACATGATGTCCATCACATGGTAATAAAAACCACGCTACTTGCAATCCAGAGGGCCTGCATTCAGATCCTGCTCCATTCATCCCAATTGTTGGTTCTCATTGATTACCAAAATCACTCCTTACAATTCAACTGCAAATTCCTTCCATAAACACACACCAATAGTTCTGATTTGTGTCATTGTGTTACCATCTCTAACAATCTTGCTTGTAATGAGAAGTGAAGCACAATTGTTCTGTTTGTTTCAGTTCAGAACCAATCCAACAAATGAACACAAAATGACACTAAAAAAAAAGTATTTCTGTGTACAGAAAGTCAGTTCAATACCCCCTGATAACCTTCAATGTCTAGTTCCTTAGGAATCTTATAAATACTTTTCTTGTTTGCCTACTGTAAGGTAGACTGCTTAAATGGATTGATTTTGTTGTAAATTTATCACACAATGGCCATCTCCAAAAAAATGTTACAGCCAACTGTAAATCACACATACATTACACTTTACTTAAAATTATTATTCTCAATTTGTAATATATAAATTACTGATTTTTACAAAACTTTTCACTGTAGAATTTTAAATAATGATGTTGCCAACCCTTGTGTGTGACCAGAGACAGCAGAGTAAGCAGTTGGTTCGTGACTATCTCACTCAATCTTATGGCATGTCCTGGGGTTTGAGGAATATGCACATATTTGTAATTATGAACCTAATCAACAATTTACGTATTTCACTTTTAAACTTGCCACTCCTGCCAAAACACAGGATGCATACAGTCCACCTAGCAGTGCTATGTGCTCCTTCAATCTCATCCACGCATTGCCTGCAGACACAAGGATAGCGCAGCAAGGGCTTCCGGGGGCCACACAACCATACTTGCATCTTGTTAACACAACATGCATGAGCAGTCATGCAAAATAAAGAATTGTAACATTAATGTATTGAGTCTTATTTACCAACTGTGTTCATGCAAGTAGAAAGTTGAGATGCTTGATTAATATGTTGAGAGAGAGTAAACAGAGTAAATGTGTTACAATTTGTTTAGTACAAGTTGTGTTAGTACTAAGTGTCAGCATCATATTATGTAAATTAATTAGGTTTTGCTGAAACGGATGAGAACTCCACAATGAAACATTCTCTCATCTTACTTGTCAGCACTTTCCCATGCAGCCAGTGAACAGTGGAACCAACTTTTGGAGTGCCAACAAAGTTAAGGACCATTAAACAACACAAGTGCTACGTATCAGTGCTCATGAACAAATGGAATGACCAAAACCCAATTTTAAAACAGCAACCAATGCTTAACTTTCAAGACAGAAACAGTCAAAATGAAAAAAGACTTATTACTGCATGGGTTTGATCATGCAACGCATGGGCACAGAATAAACAATTGGTAACAGAAGCGACAAAATGTGGTTTTATCCTTGGTTAGTGCGTACCAGCAATCTGATGCTCTCGGGGCGTACACGAATGTAAATAAACAATGTTTTCCCATTGAAAGTAATGGGCGTATGATTTAATGAACAGTTTGTGTGGTAGTAAATACAATAATTTGTCGTAATTTCACAAATATGTTTGAATTCATAGTATTTAGAGTATTCATGCGTGATTCCAATTAACATTATTCTTTTGTATTGGAATAAATAAGCTAGTTCGTGCGCATTCTAGCATGTGTTCCGTGATTCAGGGAATTGTGCAGTAAATGCCGAACAAATTTATTTCAGAAAGAATGCATAATTTTTGGTGTAACTCGTCGACATGTTATTAAATAATGATTGAAAGCCAGTAGGCGTCTTCTTGTCTATCTCGTTTGCTGGAAAGAATGTGTGATATTTGTGTAACTCTGTGCTTACTGCCATGCAACGTGTTTCGATGCCTTTATTTATTTATTTTTTGCCACAATGCACCTAAGACTACAGTAATCAAAATGTAGAGTGATTTTTGTCTATAATTTAATATGCCATTTGTATTACAAATGCCACACTTAACATACGTGTGATTTATTTTCCTGTAGGCCTAATGTAATATTGTTGAGAGTAAATTTCTTTAAGTCGTTGCTTTTAATTGGCCCCTACGTTATGTAGTTAACACGTATAAAATATGTATTTACATACTTATAATAAACTTTGTAAATGCACATCATATCTAGGTATTTCTAATGTAGGCCTAAATAGCTACCTACGTTTTTTGGCTTGTTAAATAAGTAGAATCTCATAACACAAATTAATTTAACATTTAAGTTTACTTAACCATTTTCTTATTGACACTAACTGAAGAAACTTTCTTGTCTGTAAATTTTAGCTCTTAATGGGAGGACAAAATATCATTGTCATTTTGTTTAGTTTATTTTGTCCATCTTGTCAGATCTTCTGTGTGTACACGTTTGTACAAAGATATTAGACGTCAATACAAAACAAAAAAAAAAACCTTGCATAATGTTAATCAATGTACGCAAATGTGAAGCCTACATAATTAAATCATTTACAATGCCAGAATTCACTCGCAATCATTAACTAATACAGTACTTAATTCAAATCCGACTAAACTGCTATCCCAGCATTGGCTAAACGCGCCCCGAAAAGATGGAGACCGAAAAGTAAACAAACTATGAGCGAGTACGCGGGTAAACCCACTTTGTCGCTTCTGTTACTGTTTATTCTGTGGCATGGGACAAAACTGTCACTACACATCATGATTCAAAAATGGAGCATAATAACTTAGATCTGTTCCAATGTGATGAATGCTTCACTCTGTTTCAGAAAATGTCACGAGTGTCAAACTTGTTATGTTTTCTTTTCCATTTGAGTTCAATCAAATAATAAAAAAATGAAATTAAGACAGGAATTTATTATAAATTAATATTTATTTCATGGAGATCTCTTTGCACCAGGTATTTCAAAAAATGTTTCATTAACCATAGGTACCTCAAAATAAAATAACAAAAATTTTACTTCATACTAAAGCCGTACTAGAAGTCCTGTACAAGTAAAAAGCCTTGTTTGCATATGAATTATTTTTGAAAGTGTAATGATTAATAATAATCAGATACACAATATGTACTATGTTTTAATATCCTTTATATGTATAACATACAAAAATAATTCTTATTCTCTGCATTAATAACAATAAGGTTGATACCAATTAAGCATAGAAAAACTTAATGACTCTACCTTCCAACACACTATAATAATATTTAAGGAAAACCATTTAGTAGGTACTATAACATATTTATTGTAAAAAAAAATGGTTCTTTTTATTATTTATTATTTATAGTCTAAGATAACACACTTTTTGGTGAATTCGTGAAATCAACCTCAACCATAGAAATTTTTTTTTTTGGGATGGGGGGGGGGGGGAGAAGGAGGGGGGAAATTTGATAACCCTACCCTATAGTTGGAACTTATTCATACTTCTTTCAACCTTGGAACTTGTTTATACTTCTTTCAACCTCTTCACTCAAGAAATCATCCACCCTTGTATATTATGAGCTGAAATTATAAAACTCCATGAGTACAAGAAGAAGTTGGCCTGAAACCTATATTCTGTTTACAAAGATGACTTTAGTTACAGAAAATTGTTTTCCGATTGTATTTTAACAGCAATATAAATGCCAAAATACCTCCATGGGTAAAAAAAAAAAATTATCAAGCATTGACAAGAACAATAAAGAAATGTTACTGATTAAAAAAATATGTTTGTATATTTTACTTACCTGTTAAGTTTATAACCTAATGGTAAATTAAAAAATAGCTTTAAATCTACACCTTCTTTTACAATTTGTGTGCAACATAAAACAAAATAAAAAACCTAGGTATTATTTTGAAAGGAAAATAATTAATAAAATGCATACCTATTTTTTAAAAACCTTTGTAACACATTACAGCACAAGACAGTAATGAGAACTGCATGATAATAGCACGTGCTTGTAAATAATCTGGTGAGATGAAAAAAATGCAAAGTAATTAAAATAAGATTACTAAAAAAAATATTCAAAATATGACATACTATCAATTTTAACATGTATATATAGCCATATACACTAATAAAAAATTAACATAATAAAATTGTCAATTAAAATAAAATACAATAACTTGAATACAAAATTCAAACAAACACCACTCCCTTTGTACCTCAGTGCAAAATACAGGTGTACCATCTGTACTTTGATAGAAGCTATCATGATGTTTAAAATTTTAATGAGCATCTATTATGTAGGTGGTATTCCAATCCATGCTTGTTTCACATTTTAAGTTTACATTTCGTACATTTTTAGCACAATACAATGTAAAAGTATGAACAGGACAGGCAGTTTCTGTTACATCTCATATCATATGAAAGGTGCTGACATGGGTACATATTCAAGAGTTGGCACGGCAGTGAAACTCCTTCAGAATAGTAGATATACAGTAAAATCTAGTAGATGATTTTACCATAGCTATGAATGATGCACTTACAGTGAGATGATTGGTCTTTCATACAAACCACTGGATGTAAAAGAGGATCATAGTCCGACATCATGGATTTAATATCTTTTTTGGCTATAATTACTGGTTTTAAATATCTGCCCTAATTATTGGCACAATTGGTCATAAATAAAAATTTGACAACATCTGCAACCTGCCTTCCAGCCCAATATGCCACGTCACATAGCCCACCGGCAAATATCAAATATTGGCAGCAGTGTGCACGTGTCAGCTGCCTTTTATAGTGTATGTGAAGGTTTACGTGTATTTTATGTACTTCTTTAAAAATAGTAACAGGCTCCAGCATTACCAATTTTTTCATATGACTGACTGCATTTGACATGATATTTACAGAATACTGCTGAGAAAAAAAAAAGAAATGAATAACAGCATTGGTGTATTCTTTCTGGTACAGCACTAAGTGGATGGTCAGCCAGAATGATCAAGATGGCAAAGAGCAACTATAGTTTGTTTGCCACTTTTGAGAGCAATGCTTATCTGTATTCACCAGCTATTTGTGCATCCTCGTATTGATTATCAAAACACTCGCTAATGTGGGCCTAATGAGATGTCTCCATAATTTAATTACATGAAACTGCAAATATGTTAGTAATTTAATCAGAACTTACTCGCTAAAGGTCACTCTCTAGTGACAAGGGCAGCTAGCAGGTTCGATCCCAACACCCCGACATGACTCAAATTTCTGAGCATGTCTTTGACACCCCAAGTGTCTTTGTTCTTTTGAAGGTACACTCACCATAATGCTATAAGGCATTGTGCGTTGGGGTGTGATGTAAAATCCCTTTATTAAAAAATAATTCAATGGTCACCAATTGCAACACAAGACATTTCATTAGTAGGGACAAGATTATATGGCGAATTGCGATAAAACCGAAATGAAACTGCAAAAGATGTCAATGCACCATATAACATCACAATGCAAGTAAAGCACCGAAATGCAACTAATATCAATAAAACAATAAATGCTTTACCAGAACTTTACTTAAATGTAAACAATTTTAATTTTAATGTATTAACTTTAAAGAATGTTATTTTGCCAGCATAAAGTTTGAACTAAAATGTAGCAAGTAAAAATGGATTGGAAAAATTAATTTTGCTTTGTTTAAGCTTTATTTTCTTATAACATTATTAGTAACTCATTTACACTCCTAATGTTGGTACATTTTCCAAACACACAAACACCTGCAAATATTTATCTTTATTCCAAATGGTTCTTCCCTAGGCATACTTACTAGTTACTACAAATTATTTTACCGTAAAAATGCATCACATAATAGTCAAAATGGTACTATTCTGGTGAAATTTGAATTTAAAAATATGAGTTCAACATTGGTTGAGAAACACACTATCTTTATGAACAAAATGGATTTATAAAAATAAAACCATGAATTCTCGTCCCCAATCATTAGGCAGAGCAGCACGCAGCACCTGTCCCACACCGGCAGTCAAAGGTCCAAAAGCGTTGAGACTGGTCTGGATGCGCGGAGAATAACACCAGGCCCTTGTCGACAGGGAGTCGGCGAATGGTGCCCGAGCAAACAGGATGGGGTGGAGGAGTGTGCTGACAGAGCAAACTCGTGAGCAGTGCATCTCAGTGTCGCACTGCAAGCTGCGCAGGGGTGGTTTGTGTTAAGTGGAAATGTTGGATGAAGGATAAAAAAAAGGGGTTTTAAAACTTTAAGTGAAGAAACACAGATTGGAGGCATCAAGTAGCTCTACCCTAGCCCATTTGCTGACACAAACTACTGAAGCATAATGCCATTGTTCATCCAGGACGAAAATGCTAGCATATTACTAGGAGCATGTAATTTTCGTGAAAAAATCTTAATGGTCATTAGACAGCAATAAGGTATGCATGCGCTAGCGATTGTTCCCTTGTTAGTACCGGCCATCTGCAAGAGATGTCATTGCCCTGTTTTGTTGTGCCATTCATGATGCCTTTGCTTCCGCACTGGATGGCTATGGTGTGCTGACAGTGGTCATGTACCGGAACTAAACCCAGCCAACCACGAAATACAGATAATGTGGCAGGTTGTTTCAACACACAGCCAGTCCGAAAATGTTTTCGCTAAAAATATACGACCCTACACATTATATTAGACATAAGAAATCCATTCCTTTTACGTCATGTCAAAGTTTAAGTGCTTGCTGGTCATCAAAGTGGCAAGTGGAAGTATGTTAAGTGTTTCTTTTGAAATTTTTTTTTCATGCTAAGTTTTACATTTTCGAATTGAAACAGAGTTTTTTTGTGGTTAAAACTAGAAGTCTTCAATTTTTATATCAAAACCTAAATTTTTAATTTTAAAATATCCAAAAATTAACCACTATAGTAAAATTACACTTTTTTTTTTGTCATGGGTAAAATCTACAGCCATAAAAATGTGTACCGTCAGTTGGGGTAACAACATATGTATCATCACATCTAATAAATATTTTGAAGAGTTGTAACATGGTTTAACATTTTTTTTTGTCTTGGGCCAAAGTTACCCTCAAAGGGCCAATGTTACCCCAACTGACGGTACAGAGGATTGGTATAAAAATTGCATGAATGTTCACAGTGAATTTCAATCAAGAAAATTTATATTTTGTGGGCAAACTAACAATAATTCCAATAATACACTTACACTACATTAACAAAGCATTATTTTTAAAATGTATTTCAAAGAGTATGCTGTGGCAAACCTAAAAAAAAAAACTAGTTTGCCACAAGCCTGGCAGTAATCTGATTCTGTGTGAATGTAAATTTGAATACCAACCACTGGCATACTAAATATAGCATATAAAAATTCTCTAGTAGCTCTCAAAATGGTACATTTTTATGTGGACGAAACAGTTGTATTTCTTTTTTGAGGAAATTCTTAGTTAAAAAATGAAAACATTACAGAATTATATCCCACAACACATAGGTAATGTCCTAAAAATAGTTAAATATATAAAACCAGTCTATTACAAATATATTTGTAAAATCAACACAAAATCATCAGAGATCATTGGACTAATAATGATGGAATAAGATTAGGTTATATATGTTATGTTTAAACATTACAGGAATAATTATATCTGGTCTTCATTGTATAACATTTGCAAAATATACTATTTGCTTGTAGTTCATATCAGCTTTCCCTAATATGTAAACCTGCAGTTACTCCTTAAATTGCTTGCATAAAAATATTACACATATTTTATATTTAAGTTTGAGTATCTGTATAAAATCATGGAAAAATAAAAAAATTCAAACAATATTAAATTAAGAGACTGATCACACCTTTGTACTAAAAATAAATAAAAAAATTCAAATTATTATTATTATTATTATTATTGATAATATCAAGGCATCAAACATAATTTTATCACAAAAACACGAGAAGTAGTAAAATGTAAATAAAATACTGGTAACAATATTTTAGCCACTTATGACTGACTTTGAAAAGGTAATGAACGTAATATGAAAAGGCGATGATAGTAACCTGAATAGGGGATGAGAGCAATGATAGCACATACTGGAGCCACGACAGACTGCATTACATAATACAAAAAGAATTACATGTTAAAAAAGAAAGGCAGAAAAAGAATTCCCATTATAGAACCTATTAGCCTGTCTTACTTCCTGGCTATAAAAGTTTCAGGGATTACAAAATGTTATATAAAACCTGCTTAAATGACTGAACAAGTTTTCTATCAACTAAATATACAAATCATATACAGTCTGTGCACATGAAATGCTGAAAATATATTGATACATCATATTGCTAGTAAAAAAAACTTTTTTAGAGCAAAAAATAGTTTTTTGAGTGAATTGTCAAACTGAGATAGGATGAACAAAACAAAACAAAACATATCGGTGATTAAATCCCATCCGAACAACTGAGGATCGGATAAACGGGACTTTACTGTATGTTCATGCTGTAAAATTAACAAAAATTATACATGACCGTGAAATCTCCTAATCATTCTTTATCTAATACCAATTAGGAAGGAGAGCTCAGCTGATTTCTAGAAAGACAAGCAGAGTTACAACCACCAGAATTTCACCCTCCACGAAACTGCGCCTTTGGGGTTGAAAAACTTCCACAGCTGATGCAAAATACCGGGATAAGTCAGATGATGTAGGACTCTACATAAGTTTCACTTCTACGGACATGAGACAAAGACAGTCGAGGAGACGTTCGAAATCCCTTTTCCCGAACGTCTCTCAGTCTTTTTGCTTGAAACGCGAGCAGGCGACGGCACGGTGAGCTCGGGAAGCGGTAACGTGACACGGTGCGCGCGCGGCTGGCTCACACGCCCACGTCCTGCTTCACGGTGCACACCTTGAGCTTCTCCTTGCAGTGAGAGCCGCGGTGGTCCTGCTGGATGCTGTGTAGCAGCAGCTGCTGCTTGCGGTGCTCCGCCTGCAAGCAAGCCACGCGTACACTGAGACCACAGCACTCGCTCGCTCCCAGACCCACACCCTTCCTGTGCTGTAGTTACTTCAGAGAAAAAGTAATCCCTTTTCACAACAGTTATGTGGTTTGTACCAATTATAACTATCAGGGGCGCAACAACTAAATTTCCAAAGGGGGGGGCAATATACCTTTTTATAAAGAATCATCGATCCCCCCTATTGAAGTGGGGGGTCCGGGGGTCCTCCCCCGGGAAAAATTGTATTTCAAGGTGGAAAATGGTGCTATTTAAGCAGTTTTATTATCTAAAAATTGATTACACAGCACTTTCTTTGCCCCCGTTTGCCACCACTTCAAGGTTTCAGAGGGGGGCCAAAATACCCTTGCCCCCCCCCCCCCCCCTGTAGTTGCGCCCCTGATAACTATATATATATATATAACAGTAGTGTGGGTACCAACATGATAACACCACACACATAAAATTACAGATGGTTGCAGAATATACTTTACATATTTACTTATTTAGGTTTGGTAATAATGGTAAATAATAAAATATTAATTAGACATTTTAGATAGTTATATGAACACTCATAAAATAACATCGATTGAATCTCAATTCACCTGACTTGTATGTTTCTTTAAGGATAAAATTACATACACATATGATCCCTTCTCTACGAGTATTTTAACAGATTCGATACTATTCATGAAATCATTTATGTATAACATCCACACATAAATTCAATAATTAAAACGCTCATGGATTATGTTCTTCTGGTCATTTTTTTTGTTTAGCAAATATTGTTTATGAGTTTAGGTAGTTACTCTTTATATCATGTAAAGGAAGAAAGAACACGAAATATAAAGAGAACATTCAGAATGTATCAACTTACGACTTGCTAATTCGTCAAGGAATGTTACGTAGCGCACATCTAAATAGTGTCCATGCAAAAATAAAATATGTTTTTACCATTGATAATACAAAAAGGGAATTTAACTTTTTAAATCAAAATGCTCCAATTATTCAGTCAATAGAAATGCATGATACTCATTTAAAGGACTTCTGGTTTAAGAATCTACCTGAAATGTCTAAAAGCTATTATCAATGATTATAGTTATTTCTGATTTAAACACAAATCAATTCACGAAATCATACCTAGTTTGTAAATATCAGACTTGATATCAAACTAGCATCACTCGAAATGGCGTGTATGTAGTATAGCTGGACTTAGTATGACTTACTGCAGTTCTTCTTTGCAGCACACACAATGTGTGGGATAGCCCAGAAAATTAATTGCAAAACACTTTTTTTAAAATGTCTACATTGAGACATATAACTGAATCTGAAACAAATATTTCAGCTCAAAGTCACCATATATCTTATTTAGTCAAAGAAGCACGATCCTGACAATTGGTCATTTTAATTTTCTTAATTTCTTACATGCAGTGCTCTGATAGGTCCAAACTGATAAAGGAAAACATAACCTAGTCATATAAGATATGAAATACACACTTCAAGTTACATAATATGTATTACTCACAAAAGTTGGTTTCTAATATAAAATAATTTCAAAAATCTATGGTCAAAATAAACAATTTGTTTCAGTGAAATGTAGCATAATTATCATGCTCTAAGAGAAATTAAATACTTAAACATCAACTGTTGCTCTGTGGTCATGGAGTTACTGCCTAGTAGAACAGTCCAATGTTTATCTACAATTCAAATATGGCTGTAGAAACATAATTTCAACTAAGTAAAAACAATCACAGATAACAATAAAAGTAAATTACATGCTTCTGTGACAGTGTTTTGGCACAGTACGTTCCACCTGACCTCAAAATATTTGGGGTTTAATGCAAGGTCCAGCTATAGTACGTTCCACCTGATCTCAACATTTTTGTATTGACTGCAAGGTCCAGGTAGAGCACATTCCACCCGATATTAAAATTGTTTGTGTTGAGTGCAAGGTCAAGCTACACATATCTCAACATTTTGGGATACAATTAATGAATTAATTAGTGCTTAAGTCATATCAACTTCATCCTAACAGGGTTCCCACACACTTTTGCTAATTACCCTGTTTTCCCTGACCCATGTAAAATTTTTTTTCCTGTTATAACTATCTATATGGCAAAATAGCAGTATAACTGTTACTAAAATAAAAATTCCTTCAAAACATATTTTCGACAAACATACATATAATAATGAAAATTTGACTATAAAATGTTTTTCTTTGCAATATACAGTTTGAAGTAATATCATTTTGATCAAAACTATGTAACCAAAACTGCTAGTCTGATAAAGATTATGAATACAGTTCTTTGATTAAACTTTGAAGTGATACATACAGATATTTAATTTTTACACTTTGCACTGCGCAACTTTTGGAAAACATTGAGGATCTTCGGTCATCACCTCTCCATACCCCTACCTCCTCCTCCGCCAACATTCTGACTTACCTTGTATCCCTCCGGTTCCTTCCCACACCACCCCTCCCCTGAGTTTTGCACACGCGTGTGCTTGTGTAATTTTCTGGTATAAAAGCAGAGGACGGGTGAGTTATGGCAAAGTAATTTTGTAGTGTTTGTTGTTGGTGTGTAGTGGCTACACCTTAACAATGTATGTTTAACTTAGTTGATTTTTCTTTCAAATTAAGTTTTCGGCCGCCACTGTCAAATTTTTGATCTAGTGAACTTGCGAGTTTGGCTACATGCTTTTGTTTGTATTGCCATGATGTTCCTCAAAGTTATTCCTTGTTATGCTTGTCATCCACTCTGATGATTGTGTTTAGTTTCTGTGGTTGATACAAATCTTTAGTAAGACTTTAAAATCCCCCTTCTGTTTGTGACCCTTCATCTTACATGCTGGAGCGTACTGTATCATCTTTTTTAAATATTTATGCCCTTAAATTGTAAACGTTCACGCTTTGCATCATACTTATTGTGTTTAATTTTATTCCTTGTAAAATTCTGAGTAAACATTCAATATGTATTATTAACCTAAATTGTTCTTTTGATAGTTTTGCATTTTAAGCTTTAATTTAAATTTTCTGTGCATATGTTAGGTTTTGAACATGCTTTTGTATAGCTTTTAATCTATCTTTTGGCCTTACATAACATGTTTGTTTTTACTCTTGTTTGCTATCAGCCCCAATGGCATTGTAAATATTGTAAATATTTAGAGCACTAAAATTGTTAGTATAGCTTTAACAAGTTGTCCTCAATAAATTAAAATAATAAGCTTTGTGTACATTGAAGATTATTTCAGACTTTTGTGTGGTCTAATAATGTTGTTTGCCACATTGCGGTCTAGTGATTTCACAAGCATTATTTGAATAAATCTGTGTGGTCTTTTGAATAATATATTTTCTCAGAATCAAAACATTTTTCAACATTTATATACTCCTCTAGCACCTCACTATACCATAAACAATTTTTGTTTCCACTCTCTCGTTAGCGAGACTTGAACTGTATTGGTAGCGAGTTCACACCTCTACACTTTAACTTCATCAATGTTAGAGAAAATCATTTAAGGATACTAACAAACAAATTTGTGATGAAAATTATTTGGTTCTAAGATTTCTAATACTTATTTGTACTTAGATATTGATAATTTCAGTGTGTTTGAAGAAACATTTTCATTTCCCTGAGTTTTCAATGTACTCCAGGATTTCCTTGTCTGCAGAAACCCAGCATTAGACATGAAGAAGAGTGATAAGTGAGATGACATAGGAGCATGGATGGAATGAATTTAACGGGGAGGAGGAGAGCATCCACAGAAAACCCACAGTGAGAAATATCTGCCACATTCCCCACTTACAAAATATCTGGGGCTGACCCAAGTGAACTGAACTCGAATCACCTCGGTGGGTGGCGTAAGATGTGACTAAATCACTGTGGCTTCAATTATGGAATTGACTTCTGACAGTCGTCCAGGAATGCTGACTTCAAGTGTTCAAAGATAAAACCTATGCTGTGTTGAACCAAATTATTTAATATGGAAGCTGTACTGTATTGCCAACAGTTTAAAACACCAAGATTGGGGATAGGGGGGAGGGGGCAATCCCCTTAAGAGGTCCGCCTAGTCAGGGCCGTATCTGTGTCAGTGAGGCAGGATGATAAGTGCGATACTCGCTGGTGCTTCTAGTGCGGTATCACCACTAAGCTCAAGACTCTATAAACAGGCATCATCATGCAGAGGGAAAATATGAAATTTTAACGGTGACCATAACATCATACGGGAGGGAAATTAAGATAAAAGTGCAATATGAATCCCTCGAGTGCTTTCAAGATTCTGACACAAGTGTTTCATGCCTACAAATTATTCTGAAACCATGCATTTTTAGCCGTTTTCACTCTTCTAAAAATACAGTATAAAATGTATGTTATGTTGTCTTGTCTTTGTTTTTGTCCTACTATTTATTGTTCTTATAATTGTTTTGTTCTTATTTTTGTTCTGTTACTGTATTTGTTTTTTTTACTTGTCTTACATGTTGTGCCCACCGTTGGAGCCTTGTGCTGTTGGTGTGGCATGTAACAAATCAAACAAATAAATAAATAAATAAATAAATAAAATAAATAAATAAATAAAATCCTGAAACAGAACTAATCATCCACCCTAAATGTACACCACTCGGATGGCAATGGCGTGGTTTCTTCTGAAGCACTGTACTGTACACCGTGCGTGCACTCGCCTTGAGCTCGGTGATGTCGGGGCCGAACACCTTGTCGGCCCGCGGGACGTGCCTCAGCCCCTGCACCATGGAGCTGAGCTGCGAGCCCTGGCGGTCCATGCGCGACTGCAGCGCGTCGTGGCTGCGCGCTAGCTGTTCCTCCACCAGGCGCAGCGCGGCGCCGTGCGTCTCGGGGCGCGGGGGAGGAGACGCCGGCGGGCACTCGCTCCCCTCCGGGCACTTCCCGCGCTCCCCCGCCGCCAACAGCGCGTCTGCAAGACACACGTACACGACTCTTTTCATTGGGGCATTTTATGGTTCGGCACATACTGTAATTTGGCATCAATCAACCCGCTCCGTTTCAGATTCATTCAGGTGGATTCAAGACGTTAACCTTGGCTGCCAACATTTTTTTTAATTCGCTCAAAGTTTACCCTCACTTTCGGGTTACATTTCACTTTTTCATACTCGGTATTTTTGCAAATAATATTGATGTTCAATAATCCCACAAAATCTTTAATCAAGAATGGTCGCTGTCTCGCATATGCCGAATTAAAGAGCTTTCACTGTACACCTATCCCTCACTTAGCACGTCTTCAGATTGCGCGGATTCATTTAGCGCGATGTGAATTTTACTGCCCCGGTCTTGAATAGCACGTCTTTAAATTTCAGTTAATACGAAATCTCGGCAGGCAAAAAAAAAAAAGTGGAGCACGATGCCACGAAGTCTGTTTCAAATTCTGTAAACAACAGATGTGCCATGGGATACAGTTAGCCAAACAAGGGGGGAAGAGATGCGTGCACAATTCTGTCTACGCTATCAGCTATGGCAAGTTAAATTGCGGCTATGGAGTGTAAAGGACCAAATTTTTTAACGTTCACGCGTATGCCGCCGTGCCGTACCATTTTCGCCTGGCCACAGACGAGGCCATGAACTCAGTTTAGCCAGTGACAGGAAATTCACACAAACAAAAGCAACATCTACCCATTTAGCTGCCGGTAACTGTACGTGCTTGATCACTCATTATGCATCGTGTTCAAGTATTTGAGACAAAACTAGAAGTATCACGACGCGCAGATTGTCATGAAGGCCACGCTTATGTTGGTCACACTTTAGTTTTAGCAAGTCAACTGTGCACACAATCGTACGAAATAAGGTGACTTCATACGCAGAAGACATAAATGTATCTAGCTACAGAATAGGGTAGCTGTTGTTTCTTCCACTTTGTAGCACACACAACCTGGTAACATAGTCTGTCACATTGACAGTAAGCAGTAAAATGTGGGTACACTACCAGAATGTTATATTACATTCACAATTTAAAGTCTTATGAATGAAATCCAGTCTTACTTGGTTTGATTACTTACGTATAAAAACAACACATACCATATAAGTACATTAATTATTCAAAACTAAACTATCATAATTACCAAATATTTATTTAGGCTAATAACCCTTTCATTTGTAAGATTTCTGAATCCAACCATATTTAAGTGATTCAAAATCATCAAAATCTTCAAAGTTTTCCAAAACAATTTTATTACAATCTTGTGATACGTATTCATTGATTGCGAATTTTGAACACTATTTCTTCCATTACCTCAACTCATTCAAAAATACCTAACATTTTCTTGAAGGCACAATATAAATTTAAAACACTCTTTTGAATAATTTTTTTTTAGATTTAAATGAAGAAAAGGTATGAGAAAGGTAACAATAGTATTTCTAACAAACTTTAAGTAGAAGAAAATCTAAAACAAAAATGATTGTATGATAATTGATAAGCTAAGGACATAACAACCCAAACTCATACTGTTCTTTTAAAACAAATAATTTTTTTCATTATGTTCATGTAATTGCTCTATTGATTATAAATTTTCTAGTACTTACAAGCGAAATTAATTAATTTTAACTACCGCAGTCAACTTAAAATATTTCTAGCATGCATTCACAAGTGCACACGCTAGAGAATTTGGGTCTCGGAATACTACATCACACTAAACAAATCGCTGAGTGACTAACATGTATAATGCTGCAGTTCGATTTGGAACAACAGTGGGTCATCGACTTTCTTGCTGATAAGGAACAACAGATGAGTATGCGAGGTTAAGAATCTGACGCCACTCAGCAGAAAGTTCATTCTTCTTAAAGATAAAAGCCAGAATCAGGGACGTAACTAGACTAGTTTCTACCCGGGCAAGAACTCATCAAGGCAACTCCCCCTTTTTTTTTATTTTTAAAAAAATCAACCAAATCAAACTTTTCCAAGAACACCTTGTATTACCACCACATATTAATTCTACTATTTTTAAAAATTGTTATTCAACTTCAATGTTAAATAAAAAGATTTATTTGCAGTCATTTCATTTTCAATACATCGCAAGTTGGATAGTACACGAAAAATACTAGTTTTTAAATATTTGATGATATACATATATGTAAATTAAACTAAATTTCAAAACAAATAATTCAGTTCATTTGCTCTCCAGGATTTTTTTTTGTGTTCTAACACTATATTATTCAAGTAAATGTCAATAGTAAAAATTATCCTGCTAGGTGCCCGGGACACAAGCCCCAACTGACCACCTCTAGTTACCTCCCTGGCCAGAATACATAGAACTTATGAGAGTTATTAAAATTCTGCATTTCATAAATCTGCTTTAATAAATTCAAATTTAATGTGTACTATGAATATGAAATTGAACTACATACTTTTATCGACTTTTACTACCACACATGTTTTTGAATACTCATACATATATCTTAAAGGATGCAGAGAAAACAGAACTCATGACCAGCTCACCATGCACGTTGAGGATCAAACCCGCCCTCAGCACGTCCGCACTTCCTGAAAGCACGTCCACACCCCCCGCCAACATTTCTTCCACAAAATCTGTCCCGTTGTCCTGCTCCATGAAGATGGACGACAGGAGATTGTTCTCGCCTCGAGGGCTAGGCACTACTATGCTCTCGTAGCCCAGCATGTCACCTCCCTCCATGGGGCAGTCCAGCGCATGGAAGGGGGAGGGCGACCGCTGGTCCAGGATGATCTCGAGAGGCGAGGATGGGCTCCTGGTGCGAGGAGGAGAGGGCGGGGGAGGACTCTGCGACGAGTAGCGTCTCGCCAGGAAGCTGGGCACTGCTCTCGGGGGACTCGTCTCTCGCATCATGATCACCCTGTGCTGCTGCTCGGGGGTCATCCTCGGCCACTCGCTCTCCCCGGTCTCTTCGCGACCGTCCGACTCGAGCTCTGACCTGCACGAACGGTAACTGGTGTGGGGACGCTTGGACGCGGACGAGATCCCGTCCGTATCTGTGACGCTGCTGGTCCTCTTCAGAACTGTGGTATTCGCCACGATGGCACTCTGCTTCACGCACACGCTCTCTGTCCTGACGGGAGGGGCGACGACTGGGACAGACACACGGGCCATGGGGTTCACCGAGAACACGGACGGCCGCTCCGTGATCACGCTCTCGCGCAACACCGTCGGCCGGTCCTGGGAGCAGATGGATGCGGTCTCTGGAGTGCTCGGGGCAGGGGACACGGGGTAGACGCACTCCGGAGATTCTATGCTCTTGCTCCTCTTCCCGCTCTTCTCGTGGTGGGGCGTGGGCGTGTCGACCACACCCGCTTTCGCCGCCTGGAGTCGGGGCGGCGGCATGGCCTTGGAGAAGTTGACGACCTTGATGTACTGTATGTCCGGCAGCGGACTCACGATGTCGTTGTGGTCTTCCCCTGCGGCAGGCGAAGGGAAGTTGGAGATGAGTTGAGAGATGGCCAGGTCGAGAGGGTCCTGTCCATCAGCTTGCGGGACATCTTCCGAGGTACTTGGCTTGTCGGACCCACTTCCAAGCTGGATGAAATAAAAAGTAAATTGGGTTAAAATAATCAAGGGCAAATGTCAAAACAAGTTTATTCTAAAAAAAAAAAACAAATTTTCAAACAAAATGTTACCATAAAATACATATTACTTTTTTTTTTTAAGTAACTATCTTCTTAGCAATTTTTGTTTGTAAAAACATTAAATATATATGGAGAAACATACATGCTGATGTGCAAACAATGTCAACATTTTTAAACATTTACAAAATTTATTGATTTTTTTTTTACAAATTTAAACCTGGAATTGAATTCCTTAACGTACACACTTAAAATATAACCCAAAATATTTTACAACTTGATTATGTACCTAGTTGGTTAACTTCCAGCAGATTAGTTGTGACAGTGTAGCAATGTATACCAAGCACGATACAGTACATATTAACAGACTACGTGTAACAGATGTGGATTATCAGACATACATATATAGTTACAGTTTTAATTTCCCTCTTAATGCTACAGTATCATTATTGTGGAGATTTTTCCTTCATTCAGTCCAGCCGTTCTGATTTTGGTTTTCCTTGGCTTCAAGAAGTCACTCAAGGCAAATGCTGGGATGGTTCCTCACTACAGGCCGAACAGAAAATCCATTCCCAATATTACTGGTCTACGTAATGTGTTTACAATCTCTAATGATCTTAAGCAAAATAAAATTTTAAAAAAAAAAACTGTTATCATGAACTACCTATAATATTTTAGACAATATACCTTACAGTACAGTGAACACATTTTCTCTGTAAAGTATGGTATATTTCAACATCATGAAACAACCAATCACACTCGTCCCTTGATCACTTGCACTTGTGTTAACTTACACCTGCGCCCTCGGGTGAAGCTGCCATACCCATCAGGGCAGCACGACCCGTAGCAATAATGCTGGCAGAGTACCTGGACTGCATTTCCTTCAGCCCTGAGACACCTTCTTCTTCCCTGGAACAGAGGAGCATGGCATTCCATCATCACCCTACTGGCCTTACCTAATATGAATTACCACTTGGAAAATAAAAAACAACAGATTAATGTAAATTATTTACATTTTGGGGGCTTTCTGAACGCACATGCACAGCTGGTCTGCGCTAAAACAAACATTTCTGAGACCTCATTTGGAAATGTACTTTCACCCCATAGTGTATCCTTCTGCAGTGTCTGAATTTAAAATGACTGCATAGTGGGCCGCTAAATGGCATACAGGCAGGCGCAGATTCCGGGGGGAATGGAGGATCAATGGATGCAACTATTTTCCCCCTCCCAAAAAAGGTTTTGTTTGACAGAAAAACTTCAAGTCACAAGAAAATTTTTAAATCCTGAAATTTTAAATAGTGTTATATCTAAAGCAAAATTAATGAATAGAAAATATTTGACCATAGGTCATTAATTGTATCATCAGAATAGAAATTTTACAATTTCATTTTATATAATATAAAAAAAATTATATTAATATTTGGACAGTCAATATTTTTTTAAGCATTGCCATTTTTACTACTAGAAGGTTGTTGTATTTGCTTTAAAAAATTAAGTTTAAAATGTTCATTTGTTGCTACGTTGCAATACACCTATCCCTCACTTAGCACATCTTCAGATTGCACGAATTCATTTAGCACGATGTTAATTTTAATGTCCCAGTCTTGAATAGCACGTCTGTAATTTTCAGTTAGCACGAAATCTCCGCAGGCAAAAGAAAAAAATAAATAAATAAAAGTCGGGCACGATGCCACAAAGTCTGTTTCAACTTCTTGTGTGTTTCAACAGATGTGCCGTGGGATACAGTTAGCCAAACAAGGGAGGAAGAGAAGCGCGTGCAGTTCTGACCGCTATTGGCTGTTGTACAAACATCAGCTATGGCAAGTTAAATTGCAGCTTTGGAGTGTAAAGGACCAAATGTTTTTACGTCCGCGCGTATGCCGCCGTGCCGTACCATTGTCGCTGGCCACGAACTCAGTCTAGCCAGTGGCAGGGAATTCCCACAAACAAAAGCAACGTCTTCCCATTCAGCTACTGGTAACTGTACGTGCTTGATCACTCATTATGCATCGTTTTCAAGTATTTGAGACAAAACTAGAAGTATTACGGTGCACAGATTGTTATGAAGGCCACGCTTATTTTGGTTGCACTTTAGTTTTAAGCAAGACAACTGTGCGCACCATTTTCTTTTAAAGACGTTTTCAAATGTTATAACCTTTATCTGTTTGTCTGCGTCGCCGGTATGTTCCGCTTATGAAAATGTAGCCAGGACTAATTGGCATCATTTATGTTTGGATATATTACATAAAGTATATTTTCCTACAGAATTTTGAAACAAATTAAATAAATTAGCCTTGTTATTTATGGAAACTAATGATTCAGAATATGCAATTTCGAATAAAATGAGCATTTTAAGGAATGAATTAGTCGTGCTAAGTGAGGGATAGGTGTACTTTGTTTATGGGTAAGTACTCAGAGTGAAAGGCACGTTCACGTGCTTTTTACACTTTAGTAATTATTATCTCTGCAACTATATTCGCTCCTCCATGCAAAGCACCATTTGCAAACCATTCTTATGATTTATTAAAGATGTCTTATTCAATAGCATTTAAGAACCTTTTCGCCTCTCTGTACAAATTGTGTTAACATTTTTTTTTTCACAGCCAAAAAGGCTCAAAACTCAAATGTATTTCCAATAACATTTTTAGGTATGAAAAATTTTATACACAGTAATGTATAGGAAAGTTAAGGAAGCCTTTATCTTTAATAGTCCACCATACAATTGTAGGGTCACTGTTTAATCTGCATTATCGATGAAAAGACTACACACCAGGGTTGTGCCTAGAGGTCATGGAGACATGTGATGTGTGAGACAGTGATACTCTTAGCCCTGTGCCAGGCGTCCAGTCAGGCGGCCCCCTTAAATCAACCTGAGCATAAACCTGGTGACTTGGCTCCGTGCATTGACCATGAAAACAAAGATACTGATGGAAACCAAACCATGCCATTGCTGCACCAATATTAACTTGTTGGAAATGGAATTTGTACACATTGAATATTATTCTCTTTGGATTTTTAATAAATAAAATGAAGTTGTTGTTAGTAATGAAATAACAAAAAAACAAGTTGGTGATTTTGATAGTTTAATAAGTCTTATTAATTAATTAATCAATCACGAGTTTTTCTGCCTGCTGAGATCAGTAGCGTAGTCAGGATTTGTGCATGGAGGGGGGAAGGGGGTGTTAAGAAGCATGGTCCTCCTCCCTATTAAAGTGGGGGTCTGGGGGTCCTCCCCCGGAAAAATTTGGATTTTAAGGTGTAAAATAGTGCTATTTGAGCAGTTTTCAGTACTTAACTTTAAATATTGTAATGGTAAAAATATTATTAATTTTTTAATAAAAAAATTGTTTGAGTGATGAATTAAGAAATTAATTAAAGATATTTTAATCAATCCCAAGTGCCTTGAGCACATCCCACTCAAAATCATAAATCATGCTCGAAGCTCGACAAAACAAAAAAAATGAATAAAAATGGTTGGGTTTTGGCAGAACTGGCCTATTCCTGGAAACAATTAGCTTTAGCTTGAAGAGTTACCCAGTCACCACCTGCTTATAATTACCGCGCTGGTTAAATACAATAGGTGTAAGATATTTGAAAACTTGGGACCCGTCACGGCGTCACAACCTTATAACTTCTGCTCGCGACAGGGGTAGGGGAAGGGAAGGAGAATTGGTAGGGCTCGCTTACTCTTCCCCTCCAGTGCAGTGGCCGGTGATAGCAGTAAGACACCCAGGCTTTTAGCTAACCTGCTTTCAGATAAGAAAAAAAAAATGGCTAAGGGGGGTTAGAACCCCTAAGACCCCCCCACTGGCTACGCCCCTGGCTGAGATCATAACAAATAATTTGTGGTGGTTTAGCCCCCCATATTTACAACAGATTGTAAAGTTGTGAACATCCAGCCTAATCCAATTGATATGCAAACCTAGCTGTGGGTCTGCAGGCATTGGCATTGGTGGTTGTAAATTCTAAAGATCTGGCAAGAGCAGTTTCTCTCCAGTACAATGGAAATTAGGACACAATACCATCTTCCTCCAAATGCTGATGGGGTATCTCGAGTAGTCATAGTGCGCATTACAACAGGGACTGCTAAATGTCCTGCAGTGAAGCTCTGCCTACTGATGTAAACTTTTGACTGAAATTGTTATTTACAAGGAGGCTGGGATGTTTTGATGTAATTTTTACACATTGAATATTACACCCCTTGGAATTTTTTAATTAACAAATTTAAGTTGTAAGTGATGGAACAGAAATAACAAACGAGTTAGTGAGTTTGATAGCTTAAATCTGTCTTATTAATTATATCATACAATACTGATTTGTACAAACACAAAGTAATAGATTCCAGTCCTCACTAAATCAAAACAACTTTTTTTTTACTCAGCAATTATTACAGGAGCTACTTGTCTTAGCTAGCTAATTATCAAAATTGATGTATTGCACACAACAATTGTACACAGTTCATTCACATTTTATGAGCAATGATTATTGTCATACGTTGAATTCAAGAGTGTTCAGATTACCATAAATATCCAATACATTTGACTGAAGAGTTTTGCATAGAAACAGTTCAGATAAACAGACCTCCACACTACTACAGTATAATCTTTGTAATAAAAAAATTAAGTCTGCATTGGGACCATTTTTAAGACTGACTGTATACACTTATCTAACCCCATTACTGTTGATTGTGAACTGGTGTTATGTTCCTCAAATACTCTACAATTATCTAAGTCAATTATAAACTTCTATATCTAGACATCTATATTGACGTCGTCCGGGCCTGCGGCCCCTTTGAGTCCGATATGCCACCGCCCAAACACCACCACCCTCTATTCAAAACCTCCCGCTAACGAGTGTGTGCGTGTGTGAGTTGGTCGCCCGGAAAGAGGGCGCTTAGCTTCAGTGCGCTGCACCCCTAAATGTAATTAAATTAATATTGTAAACCTTTTTCTTTTAACCCCTAAATAATGTTACGACAGGTCAACCGAGTGAGTGTCCTTTGTTTCTTAAACATAATAATTTTTAATAAAGTAAGTGCAAGCACGGTCAATGACGCTCCGTAGCGGGCGATGGCGGAATTAGTATAGAACTTAATTTAAACTGTTTTCCATGCACAAGTAATTATTACAGAAAGTTTGGTCGTGGTTATGTGTGTATTAATTTTGTAAAAGGTTCATGTTATTCTTTATAATAACCCGGGGCACGCAGTCTTACAAATGATAACGGTAATTGTGTTCGGCGCGAAGAACGCCATGTTTCTTGCCGCGAGCCTTGTCTCACCCCAGTCTCCTTCTTCAGCCGGCCGAGAGCGGACGTCTCTGCAGACACCCCGAGGACATCACCGTTGCATCACTGATAGGTAGCTCTGTAAACTTAATTAATCCAAACCGCTTTTTTCTTATCCTCGGGGCCTCTCTCGGTCGGTGGGGACTGTTTATTAATTCCGTGTTCATACTCTCAGGAGTTTTTTAACATCTTCTCTCTATGTAACAGCTTGGGGCGGCCACGTGTGTGGTCCGCCTCCTCAACTTAAACCAATTCGTGCCTCGGGCGTTTCAACTGTGTAAAGGGGAAAGGGTGGAAGGACGTGTAAAGTATTAATAAATCCATTTAAACGAGTCACGTGTGTTTTGTGTTTGGGGGCCACGTGGGTCCTTACCCCAGTCAGCGGCGTGTGGGACGCCCTAAGAGCCCACTGTGGTTAGGTAGAAGCATACCCGACGCTGAGAGCGAGCTCGGTATAGGAACAGGTGTTGACACCGAGGTCAGGAGGGCTAATATCTTGCCTCACACGGGCCACGTAACGCCCTGAATAAGAGTCTCTAGCCGGGTCCACGTGCCCACTCACGTGGTGGCGCCCACTATTTCTGCAATTAGTACAAAACGTAACACCGGTAGGCCCTCAATATCTATACCTAGCAAATAAATAGTATCCATTATAGTTAACAGGAAAAAAACACGGTATTAAATCAATAGCCAAGGAACAAATATCTCGGTAAAGAGATAAACTGTCAATATTTCTGAGTCTGAAAAAACAACAAAACAAAAATAAATAAAAAAATAGATGAACTTACGAAATGAGAGAATTGACGCAGATGAAAGACTCGACCTGATGTGTTGACTTGCTGTATTCAACGTAGCCGTGGGTCCTCATGTAGATGTACTGGCCGTTCTTACACCTCAGCCTGTACACGCTGCTGCCGTAGCCTTCGCCTTGTCCGTACCGGTCGTACACTACAAAACAACACCATCATGAACAACTATAGTCAGTATTTCGGGAATATGTTCCAGGAATTTACTAGAAGGTGTTCTGCAAAACCAGGAGATAACAAATAAGTTTTATAAACTGTTTTATACAAACATTACCAAATAACCAAAGAAGTGAGCCATTAGGTAGTAAAGAAAGACAAAATGTAGTATACATATGGACACACATCACAGTTCTATACCAACTGAACAACTTAAAAAAAAGTTTTTACTTGTACTGTAATACAATGGTAATGTAAAATTTTACAAGTAGTGTTAAAAACTTCATGATTAAGGATGAATAATAAACACTATACAAGCATATAGACTACATCTTAGAAAGATTAGAATATCAAACTAATTTAAATTATGTAAATCTGTTTATATTAAAAATGTCAAATTTTACAGAAAAATTTGTGATTGTATATATTTTCCCAGGAAATTTTCCAGCTCACATCTCTAAGCACAAAAAACGTTACAATGTTCATGCTGCTGCTGCTTCGGATGAAAACTCTTTTCACTATAAAATTAAATAATTTCCTTAAAATATACCAGGACACAAGATTCTTTCAATACAGTGATACTCTCGTTTAATTTATATCATGGAAAAAAATGAATAAATATTGCACAGCAAATTTTATAATGATTGAGATTTACTTGGAGCAAAAATAAAAGTTGTAAAATACAGGTACTGTACATGTAAAACTAAAGAATACAAAACAAGAGTTTATAGTATCATGTTTTAATACAGATTGTAACATTTTACAATTTTGACTAACACTTGTAGATCAAAACAATAACTGCTCAATTTTATCAGTATAGTACATCGGTAAAATGAATGTATTACACTAACTTGGAGTTTCTATTATCACTGCTATTGGTTATATTTTTTTATTAATTTTTCATTCATTTCTGTTAACTATGTAATGGTTTACCATGGTAGCTACCATCATCTCACTCTGCACTATGTTTTTTTTCTGTGCTCATTTGCTCCTATATAAAATTTAAAAAAAATAAAATTACAGCAGATAATTCTAGTGCATACATCTCTCATTTCAAAATAACTAAGTTTTAGTTTAATATATAAGGATGAAAAAATTCCTCGCAAAGCAAGCAACAGAATAACAAACTGCAGTTTAATTAATGGGATTGTTACCTTACATAACATGAATGTTAATAACAGCTAATTAAAGATACTGTGATCATCTCCCCTTAAACTAACCTAAATTATTTTGCTTTTAAAATTTTGAGTTTTTTCTCATTATTTTAAATAATTTCACAATATAACTATTGTTAATTGGTTATAAAGTGTTTTATAAATTTAATGAATACTTATTTAATAGATTTTAGAAATTTAAAGGACAATTTTTATGTCAACCTTAGCATTAATTAAAAGCATGTAAGCATATTGCATACAATTTTAAATTAATTTACTGTGTGTAGCCTCTGACATGTACTATTACTAAATTTTTTTCAAAATTTCATTCATAAATTCAACGTCGACCAGGGCTACGCCCTCCCTAAGTCCAATTGTGTCTCACGCCACTGCTACCCCCCTCTCCTCCCACCGACACCCTCTGTTTCTTCAAACCTCCCGCCAAAAAATGTGTGTGTGCATGTGTGCGTGTGTTCGGTCGCCTTGCGTGAACACTTTCGGCGCCCACCCTAACTGGAGCAGTGGAGACTAAATGTTTTTTAAATAATGTATATCTTAAATATCTGTAATATGTAATCCTTAAATCTTAATTAACTTGTAATTTTTAATAAAAGGTTTTAATAGTTATGTTTAACTGTCTTGAATATTAATTTACTAACAGTAAGTTCAGCACTTCCTGCGGCCATGAAACCTGGGGCCAGGGGCAGTCTCTTCCGTTCGCCGTGCGGGGTAGGATGCATCTCAGCACCTCGTCGACTTCAACTTTTGCTCGTAACCAATCCATTAACATCTGCCATCGTAACTACTTTTTAAAACCTTTTTCTAATCAACCTTCAAGTCCTACCCCGGCGGCAGACTATGTAAATTAATTAATTAAAGCTCCCCGGAGCGTTTTAGATTAATCGCGGACTTATACTTTCGGGGCCGGGCCACGCCGGGTCCTGGTCAGCATGAAACCTGGACTATGTACTGTTTTCTGTGTGCGTCGTCAGTGTATGAGTCGGCACCAGTTCAATATTCACCCGACTCGTTGCAATTAATTCCCGACCACGAGTTTCCCAGCACAGAGACGGAGGTGTGTGGGGCGCCTCAAGACCCCACGAGCAGTAACATAGCGTGCCCGCCGCTGAGAGTGGGCCAGTGAGTGCTAGCGGGGGGAAGTCGAGCCTAGCTCCACATGGGTCACGTCACAGGCCTGGGACAGAGTCAGTAGCTGGGTCCACGTGCCCATCCACGTGGTGGCGCTCAAGGTAGAAACGTACACCGATCCGAATCTCCCCCCCCCCTCTCATGACAAATTAATAAAAAATCCCACAATCCTTCAAAACTAATTTTTTTCAGTATTTTGGGAAATCCAAATTTTATTTTTTTTATTAATGATATCCAAAAAAAATTAGGTAATAGAGTCAAAGGCTACATACAAACAATTAATTTAAAACTGTTTACAAAATGATTACATTTTCTTAGTTCTTGCTAGGGTTACATAAAAATCACCCTTTAATATTCTAAAAACTATTAAATAATATGTATTAAATTAATAAATCACATTGCAAACAATTATTTATAGTTATACTATGAATTTACTTAAAATAATGATATAAAACACAAAATTATGGAAGCAAAATAATTTAGAAAACTACCCCCTTAAAGGACTTCTTTATGCATTTAGTGGCAAATGTTAAGGAGTCTACACACCCAAAATACACAGATGTATGTAGAGATGAATTTTTTTGCAACATTCTAATTCTAAACGTAAAAGTGCTAATTATTTTATGGTAAGCTTGCCCAACAGCTTATGTGCAGTGTATATGTAGCATCAGAAAGCAACTTGTTTCTGAAGAAGTGTGTGAATATGGTGAAATTAAAGTTTTTATAATATTATAATACATCAGTCAAGAAATTTTGAAAATTGATAATTTTATATTATAAATGTGACGTCGACCGAAGCTTTGCCCAACGAGCCTGTTATGACTCTACTCCTTTCCCAGTCCTTAGCCTTCCTCCCGGGCTTGTTGTATCGCCAACGTACGTGACCGTGTGTTTGAAGAATAGCACGCCACCACAAGAGGGCACCGTAGCAGCAGCGCCTATTTCCCGTAAATTTAAACAATAATATTGTAATCCTTTTCTTTTCGCCCCAAGTTTTTGTGTTTAGCTGACTGACGTTAAGTGTTAATGTGTTATTGTTTTATGTAAATTATGCTCTTTCACAAAGACATTGCCAGATGATCCCAAGCAGACCTGAACTTGTGTATTTATGTCAAACAACCTATGTCACGTAATCAAATAATTATGATGATAGCTTTGTCTGGCGCGAAGATGCCATGATGCCTCGTAGAGCGAGCCCTTCCGGCCCAGTCTGTCTTTACCACCGGCCGAGGTAAAATGTGCCAGCAGCCTGGGAACTTCACCCATACCCATAATTGACTATGTATTATGTTTTAATAATTTAATAATCTAAATTGTTTTCTTAATGTCCTCGATGCCTGCCTCGGGTGGCAGACTGTTCAGTTAAATATTTGTTTTCCCTCGACAGGACTTTGAAATAAACCGACACGTAACTATCTACGACCACAAGTATGGTCTGTACCTCATCTTAACTGATTTGTGCCATAGTGTTTTTTAACTGTTTATTTTGAGGTGTGAGCGCTGGGCTATAATTGGTAGTCACCAATAAAATACTTGTGTGGAATCTCATGTTAGGCCATCTACACATAGCAGGCGTGTGGGATGCCTCAAGAGCCCAGTAACATATTATGCTTATAGTATGCCAGAGACTGAGAGTGAGCCAGGTCCTGGTAACGTAGCTCGCAATCGGAGGGGTCAAATCTCACTCCCATGGGCAATGTCACACCCTGAGAGGAGTCTCAGCCGAGTCCGTGTGCCCCTAAACATACGGTGGCACCCACTTAACCACTTCCCGATTCAAAAACCACCATCTGAGCTTACAACCAGTGGCAGCAATATGTCACCTTACAACGAATATCTATTCAAACTGAAACTGATCTTGAGGTTAGATGTTTTGTAAAAATTTATGAGCTTTTTGATAAGTGTGTTGTACATTGAAGTGGTGTTGAAATCAAGGTGAAAGATACATCTGTTGGAAAAAACACAGCAGGAGCCATACACGGTCTTGTGCCAAGGGAACTGTTCTGACATCGTTAGGTTAGTAACTAAAAGACCTTATAACTAACTAATAGGCTAAAATAAAATTAATACTATATACATTTGTAATATCACTGAAATACTATATTTAAATATAGGAATAAATGTGACTACAGAAAAACTACCTAGAATACACATACGCAGGAATAATATTATGAGAATCTTGGAGCTTATTGTAAATTCTGTGGTGTTACAGAAGAAAGGTTAAATTTTTTTTTTTAATACTCAAGAGAGAAAAAACTAATGTCTAGTTATTTTCAAGATCAGTTACATAACTTGATATACTTTACTATAAATTAAAAACTAATCTAAACATATTATGTCAGCATCCTACATTCGCAAATAATCTTCTACTTATTTTGCCCTTTCTTTAAAACTTTCAAATATTTGACTTAAACCTCTCATCCATAACATCACATAGTTATTTGTTTTCTTCTCTATCTTCACAATTCTTTGATATTCTTCCAATTTTTATTTTTTCTTAATCAAAAGCTATTCTAAGTTCTTTTGAGTGTTATTTCAAAGCTAATATTTTTGCTAAATGCTCTCAAAATATAGCTTAATAACAATCCAGAAGCCTTTGTTAGAAGCTCAAAAAATTAATTAGTTGACTGATGAAGATTTGCATTGTAAAACTAATGTATTAATGCAATTATCAATCTATTCCTAAAAATAATAAAACTCTGTAGTCTATATTCCTAACACTATAAAATTGAATTGAATATGAATATAACAATATTAAATAATTTAAATAATTATGGGCCACATATTTTGTTTGTAATCTCAAACACTATGCTGCAATGACTATGAAAACTTTTATACAATGTAGATGTGCGACTGAGGACAACAGACAGTTATAGCAAACTCTGAGTAAAATAAATATGGCTGCAGTTATAAGTTGATATGTAATTACTACAATGAAAAGTAGCTGTCTCGATGATCATTTGGAGCCACCAACTTTGACTACAAAAACTGAGAATTTAGCCTTAAGTCTTTGTCAGGGTTGGCAGAATCCAATTACTGCCAAATAAATCCACTTGACTTGCTTTGTTTGATTATTCACAATTTTAACAGTCCAAAAACATGTTTCTCTTGGTATAGAGAAACATTGAAAAAATAAAAATACATTGTTAATTAGGTAATCAGAGAACACAGTTACAAAAGTTCAGAATTTTCATAACCCCATTGCACCAATGATAACGAGATGTAAATTTCTAACTAACAACACTCAGCCAATTAATAAATTGCACTTCAAACACCACACTTCTTGCAACAAATTATAAGCTTATGCTAGACACAAAGATAAAACCATTAATTTTCACATGGTGTTGCCTTGTGAATAAACTGATATTCTAAAAACAACTTTTCCACCAAGTGCAACACATATGAACAGATTTGAAAAGGCCAGTTCTACAATAAATACATAATGCAATGCTTGTATAAAACATGAATCTTTCATAAAAATTCTGCTTCTTATTTTAATGATGGTCAAATTAAATAATACAAACATTGATTAAAAAATTGAATAAAATATTTATGTGGTTAACATATATCAAATTATGTTAACTAGACAGAAAAACTACACATAAAATAATGCTGGCTTTTAAAAAAACCAAACAGCAAATGAGTCACATAAAAACCATCCCCAAAACCTACAATAACTACAGAAAATTAAGTAAACATAACTACTAGCAGAGGCAAATGATTACTTAGTGATGCAGAAATATGAATTGCTTAAGCTTTAATGCCATAAAGTAGGTACCTACCTATTCATCCTAATTTCTAGTTTAAGTATGGGATAATGGGGCTGTCTTCGTACACAAAAGCCAGGATGAATGGTTATTTATGAAAAGTATATATAGGTAAATACTTTAAAAATGTTATATCCACATTGCACCAATTCAACATAGTAATAAATTTACATAAATATTTGACCAAGATAACCACTTTTTAGAGTGATAAACTAGTTAATAACCTACAGATTTCACACTTACTCTGTCTCAGTGCAATCATGGTGTAAAGGAAGTCATCCTTGTGCATGAACTTAAATGCAGACACACCGGATACTTCTTCAGGTAAATATCCAGAAACAACTGCTATCCTGTCAACAGAATATAAGAATGAAATAATGCAATAAAAGACAGACTATGTACACAGATGCTTATATAATAATTAGGACAACAAAATTGAAAAAGTTAAATTTTATATCAATGTTATTCAGGGGAAAAAAAGTTGTTAAATAATTTTAATTTTTGTACATATTTTGAGATATAATTCAGAATTTTAAAAAAAACCTTCAAACACAGAAACACACAAAAAATAAAAATAAAATAATTCTAATTGGTATTACCTATGGAAAAAATTAATCCTAAAATCCCTTATCATAAAATATGAAAATAATGTTAATGTGTACAGTTCCGTAATCAAAACTACCTAATTCACAAATAAATGCACAAAGTATTTATATGATAATATTTATTTATGGATAAAAATCAAACAAAACCTATATTGTATAAATACAAATAAATTTATAATCTTTTTTGAATTTGGTGCCAAAGTACACTATAAAATCTGTGCAGCGTAGGTGGGCAGCACTGGATTGACCAATGATGCCCAATAATTACTGAAGTTAACATCATTGACCAATTATGCCCAATAATTACTGAAGCTAACATCAGTGAACGCACAACCCAACCGGGCACACACGAGGGCACACATAGTGAGTGGTCTTCTGGAATGCTAATTTTGGGAATACATAGTGTGATTTTATTGTCTGACTATGTAATGTATAGAATGTATAGAATCATTTCAGTTTAGACTAGCTGTTTCTTAGCATTTGTTTCATAAGTGTATTATTATTATTATTATTATTATTATTATTATTATTATTATTATTATTATTATTATTATTATTAGCATGTATTGTTGTCACTGTTTAGAAAGAATTCATCGTATTCAACCAAAATAAATCGCGCAAGGATTTATGGAATCAACATTTTAATTTTGACATTTGTCTACATAGGTAATGTATAGTAGGTATTTGTACTTGAACGACAGATATGTTGATATTTGTTCCATAAGTACAATTATTTATATTGATCCTTGTCATTGATAAAAAATAATAAAATAGGTGACAATCTAATAAAATTGTAGTCATTAAATTATTTTACTAGTTAGAATTGACTTCATCTCTAATTTTATATAGTCTACTTCGGCACAGACTTCAAAACTGATTATAAATTAGTTGGTGTATATATAATATAGGTTCATCAAATGTTTAAGCCAGTAAACTAATATTATCAGGTAAATACTTTTCCATGTATTCATGAATTAGGTATGTATGATAGTCAAACTGTACATAATCACAAATTTATTTTCAAATTTTATGATTAGGGCTTTTAGGAGTAATTTTTTTCAAAGACGATACTAGTAAAAAGTTATTTTATTCTTTTTTTTAAATTTCTGTGTTTTAATTCAGTTTAATTTTTTTTTCCAAATATTTACTTAGTTCTATTTTTTTCAGTGCTTATAAATAGCTTTACCAAGTAAGCACACTGCTCGAATGCAGAAAAAATATAGCTAGAATAATATAGTGATAAAAATTACATATGTGTAAAAAAACAATTACTGAGGTTTTGAGTACCACAAGGCGAATGTACATTATTGCAATTTATGAATCTTGCCAAGCTGCTACTTATGCAAAGACGCCACTAAGTAATGTAATTCCAACTGATATCAACAATCGTGGTGGTCTCTCAAGAGTGATTTACTTAGCTGAAGAATCTTGAGTAATGCTGCGTCAAAATACATCTGTTAGTGATGGTCTGGTTGACTGAGCTATAGGTACAGTACAGAGATTTAAATGGCCAGCACTAAAAAGGGCCTAGCTAGAAAATGGTTGTCTGCCAGATGCATGTTGATTCAGTTCGATGATGACACTATTGGTAATCAGGTGTAAAAAAAAGAAGGCTATGTTCTAACTGCGCCTGTTAAGTGCAATGTTTCAAGGCATTAAAGGCTATGGAGATAGTGAGTGTCAGCAAAGCTCAAGAGTTCTGCCTTAAGTTGGGGTGACCGCTAGTAGATGTTCACCTATCAAACCATTTAGTTGTCACTTCCTGTTGAAATGTGTACTCTTTACTAAGATTGCATTAATCGTGAGCAATTTGCTGCCATCAGTTGAGGAGTTCCGCTCTCAAGCTTGGAATCTTGATTAAATTTATATGACATCACTCCAAAGGCATAAGCTATCAAATTAAAAAAAAAAATCATCCAAATTGGTTGATCCAATAAATGGTTATGCATGAACATTGACGAAAAATACATGCATGCATACTGGTCAAAATTAGAACATCTTCCTTTTTTTGAAGTCGGTTAAAAATATGTTAATATTGTGACATTTTTCCCCCTTCAGTTTCAATTAAATATTTCTTGGGTATCGTACACCTCCCACATAAGTGACAAATGCATACTTATAGCGAAAATGTATCATTTAACATCAAATTTCGTTTACTGTGTAGCAAAATTTTGTACCTCAGTATGAGCATTGCAGACTCCTTCACACAAGGTGCTATGATAAAATTTCATTTTAAACTCTAAACTATGGTACATTTGATGTTTTATTTATTTATAAGAACATCTATAAAATTGTGTATGTGAAACAGGTATTATACACAAGGTGATGTTCAGTAAGTCTTCACTACTAACACTAGATTGTAGTAGATCTAATGAGTCCCTGCTACTGGATTGAAGCCACAACGTAAGTAATACTTGGTGTCAGCTTGACAAAAGCTTTTTGCTCACCTGTGGTCACAATAGATGAAGCGACCATCTATAAGGTGTCGTGTTATGTACTCATCCCTTGTGGCCTCCATCAGGGTCATATCCGCAATGTGTGTTTCACTGAACAGTGTCACCACTGCCACCAACACTGTGTCGTTTTTCATTTTGCTGCTTGACGATTCTGCTGTTGTAACAGGAGGAAAAAAATCACAATTACGGGCAGCAATTTACAGTATACCAAACATTTACAACAGAAACAATTGTGACAAAAGAAAAAAGAGAGAGAGCAAGGATAAGATACCTGAAACTATAGCATTACAAGTAATCTGAACGCCTGCATTTTTTTCTACATATATTATTTACGCCAAAAAACACTTTTAAATATGAAACCACTTACAGATGTGAAAGTTGGAACCATTATTAAAACAAGTTAGTTCTGTCCAGATAATAATGTCTGGCCTAGATAATAGTGTTACGAGGCTGCTAGAGATGAAGCCAGCCACCCAGCCTAGTGCACCAGCCTTAGGATTCCTAGAGAAACCCCAACCCCACCACCCTATCAGCAGACGTGACACAGGTAACGCCTGTCGCTCCTCCTTCCCCTTCCACTACATGGACTTTCCATCAATGAGCCTCTTTCTGTCCCATCGAGTCCGAGGCGCCTCTCCGTCTCGCTGGAGGATAGCTGGTTCTCAGAGCCCTGTTGCGTGAGTGGCGTAATTAGGAAGCCATTGTTCTCACAGCTTCAAGTGTAAAGTCGGGAGACTTTGAAGACGCGACACTTTGGAGTGATACAAGTGTCAACACCGTGGTTAACTATTTCCGTTCCACATGACTTCCGTTCCACATTCATGAATTTACTCCTACATGCCGTACACCGAGAGCCAAGATGTTGCACATCAAACCGAGATGACATATAGATAAACCTCCTTGCTTTGAAAGCAACACGACCTCCAAGAATACAGTGGGCTCCGAAACACTAGGTAACAACTCGGTGCTCACATGTACTTTTGAGACATGCACAGGGATGCAGTGGTGGCTGCCGTAGGGCATGTTATACTTGATCGTAGCCACGCACCAGGGACCAGTTAAACACTGCAGACCATCTACGAACAAGCAGTGAAGCAACCGTTTGACTCGCAGGATGCAAGTCAACTGCAGAACTACGTGTGGCTGGCCAGGAAGCCAGTCCGTGCAGTCACCGACTGCAACATTCACTGTCGAGTCATGACACTGCATGAGCGTGACACCTTGGTGATTACAATGGGAAGGGGAAGGTTTTTTTTGTTTTTGCAGCAGTGGTTGAGTGGGGATTGGTATATCTGCTAAAATAATCATACAGAGCCACTCAAATGCACAAACACAGGATTAATCTAACAGACGACCCTACAAGCACGCTATGTGTTAATATTGATACATCTTTGCCCGAATAAGTATCTGCATGTATGTATGGCACTGGTGTAGTACATGTGTATGAAGATTAATTAACAGGGAAATGACCATTCCAATGACTAGGATAGACTCCATTATCCAATGCATACACGAGCAAATGTCAATTGTTTATTGGCTGCTGACATATGAGATGCCTCAACTGGGTTGTCCATGATTCAATACTTATTTGGCTGGTCTTTCATTGGCCTAGATTTCTCCGGATAAATCATAGTCAATGTTGAGGGTTGCTGTGTACTTTTTTTATCGTGTGACTTGGTTTCTTCTTGCACCACCCGTTGGACCTTGGGAAAGTGCTGCGATCTTCGGACTAAACGGACAGTTACGCATCATCATGGCATTGGTTCGAATATTGATGTATGTGCTCGAACAGTCAATATTAGAAGAATATCAAAAGTGTTAATACTATTTTAATTTTTGCTTATCACTGTTCTGATCTCTGCTAATTAACAATGAGCAAAGTGATGCCAGCGACGAGCGTCTAATGTAATGTGACTTCTAAGTGTTTTCATCAGTAAAGAGAAGAGAAGTGGTGTGGTTCATATTGCAAGACTTAACTTATTGAAGGACGTCACAGAGCCGGTGACTCTGTGTGGCTTTCTACAAGTCCTGCGCCAGTAGTGGCGGAACACGGCCTGGCGGGGCATGCTCCAAACGTGGTTCGCTAGTTTATTATTTTTGTTTTAAAGAGACTTTGTTAAATCAGGCATGACTACAAAAACACTGGGAAAAAGTTTTATAGTATGTTCATGTACATATATATTATTTTTTTTTTAAGTAACTCAGATGAGATATCATTAACTTAATCTATCTTTTATATTAATTTCTGCCAAGAAATTCCCCTTCCCCCTTCCTTGTAGTTTGCCTTGTTAAGTAATACATCGGGCAGGTAATTTTCGCAAAAAAAAATAGGACATTTGTTAGACTGCAACAAGGTATTCAAGCGCCAGCAGTTTTTTCTTTATAACTGCTGACAGTCTGCAAGAGAAGTCATTGCCTTAGAATCCTTTTACACGGGAAAATTAATTGTCTGTGATCAATTACTCACAAGTAGCCAAGACCTGGCAACTGCAGTGGCCACGCCGGAAACTTTTCAGCAATAGTTGCCCAATTGCTGAGGAGATCCCAGTGAATATTACCCAGTATTCAACTGTTCACTGAAATGAGTGCCGTTCTCTTGTGCTATGGGCCTTAAATCCATTTCAATTGCATTGATAATGGGCAGATGTGTCCATAAGAAGAAAAAAACGTGAGCGAATCTTTTGGTACTGCCAGAGATGTGTAACATCTAACCCTTGTAAAAAGCAATTCCATTTGTTCTCATGTTGTAAATACACTTATAAAACGAAATTTGGACACAAATTTAACGTAAAATTATTAAAAATAATGTTGAGCATGATAAATAAAATAAAATTGTGTTTAAAATACATTTATGGACGCGAATTATATATATTTTCCACATCCGCCGCTAGAATTGGTTACCGGAGCAGCTACGTCAACTATCGAATCAATTGATTTCAGAGTGAAATGTTAAACTACATAATGAAACAGCTCCGGTTAACACGAAAAAGACCTGGAAAAAATATTAAACCCATCTTTGGACCTGATTTTTGACAAGGAATTATATAAAATACTGCCCAATTTGTTAAAATATACTTAACAGTTAATACTATAATATTTCCTTTGTTTCTATGAACTTTGGTACTTGCCATCCACCACAGATGGCAGCACCGAGGGTACACATGTCTGTTCCATGCAACTTCCGTTACATTCACGAAATTACTCCTACCAAATGTCGTATACTGAGAGCTAAGATGTTACACATCAAAAAGTAATCAAGAAAAAATAATTTATGGATGCATCCTATCAATGCTGCCAGACTGAAAGAAGGAGTCTTCTCTTTCATATTTCCTAAATTTTTTACTGAAATTTTAATAATTTTTTGTAACTACTTTATAATGTCATTAGAAATGTTCAATAAACTGAGAATAATTATGTAACTGGTGTTGAAGTAGTGTTGCTGTATACCTGTTGAGGAACGAGTTGCAGTCACAATCAGATATTAATTAAATAACATGACACAATAAAATAGTAAAATGACTAGACAAATGTGCAACACTTAACGAACAATAGTTCTTAAGAAAAATATATTATCATTAGCTAAATATCTCAAGAATAATTTATGATTATTATAGCTTTATAATAACCATGATACTGTACTATGTTTATAAATTTTGTACCACATATATTTTTCCACAAGTTTATTAGTGTAATCAACATTAGATATTTCCCACAGGGCTGGCCACTCATAACCAACTCGTTGAATGTCTCGGTATCAAACATAGAACATATGTTTTGCAGTTAAAAAGAAAAAAATTTGACGAGACACAGTTGCTCGTGTTAAAGCTATTTGAACAATCCACTCAGGCGTTTGCTTCCGCACTAAATTATTGTGACTGGTGTTAGGATAGTAGCACATACATGAAAAGAACTCGACCAATCACCATACAGATTATGCTATTGTGTTTTAACTCTCAACTAGTCTAGAAATCTTTTCGCAAAAAATACTTTCCCCTATGTAAAAAAAAACATTAAGAAAATAATAAAATAAAAAATAAAGTGATCAGCTTTCTCTACTCCCAGAAAAGTTATATGGGTTCCATACCATTGTTTCTCAACCATGATTATTTTCCATGAGAAACGAGGCGGACATTGCATGATCCAGTGGTTTTTAACAGATATTTTGTAATTATTGGTATTTTCTATACAGCAAGTTTCTATGTAAATAAATCCAGTTTCCATCATTGAATCTACAAGGTCGACACTGTCTGATCCGAAATCTTTGTTTTTTGAGTTGTCAATTTGATTACAACTTCTAGGCCCTAGTGAAATTACACACGGATTGATGTGATGAGAAATTGTATCATATTTACTATGGGGTCATAGTAGATTTTTCACCTCAATTTTTAATATATATCTATGCATTAGATGTCTAAGTATGTATTCCATTTTGTTTCAGAGTCCAGTTAGTGCGCTTTTAAGTTTGGTTTAATATTGAGATTGTTTTGACATTTTTGTAATAATTTCTTTTATCGCTGATACTTTTCTTGAGAATATAATTTTATTAATTAAAGTCACAAATAATGTTCAATTTTCCCCTCATTCATTAATTTAGTTGCTACTCCATTGCTGTATCATTATCATAACCCTTCATTGTCACTAACTACGTTAATACCTAACACATGTATATAATTATTTACATACAATAATTGTTAACCACATAACAGATCATCTAGGTTGCTCGGCTTTTGGGTTATAGCCACATTCAAAGGCATAGGGTTCGCCGACATCTCGGCCCATCTTTAGAGCAGCAGTCTCCTACTGAGGGTCTTGGAAGTTCTCAAGCTCAAGAATTAAAATACTCTCAGGGAGGTAAAGGTATAAACCATAAAGCCATGTAACCTCAGATAAAGGCCACAAATACCTGAGATCCTTATTAGTTGTATTTTTAAAACTGTAAAAGTATTTTTTTTACTATTGATACATTGGAATTTTTTTTGTAAATGGAGCTAAAATAATCAAATAAAATTTCAAACTTTTGTAAATTTTTACATTTACATGAAGACAACTGAATCACTACAAAATATTGCTTGCACTAATTCAGGGTTCGGATTATTTCACAGGCATTTAAGCTTCATGTTGTCCCAGTACCTCCAGGAGTTAAAGTTATTTATAAACCGTTCCCTGAATAGTTTTTTTTTTTAGTTTTAACTATGCACATTAATAAGCATAATAAAACAAGATAAAGTCAAATTATTGAATATTCTATTATCTTTTCCATGGTTTGAAAAAAATTTATGGTTGAATGAAACATCAATTATAATATAAAATTAAGTGCAAATTATCGAGAAAAAAATACTCAGCATTATTTCGGGAAATGTATTTCACATATGAAAAATATAGTACAAAGTTACAATATCTTTCTTGCAGTAAGTATTACAAACTATACCTTGACAACTGGTTTGTAAAAGTACATAGGCCTAAGTGTGTGTTCCTGTGTACAACTCTCCGAGTCGGGAGCAGCACTGAGCGCAGGGCGGGAGAAGTGGAGCAGCGCTCCCCGGGTTCGAACTTGGCCCACTGAACTCGCGCGGGTTCGTAGACAGCTCGCGACCAATTAGCGAGCGCCGCGGCCGCCCTCGTTACACCGGGGCTCCGCACGAGGCACGAGAAGCGGCGCGCACGTGCTAAGTGGACCAGCGAGCGGGACAGCAGGAACTCCTACGTCCGAAGCAAAACAGTGAAGCTGAGTCATGTAGAGAAGCCCGGAAATTACACGGATTCATTTCGCGACGGGCTATGTACTCTCTGCCTTCATATTGTTGACGCTGGTCGCGGAGTCGGGAGGCCATCGGCCATGGACCCTTCCCACCCCCCGGCGAGAGGTGTGTGCGTCAGTCAGGTGAGGGGCGACGCGCCGTCCATTGACGTAAGGCATGCCGCGCGTGCCTCTCCCGGATTACAAGGGTCCTCGCTGCCCCCTCCCCCCCTCACCACAGCAACATATTGTCACTGACCCTTCAAGCGGTCTGGGAATCCTGCGGGCTTACACAGGATGCCGCCGCGCATGAAGTGCGTAACATCGAGCCATCCTGGATGTTTCGGGCGTCGGGTCGGCCGGGATGACGCGGCATATCACAACCACTCCCGTACATTCTGGAAGGACGACCCAGGGGCATATAAGAGGCGACGCCGGCCTCCTCGGCAGTTTCGAAAGTTCTGAAAGTAGCGGAGAGAGTCTCCCCCTCAAGGAGTGATTCTGGCGATACCCGTGCGATCAGCGAGAGTTGAAGAGGGCAATTGGCCCTTGCTGAGCGAACCGGATCTATCGGGAGGCGATACCTGCGAGAAGGCCTGCGGGCTGATTACGAGCACACACTTTGCGTTATAAGTTGCGATAAATAACGAAGGTTTGCGAAGAATATCGCAGGAACCAGCAACGTGATTACGAACACATCGTGTTTCGTTAAACTTCGAATATTGATGACGTTGTGGCGGTATATATCGCAAACTTTGATTACGAGCACACTTTTCAAGTGATATTTATCGCACCGGAGCTACGTTATATATCACGGGCATTTCAAGTGGTGATACGAAGCGATTGTGAGGTAAGTGATATAATTACTCTTAAAAATAATGTCTTCCCGTCCTAAAAACGGCATTATAATCGCACATTATTGTTTTAAATATAGTCGAGTACGATGTAAAGCGATGAAGTTAAACGAAAACAATTGTTTTAGGTTAGCGTGTGTATATTTAACACGCGAACATTATTTTTAACATGCTATTTCTGTTTATTAATTGTACCATGAAATCATTGTTTTCAATGCATAGTTTGTGTGGAATAATTATGAAGTGGTTTAAATACGATCAAAGTAGGTAAGAAGAATAAATAAATGCCGTGTCATAGCTTATCAAATTAATCCTAACCTAAAGAGCGATATTATTTACACGCACATTATGAACATAACATAGCTATAAATAGTTCAAATAGGCTGCTTATGCATATTTTGTGTTTGGGTATTTGCTCAACCGTTGCCTACGAACGGCTCAACATGCATTTTTGTTTAATCTGTGCGCTTGTAGACTTCAGACAGTAAATGGTATATTTCTCTATTTAGTTTCAGAAAGCTATTTCCGGCCTCCTTGTGTGTTCAATTGTGCAAGAAATTTTTAATTTGTGCTCATTCATTTACATATTGGCTCTAATACCTAAGTGTGTTAACATTGGTAATTGTTAACAAGTGGGGCTGATCATAAAACAAATAACTTGATGAATAATTTATTTAGGAATTCCCCTCCTTAAGCAGGATGATTCTATTAAATAACATTTCGAGCTTTTATATAGGGGAGGCGAGGCTTTATTATAAAAATAAGTTTATGAAAACGGTAATTTTGAGTTCCTATTATTTACCTTGATACTTATTTCTGTTGAGATATTTCAAGTTGTTTACTGTTTAAATTGTTGGTTATGTGTGGTTAGCTACACTTCAAATACTGCAAATCTATTCATGTCTACATTTGGTTAGGTTAGCTGCATTTTAAATATTGTATAATGAGGTAAATCTGGTGAAAAGCTACTTTTCCATATGTTTTTTTTTTTAAATTTATTTATTAGTTTTCAGACATTGATTCCAATAATTAACATAGGCTATCAATACTGTAACATTGTTTTACTAATGGAAAATTAAGCTTACCTCACCTAACCAACCATCCACACATATTTTGTAGTACAATTAATGTAACTAACCTATCTTAACTAACCATTCACACAGATCCACACTATTTTTTTTGTTATTTTTAATTCATCTAACAAACTTAATGGTGGGAATGGCTGGTTTGATTAGGTTAACTACAAATACAGTACTTGAAAGTAGTGTAGACAGTTTATTAGGTTATGGTAGTTATATTAAATATACTGTGAACTCATTTTAACAGTTTTTAAGAATTATATATTGTAACACAGCTAACTCTAACCTAACCAACCACACTACAGTTTATACCTATTATTTTTGTTGGTAACATAACTTAAGAAACAGTTCACAAAATCACACAGTATTTTTAATGTAGCTTACTTAAGCCAACCAATCATTCTCATGTATTAAATTTTTTGATTTACCTAACCTAACAAGCTATTAAAATGGCATATTTCTAGTTTAACTGCTTGAAGAATTACAACACACTCATGGAGAATTGTTGGAAAAGAAGTCAAAAAGTTAAAATTGTTTTTAGAAATTAAAGAAAAATGAATGCAGTTATGCATTACATCGAGGAATATTAGCTCAATAATACCATATTAAAAATTATTTCTATTAATCAGGCCCTCTTGTTAACAATTAGTAGCCTACCAAACTATATTACACTAATTTAGTTAATGTTTGAAAATATTTCAGGTTCTACACAATGGCCTTTGCTGCCTTTCTGCTAAATATCGAACTGGAGGAGAAGGCAGAGAAGATTGTTAAGAAACCATCAAAATCCCTTCGAATTGCCAGATTGCACCCTCATAGCAGTTGGAAAACCTTAGAAAATGAAGAAACATGAAGAAACAAGCTATGCAATTTAATAAATACTTTGTTATCAAGTTTGTTGCATTTATTAAAGAAATTGTGAAATGAAAATAGTGTTCACTCATTTCCATGTTACTTTTGAGTATAACTTGGATATTATATTAAACACATGTTAACGTTTTGTTTTCTGGTTTCAGCAGATGTTCTCATTGTCCTGAGAGAGTTGGCAGTGGCTTTTTTGAACCATTGTTTTTTTTTGTGTGTAAAAAATAGATACTGTGAATCATTTAATGATAGGTTGTTATTTAAAGTATATCTCATACATACATGTGCTGCTTCATGTTTACAGGTTTTTTATTTAAAAATTTTGCAATTTCAGACTTTGTTTTGGTTTTAAACGAAAAATATTTACAAAGAGTGTATTATTTAATAGCTCAATTATTTCCATGGATGGTTATAATTAAACAATTATTAATATTAACTATTAATAGCCTGTCCAATAAAAAAATTAATGCACATGTCTGTAAGGATACAAAAAATGATTTCTTAACACAATATTTTCTCATAATTGGCAATTTTAGCACATGCTTCCAGCATGCCTTTTAACTTTTCTTTAAGTTCTTTGATGCATTTTTAATCAAATTGCTTGTTACCATTTCAGAAGCACATATTCCCAATGCTTCTCATCAGCTGCCAGCTGTCTTTCTTGAATGTTGTTTATTAGCTGCCAGCTATCTTTCTTGAATGCTGCTCTTTTTTTTTATTATTTTTAAATTGTACTATTAATCATTACCAGTATGAATTGTATAGGTTACACTAGGTATTATAGAGGCAGAGTTATAATAAAGGAGGTGCTAATAACAAAGCACACATTCTATAAAGTATGCTGACTAAAAGTATTATCAAGGTTTTTCCAGTCAAAGATTTCACAATGCTTGTATATAACCATTCTTTACTTTTTTTTTTGTGTAAACAAGATATAACATGGAAGAATTTCATTAGGCTAGCTGACTATCAATGCAAGTTCCAGCAGGTACAACTGCTAGTTGTTGCCAGTGAGCCCATTTGTATACAGTATAGACATTGTTTCATGTGGATGAATATAAAAAAAATATTTTGAACTAATTTTTATTATTGTAAGTTTATGTTTATTGAGACCGAGACAAGTACAAACAAATTAAATGGCACACATTGCATTTAGTTAGATAATTCAGGAACAAATATTGACTTAGTATGATTCATCTTGCGATAAAGTTTGGTACAGCTCCATTCCTTGCACCTCCCCAGTCAACACTCTGCATCTTATGAATTGTTATCATCACTCACTGTTCTTATCTTTCTATTTATCATCAGAATAACCAATAACCATTAAATCTGTGCTTAGATGTGTGTGAATATTAAAATAAGCAATTTTTGAGATAGTATTTAGAGATCAAATCAAATGTTTCTTAAAATATGTGATGAAGACTTTGAACAGCTTATTTAACTATATTAAGTAAAATTTAACTTAAATAAAAGACTAATACAGTAAATTAATATGTAACTGATTGTGACTGATGGCTATTATAACAAATATGCATAAAAAAACTCTTAGGTTTCTTGGCTATCTTATGAAAACACAAGGATTGTAAGAGGTCTTGTTTTAATAATAAACCTACCAGGGGTATATGTAGGGGCAAGAGGAATATATGCCTTCCCCAAAATCCTAATAGAAAAATCTATATTCCCCCCCCCCCTCAAAAAAAATAAAGCCAACAGCAGGCTAAGTGCTTTCTATACAGGGTGGCCACCGACCCGGGAAAAACCGGGAAACCTGGAAAAAGTCTGGAATTGGAAAGGACCCGGGAAAAATCTGGAAATAATCTTGAATTTTACTAGTCATTAGGGAAAAGTTCGTTTGTGTGCCCCGCTTTTACACGCAGCGTCTGACTTTCAAGAAACTGCGTCGGCTTTAGTTTCGAATTTAATTAATTTTTCAGCTGTTTATTTACTATATCTATGTGTTTTACGACTTAACGGGAAGTCAAAACATTCATTTTACGTATTTGAAGACGTTCGTGTTTTCGTACCTGTACTTGTTCTAAATGACTAACGAAAAAAAAAAAAAATACTTTACCCAGGTCTACCACCATAAACATCGTTTCTAACAGTAATACGCTCCACGAATGCGTGGGTAATACAATGGTAGTACATGAGTTTGAATTCAGCAGTTGGTTGCAATGATCGGTCGTAGGAACCAATGACAAAATTATATGCGTTCTTATATTCTTATTGGCGTATTGCGCAGTTTTTTCGTTTGTGAGGTATGAGGAGGGTTTAGAAGATGGCGATGGTGCGTCGATTGTTTAGCGGAACACGAACGTGAATAATTTTTTGTTTGTAGTTTTTGGAAGCATGAGTATCTTGTAGCAGTGAATGCAGGAGGGAGGTTAGGATCATGTCAACGATATATTCCTGTCGCTATGAGGTGGAGTTTCCGTGGGCCACCGAGGACCCTAAAGACAAAGGTAGCGCAAAGTGCAAGATCTGTGCGAAAAGTTTTAAGTTAGATACTATGGGCAGAGGTGCCTTTTTAAGCCACGCCAAATCGAAATTTCACCAAAATGCGAAGTCATGCCAAGATAGAAATATGTACGTTACTGCATTTTTTTCCACTCATCCTGGTCAACACCATGAAGCTGTTCCGTCTTGCAGCAAAGGTAAGTTACAGTTACTAGTGTTTTATTAATATTTTTGTTTTGTGTTAAATAAATGCTTGAAGAGTCTATTGAACTCTATAGATTTAATGAGAGTGCCGAGTGTGTGCATTTGCTTACAATTTATTTGAAATACAGCCTATAGTTTCACGTTGTACAGTAAACGCCCGGCACATCGCGCCCCGATTGATCGCGGAATCGAGTATATCGCGAGTCAAATCATGTCCCCCAATCAAAAATGAATAATTTAATAATGAATAAATGGTTGCGAGCAGAATAGGGTCAACTCTAAAATTCGATTCCGGAAGTAGGGGAACTATCATGACACATTCGATGAAGGTAGGTATGAAAGTAAATAAAAATGCGGCAGTGTTGGTAGCCACATGCGATAATTGATTTTGAAAAAAAAAAATAAGCAAAGGTGTGGCAACAGTGTAACATAGAAATGCCGGCAAATGTTTGGTAGCTGAATAACAGTCGGGGCACATTGTAGGGAAAGACAATATGACTATGCAAGGTTAGGTAAGTAGGAAATATATTTAAATGTAAAATGCATCACCCGAAGACATTTTTCAGATGTTGAAAAGAAAGTGAAAGGTTGGTTAGATTAGGTCAGCTACACAAAGAAAAATTAAATTAAAAATTTGCTACGGAAAAAATAGTTGTTTGATTACCCGAAAGTATTTTGTATCATTTTCTGAATGGTACTGAAAAAGAAGTGAAAGGTTGGTTAGGTTAGGTCAGCTACATAAAAAAAATTAGCTAAATGTAAAAACGTTATTTTAATATACGAAAGTATTTTGTATCGTGTTCTAGAAGGTATGGAAAACAAAGTGATAGGTTGGTTGGGTTAAGTCAGCTGCATAAAAATAATGCTTATAAATAATACATAATACCAATAAAAAATAAAATGAAAAATAATTATCAGATAATTGTTATGCTGTGGCGTTCTAGAACATTTGCGATTAGGTCAGCCATGTAAGTGCCGTATGTTTTAGTGTAAGGACATTGAAGGTATATTTTTGCTCGTAAAAATTAAAACTGTGTCGGATAGTACCTGCTATACCAGTATTTGTTTGCTAATTATTCTCGTTCTCTGTGTGTCTTATATGCAGTTTGAATGTTTTTAGACTAAGTTTGCACGTTATATTTCTCGAAACCACGTCTATTGCTACATTTTCTTTGATACAGAAAAAGTTGTATCAGAAAATAGAGTTGAGCGGATGGGTTATACTCTATTTTCCGATACAGTTTTTTTAAGGAAAATATTTTTGTGAACGTGGCAACTTGTTGGAATCGTGAAATATAACAGTTTGTACAAAGCTACAAACTGCGTAAAAGTAACACAGAGGAGAATAATTAGCAAAATAGAAGACTGGTATCGCAAAATAGAGTAGACGAGGTGGGATTAAACTCTAGTATGCGATACTGTAAAATAAGTTTATGCGCAGACATTTATTGCATATTTATTGATTTTATTCCTTCCCCAAGGTAGGGAGCAGACAACAGTGTGCATGTTCCATTGTTTCAGGTATTGCTGCACGACATGAACAAGCGAATCATGTCGATCCTGATCAGAAGTCATCTGTAGATAACTTGGTATCAACTATCGATACCAGCGAGACTCCAAATCGAAATGTTCTTCAAAGGTTCCTTTTGGGGGAACATATTACGAGGGCGGAAATTTTGTGGGCTCTTCACACTATTGTTGGTCACACATCACTTCGTAAAGCAGCTGAAAGTGTATCAGTCATGAAACTCATGTTTCCTGACTGTGCGGTCACTCAAAAAATGGAGTTGCAGCGTTCGAAGATTGGTTATCTAATTAACCATGGCATAGCTCCATATTTTGAAAAAGAATTGAAGGAGCTGGTAAAAAAATCATCTGAAATTGTTATTGGTTTTGATGAAAGCCTAAACAAGGTTGTTCAGCGTGAACAAATGGATATACATGTCCGCTTCTGGGATGAAGAACTCAACATGGTGCAGTCTAGGTATTTCACGTCAGTTTTCCTAAGCTCTACTCGAGCCCAAGATCTATTGAAGGGACTCAAGAATGTTTTAGGACATGAAAATTTGAGAAAAATTATTCAAGTGTCCATGGATGGGCCCTCTGTGAACTGGAAGCTATCTAAGGATCTAGTTACTGAATTGCGTGAAGAAATAGGTCGTGAAGGTTTTGACCTAATCAACATTGGCAGCTGTGGGCTTCATGTTGTACATGGTGGGTTTAAAGAAGGAATAAAAGTGACAGGATGGTGTGTAGTCGGGTTCTTAAGAGCGCTTTATTATCACTTCAAGGATGTTCCTCTGCGGAGAGCAGATTTCTCATCTTGCACAGGTTGCACTGTATTCCCCCTTAAATTTTGCTGTGTGATATGGGTGGAAAATAAGAAAGTTGCTGAAAGAGCTTATGAACTACTGCCACATATGAAGACTTATGTTGAAGCCATCGAAAAGCAAATAAAGGACAAAGTGAAACCTAAAGATTCACACTTCAAACGAAGTTTTCCTGCTCTTAAAGAATCCCAAAATTTCAAGATTATTTGTAGTGCTGTAAAGGATGAGATGATGGGTGCCAAACTGGCCTTTTTCACTGCTGGAGCATCACTTGTAGAACCCTTTCTACGAGAATTTCAGAGTGATGACCCAATGGCACCATTCTTGCATCAAGAACTTCAGGCACTCACAACCACTGTGCTTAAGAGAGTTGTTAGAAAAGAGGTTATCGAAAGTGCTCAATCAATTACAAACATTGACTTGTCGAAAAATGAAAACCTTCTGCTGGCAAATCAGGTGGACATTGGTTTTGCAGCTACAGATGCTCTGAAGAAGGTACGAGGTCAGCTTGCTGAGAAGGTTGTGCTACAATTTAAAAATGACTGTAGATCATTTTATGTTGGCTTCCTTCAAAAGGTTCTGCAGCGTTCTCCACTTGCATATAGTCTTACTAGACAAATCTCCTGTATCAACCCTGAGTTGATACGTAGTAAACCAAACCTTGCTGAGAAAATAATTAAAGCATGCTTGGAACTTCTAGTTGAAAAGCAACAGATCCCGGGGTCCACCGCTGACAAGATTCTGCAAGAATACCAAGAATTTATCCAGATAGCTTCCGTGGGAGAAGCCATGAAGTCTTATCATCGCCAGAATCAGCGTCTAGATTTGTTCTACGTGCAGGTTATGGTGGAATCTGGCAAATCATTTCCAAGTTTACTACTATTTATCAAGCATTTGCTTATTCTTTCCCATGGAAATGCTGCTTTGGAACGTGGTTTTTCCGTAAATTCGGATTGTCTGGTTGAAAATCAAACTGAGGATAGTCTTATTGCACAAAGAATTGTGTATGATGCTGTCATGAATTCTAAGGGTGTGCAACATGTGCAAATCACTAAATCGCTTATCCACTATGCAAGGAATTCTTGTGCGCGTTATAAGGAGCATCTGGAGAGTAAAAGAAAGAAGGTAGAGGCTGAAAAAAGTGAAAGGGACAAGAAAAGAGAAGCTCAAAAAAATCTAAGGGAACTGGAGGCAAAAAAGGCGAAAATAATGAATGATGCCTTAAAAGAGGCAGCCCTCATTGATGAAGAAATAAAAAAACTTTAAATGGTTCATGTGTGTGGAAAAGTGAGAATTTTTGTATCAGCGATTTTTATTTAAATAAAATAACACTTTATATCAAGAACACTTCAAAATACTTCAAAATGTTTTTGTAATTTGTTCACTGATTAGTGAGTATTCTTGGTTTTAATAAATTCTTAAAGTGATTATTGTTATAGTGTCCTTGATGTCGGTAAACAACATTAATCAAAACAATTGAAAAACTATTTCAAAATATATTTTTTTGCCACATATATGTCAATTTTTTTAAACCTGGAAAATCTTAAGAAAACCTGGAAAAATCTGGAAAAAGTCTGGAATTTGGTTTTAATAATAGAGTGGCCACCCTGTCTATACCTACCACTTTCCTCCTCCCCATCCCCCTTCCTCCCTCATAACAAAATTCTGCATACACTTCTGAGTAGAACAACTTCAATTTTAATTTTTTTTAATATGAACTATTAACACTTCCATGTTCATGCAAGTCATTTTTTTGTGTTTCATTTTAAATGTAGCACACCTCCAATTTCTCTCTGTCAACTTTCAGGTATTAACTACTTAATTTTCACCACTCTTATTTTAAACCCACTACACCAATCTCAAACCAAATTGGAAGCATACCAGTATTGAAAAAAATATATATTTAATTTTCAAATAAATATTTGGAAAAGTATAGGATAAACAAAATGCATGACTACCACAATATAATGTCTACCAGAGGTTGAGGGACAAAACCACCTTCTAGAATCTACATCATTCCCAATGATGATGCTGTACCGAAGATTTGGATAATTCTCTGGTCAAGGCTGCTCAGAAATATAACTTGGATAATATTGCCAGCTGTTATCTTAGCAGCTATTGCTTAAGCTGCTCTTTTTATTACAGCATATATCATGTTGATCCATTACTGAATTTAAAAAAAAATGGATTAAATAATTGGTATGCATGTACATAAGAAATTGTTCAAACTGAATATTATTTTACATATTAAACCATCAATTTCTAAACTTGCTGAGAAAAAGTAATCTATTAATTTATCTTAATGGGAAAAGGGGGGGCGGAGAATTAAAATTATTGAATATTTCAAGACAGTTTTTAAAATAATTGCAGCATATTAATAATTTACATACATGTTGGATCATTAACCAACTTGAATGCCATCTTGAAAACAAAGTTGTTTACTCAGTACTTATTCAGTACTTACTCTAATTACTCAGTACTTAGTTTCACTTGTTTAAGTCATTGGTGAGATTAAATTAAACAGCAATTAAAAAAACATAGCAATGAACTTTCATATCCTCAGATTATAAAAAAAATACTGTTCTTACACTGAAAATTTTCAAGAACTGTTCCATAATAACTGTTTAAAATGTCAATCTTTTTAAATTGAAACATTATGGGCCTAATTTTATCCTTAGAATATGCAACCTAACACACTGAAGAGTTTAAAACAGACTTCAAAAAATGAAAATACAAAAAGTAGCCCATATCTTCTCCATTGTAATTGAAGGCTGCTGCTTACATAAAAATTGTAATGCTATATTCACTAAAGAAAAAAATAATAAGAAAACTAATATTTTGCCAATGGTAATGGTTTTTAATGTCCCTAAACGTTTGTTAAGCCTCTTTTCCAGTTAAATCCACAGATACATGCAAGCTTCACATTCATTATTTGAAGAAAATTTGGCTGCAAACTCTCTGTGGCTCTTAATAAACCACACCATGATTTCTGTTGGGCAGCAGTAACTTTACCAGTGCCACTCTAAGGCTTATTTTAACTGAGAACACAAATATTCAACACAGTGTCCTCTTTAATAGCGGCATGTGCACTCTAATCAAGAAAACCACAAATTTAAATAATTTACTGTAATTAAACTTTACCAAGTGTACGAAGGGAGTAAAAAATGTTTGAGTGACCTATGATATAAATATTAGCAAAATTATTTTTATTTACGAATGGTACTAATATCTTGGAAACATTGTTTCAAAACACTTGTATATAAAATCCACGAAAGCACATGAGTATTAAAATATATTTATAAAATTTTAACTGATTAGATTACATAAACTAGAAAGCTCACCGCTGGAAATATGTTAAAAAGTGTTGTTTTTATTAGGTATGCTAATAACCACATATATGTATAACTTTGAAGTATAAGGTTATGATTTTACACAAGCACACCAAACTTGACTAAATATTTGTTAAATTCCATTCTTCATATCATATCAATAATAGGTAAAATAAAAACAGACACGGGTTCGTGGTAATTAGTTGTTCCTTTAATTTTGTAACCTGTAGAGTGGCCTCATTTTCATTCTATTGAAGTTTAAACATGCTTCTCGTTCGATGTTTATGTTTACATGGCAAGACGCAGTTAGCCACAATGACGATGCGAAATCTTTAACTGCATTTTTAATTTAAACTTCTACGAAAAAGGCAGCAAAAAAGCTTTAAATACTTTATTTAAGAAATTAGTGCATTAAAAAAGATTATTTTGTTCTCAGTAACACTAAGTATTCATGATTCACTTACAAAATAGTCTGTTCGACGAACATATTAATTGTTCAATTGTTGCTTGTCCTCTGACGTCATGGATTCGTATCGCAGGTTAGCGTTACCGTGGAAAATAACGAAACGCATATCGCAAGGTGGGTCGTAATCACCAAATGCGATACGTGTTTCGTTACCGCGTGAAGAATAACGCTAGTCGTCGATGGTGTTCGTAATCAGCCCGCTGGCGAGCCAGTCGGGTGCGACGAGCGATAGTCGGGGACTGTACTGCGGCGCTGCGTGGGTGAGTGTGCGAAGGAAGCGGACAGAAGAGCGAGCCACTGTCGATCCAAGCTCCAGTTGAAAGTGTTAATGTTTCAATGACCAGTGTAAGACTAATTGTTGTGGACAGAAATATTTAGAGGTTGAACATTTTGTCCATGCTGTCGTTTTGTGTTGTCCATAATACTTGTTTAGTTTCATCGTTGGTTCTGTTTGTCCGACATCAGGTTATTCAATCTTGTTTGCTGTAATTGTTTTATCTTCATTGCTTTTTTATTTTCGAATTTTTTCCATGACAAACAGTGCAAAACTGCAATACCATATGTCCAAAAAAAAACTGCAATAAATCCAAATTCCCCATTTCATGAATCATTTAAAGAACGTAAGAAAAACATGTTATAAACAATTAAACGTGGTTATTTTAATAATTTATTTTAGATCATGAGTACAAAAAATAATATTTTAAGCAAAAATATTTATGATCCACCCTCTTAAAACACTGCGGGGGGTGACGGGAAACCACAACGGAATCAGTTCGTCACGAGAAGCTCCCAGCGGCTCGGCGCTGTGCTGGAGCGACACGCTGTGTGACGAGCCACGCAGAGTCCATGCGCACTCACCCAGCACGCACGCGTTTACAACACTTCATTGTCTACTTCCACAGCATCGCAGCATGTTGATGGGATATTGCTAAAACTGAACACGCTGATTGGCCACTTACTGTTGAATCAGGAAAGGAAACTCCAGTCTCGTTCTAATGACCGGTCCTAATGCATTGCCATGCTACATACAGGCAATTTAACAAAAAAAAAAAAATAATTTACTGGCTGGCCTTGAAACGGTGATTATATGTAATACGCTGTGACTGTGTGGCTCATTAATTCATACAGTATGTAGTACATAATTACTCTATTAGTGCTGTATGTGAGGAAAATAACCCAGCCTTGCATTCCTAATAGACTCAGAGGTGTTCACTGGCTCAAGCATAGCACAGCAAGAAGTAAAAGTAATCAACTGCGACTGACGATACTAAAGCAAAGTTTTAACATGAGTCGTGTATTTCCAAAACCGGCCATTTCCACAAAAAAAGAAAAAAATGGTTTTGTTCTAGAAAATCAAATTCCATGGTAACCCACAGCGAATAAGGAGCAGTTAATTACAAAAGCGTCCATATTCATTTAATAAACCGTCTTGAATGCCACATCATGGAATTGAGTACACAGTTTCCTCGATTTCTCGCAAAACTGTTCTGAGGGAGATGGACAGTTTTGGAAATACACGATAAGAAAATATAGCTGCAGTTGAAAGAAACATGCTATGCTCTATTTAATGTACTTTTCACGAAACGATTTCCAGACCAGCTTTGTGTTAAAACTTTGAACCACTGACTGTGTTTCTGAGTTGGCCGTTTTTTTTCTTCTTGATATACATGTCTACTGTCAGCACACCAATCACAGCCATCCAGTGCGGGAGCAAAGGCGTCCTGAATGGTCCGGCCATACCTTATTACAGTTCAATTGGCAATAAAATTATTTTGCAGAAAAATACATACCCCTAACTATACTTAATGTTTCCCGACCATTGCGAGGGGGGGCACGGACAACGATCTTCAAGGGCACTTCTGGTCGTTGTACAATTGAAAACCATACCTATTCAGTTTTCCATGGTTTCCCTAAACATTTCCGTCCATAGCTGGAGCGGTGTTTCAACTTGTGACTGACGGGTAGTCGGTGACGGCTGTGTTGCGTGGAGGGGGGTGGGGGGGGGGGGGAGGCTGACGCGTTCTGCGATCGGTCGAAGCCACTGCGCAGTCGGAGGGTCATTACACTGAAAATTATTTTTTTTTTGTAAATGGAACAGAAATATTCATGTAAACCTAAGATATTTGTACATTTTTACGTTAGCAAGAAAACGAAAAACATCACATACACTACAAAATAGTGTTCGCAGTAATACTTGGTTCAGATTCTTACCCGGGCATTTATGCTTTGTGTTGCAAATCGTTAACCGAATAACTTTCCAGTGTTAACTGCGCATATTAATAAGCACGGTAAAAAAAAAAGTTAAATTGTTGAGTATTCGCTTATCTTTTCCAAGGTTCAAAAATATTATGCTTGAATGAAACATATATTAAAATTAAAATAAATGATGCGCCAATTTTTGTAAGAAATTCTCAGTATTATCTCTTAAATGTATTTCATATTTGCGAAAATAACCTTAGCCGTGTGTTGTTCAAAGTTACTTTCTTTTAGTATTAAAAACTATTTCTTGGCTACTGGTTTCCAAAGGAATCCTTCACATGTGGAGCGTAGACCGGTTCATAACTGCAGTTCCAATGCAAGTCACGTCAGTCAGGAAGCAAGCCCGTTCACTCTGAAGTGAACAGTACCCATGGGGGGCATTTGTCCCTCATTTGTCTTCATGCTTGGAGATGTGATTATATTTTATTTGTTAACTTTGGTAAATTGTATTTTTTTTAAGTTAGTACATTGTTTTACCATGGAAATATACACGTAAACCTACATGAAAATTAATTGGTGACATTCGTTTGTACACAGGTTACATATAAAAGCTGTCCTAGAACTCATCGATAAACCGAAGAAAGTTGATAGACCAAATTAATTACGTGGATTTGGAAAAAAAAAATTAAAAAAAGTGTAGTAGTTTTTCAGTGATAGGTATTTTTTTATGAAAGTTTTAAAATCTCCACCCTGAACAAAATTATTAGAGTTCAAATTTTTGTTGCGCAATCATGAATAACTCTACTATTGATGACAAATGAAAATAAAATCAAACATGCTATACTTTGCAGGAGGGGGAGTGTAAATTATTTGCATGGCTAATGTGGCAAGAAATTTTAATCGGGTAACTTTGACTATTCATAGGTACTGAAACAAGAACTTACAATGATAACTTAGCCATTTATTTGAAAAGATGGCTAGTTAGCAAAGTTTATCTGCCAGTTTTCCACGTGTGACGTCATGCCGGCATTACATGTTGTAAACGCGCAGTTCTGCCAAACGAAGTCTCCGGTACCAGACCTGAGCCGCGGGACCTCAGCACACCCTCAGTTCGCTGAGGTGATCGTCCAGTCCCGTCAGTTGCTTGCAACATTCCGCGATGGACGCTTCGGAAAAGGGAAATGCACGAATCCCATCCCGAGCTGTAAGATTTGGAGGATACTAGCAGTGAGTTAAGAGGCTGCCGCGTAAGACGTACTGGTGGAAAAAATAAAAGTAATTAACCCACAAGCTAGTCGTGAAGCGGTAACAAAAAAACGAACAAACTTCGCTCATCTTTCTGGGAAAATTGAAGAAACTGGACCAAAAATTGAGCTGCAGTTGTTTATTCTTCCGATCAGGGTTCAAATAAACTGACAAGATAAACTGGAGTGTATAGGGTTCTTTGCTCACAGGTTCAGACTTGTTGCTTCAGGGGCCCGCCTGGTCAGGGGTGTGAGGCGAGATGGTAAGTGCGACGCTCGGCGGTGCTTCTAGCGCGGTGTCTGGCCCTGGACTTGCGCGCAGTCTTCACGTCGTCACAGGGAAACTACGATATTGAACATCGACTGAAAGATATGGCGGAGAAATGAAGATGGTGTGATGCAAGTCCCTTGGGTGCTTTCAACAATCTGTACCGGACGATTCATCCATAACTATTATTCTGAAAACACGCTTTGAAAATTAAGAGTTTAAAAACGCAATACGGAAAGAGAACCACTTACCCGTCCTCGGAGTAATCTTAAATGCTCTTCACAAACAACGCCACTCCGCGGAGAGTCCTCTAGTTGTCAGGTTTGGATTGCTATGTGAATAAAGGCTGTTAAGTGGCATTTCAGGGTGTTCCGAGTTGAATAAACAAGCGGGGTTGCGGTCGGGGCGTATGAATCCGCGCTGTGTGCTGAAGGCATATTCAAAAACAATGAGGGAGAAAAAAACAACTGAAAAGATATTCAGGAAAATTGATTCGAGCCCCACAGCTCTGCTGTTTACTCGGCGCTCTTTGACTTCACAAATTCGTTGCCTGGATTAATTGGTCATTTTTACTCAGGTCCGCAAATGCCGCTCGATAATCAGTCCCCCGATCTCTGAATAAAAATGAACGAATGTGAAATTGTTTGGAGCTGTTTTAACTGTTATTTCACAGATGTGACGTAGTTTTAAAAATATCGTTTCGAGAGTAAACAGTGACCCGTCTAACATGAAAAAATTATAGTTTCCTTAAGGACTTAACTAATTATGTAACTTTTATGGAACAGTATGACTATAAATCAATAATGCAAAACACTTAGTACGCTAATTTTTTAACGTGTTTGCGGGTAGCGAAATTAAGGGGGATTAGGCCTCGCTAACTTGCAATTTCATATATTTTTATACCGTTTGCAATGAAGTTTACGAGCTATTTTTTTTTTGGTTTGACATGGCATAGAACTTAGCTTTGGCTACTTGCTGAAGTCAACACTTGTGAACTGGTATGATTATTATGATAATTATGATAGTTGTAGTCGTCCGCGTGAAAAAAAGTTATTTCCTCGCAGCGCTTACAGACTAGACCCTATTTGGAGTAATGTGGTTGCAAAAAGGGAAATATGAATTATGCCATGACGTGCCAAAAATTGGAATAAACAGTTAAAAAAATAATATTATAGCACAAAATATGGCAAAAATCCAAGATGGCGGGGCCTAATCCATCCCCTTAAGTAGATCTACTTTTCTTAGAGTTAACCACATTAGTAAATTATCTACCATAGCATTAGCTACTCTAAAAATAAACATCTGAATATAACAAAACAGAGTTGAAATAGGCAAGTAATATGTAGGCACCAGCATGAACTCCAAACACTTGGCTCACAAATAAGTCCACTGGCTACTGCCACAGTTTACCTTCCGGCCGGACTGCCTGTTACTGGGTCACTTGAATTTCGCAATGTTTTTGGTTTCCTGTCCTTCGGGGCTGTCCAAACTACATGCGGGCCAACGAGACAGCAACTTAATTAGGAGCCTGTATTTCTCGTAAAAGGATTTCGAGACAAGCTAAAAGTTAAAACACTGTGTCATGTCAGTATTTCTTGACAGGGCGAGTTTATTTCAAGTACACACCTAAAAAAAATTTTGTACTTTTACAAAAGATTTATTTGGAAACCAGTTGTCAAGAAATAGTTTTGTATTTTTGAACAATACAAACTACAGTTATTTTTGCATAAATTAATACGATTTACAAGATAATACTGAGTATTTGTTAACGAAAATTGGTAGGCCTACATATTTTTTATATTCGAATTGATGTTGCAGTGAAGCAGTAAAAAGATAATCTAGTTATAGGAGGATGCAGGCACCTTCGCGCGGCAGCTGCGGCACCCGCAGGTGTCCCTGCGCGCGCACCAGCTCGTACTGCGGCGCCTCGCCGCGCGACGCCGCGCGCTGGCTCAGCCGCAGGTGGAAGCAGCGCTTCTGGCGCTCCGTGGGCGGCGGCGGCCCGTCCGGCACGGCCACCACCAGCCCCCCGCCGCTCTGCTGGCTGCTCGAGCTGGACGCGTCGTCCGAGCTGCTGTCGTCGGCGCCGCTCGCCGCGCCCGCTGCGCACCACACACACACCCCACCTCGCACTTCACCCAACAACAATACCACACAGCACACCTTCACAACCGTGCTGCGGGAAACCAACGCGGTTACGTTAACGTTCAATAACACCACTCTAATAAACACACAGCACTCACTCCTTCACCGTAAGTAGCCAACCCCCAACTATTATATAATTAAAAAAAATATCGATCAATTAAAACACCTTTATATAAAAAAATCTTAAAATCAGTTTAACGTTTTATATGTAGGTTAAGTAGGCTACTTTCAAAAATGTTTACCTTCTAGTTACATGGAACGATGGTGCACACTATATTTCAGAAGTGTCATTTAACTTGTCTGTTTTTTCGTGATAAATATATATAACACTCCGTAATTTCGCAACCGAACAACTAAATCAATAATAACTATATAATCTGTAAAACTTGGCAGCACTGTGTACAGTTATGGCCACGGTAACAATTTTTTTTGAATTATTAATCAAATGTGGGGTTTGCAAAGTTGTGCATTAAATAATAGGTATGGGGCAATTTTACCCCCCCCCCCCCCAGCCCTCGACACCGACCCGCAAAAGAGATTGGTGTTAGTCGACAAGAATAACACTCGGTACTTGGAAACCATAGATATCGCAGCGTGATGTCCGACTGTTTCAAAATTCGTGGTAGGCCTACATACGTTAGAGGACGCTAGAACACAACTAGACAACTCAACCGATGGAGCTCTAGAGGGCGGTATGTGTTGCATTATGAAATGATGAGAAACAAGACTGACAGAGGCTGAATGACAGGACACGCTCTTTTCACGCCAGCATTCCGTTTGCAAACTAGACACTTTCACATTTTCCTCACAACTTCCGACATAGCCCTCCGGTGCCATTTTCTTTTTTCACAACAACCAATTCATATATATATGATCAAACAGTGGAATGACAAGTTAGGGCCTTACAAAGAAATCTCAAAACGGGCATAAAAGAAGTGTTGTGTCGCTACGGGCAGTGCAATAAAATCGAAAGCCTACATTCAGCCCGAAATAGACAGGTTGCCGTAACTATCCACTATCTGCTTCGTTGCAAGTCGTGTAAAAACAAGATGAGAATGCAGAATGAACAGCGGCGGCGGTGACAAATTACTCGCACACGAAATATGCATACAAGAGTGATGCAATGTAATTTCTAAATGGAAACTTGTGTTGTAATGACTAAACGTGAACCTTTGATGATATTGCAAGAGAGGGATTGTCAATGGCACTCAGAATAACGGATGGAAAAAGTTTTGCACATATTTATCGGTCCTTCCATATATATATATATATATATATATATATATATATATATATATATATATGTGTGTGTTAAATATCGGCTAAAAAATATCGATAACTCCTATATATCGGGTTATCAGTTTATATAAACTTTTACTCTTGCTTTGCTTGTCATTAAATTTATATTTGAGTACATGTAATATTGAGTTCTTTGTACATCCAATTATTTCTAAAGAAATTACCTAATAGTATATGTTCGGCTCTTATCAAAAAAGTGATTACAATGAGTAATTCTTCAATTTTCAATTTTTATGTGTTTTCTCCTCTTATTTTTCAACGGCTTATTTATTTACAACATTATATATATTTTTTTACTAATTTTAAAAGATTTTTGTTTTGTTTTTAGACTCCTGAAGATTTTGAGCAAACAAGAAGTCAACAAACATGTAAATAAAACTAAGAAATCAAAAAATAAAATAATAACTTAGTTATATATTTATATATATTCTTAAAGATTAGCCTGAAACTGAGAGTCAACATTAGTATCTTTACATTTTATGGAGTATACTGTAAGGGTATAGAATCTACGTAGGGTTATTTATTTCTCAAAATTATTTGTAAAAACATACGTGATGTATATTATTTGTTAAAATGTGATATTATCGGGACAACATGTCAATACTACAAGTATTCTGAGCTGATACATCGCCACACTGTCGCCATGACCGCTTGGCAAGGCTGCAGCTGCAGCTGCAGGCGTGGAGAGCCACTCACCGAAGATGTCCGGCGCGGAAGGATCTGGGTCCGGGGTGAGGTTCCTGGTCAGCTCGGCGTGGTCCTCGGGACAGGTGATGTTGTACAGCGACTGGCCGAACAAGTCATTCTGCGCGACAGAGAACACACGTCCGTCAACCACGTCAGTCAACGTCATTACACACAGGAAAAATAAATAAACGTTTTTGTGGACACCACGAAATATCTGGTGAATATTGAACATGACAAATAATTTGTCGTCTCAACGAAACAACATTATAGCGACAGCCAAAACATGGTCTCCAACATGAAATTATAGTGACACACTACTATATCCTGGATTTAATTTGTCAGTACAATTTATACCTGTAGAATGGTTGGTAAAAATAAATTCCTAACTTAAACACAGCGTGTTTTGAAGTTTAACTATTTTGCTGTCTGATAAAAAGGTTTATTATTGTTTTATAATTTTGTAATAAGTTTAATTCAATTCATTAGGTTAGTTCGACTCCCGCCAGCAGCATCCTGCAAGGACGTAAATTGCCGATACAGTGTTACTGACTGCATTAAATGTAATATTTAGCTCTTCCTTCAATGCTTTGCCGTAATCCTGAGTTGAGCTACGTCATCCACCAAACAACTGAATACTTACTGATGATAAGACAGTGATGATATGACAGTGGTTCGAAAGATTCTAATTACAGTATACCGTTTAGTTATTTTATATTATTTCCCCCCCCCCCCACATGATTTTCGTTGTCAGCTCAAATTTTTGGTGGGGTCCCCTAACCCACAATTTTCGTTTTCGTTGTCAGCCCAAAATTTGGGTGGAGTCTATGTTGACAAAATATTTTGTGGTGAACAATTTTTTTTTTCGTACCTATACTAGGTACAGGATCCAAAGCACGTTCTAAATTTTTATCACATGAAAGTTCTCTTACATTAAAATTGCAAGTAGCTATTGTGGATTTCAGATACACAACAAGGAATATATTATAATATAATTTTGGGATTTACTCCTGACAGCCATTCCTGCCAACATTGCACTGCACATGTTCCAACCGACAAAATTTTATCACCAGAAGTTTCACGTTTTAGCACCATCTTGGCCGAAAGAGCTGAATTGTTGCCCGTTGGATGGGCAGCCCTTCAGGATTTTTCTGGCAATGGTTTGTTTGTACAGCGACTGGAAGGGCAGCCCATCCAATTTCTGAAAACATGTTTCTTTAAGTGTTTAAATAATCCTGAAAACTTGCCCCTTGGAAGGGCAGCCATCAGGATTGTTCTTTCAGTAATGTTTTTGAAAGGTTGTCTGAATTGTTGCCCCTTGGATGGGCAGCCC